>NW_003852408.1:18739695-18754482 GCF_000181295.1 Otolemur garnettii
CCGAGTCTCATTATGTCACCCTCGGTAGAGTGCTATGGTGTTACAGCTCACAGCAACATCAAACTCTTGGGCCTAAACAATTCTCTTGCCTCAGTTACCCAAGTAGCTGGGACTACAGGTGCCTGCCACAATGCCTGGCTATTTTCTTGTTGCAGTTGTCATTTTTGTTTAGCTGTCAAATTTACCTAGCAAAAAATAACGTGATGTGAAAAGGCAAATGACAAGCTGGAGATAAAAATTGCCATTTCTATCATGAATAAAGAACTAATCTCCCTAACATATGACAGCTCCTAGTAATTGACAAAGTAGAGTAAACATCTAATAGAAATGAGGTCAAATTATTACTACTTTTTTTTTTTTTTCAGCCAGGGCTGGGCTTGAACCTGCCACCTCTGTCATATGGGGCTGGCGCCCTACCCTTTTGAGCCACAGGCGCCGCCCAATGTCAAATTATTATAACAGACATTTCACATTTCACAGAAAAATAAATGTCATTGGCTCTTATATATGTAAAGAGTTTCTTATTTTCATTCAATATAAGGGAAATACAAAACTATAGTGACGTAGCATTTTTAATCCATTACATTAACAAAAAGGCAAAAGTTTTATTATGTAGTTACTGGCAAGGCTATGAGGAAACGGAGACTTTCACATATTATTAATAGGAGCATTTGTGACATAAGTGTGAATTGGAACAAATGCTCATAAGCTTTGACTCAGTGCTCATATTTCTACAGATTTATTTTATAATATATTTGTAACATGTAGAGTGTACAGAGTTACTTATTGCAGCATTGGTTTTAATATCAAAAGATGGGAAACATTCTGTTAGCAATGTCCATCAGTGGGAGGCTGGTCAAATAAATTAAGTATGTTTAGTAATGGAATATTATCTTGGTATATAAAAAATGAGAATTCTTTTGAAGATAGAAAGATTTCCAAAATATATGGCTGGATCTTCCAAATGTTTTATAATGAGCACATTCTGCTTTTATACCAGAAAAAAAGCAGTATGTTTTCATGTAGTCTTTGAGATTGTATCTGAATGAGTAAAATCTACATATGTACTTTCTTTTAAGGAAAAACAGTTCAAGGCTGTATTTACTTTGTTAGTGGAATTTTATTCCAGAAGAGTAGAAGTTGGCACCTGGAAGCACTCTTGGAAAGTTTTCCAATTGAGGAGGGGTTTATTTTGGTAAAGTAACACTACCGCTATAGCCTGATGGCTACTGCAGTGGGATCAGATCTCAGGTCACATCAGTTCAGTAGCTCAGCATGTAGCTCAGCTCTCTGAAATTGTGGGCCACATTAAGAAAGGTTTTTTTAAAAGCTGATCTCTATATCTTTTCATACACTTCAGTCTTCTTATCATGACTACAGATCACTGGGGATCGCAAATTTAGCACATTAAGCTAATGTAAGCAAGGCTATTTCATGCTATGTAAATGCAGAAGAAATTTTAATAATTTTCTGAAGTTCTGTCATACTTCTGCTTGACGAAAACTACTTTCTAGGGTATCATTCTACATCTTACATAGTCCTTATTTCATTTCTTAGCAGTCAGATCATCCTAGTTGGCACCAAACAAAGCACCTATTTTGAATACTTTGAGGAGTCTCATTAAATACTGTAAAGGATATTACCTTGTGGGCTGCTCTATAGTAAAATTTAATCATTTCTCCATATTTATATTCATTCTATTCTTTTGACAATTCTATATGGTGTTGCTGCTGTTGTTTCATGATTTTTTGAGTCTATTTAGAAATATGTCCAATGTTTACATTTTAATTAATAACAGCTTTTGAGATGCATCACCATCCCCCCCTTTTTTAGAGATTTGAAAACTGAGACCCAGAAATGTGAATGAATTTTTCAAGGCTACACAGGTAGTCTGTAGATAAACTTTAAGTGGTTTGCTTTCCAGTTCGCCAGGCATGGTGCTCGTCCACGTTCCAGCATTCTTTACGGTTCTCTAAAATTTATCACTCATAACCTCTTTGTGATCCCTCCAAGGAGGTTAGAAATAAGTATATGTGTTGTATGTTCAATTTTTTTTTCTCTCCAAAGAATTACTGAGATAAATTGTACAGATTATCACTGAAGGCTGTGATATGTGAAGGTAGATACATAGTGCTAGCAATGACTCAACCATGATTTTCATACTTCACCTGTTAAATTTCAGTTAAGTTCTAGCTACACATGAGCAAATCTCCTTTTTCTATATAGAGAAACATTAGAAACAAAGATTCAATTGGAATTGTGAGATGCCAGTGGAAGGTGGAGAAATCTCTGTATGCCTGTGTACCTAAAGTGAACCACACAGTGTGTCAGGGTTTCCGACACGTCCCTCTTTGACAAGTGTAGCTATGAAGCTGTGAGACCTTATAATTACCATCTCTTTCTTGACATAAATGTGGTAAATATTGCCCAATAAGAAATAGTTCTTCGTTTTGCTTGCTAAGGCTTAAAATTTTCCCGCACAAAGGATTAAAAAACATCTTCTGAGGACCATTATTTGATTATCTTTTTTACAGTCCAGTGCTGTGTGACAGCCTTCTTTCAGAGTGTGTCTCAGGAAACCCTGTGTTGTTTCTGTACCTGGTGAGGCTCATTTGCCCAGAACAGACATTCTCCCTATTTCAGTCTCCCATATGTTATACAATTCATGTTCAAACTTATTATTTTACCTGTTATTATTAATCAGCAGTGTGATATGTGTACGCTTTACCATAGGATAGTTTGTTTGGTGGGTGACAGAAGAGATATTTTGAATGAAAATTACATTTATTAACAAGCTTTTTGTGTTTCAGTTCTAAATTAGATAGTTTTTATTTAAATCGAAAAGAAACTGTTTAGTGCCTCTTTTCAAGTATTACATATTAAATGCATTTTAAATGTGTGCCTGACTTAATGTGTTCATCAGAGTATTAAATATGAACAGTAGAGATGAGAGTCAGACGGGAGAGGTGGCCAAGCACTTTTAGATGTTTGATATCAGAAATGGAAAAGCTACTAAAAGCAAATATTTTTCCTTAAAAGTAGTTAGACCATGTGTTTGTTTTTAAAAAAAATGGCAAGGATCTCTTAAATTCAACAGAAAAAAAAAATAGTTTGATCCTCTCTTTCTATAGCTATTTTTCTAAACCGTAAAAGAGATTAAAGAAGTAGCCTTGATTAAAAGTATTCAAATCCTGATTCTTTGATTCATGTTATTATGCAAGGCCTTTTTTAGAGAAGCAGCCAATTGTGACATTTAAAATCTTAATGAGATTTTAGGTAAATTTATATCTTAAAAGGAAAAACATAAATCACTTCTTTCTTTCCACTGTTATTTCTGGTTGTAAAAATATATTGATTGAAAACAGTGTTTTCAAATGATTATATATTTGTCAGTTGCCCTAGAAATCTTATTTTTATCTGAACTAGGAAAAATTTAAAACTAACATAAAAGCAATTGTTCAGAAACTCCTGAATCTTTTTGCAAACATTAGAATGAAATGAAGTTTTCTCAAAGAGTTTGATTAAGCCTTGCACTAGAGTGTAGCACTCTTGCAAGAAATTTTAAGCAAGATGCTGACCTATCAAATAATTTTAGCTGAGAAGTTTGGTTTTTTTTTTTTTTTATTGTTGTTGTTGTTGTTTTGTGTAATGGTCTTGCAGAATTTTGATTTGCAATGTTTGATAATCTGGTAGTAATGAGGAATCTTTGCAGTTGTTTTTTGATTTTGGTCATAATTTTCTAAGTTGCTACGTTTTGTTGTTTTGGCTGGGAAAAGCATATATACACACTTAAACATAAACAGGTGCACCCACACTGCATTTCTTTAAAAGTTCCATATAAAACCGTTTAATCAAACTATTTGGGCACATTTGAGCATATAAGAAGTGACACAATGTATTGTGTATCGACAAAAGTTAGGGAAAACCAGTTCAGGAATTGGAATATCAGTTCTTCCTTGTGTTTGTCCTTTGGTGCGTCTTTTGTGTTTCCCTTTGGTGTGGTGGTGTTTTTCCTTTGCTGTAGTGGCATTCCCCCGTCACCCTCCTCCCCCACACAACTCTGCTATATTTTCACTAGTAATGTCAGATTAGGTACTTTGGGGAACCGTTGGAAAGGAAAACAGTAGGGGAGAAAAGGTTTGGATCTTCAGGGAATGATTGGGAGGCAAGGCAGTCTGGGGAATTGGTTTCTATGGGTTGCTCATAAGAGAGAGCTTTGCAGTAGAAGAGGAATCAAATCTTTTGGGAGGTTCACGGGAATAAAGGGTTAGTAATTGGACATTTCAAGGAGTCGTTGGAATTGAAAGAAGCAGTCAAAGTGTTGAAGGAAGTTTTTTGGATACTTCTGTAAGGAAGCGAGTGAGAGAAAGCAGTGAATTCCTTTGAGAGAATCCTGGGTTAGGAGGGGTTGGGTGGGGGGAATCTCTCCACTGCCTGTGTTGTTGGCTCCACTTAGCTCCCTGGTGTGTGACAGCATCTGGATAGGTGTAGTTATAAGTGGGTTGGCCTTCTAAATCTATTTGTATATGTGAATGTCTTTCTGTTTTCCTTTTCCTTTTACAGTCTTATATGAGTATGGGAATGGCTGAAGGCTTTATTGCTATCTGTGTGTTGCATGTTATGTAGATCTTTTAAGGCGTGGCCTTATCGACGTTGGCATCTAAATGCGAAGGAAAATGCAGGGCAAGCTTGTTCTCGTTGGGGTTCCTGTCACCAGACCATAGCATTGTGGAACAATGGATACATTACCTGAATTTACTGGGTACGGGCAGCGTCCTTGCTTCCATGCATGCCCTTATCAGTGTTTAAAATAGTGCCCAGTACTCTGAGTGCTATCTTTAAAGAGAACACCTTCTTCCCATTCTCTTCCTTTCTTGATCCTTTATGAATAGTGGGGGCGGGGGAGATGCTTTCATTTCAATAGCTAGAAAATGTGGGAAAGTAAGATTACAAGGTCGAGGTGAAAGTAGTACAAGTTGGGAGAACGAAACTCTTTTTCTTCACTCAGTAAAATGATACTTTTGGCTCAAGGCCAGGGGAGCATAAGAAAGTTGGGATGGTGCAGACTGGACTAGCAACAAGTTAGCTAAGAACTGTGGGTGCCTCTTCTCTGCCCTGTGGTTTACTGTTGTATTCCTGTTTTAAGTTTTTATGTTTTTTGTCTTTTGGAAGCAGTGGTAGAGAGACTACGCTAAACTTTAAAACCACAGCAAAACAAAACTTTTAAAACACTGTGGTAGCCTCATACAGGTTTAAAGGTTTTGTTTTAACTGTATTAGTAATATTTTTTTGAAAGCTTGCAAAACTTCTAGAAATGGAATACTTACCTCTTTTTTCCTTTTCCATTTTATCTGTATTACAATAGAATCTGAGGTATATGAGCATTAAAACACAATTTTAATGACATAAAGCCAACAAAATATCATTTTATCCAGAAAATATATACCTTTAAATACTAAAAAATCTTATGAATGTGATAACATAATTATCATCATTTGTATTCAGTACATTTCAAAATGTACTACTCTTTTTTTAGCAAATTCAAAGTAATTTTAAAATTTTCTTATAGATCTGATAACTAAGAGGAGTTTTACAATGAGGCTATTTAAACATTGTGTTTCTAACAATTATCTTTAACTGTGTTAGTAAAATAATTTCTTAAACTACCTTCTTAAACTACCTTTAAATATTTTATTAATTTCTTAAATCTCCTAATTATCCAAAGTTTACAAAACATTTTTTGAAGATCAAGTATGGGTAATTTTATTCTAAGAAGGCACTGTATTTCAGAGAATGGGGGTACCTATAAGAAAGGTTCCTATCCTTTCCTTAAATAAAAAAAAACCTATTAATTTGTCCTTGTCATCTTGGCACATTCATCCACTCTTCCAGCTGGTGTACGTTCATTAAGTGCCCCTTAAACTCCCATTATGCCTTTTCTTTTCAGTCTGTTGTTTAATAGTCAGAAGATTGTCTTTTGTAAGTATTAATAAAAGTTTTAAAAAATTATCTTCTGACGATTGTTTATTTTAATGACCGGTCCAGGCTTTGGAGATAGTCAGCACTAGTTTCAAATCCAAGTATTGCCCTTAGCTGTGACATGTGTATACAGGTGTGTTGGTCTATCATCATTTTTCATGGTCTGTCGTTGTTCACTCAAAGTAATAACTAGCTACTGCCTGACCTTTGTGAATAAATTAATATCCCTGAGCCTAAGTTGACTTACCCGTATACAGTGAGAATGCTTGTATTTCTCAAGATGGTCAGGCTATTTGTATATTTCAGCCCCCTATATACCATTTGGAGCATGATAGGAGCCCCGTTACTTGTTATTGTTCATGTTGCTCTAAGGACTGTATGGACTTGAGCCATCAGTTGTTTCCTGGGTTCCATGCCATCTTACCTCTCATTTTTCCAGTGCTGCTTACTCTCCAGAATCTAGAGTAAAAACAAACCTTTACTGGCTGCCCATCTCTCTCTTCCTTCCGTCTCCTTGTTCATGCATGCGGATGCTGTTCTGCTTGGTGCTGCAGAACAGGAGAGTATTACCGAGAAACTACTTTAAATTTTTTTTTTTCTTTTCTAATTCAGCTGGAGATCTGACAGGAAGAGTGGAATTTTTGATTATTAGTTAAATCAACTATATATTTTCTCTCATTTCCATATAATTGAGATCTGTTCCTTTAAATATTAAGTCTTATTAAAACTCATTTTGTTGTATCTTATAAATTGTTTTGCATTCTTTTTGTTAATTTTTGATGATGGGTTATTGAGACTTTTTGAGGGTGACATTTTAAAAATTTAATTTTCTTATACATTGGAAAGAAGAAGTATAAAAACAGCTTTCAAATTTGTCTTAGTGAATTGCGAACTGCCCTGGTTTATTTTATTTTCTTAATTTCAAAATATTAAGGGGGTACAGATATTTTTGTTAACATGGATACAGTGTATAACGCTGAAGTCAGGGATTTTCCTGTGTCTGCTTAGTGCTGAATTCAAGGCCTGTGCCCGCCGCTGGGATAGTGTCAGTGTTCATTGTACCTGATGTGTAAGTTTTGATTCCCGCCTCCTCACCCACCCTTTATTTTTGTTTGTATTCTATTTAATGGTCAAGTGCTATACTTACATATTGCATTTTAATTCAGTATTGAAAATTCTGTGTGAAAATTTTGTCCTTTTCCACTTTCTCTTTATGCTTCAAGAGCTTATTTCCTTTGCTCCAGCTGGATAAAAGTTGGGTAAACAGATACCCAGACAACTGCTAACAGCACCACACCTTGGCTTCCTGGGTAAAGAAAGGAGACAGAATTTCTGGGATTACATATCTGTCCCATCTGAAAGATGCCATTCTATAAATTCCAATTAAAACATGATATAGCTGAAAAAAAATAAAAGAATCACCACAACTTAAAAAAATAATTATTATATGTGCTTCCTTCCTGGTTTTACCTAAATAAAAAAAAAAGAAAAGAAAAGAAAAAAGAAAAGATGTGTGTAGCAGATTCAAATCTAATTGCTTCCTGTTGGCTGCCTGATGACACTGTTCTGAGTGCCAGTTTTGAATACTAGTAACTCGTCATGGATCAATTATCTGAAATGGCTGGTTTATTTGTTAAAGGAGGATTGACATTATTTCCTGTCCTTTAGACAGAGCTAAAGTGAGAATAAAGTGGTAAGAAAGAATGTTTCTTTGCACCTTAGGTGTGAATGTACTATCATCTGTGCCACTAACTTGATTGCCACAGCTACTATCATTAGCATCTTGGACCAAACATGGAACAAGCTGTGCTGTATGTATTTCACGTATGATGGAAAACAGAGACTGGTTAAAAATACTCTGAAAGGTGTTGGATTATTCATTTAATAGCCTATTGTGGTCTTATATGTTACAGTCTTAAAGTTACTTTCATCTGTGGAAGTTGAGCATGTTTAATCATTGCATTTTGACGTTAAATATAAATTTAACTTGGAGCCTAGGGAAGGATCTTCTTCATTTGAACTAATTTATTTTTGTAATCTTAGGATCATTGTAATAGTAGGTGGTGTCAGTTGTCAGAAAAACTTCAGTGTAAAGAAAATACATAACATCATTCCTTTTCCTAGTGCGTTCTTAAAGTAGATTGAAATGAAGATATCTATTCCATTTCAATTCTGATGTCTTTTCTGTACTTCCATAAAAAAAGATAACTTTTAGACGGACATCTGACAAAGGAAAAAAGTTTTCTGGTTGGAGAAATAATGAATTAATGCTGATTTAGAGACTGGCTCTTATGTGCCTCTCCAATCCTAGTCATTACATCGTGTTTTAAATTATCAAGGAGAGCATTTTCATGGTTTATGAGATTTTTAAAAAAGCAGCTTGAAAGGTACAAAATGATTTACTGATAAACCAAACTTTATCATTGTAGAGTGCTTTCTGTTCATCTCATTTTATTTCATTGTATTATTTATAATTGCATTTGTAATTGTATTTATTGTAGGAGTTTTTTTTTCATTAATAAAGGGTTGTGGGTATGTGTATTATTCTCTTTTCCTCTCTGCCTCGCTCTCTCATTAATTTACATTAATACCCAAACTGATAAGATTGTATTGAAACCATTAAACAGGAGAAAAGAAAATAGCTAATAAGTATTATGTACTCTATAAGAAAACCTAAAAACCCAACATTTAATTATATTATTTACCTTGCTGGCTTTATGTTATTGGGACTTCTCTTTAACTCTACACATGTACCTCCCCCATCCCACTTTTTAAAAAAATATACTACAGGAGTAGCAATAAGTTCTGTTAAAATGGCCATATATTTCTAAGTATACTGTGGTTTACTCTGAGAAAT
This sequence comes from Otolemur garnettii, assembly GCF_000181295.1. NCBI lineage: Eukaryota > Metazoa > Chordata > Mammalia > Primates > Galagidae > Otolemur > Otolemur garnettii. The sequence goes on from NW_003852408.1 coordinate 18,748,532, forward strand.
TTCATTTAATAATTTGAATATAATCCTGTGCAGTTACATTTATTGGTTGTTTTTTAATGTCTTAGTGACCACCCTACAGTATAGAAGTTATTATCTACTTATCTATATTAAATCACTATTAAGTTGACTTTCATAAATGGCCTTTTAGGAAAGTGTATTAACTATGTGGTTTTCATCAAATGGCATATTGGCAATTTTGCAATTTTTAAAATTGATATAGCATTTGAATTAGATTTGTATTAGTGAAACATCATCAATAAGGATTTTTAGTTTAAAATTTTATTTTGTCTCATTATAAAATAGTAAACATTATTCCTAAAATCAAATATTCTTCAGAACAGTTCCAGGTAACGTGTGGTCTGTAGGTTGGAAAGTGTTTGTTACCAGTCTTTCTGAAGATAAATACAGACATTGAGAATATGCTTAAAGCTTTTATAAAAATTTGACAAAGTAATAAAATTGAGGGCTTATATTTTGTTTTTGTCAAATTTGACTTTTACTGTGTGATACAGTTGTGATAAGTTGGAAATTTTTAAAAATGGTTCCCACAGATCTTAAGGAACTTTGCTTCAGAAGACAGAGACTTACCTATGTTCTCAGAGTCAATTAGCTTAAAAGCTGTACGTTGAAATATAAACATATCTCAGTTCAATTTGTATATTACTAACCTACTTATACTAGGTAACTGTGCTAGAACAGAAGTAAAACCAAAAGCCAATTCTTTACTGAATCTAAAGCAGTAGAGCTTTTACTCATATGCCTAATACTACATAAGTATCATCTATTAAATGCTTACTGTGTGCAACAGGTGTCTTTAAAAATATATTAATTAATCATAAAACACAATGTGGTAGGTTCCATATTACTCTCATTTTAGAGCTGTTTAACCAAGGCTCAGAGAAGTTAGAACATGTACTGTTAGTCCCCTAGCTAACTAGTAGCTGACATTAAAACATACTTTTGTTCATAATAGGATTACACCTCCTGCACATAACATTTTGTCTCTTCATAGAAGAGGTAATAACATGCCGTGTGTAAAGAATGTTGTTGTTATTTTATGCTTGTAAAGTTGTATGTCTTACTACTACATAGAGCCAGTTAGAGGTAGAGGAGGAAAGGTTAAGTATTTGCGAAATCTCAGTGTAAATTAGCGTAGGAGAGTATAAAATGAGGTTTTATTGTACATGTTGCTCTTGACATAACAAATTATTGATAAGTGCAAAAATTTAAGGATAATACAGTCAGGTTGTAGTTGATACAGTTTATAAGGGCAAAGCGGATGAGATGTGATTTTTGAATAGCCTTTCTACTCTTCACGTGGACATAGGTGATCTGCTTTCAGGAAACAGGTATATAATATTTGCATCTAGTAGTAGTATTTAAGATATTTTTCTCCTTCAGTCTGATTAATTATCTTTGCAAATGAAATGAAGGAAGGAAAGGAGGAAGAGATGGAGAGAAGAAAGTAAAAAAGGCTAACTTTCCTCATGTGGGGTCTGCAGCTAAATAAGCCTTCTCATCTTCATCAGTATGTGAGTAAACTCAGTTGGCTTACTAGATTCTTTCCTGCCATAAAATTCTGTAATTCAACTAGCTAATATGTAGTTGGATTTATATTTTATTTTGCTTCATTTGGTCAGTTCACCTGTTTAAGGATTGAGGATAAAAACTGTCAAAGGCAAGTCTCTGGTAACTGTCCCCCTGAATCTCTGCTGCCCTTGAAGGCACTGGATCGTGGAGAAACAAGTGCTTGCATGTGTTGGATCTTGTTAGTTGGATCCAGCTCCAGCAAAGAGATGACCGAGGTCACGTCAGCACCTTGGAAGCTGGGAAGCTGGAACTGGAGCAGCTGAGCCAATCTCCAGACAAACAGGTTTTAACCAGGACAGAGTGAGAGAGTGCTTTGCTTTGGAAAATCTTTGCTACCACCTAAGGCAATGATTCTGTTTACAGATTTTTTTTTTTCTGCTCTTTATTTTTACAGAGTATAGATTAGTGACGAAGACATATTCCTTTTTTACCTATGGCAAAAGGTAATTGCTGCTTTTTACATTAGACTTTGAGGTCTTTGGTTTTCTTTAGAGTAAGAGGCAAAGGAAGCATTAGTTTTATAATTAAGCTACTGTGATGGAAGGACCATTTATAGCAATAGTAAGGGTGACGGTTGGTTGACTATTTTATATAAGTTTAAATGCAAATTGAATGTGGTGGCTGCCTCCATAATGTGTTTAAATGTTTCTAGATTATATATCGGACACTTAAACAACATTCGATCCTATAATTAGATTTTTCCATAATTTCTGCAAATGGAAGCTTGGATTCTAGTCTAAACTTCGTCATAGACTTCTTCAGTAAATTTTTATCAGTCACTGTACTTCTCTTAATATACAGATCAGTGGTTCTCAATTTTGGGTGCACATTAGAATCACCTGAATATGGTTACAAATACCATTGCATCCAGTCCATCCCATACCAATTTAATAAAAATCTCCAAGTTTTGGAGCTCAGGCATTTATAAAGATTTTTTCATTTACCTGGATAGTTCTAGTACACAGTGAAGATCTAGAACCGTGGATATGGAGTGATATAGCTGGCCTAACTTCTCTGATTTTATGAGGTTTGCTAATATAAGCTGTTTTAAACACTCTTGGAAAAAGCACTCTGTAATTCATAGAGTCTTTTGTAAAAAACTGAGTTGGAAAAGGGTCCTTTGATATGATCCTATACTTTGGCAGATTACATTCAACCATTAAAATGACATAAAGATATTTGGTGAGGGATATTGTAAATATGTAATTATATTTTATTAATATTTAATTACAAATAAATGTTTTACATATCAAGTACACACCAAGAAGACGGGAAGAACTGGAAGTTAAGAGAAAGGGAATGCTATTTACTGAACACTGAACCTATGTGCCAGGTTCTATAATAGTCAGAATAACCTCTAATGTAAGAATCAAGATTCCTCTTTATATGTGTATATGAAGGACTTAGAATATGTTAATTAAGTTTAAATATATTTTACTAAGAGAATCTCAAGGGTACAACTGATCATAAAAGTCTTTTATATAACTCATCTGTTTCACGCAAAGACTAAATGTGGAGGTTTCTGGACATTTTAAAAATGTGAAATGAGGGATAAATCTTAGGATTTAAAATATCATTGGCAAGATGTAAATATATATAGGCCAACAAATAGTCCAGAGAGAGATATTTGGTAATACACGTAGATTATAAAAGTTATACAGTGTAACAGTTTGCTAAACAGTGCAAAGATTATTTTTGTTTTATTTATTTGGTACTTACGGCTGAGATGGAATTTTAATTTTTCAGATATTATTAACTAATGCAATGTTTTAAAAATGGTATATCAATTTACATTATAAATCTGATTTTTCTAAATAGTCCATCGTTTTTATAACCACTAAAGTAAACTTAAACATCTAGAACGATTCCCAGTTATATTAATTAGCACAATAACCTAATTAATTATCTTATTATACAGCATGCTGTCAGCTTTGATTTTACTGCATATTTCATGTATTACCTCTGGTCTTTAAATGTAAAGAAAATAACAGTTTGATTTTTTTCAATGACTGATTATAAATTTTTTAAAAAGTAGTATCAGGAGTTAATAGTTCACACAATTTATAATTTGTGATGCCTTAAAAATGAGAAAAATAAAGAAATGTTAATCTGGATTGGCAGTCAACAAAATATACATTAAAACAATAAAACCATGTTTCACCTTTAATATTTAAAGCTATTAGGAATACTGAGATTGTTTTACATGATAACATTGTATTAGTTTTATTTATAACATTACATTGACAGTTTTATTTATAATATTACATTGACCCACACACAAGGGTCATGGATGCACAAATTGGTGCCTCATTTTGCACTGTAGGTTTGTATATTAGGACCTTTACAGTAGGCATATCTGACTTCTTTTAACCTAATAATGCTTCTTTTAAGACTTTAATCATAGAAAACTAATCAGAAATACAGAGAGAGAGGTTTATGCACAAATATGTTCATTGAAGCATTATTATTGGAAATTGTTTTTGAAAATAATGCTTAAATCATGGTTACTCTATAAGGTGAAGTATATAATTTTAAAAATTAGGTTGATGAGAAGTTTCTTAATGGCATGGAAGATGCTTAGGTATATACATTTTATTATGTATTTATATATAAAATTATACATGTAAAGCATATTTAATATACATACGTAATACCTTAACTTTCTTTGAAAAGAAACAACAGAGAGACATGCTAAAATGTTAAAAGTAGACATAGCTTTCAGTTTGGTTTATATACCTCTATATATACCAAATTTATATAATGAGGCATTATTATGACACTCAGAAAAAGGAAAGAAAACAGAAGTTTACATAAAATCAGCAGCTTTGTTTGGGGGCCAAGGTTAATTTGCTATTCTTAGACATTTTTGTCATTCTAAGACATTTTTAGAATCAGTCTTTTATATTGATTCTTTGGCTGTTAAATTTCTTTCATGTGAAATTCGCATCAACTTTAGACTATGATGATGTTTTCTCTTTCTTTCTCTCCCTCTCTCTGTCTCCCTCGCTCACTCTGTCTCCTTCTCTTCCCTTCCCTCCCCTTACCCTCCCCTTTTCTTTGTTTTCTTTTTTACAGAATCTCACTTTGTCACCCTTGGTAAAATGCCATGGTATCATAGCTCACAGCAACCTCAAACTCTTAGGCTCAAGTGATCCTCTTGCCTCAGTCTCCTGAATAGAGTAGCTGGAACTTCAGGCGCCCAGCATAGTGCCTGGCTATTTTTTTAAGAGGCGAGGTCTTGGTCTTGCTCTTGCTCAGGCTGCTCTCAAAAGTCCTGAACTCAAGGCAATCCACCTGCCTTGGGCTCCCAGAGTGTTAGGATTATAGGTGTGAACCACTATGCTTGGCCTGACTCTGATGTTTTCTGGATCAAGCAACATATCTTCTCTAAGTGGGTGCTCGACTTTGGAGATTTCAGCTGTACCTTCTTCTCCAGTACACTCTTCTGTGGATAGCTTGTGGGTTACCTTTTCATAGGCTATGTAATATTTAGTGATTATTGTTCCCCAGAGATGGGTTTGTAATGAATATCAAATATGGTTAAGAACATTCCAAATTTTTTTTTTAATTCCAAGTCATAATATTTAAATTTTATTTCCTCTTTAGCAAATAGAAACAATATCTTCTGGTGAGCTAGAAATACTAAGCTAGGAATTTTCCCCGAGTTTTCCTTCTGCTGAAATACATTTAATACCTTACTTTTCTTTAGATCTAACATGCTTCTTAGAATAAACGGAAATGTCGGTTTTTCCCCAGCTTTTCGTTAACATATATTTCTAACATAAGAAACTTTAGTATTACTACAAAAAAAAAACCCCTCAAAGATGTATTAATTTTTATAAAAAATATATTTTAAAGAGTTAAGTTTTAAAACGTTAATAGTATAGCGTAACAATTAATGAGAGTTAATTGAATGGTTTTTAAATTTTGACTCTTCCATGTTTAAACTGTTTCATTGTCTAGATAAATATTATATTTCTCTTCATTGAAGATAAATTCAAATTTTACTTTGTTTTAGTTTTTGAGTTTTGACTTTATATGTGTTCTTTTTACAAGATCGTTTTATGTTTTAATTCAGTGGTTCTCATTTAATCAGTCAAGCATCACTGTATTTTTAAAAGTCCCCCAAACTAGTCTGGTATGTACCGTGGACTGAGGACCATTCTTTAAAATAAGTCTTGTCTTAGGCAGGCGCCTGTGGCTCAAAGGAGTAAGGTGCTGGCCTCTTGTACCGGAGGTGGCAGGTTCAAACCCAGCCTCGGCCAGAAACTGAATAAAAAAAAAAAAAAGATTTCCTGGCTTTTTTGGAATGGTTTATTGAGTACATTATATAACATCCTAAATTTTAATTTAATGACAGT
>NW_003852408.1:18755715-18768824 GCF_000181295.1 Otolemur garnettii
CCCACAGGAAAGATGGTACCTTTTTGGCAGTTCTGGTACCCCAGCAAATGCTGAGTACCCATCTGGGCCCTGGAAGCTATGGTAGTTCTTGGCTATTTCTAGTGGGAACTATCATCTCTCTGCAGTGTGCCAATTTAAATGATTGTTACATATGAAGACTATCAGTGCTGTGTTTACTGCAAGCTTCATAGTTGTTATGGTAGACCAGTAGACTCTTACTGGCCTTTACCTCTAGCTGCTTCTTCCTCTGCCATTCTCAGCATCTCCAGGTGAAGCACCCTCGTTGTATCACTCCAATGACTAGAGACAGAAATTGAAACTTAGTTGTAACCTTTTATCAACTGACTTTATCAGGTCTGCTTACCCTGTTGATCCATACCTCTCTCATGGATTCAGGTTGATCTCATACAAGATGTTCTCATTTGCCTTTGCACATTTTCACATCTCTGAAGTTCTCTATGTGCCATTTCAAGTCACAGATTGCCTTTAAGTTCTATATCAGTTACATTTCCGGTAATTCCAACTTGAAAAATTGTACTAACTTCCCAAATCATAATGACCTTGTCTTCTGAGAATCTGTGTAACAGCTTATATCTTATAAAGTACTAGTTCCAGAGTTAGAAAAGGTTATGTAGGTGATGTTTCTTTCTAACTGCGAATCCTTTCTGTAAAAAATGTGGTATAAAACGGAGATTATTTATGAAACAAATAAAGCTGGTGGTTCTGTTGGGCACTTCTAGTAATTCCTTTAATTATTTAATAAAATATTTCTTGCTGGGCGTGGTGGCTCACGCCAGTACTCCTTAGTACTCTGGGAGGACGAGGCAGGTGGATTGCTTGACCTCAGGAGTTTGAGACCAGCCTGAGCAAGACCAAGACCCCATCTCTAAAAATATTCGGGCGTCATGCTAGATGCCTATAGTCCCAGCTACTCAGGAGGCTGAGGCAGGAGAATCACTTAAGCCCAAGAGTTTGAGGTTGCTATGAGCTGTGATGCCGGGGTACTCTATCAAGGGTGACAAAGTGAGACTTTTTCTCAAAATAAATGAATAAATAAAATAAAATATTCCTTGAGGCTCATTATGGTTTAGGCTTGAGCTTGCTTTCCAATAATGAGCAAAACAGACATGTTTTTTCTTATGGCACTTATAGTCTAGAGTGGGAGAAGATAATAAAAACGTGAGCACATATGTAATAATTAAAAAGAATATCTAGGCCTTAGTTTATATTGACTATTTAGAAGAGGTAAATGTCAAGCTGAAAGGTGAGTTAGGAGGTGGCTACACAAACAGGAGTAGTGTATGGGAGACTGGAGTGTATGTGTAAAGGCCCCAGAGTAGGAGGAAGCTGGGTTCTGCTGTGTTCATCAAAGATGGCAGCAGATGGCTAGTATGTGAAGGAGTTGAGAGAGGGCCCTTGACGTGGCTGGAGGGGTTGGAGGGAGCCGTATGATACACAGTCTGGAGGATCATGGGAAGAAGTTTGGATTTTTATCTTATATGCAATGAGCAACTAAAGAATTCTGAACACTGACTTGGTAGGATTTGGTTTATGTTTTAGGGGGGAGGGTGGAGAACATAGAACAGGTTTTTAAATCTAGAAAGGCTTGTTTTCTGTATTTTAGTAACTTAATTTAAGCAAATCTAGAGCCGGTGCACAACCATCATCTGAGAGCAAAAAATTTTCTGACTTCATTAATAGAAGTTTGCTATTCCCTGTGAATGCCTGGTCTTCTTGTCCTCGAGGAAGAGGTTCATTTACATAAGATGTCCAGAGCCTTTTGGGAAAGAACTAATACTTGGTCTTTGTTGGGGTTATTGCTGTGTGGCATTGACTGAATCCCAGTGTCAGGAAAGGGCAGTGAGATTCCTGAAATAAAATTACCTTGAGGACAGAAAAGGGAAGCCCAGCTAGGAACCAGTATTTAAGAGAAGAGCTTTTGACCTCATGAGGCTGTTGCTGGAATTGTGTAGATGCTGTCATCAGTGTAGTCTCTACCCTAAGGAAGAGCAGCTGATAATGATAGCTTAAACCTGGGCTAGATAGCGCACCTTTGACTGAGTTCGGCACCAAAGGAATCAGGATCGTCAAATAACTGCAGCTTGAACAGTGAGCCGGGGATGGTACCATCATAGAGGCGACTAGTATTGCTGGGTGATAAAAGACAAATAGCCTTGGAAGCCACCAATCGAGCCTTTCTACCAGTGTTTGTGGAATGGTGTAGAGACTGTATTCCTGGGCTAAGAGTGAGCTCTGTTTAATGTAAAAAATTAAATAGGACCATAATTGAACTCTGAGTGGTAGCGGAGGTCATTATGATTACAGTTTACAAAAGAAGATTTTTTTTTGTTTATTAGAGAATGGATTGGTGTGACAGAGAAGTAATGGGGAAACAAGTAGATGTGGAGTTTAGGAATAGATAAATAAATAATAGCAATAATATTATTACTATTAATAATAGACTGACAGTGGTAAAGAGAAGTGAAGTACTCTAAATTTTATCAAGGTATCAGATCTTTTTTGCACAAGCTGTTTTGCTTTTCCACCTTCCATAAATCTAGCCTTGACCTTTCATATCTACCTTCCCTGTCCTTTTTCTCCTTATTGGTTAAACATCTCTAATTTTTTCGGTGATTCCTCAGATCGGTGATTACTGGAATCCAGACTCAGCCACTGAGACAGTCAGGTCTCCCCGTCAGCTGTGTCATCCCCAGGTTTGGTAAACAGCCTTGCATGTTTCTCTTCAGTCCTGTGAAGTAGCCCCGTGGCGTCCAACTTGAGACCTCTTTTCAAGTTAACATCTTTCCATTAATCAACACTGTCTGGGTGTGGTTGTTCAACCTGTTATGAATGTGCCTCTCATATTATTTCCTACATACTTCTCCATTTTAACCTCAAGAATATTATGAGATGTTTCTTCACATGTGTAATTAAGTTCAGGCTGAGCAAAGTCCACATTTTTTAAAATTACCAGTCTAATAATTTTATCAACAATGAAAAAATTTCTTTTAGGGGACCTTGTTTAAAGTTGTTACACAGACATTCGCCTACCAATTTTAATGGGTTCATTGTTGTTAGCTTACTTATCTGAGATTTGAAGGATTCACATGCATTCCCTTAAAAGTTATAAATTTAGCACCAGCTGTGTCTGATGCTGTGGCACTATTCCTCTTCTCTGAAGCGGGTCAAACTTTGCTGTAGTCTTCTGGTCACTTTGTGTCTCCTTTGAGGTCCCTAAATCCCATGTCATCTGGCCTGTATTAATTTCCTGGGGCTGCTGTAGCAAAGGGAGGAGGCTTGTGTGCTAGTGATCTGTGTGCAAGATGGCAGTGGATCTGGCTAAAGCAGAACAGTGGAGGTGGTAAGAAGTGGCCAAATGTCTTTTAAAGTAGAGCCTATTTGACTTGCTTTTGGATTAGAAGTGGCATGTGAAAGAAAAAGAGGTGTGAGGAGTAACTGCTAAGTTTTGGCCTAAGCAGCCTAGTGAATAATGTTGTCCTGGACTGATATGGGGAGGAGTGGACTTGAGGATTGAAGTGAAGATGTCTGTTTCAAATAGCTGGAGTTTGAGGTTCATCTCTATAATCTTAAATGTAGATAAGCTTTCCTGAACATGTCTTAACCAAAAGATTGAGGACCCAGAACGCTTTGGCAGTATAGTATAATTATGAAACCCCTTATAATACAATGGGGGACCAAAGCTGCCAGACTTGGTGTCTTCATCTATAAATGGAGATACATTGTTTCACTGGGTTGCTTTAAAGGTCACATTAGGTAATATTTGTGAAACTCTTAGAATAGTACCTGCCATATATTACAAGTAGCATCTAAAAAAACATCTTCAGTTATTGTAGGTTATTGGCAAAAGGAATATTATTTGAAAGCCGATTTTAAGTATTTTAAAATTAGACAATGGTTGATAAATGGTGGTGGATAGACATTTTACATATACGATATACATATACACATACACACTGATATATATGTCCTTTTATTAAAAGGATTTTTTTTTTCTTATTTAAGTGCCTTACATTTTTTGTACCAGTGGAAAGAACTACAAAGTATTTGAATTGGCATTATGAATTTTATGAGCACACCTGGGAGGCTTTCTGAATTGTATACATTGTTAGTGCTGTGAGTTAGTGTTTGCTACCCCAGAAGATCTGCTATACCTTTATACAAATCAAAGTCCCAGAGGAATAATGAGTTCAGTGCTGCAGCAGGCAGTATTTAAATCACCATTTTTCCCCTTCTCTACTTGGCTTACTCTTACTATACATTTTATGTCAAAACCTTGGATTTGCTCAGATTTTCCATTGATTTATTTGACCTCCCCTACTTTTTGTTTTAAAACTTGAGATTACTATTTTAAGTGTACTGGTACACAAGTTTTTATTCATAGCAGGGTAAAGGTATACTAGAGTCCATAATGTTGAGACTCTCCCTATTGAATTAGCAGAGAAATGTTTAAGGAGTAAAGGCTAGATCACTTAATAAAACCACAGTCTCTTTTTTGGCAATAGTGTTGAACCTGGAGGCCAGCCAGTCAGCCATAGCCAGTATAAAGTTAGATTCCATTCCATCAGCATAATAGTTAATAATAGTTGATTGACATGGACGTGAAGGGTGCCCTCTTTCCCTCCCCCCTCTACTCCCATTCCACACTAACCTCTCTAGGGAATATGCCATTCCTTTGGCCATTCCTAAAATTCTTTGCTTGAGCACAGCCAGGGGCTGCTGGACTGGTGCCTGACTGTATAAGGGGGGCAAGGGGGTCTCTCTGAAAGTTGTTAATTCCTTTAGTTACTGCTGGGGAAGCCTAGCAATCTCCAGACACCTTTAGGGATATGTAAGAAAGATGAGCTTTCCCTGGTAGTGTTTGTGTGACACAGTGGTCTTCCTGTTACCTGAACTGCCTTAGCCACAGAGTCAGGGTCACTTCTGCCTACCTTCAGCCATGTGACTTCCTTGTCCAAGGAAATTTAGAGATATTTTAAACAGTTTTTCGTGACTCATATCTCATGTTGTATATTATTTTGTATTGTTAAAATTGTATTTTGGGGTAGTTTAGTACTGATAAATTAGTAACATTCGCAGCTTTCTTCCATGGCTTTTTATTTTTTGGATGTAGGTATTTGCAGGATATGAACTATTTGGACAGGCCATTCCAGAAATTCTTTTCCTGGATTCTACATGCTTACATTTGAATTGTATTTAGATACTAAGCAGTATTGTTGAATATTTCTGATATTTTCTAGTATAGTATTCAGGTCAAAATTTAAAGATTTTTCTCTTAAGTTCAAGTAATTCCTATTCTTACCAGGGTAATGAGTCCTCTACTAAGCAGCCTTGTGTTCTGTGATTTGGTGAAGTAAGCATTTGGTGTGGCCTGCAGTTTAGGTTAGCAATTATTCTTTATTCCACATCTCACCACTACAGAGCCACTTGCTAACTTTTAATCACCACCTTCTCAAGTTTAAGAACTTGGCCAGAGTGATCCCGGAAAGTCTCAACATTTTCCAGTGAGTAAAGTCCATCTCTTTTGGAGATCTTGACACCTATCGTTAACAAGGCTGCAGCCTCTTTTAAGGGTAATAGAGAAAGGAGAACTCGTCTTCCCTGTGTATATTAAAACTTAAAAGAGGTCATATAGCAGGATATAATAATTCTTGAATAGAGTGCATTGTACTGTCTGGCAGCCTGACCCAACATCATGCTGCCTGCTTCATTCTACAGATTATGTTGTGGGTTTCGGGTGTTTTTCTCAGGTCAGTTTCCCTATCATTAATGCTGCAACACCTTGCGGAGTAGATATCCACTCTCTCATTCTTTCATTACACCGTGGTGAAACCAGCACTGCTGACTCTCACAAGTTGATGAATAAACTCCAGTTTTACTGCTTTTGTTAAAAAAACTTTAAAAATAGTTTCTGGAAATAATATGGTGTAAAAAGTCCTAAAACAAATTTTTAAACAAAGACTCGTTTAATTGAATCATATTGAAATATGTTCATATTCAATGTTGATTTGTTTATATATATACATATACTGTTCACACTCTAAGATGCCAATGGTGTCAGCTTACCGTACTGGCACATTTAACTGATACCAAGAATATATGTCCCAAAACCTTCTTGTTTAAAAACATACACAATCTGAAAAATATTTAATTGCTGCCTCATAACTTTGTTTAATAAAAAGAGGAGGAGCTCTTTTTGATTTTAAAAATACTTCCTAAGACTTGCCTTTAACTTCAGTTCTTTCTCAGTGTTTTTATAACAACAAGGAAAGATGACATGATCTTCAGCTTGATTCACTAAACTTTTTCTGAACATTACTGTGTGCCAAACACTGTGCTAGGTGCCTGGAATGCAGGCTGAGTAAGATCGTTATTGGGTCACAGTGTCAAATGCAGTAGAAGGGACAGTTAAATCATTTCAGTCCCCTTGTACTTGGGGTGTAGCTTCATTCTTCTGTCAGGAGCCATTAGTTTTGCTAAAATCGTTCAGGAGGGATGTTCTCTCCGGAAATCAGGTTGGGGCTGGACCTTGAATCATACAGCTAGAAAATAGGGACAAACAAGGATATCCAATATAAAGGGTTAGTACGTGAGCAAACGGGGAAGAGCTGCAAAGGTTGCAAAGTATGACTTCAACATAGATTAGTGTCACCGTAATTTTTCAGATTACAGAAGCTGTGGTAATGTTTTTCATGTGTGAAAGGCCCTCAGATAATGCCCATCACAAGATCTTTGGGCTGTGTAGCTACTTAGAAAAAGAACAAGTGAAGGAACCTGTTTTTCTTTAAATGATAGAAACTTTTGAGGTTTCCAAATGAGTAAAAAAGAGGATTTCCGAGAATGAAGCCCCTTCATTTTTGCACTGGCCTGCATTCATTTTTTCCATGCAACATTAATTAACCACCTACTATGCACTTAGTTCTGTGCTACGTGTTATAAAGCTATCAGGTGACCAAAATAGACATGGAACGGTATCTGCCATCATATAACTTTACAATTAGGGGGAAATCATGATTTTTCTACTCAAGTATATTCCTATTTTAGACCATCATAGATCATTTATAATTCATATATTTTATCATTTCGTGATTGTTCAAAAATAATTTGTGTGGACTTTGTTACTTCCATAAGATCTTGTATATGTTTATTTCCTTTTTCCAAGCTATAATTAAAATCCTAAGCACTTTTCTAACATTGGCTATAGGAACTAAATTAATATTGCTATGAATAAACCATAGTTTAGGAAAATCTCTTGGAGAAGGAATGAGGAATCTGTTGCGTTCATACACTTTTATACCATTTAAAGCATCTCGGAAAGTCGTTCTTATCATCTCAAATTTTAAACTAGGGAAACATTCTAAGAGAGGAAAACTGAAGCTTACTAATGTGCCCTGTGATACGCTGCTGGTAAGTGGCAGCTTTGGGATTTGAAATCAAGATGGTTGGATTCCACAGCATGTGCTCACTTTACCGTAGCCTCGACAGATGCTCTTGAATAATTGGCGAATGACAAGTGTCAGTTTGGGTATTTAAACCAGGACCTGGCTTACTCCAAAATGTATGTTTTTTCCACTGGAGCTTATACAGGCTATTTAAACCTCAGGCATTGTAAAAGCAGAGTGCTTTCAGTACTTAACGTGGTGTATAACTTTTTATGTCTTACCTTCTTACTCTATAGTTCTTTCCAACAGCATGGCTCATTTTAACTGAAGGTTTGAGAAGTCATTTTCTTGCATGGTGTGGGATTACTATTTTATAACCAGTCACATGAAGGAAAATAAATATAAAATGCTTTTCTGAAACTCTAAATGAATTGCTAATAATGCTGCAAGGCAAAGCAAAACTTCTCCTTTGAAATTTTATTTTGCAAACATATTTCAGAATGAAAAAAGGAAAACTTAAAACTGTCAAAAGTAGTGAAAATGTCTCCAGTTTTTATGGATGTAATAAGTGAATTAGCTGAATACCCCATTCAAAACAACTGTCACTAAAATTTGTGAATCATTCATTATTTGTATAGAGTTGACAGCAGATATCTGATATTCACGTACTCACTAAACTTTGAAGAAGCATATTTTTAACTCTTGCTCCTTAATAGGTAAATTCATGTGGTCTCAATATTTCTTCCCATCTCATAAACTGAGGGCTTTGAGTAATTTGAATGATATGGAGTGTTGACCATGTGTGTTAGGATCCAAGTCCTATAGACTTAGAGTTTTAAGACTGTCTTGGTCAGAGTATTTGATTCATTCACACAATTAGCACAGGTTCCAGAATGATCTCATCCTCCTTTTATAGTAGTCCTGTTGGTACATTGGTGAATAAAAGCAAAGACCTGACACTCATTCTTCTTTGTATGTTTGTACATATTTTTAGGTAGCTGCTCTATTTCCTTAATTTGGCTGTAAACTTCTTCAGGGTGAGGTTTATTCTTCATTCCTGTTATTCTCCAAGCTTAGGGTGGTAATTTTTATATAACAAGTCTTTATTGCTTCTAGAGTTCATGAAAAATTGTTTCAATATATGGCATATAACACTGGGCACAACAAAATCCTGTTTGACATGTTACTAAAAATCCTGGATTTCTCATAATTATTGGGTGTATCATACTCACCTTCGCTTGCTTTTAGCTTGTCCAGGTGTTCCACTGGCTCTTCAGAGACTTCGCTTAGGTCTGTAACATTGTTGTTAAAACATAGCTAGTTGGCTCAGCACCTGTGGCTCAAGTAGCTAAGGCCCCAGCCACATACACCTAAGGTGGCAGGTTCGAATCCCTAGCCCGGGCCCGCCAAACAACAATGACGGCTGCAACCAAAAAATAGCCGGGCGTTGTGGCGGGCATCTGTGGTCCCAGCTACTTGGGAGGCTGAGGCAGGAGACTCGCCTGAGCCCAGGAGCTGAAGGTTGCTGTGAGCTGTGATGCCATGGCACTCTACCCAGGGTGACAGCTTGAGGCTCTGTCTCAAAAAAAAAAGTAGCTAGTTTAGTTCTTATTAAAATACATTTGATGACCTGCCTGACTTTGCAGCCTGACCTCTGACCTTTGCAGCTGTTACCCTTAATGGTCTCAGATTCTGAACCCTAACCACAGAGGATATTAGGAGCTAAGGAGCTGAGTGGAGGCTCATTTGTTCAAAACAGGCTTCCACTATGTCAATCCTGGTCTGACCTGAGAGTGTGAGTTCTTCAGGGCCTCAGTTTGTGGTTTCCTCCCAGGGTTTTGAGTTTCTGTCAAATTCTACATCCCTGTGACTAGTTCCTGAACACCACCAGTTGCACTACGCATATTCATAGTCCACTGTGTTCCTACACGCCATTCTCTCTGCCTGGAGATCTCCCACCTGGTTTGACAGGCGAGATTCTCTTCATCTTTCAAGATGGAGTCTGGTCATCTTTGAGAAGCCTCCACAGTCCCCCCAGACGACTGTGCTTATCTCCTCTGTTCCACTCTTGTAACTAAGACTGCACGTCTGTTAGTGCAGTCATGCCGTATCTGTTGTCTGTTGACTTTCTTTCTCTATTGGACTTTGAACTTTTCATAGTTCAATAAATGTTTTAAAAGAGCGAGTGACTGCTGCGACTTTATTTTGGATCATTGCCGATCACCTGTCACCTGCATCCACAGGTATTTTGAGGATATTGTAGATACTGAAGTTGGAATTGAATCTTCTAATGACATGGTCATAATATACCTGTTCTTTTTTTGTTTTTCTTCTACTCTGGCTAATATCCTAATTTCATTGTAGGGCCATGCTCCCGTTTGTTGATTTCTGGAATAACATCTGGGCAGCTCTATATGCTGTAAGTCTTCCCAAACAACTCCTTGTGCTTGTCCCAGGCCTGCTATGTCTCCACTCAAGCTTCAAGCTTCCTGGCAAGGGTTTTGTCTTATTCATTTTTCAAGCCTTTAAGGCCTGTGACTAAACCTGACTTCATGAGTGTTGGATAAATGAATAAAATTCTAATTACTGTTTATCAGTTTTAAAAGATTTAAAAAAAATAGCCTAACACAGGAAAAAAATGTTCTTTATAAAAAGGATATTTAATGATTAGGACTAATTTAAGGCTAGGTCAAGATAGTGGCAAACATTCCTTTTATAAAAGGTGGAACCATTCTGTTTATAAAAGAACGTATAAAACTATCTTATGCAGTGGTCAGCTATCTTACAGCCTGACCTCCGCTATTCTAATAGTTTTCTCTCAGAGAGAGAAGTTAGTTTCTCCATTGGTGTTGCAATTATGAAAGCTGTTAGAATCAGTTAGGATTTTCAATCAGTAATTTGTTTGGTTTTATATAATTTAATTACCACTTAAATCATTTTTTGCCATGCCTAACCCATACACTTCATCTTCAACTTGTTGCTGTTTGTAAAATTAAAATACTGTTCCTCTAATAATATTCAGTAGATAACGTGAAGATTTACTGGAATTGAGTGGTAATTTGGAAGTCTTCTCTAAACATTTAGTTCTTCTCGTTTATTTTATACATAGTCACACTCACTGGCATTTTACCCATGTATTTTATAGTCATACATTGTTAGAGTTTTGTTTTTTAAATTTTCAATCCTTTATTTTCTATTCCAACTGTTTTCAAAGTTTTGAGTTATAATTACTATATTTTTAAACTGTTGCCCTGGACTGATTGATTGATGGATTAATTTGCTCTCTTTTTTTCCTTCTTACTTTTAAGGTAGAACATTTGACTCTCTGGACAAGTAGATATCTAGTGAACCTTCATGTGTGTCTCACATAACTTCAGTAGTTACCAGTTCACAGCCAATCTTTTTGAGCTATATCCAAGCCAATTTCTCTCACAGATTATGTTAAAGCAAATCTCCAATTTCTTTGAAAGTTCGCTAATACTAATACAATGTTTGTAAATTACTACATAAACAAAAGATTCTTCCATTCCTATTACCACATCAGAACAGAACTTAAAGTATCTATATCTATATTGATCTCTTTCTCTTTCTCTGAAGATAAATATGTATGTGTGTATGTGTACAGATTATTTTTAAAGGTACATAGAAGCTCAATCCTGGTGCTTATATCTTTTTCCTTAAGAGAATGCTTTTGTTTTTGTTGTTATTGTTGTTCCCTTGAATTTTGTAGTTTTAAGTTACAAAAAGTTGAATTAGGGTAAATGTAGTTTTTAAGTGTTGAAATTAAGTTCTTTGCAAGAAATAGCACAGTGGTTTATCAGATTAAGGAATGGTTTCTTGAAAAGCTTTGGCAGGGTTTGGGCTAATGGGAGAATTGATAGGTGAGTTTTGTTTGGGACCAGTGATAGGAAAACATATAAAAAATATTGTTCATTTAAGGTGTATCATAGAAAGATAAACCATACATCAAATTGGAGAGCAGAGAAACAATAGGCACTGATGTCTGAAAGGGGCTACTACTTTGGGAAAAATGGAAGTGGCTGGCTCGGCGCCTGTGGCTCAAGTGGCTAAGGCGCCAGCCACATACACCCAAGGTGGCGGGTTTGAATCCAGCCCGGGCCTGCCAAACAACAATGACGGCTGCAACCAAAAAAATAGCCAGGCGTTGTGGTGGGCGCCTGTGGTCCCAGCTACTTGGGAGGCAGAGGCAGAAGACTCGCTTGAGCCCAGGAGCTGGAGGTTGCTGTGAGCTGAGACGCCACGGCACTCTACCCGGGGGGACAGCTTGAGGCTCTGTCTCAAAAAAAAAAAAAAAAAAAAATGGAAGTGGCTGCCAGAAAAAGAAGAGAGAAAAGAGAGACAAAGAAAAAGGAAAAGATGACAAGCTTTGCTTCTTTTATTTGTATTTTTACTTGGGCTGCAAACATACAACATTACAAACTTCCTATCTTGGTAGTATGCAAAAAATTTATGGTGGTGTTTTATGACTGGAAAAATTTATGGTGGTGACAATGGATGGAGACTATTCCTACTAACCCTCCTCTGCCTTTTCCATCAAAAAGAAAAGAAAAAAGGAAAGGAAAGAGAGGGGAGGGAAGAGAAGGGAAGGAAAGGGAAAAAAGGAAAAGAGATTAAAGAAAACAAAAAAATAACAAATGTTGTATTTGAAGTTTATTATCAAGAGAGCTTCAGGATGATGGGCTAGTCCTGAACTGTCAACCTGATGTATCAGAAGTTAGTGTTGTCCTTCATAGGTCTATTTAAACTTTCCTTAAAAATTTATATTAAGTCACTGCTATTAACCATGCAGCTATTGTCTTTCATAGGTCTAGAAGTAGAAAGTTTAAGGAGTGCAGTTTGGTTGTGAATATAGATGATGGACATGGAAGAGCGGAATGACCTGGGTGTGGCAGGGAATGACTTCAGAGTCCCATTCTGTGTGATGGGTTGTCCCTTTGGCACATCCTTGTTTATGGGACAGATGAATGAGACAATTAAAATTAGGCAGCCACTTTATTTCACCAAAATGTAAAATTACCCTTCTGGATTCATTTTTCAAAGGGATGAAAACACACAGTATTTGGAGGACAAAACAAAATCAAAGCCCTGGCTCTGTAACTTACTAGCTGTGTACTCCAAATACTGCATGTTTTCATCCCTTTGAAAAATGAGTCCAGAAGGGTAATTTTATGTTAAAACAACACTAGATTTCAGAGAGAACGACTGCTATAATGTCATCATTCAAGCTAGTGTAAACATGATTTTCATAAAATAAATATGTAGAATAAAATCACAAGTGAAAGCCAAAGATCAGTTAAAAGAAAAACCAGACCAAATTGACAGATTAAAGCACTAGATTGTTTTCCATTTTTGTCATTCATAATCATTGTCTGTTTTCCTTCATTTTGTTCTTTGCCAGTATTCACTTATAGATACAGGGTAGTTAATGACAGTGATTTAATATAAGTTTTTAAATAAAATTTAAATAAAAAGTGTCAGAAATTAATATTTCTGTGATGGGAATACACTATTATTATTATTTTACCTGGACTATGGAATGCTACAGTTTAATTTATGTGACACTGTGCTTTTCAGAGATAAATTTTAAGAGGGACCAATTTAAACAAAAAACAAATTAATACACCTATGTGGTCCCTACTATGATATCCATTTGGTATTGGAATGCTGAAAAGGAAAATTAAGTCACTA
>NW_003852408.1:18769006-18769377 GCF_000181295.1 Otolemur garnettii
GGAATAAATTAGGCTTACATTCAGTGAACATTTAAATAAAATTTTAATCAATTTCTATATCACTCTATCAATATACTAAAAAGCGTGATAGGTGATTTTTACAGAGTGTATAGCGGAGGTTTTTACCTTACTTAAAATAGTTATAGAAAATTTGGTGTTGTATCACTGTACCAAAACTTGGCAAATACTGAAGTGTAGAATAGAATCTAGATTCTAAATAAATTTTAAATCATAGCTTTTATGTGGTAAGTAAGGCTCTGTCAGTGTCTTCAAGTATATATACATATAAGCACAACCTGTTGATTGGATTTAAGGGTTTTGTTGTGCTTCTTATAAATTCTAATGTTCAGCTTGGATTTTTTTTTTTTTTT
>NW_003852408.1:18769536-18808352 GCF_000181295.1 Otolemur garnettii
GCCTGGCTATTTTTTGTTGCAGTTTGGCCGGGGCCAGGTTTGTACCTGCCACCCTCGGTATATGGGGCCAGCACCCTACTCACTGAGCCATAGACACTGCCCATTTGGCTTGGATTTTCAACTTTGACATAAATATTTGAAAAGTCATGCACTATGCACATATGTTTTAGTCAATGAAGGACCACAGATATGACAGTGGTCTCATGAGATTATAATATGGTATTTTTACTATGCCTTTTCTATGTTTAGACACAAATATTTACCATTGTGTTATAGGTGCCTATAGTATTTGGTACAGTAACATGGGGGTACAGGCATATAGCCTACGAGCAACAGGCTGTGTACACCATATAGCCTAGGTGTGCAGTAAGCTTTAAACTATCTAAATTATATAAGCATGTTGTTCCCACAAGGAGGAAATCACCTAAGGAAACATTTCTCAAAACATATTCTTGTTAAGCAATGCTTGACTTACTACACATAATAGTTATAAAGTCAGAACAATTTTTCTTCGACTTGGTTTATATTGGGTCACAAGCAAAGGACAAAACATAATGAACAATTTGCTATTAGGTTCACGTATTAGCAACGGATGCGTCTCTTCAGTTTCTTATTTTCTTTTTGCTAATTTACTCCTCTTTTCATTGATCTGATATTTAGATCAATGCTCTGGATGTTTAAAGTAAAATAAAGAGGAATACTATTCCTTTTGTAAATTTGAGAGAATGCTAAAATACATTCTAGGGACCAGGGAAATGTGATTCTAGGAACTATCAAATAGGTCCAAGTTGCTGGACCACAGGCATTTTGAAATTGAAATTCCCTTTTTCAACCTCTGGATTTTGTTTGACAAATAATTCTTGATATGATTTTTTATTTTAAGAATTTAAGTTATTTGCTTCTCTAGACCTCTGGGTCCTTAGAAGTGAGCATGGCTTTTAATACCCTTATTTGCATTTTGTATGTTTAATATGTGCTTTACATTTTGGAAATGTAAAATGTCTGTTGATATTTTGGTGGTTTTCTTGTGGTACAAGAGCTCCATCCTTCAAAGATTTAACAAGCTGTCAATTGCTAAACAAGCATTTCAGTAATTCTCTCTCATACTGCTAAACATTTTCATGATTTTGAGAAAAGAAATGGTGTCAATAATGAATTAACATCATTTGTATACTACGTCTCTGTTTTCTGTTTAACTTTTGTCAGGTCCTTCCTTGGTGAGTGTGGAATTGGTTTATTTACATTACTCATTGGGAAACTGAGATGCTAATGTTTATCTCCATTTTACTCACTAAACTCCCATCACTAGCCAGCAATATCATCTAGGAATCCTACTGCTAGTTCTGCGAGTGGTTGATCGTACCTCAGTTCCTAATACCGCATTAATGTCCTTAATTTCCTTTTGTTAACCTTTATTTGTGATGCTTCTCAAGGAACAGGAAAACGGTCTTCATTTTCCAATTCCTCCAAATCATGAAGAATATGAATTTAATTAGATATGAAGTATATTTTAATGTTGTTTAAGTATTTAGATCAACTTCTTTAAACTTTTTACCTTTTGCTTCCAAAACAAAACTATAATTGAAGTGGATAAATATTTTCCCTTAATATTTACTGAATTTATGTATTATTAAATGAGTGAAAAAAATGAAACATTGATTACACATCAATTGAGAATACTGAATAGGTTAAACAGAATGAAATTCATAGAACAGAACATAAATTCAGGCCTCAACTGAATGGGTTTCAGTGCCCCAGACTTCCTGTTCGTGTGTCCTTGGAGTTGAATTTTTCATGTTTGCTTTTAGGCCATACTTATTTTTATTGCATTGCCACATTTAACTTTTCTTAGAAAAAGCTTAAAATAAAAGCACTAGAAAATAAAAAACCTAATGTGCCTAATATCTGGGCCTTGACAGGGTGCCAAAGATAAATATGGCCCCTGTTGAATAGGGCTTCCTTTCAAAAACTCTGAAAGACGGTTAGAACTTCCTAATTAAAGATGTGGGAAGGTATCTTCTCCTTCTCTATTTAAAAAGGAGCTGCTCGGTGACATGTCACTACAGGATAGGATTAATACCGAATGAACGATAATGGTAATAAAATCTGCACATCGTAGATTGTCCATTACATTGTTCCTTACTCTTGAATAGTACTACATATTTTCAGCTAGTTTGACTCAGGATATTTGCTGGTGACAACGTGGGTTAAAAGAAAAGAAGTAGCTGACTAGTAACATTTGGAGAGATCTCCAGTGGAAAAAAGCAAAGGAAAGGAATCTGAAAACTAATCTTTTCTTGACCAATTAGTGACAGAAATTTCTGAGTTACTCCTTTCTTATTTTTCATTGTTAGCTGACTTGATTGGGAAAAGAAGAGACTTAATTTCACCCTTGTCATGTAGGGCGAGAATTCACGGTTTCAAAATGGAGCTGACAAGTGAATTTAATTAAGACTGATAACATGGCAGCATAGTGAAAGCTTGCCACTATTATCAACATGTAGAAATTTTAACGAAGCTATTACTCTTTGACCAGCGCTCTATTACTTGTCATGATGGTGAGTATAATAGGTTGAAAGGGTTTCATTCACAATTGTGTATGTGTATCTGTTTCATTTTCTTTTTTTATGGTTTTGCTTACATTGTGGAGTTACCCTCACAGTGAACAGGAGGCAGATGTTTATATGAAAGGGGCTGATATGTATGTTTCCAAAGTAAATATTCTGCTTTCTTAGGTGTTTACATAAATAAGAGCAAAAATCCACATCAGTAAAGTAGTGATGAAATGAAGCTGTTTCTGATAAAGGAGTAGGTGGTAGAGCTACAGGTCCCTAGCTGCAGGAACTTAAGTGAACTCCTCTAAGCCTTCCTTCCTCCCAATTCCATGCTGACATGGTAAACCCCTCCTTCCCCACAAGCTCTAGCAGGATTGTGGCCCGTCTCCCCTTGTCTCCAGCTGGTAGAAGCAGACTGTGCAGTCAGGACTGTGTCTGGTTGGATTGTCACTGTCTGTTTAGTGTTCTGCAGTGTTTCTGGTACAGAACTTGGACCCCACAAATATTTGTGAAGTGAATGAACACTCATACTTTGCCACCTTGAAACAGGCATAAAAGTCCAGTTCTTAGACTCACAGGTTGGGTTTAGTTTCTTTTCTCCGCAAGTTCTTTGAACATTTCTATTTGTCTCATTTCACTCATATGCTTGTTACTTAGTGACTTAGTTTTGTTTAATGTTGTACATTTTCATCTAGTCTATAATATTCTGATATCCGTTGTGAATAAATAGTTGTTTCTGTAGCACCTAGTAATAGACGAAGGACACCATTAATGGGAAATGGAATTCCCATGTTTGTACAAGTGCCCCCCACCCCGCCCCAACTTGGTTTCCTTCATAGCCAGTAAGACATCATGAGGGTATCTGGTTGGTTCAGAGGTGTGTGGTATTCCTAGTGTGGTCCTGATCTTCCTCTTCCTTTTATACAAAATGAAGCTAACACATATTGGAAACATTTGTTTGGGAATTAAGTGGCTCCTGTCACAGAACATCTCAAGGTGCCTTTTAGCAATTTTTCCTCTCTGTTCAATTGCTCCTTCCCTTGCTAGCATTTGAGAAAACCTGGCCACACATGGATTTAACACTGGCACTGGATTTAACCTTTCAGAGTCTTAAATCGTTCTTTTTGAGCAGTAGTATTTTGGAAGGTCTGGACACCATCGTTGCTTCTCCGGTCTCCTCCTTTTCTTCCTCTCAAATTCTGTATGTTTTGTCACTGTGACCCTTGTCCAGTGATGCTGTCCTCTTGTTGTCAGAGAACTCCTAATATTGTCGGGATTGTCCTTCTCCCAATTTGGAATATAAGCCACACCTCCATGCCCAACACTTAACAATGTTTAGAGGAGAGATTGCACTCTGGAAACCTGTATTAAAGTGAATGGATTTTCTTGTTCGTTTGTCTACTCTTATGGGAAAGAGATGATGTGAAGGGACCACGCTGAAGGCCATTAGATTCCTTACAACCCCGTGCCTTCCCAAGCACACTCTATCTATTTGATGGAACGAGTAACAAGAGTTTTAATATATGAAGAAAGAAGCTAAGTTTTCTGTCTGGAAAACTGTTCCTTAGCATCCTATCCCTTAATTCATTTTTCCTTTGTATGGTTAAAGATATCCCATTCAAGCCTTACTTGATCTCTTACTTAAAAATGTACCTGTCTTTCCTGTAATTAAGACTAGTTAACAGTATGCTTTTCATATTATTTGAAAAACGATATCAAGATTTTATTATGTTCCCATTAACCTTGTAAATCTGTAACTCTGGTGTTTAAAGCTTTGAGAGTGTAAGGAGTTAGTTCAAATTTTCAGTAATTTTTTTCTTCTCATTTAGTATAAAAGTTGAACCAAAGGCATTAATAAATAGAATTTACTGAGTACAGATGATTAAAATATTGCACAATTAAAGGAAGGCTACCTTGAAATTAGGTAAATTAGTCATACAACAGGTTTAAACCATTTAGAAAAAACACTATGAGGAAGAAAATAAAATTAATTCAAGTGACAGTATCAGATCAAGGAAGTAGAAGATAATAGCTTACTCTTGCCAGGCACCTATGGTTAACTTTGTTCAGGTGGCAGTTTGTTTCATTTAGGTTTCGCTTGTCTGAGAGGTGTTGCTGTACTTTGAAGGTGTTGCTGTCCCGGGAAGCTGCTAGCCAGTGTAGTAATGGAACAGGAGATAAAGTGGAAGGCTCATGAAATGTCTTATCATTTGGACCTTCCTGGGGAAACATAGCTTGAATTTTTGAGTGGTCAGCTTGACATTTAAAAGCAGTGAGAAGTCGTCGCATTATTTCTAGAATATTACAGTAGTTAGAAGAAAAAGATTTAAAGTTCATTGCAGTAATTGCTGACAGCTTCCACAGAATGAGATGTGCTTTTAGTAAGCACGTGCTGCCTTGAGAAAAGGCAGCCTGCCAGGCACAGCAAAGAAGATAGTGGGTTTTATAAGATGGGAGTGACAAAAAGGTAGCTTTGGGAATCCTCATGCTCCTGAAATAATTGCACTCATTTTGAAGGAAGTAGAGGGTTACAGGGACTTTAATGGTTGTACATGTGTTGATGGTCCTCAAGCAAAGAAAGACTCTAGGTATCTGAAATTAACACCTTATATGTTTTCGGTAACTAAAGTACAAAACCTGGTGGCTGAGCTGTTACAGGGAGCAGGGTAGCTGGTATCGCTGGGCTTGTCGTAATCCGAGTGAAGTGCTGAGGTGATCCCTACTGTAACAGCATTCCCCTCCCTGGAAACCTGCAATTTGCCTCTTAGTCCCAGATGGGGAGGAAACTCACAAACAGCCGCAAGCCATACATAATGGCAGGGTTCACATCCTGACAGGACAAAGTCGAAAAAAGGAAACATTCAAAAGGGTCTTCATAAAATTATTCAAGTCAAGGACTTGATGCTGTCTGTGAAGGTTGCAGCACTCTTTTTTCTTTGTAAAGTGTTGAGTATGGTGCATTTGTTTTGCGTTTTTCCTTCTCCTGGATGCCAGCCAACATTCAACTGAAGGAAACACGTGAGGATAGCACGCTAATCACATTGCACTGGCTTCTACTTCAAGAGCTAATATTTATTGCTTAATAAAGAACACCTTGCACATATACCAACAAGGTTCTCAGTATATGTACTATGCATATGTATCAATGTATATTCACTTTTAAATATGCTCTCACCTATGACCTTAAAAAACTCATTAAGGCAGAGAATTAGGCATGTTGTTTTTAAGCCAGGAGTTCTAAATATATGATCTAAAGGTTAGATCTTTATCCAAACCCTAAACATAGGAACATATTTTGTATTCGTAAATTTATATTGTGACACTCTGTCTAATAATTATTATTACCAATTACACAAATTGTTATTATATAAGACTTCAATCATAGTCTGGTTTTACTATGGAATCATAGGTCCGTAGGTGCCAGAGACTGAAGGAACCTCAAGAGCCTTTCCCTCAGGCCGGTAGGCTGTTAATTATTTTACCTGCACCAGTAAGTAGCAGTCCCTTCGTTTCACAGGTGAGGATGCTAAACCTCGTAGAAGGTGACCTGTGCAGGGTCTCGGTGGCATAGATGTGATCTTCAGTGCTAGGTCTCAAGTCACTAGGAGGAATAAAACCCAGTTTGAATAAAGTGTAGTCTACTTATTATCTAATCAGAAAACGTAGAGTATTTTAAAACAAATATGTATTACATGGATGAGAAGCTCTCCTACAGTTGATAAATGTAATATTGTGTTTACAAGCTTTAAAAGAAAACCATTTCTGTGCCCCTTAAGTATATCAGATATGTCTGTCCACTTTGCTTTCTATAGTACATAGAACTATGTCACCACTTTAATATGTTTAGTACATTTTAGTTATAAGCTTCAGAAAGCTGACAGAGGGGGGATTTAGAGGTGAAAACATGGAACTCAATGAATAATTAAAACTTCAGTTCACAAATAGATGAAATGCTTGAAGTAACAATTTCTAATCAGAAGTTAGCTTTTTGAATTAGTGATTATATAAGAATATTTCTTGATTGTTTAAGCTCAATATTTTGCACTGAGATTTTATACGAACTGTATATTCTGAGGGCAGGGTGTGCTTCTGAGTCTTTGCATTTCTCATCACAATATTTTATAATGCCTGGTAGCTCACATATAAGAGAAAAAAACACACACACACACTCTTCACCCATGCCGGATCTGTCTTATTCACTGATGCACAGTGGTACCTGGTATAGAGCAGGTGTTTAGTGAGTGATTTTGAGTAATTTCTTAAGAGTTCCATTGCAACATGAGTCTCCTAATGGGTTGACAGCATTTTTGAAATTACTCTCATTGAAGCATTAGTTGTCTCATGTTTTATACTGTTTTAAACCCTCTTTAATTTTAGAATATATTTTATTCATATGTTACCTACTGAATGTATGCATTCCAGAAAAAAATGGTGTCACTCAAACCCTTTCTCCTTGAGTGCTGTCTTCTCTTTCTAGATAAATTATGTCCAACCTGAAGTTCTATCATAAATGCCATTTCTTTCCAGAAGCCTGCCATGTCTTTCCTGTACTTACATGTAGTAAACATACCTCTAGACCGGGGTCATATATGTTTGTTGTATGTTTATAAATTGCTTTCGTGCAGATCTATGAAGCAAAATACCTCTAAATATGTTATATTTAATATATAAGAGCCCTGGGAAGCAAGTATTGTCATTATCTTGATTATATTTAATATTCAGAAGAGCCCTGGGAAGCAAGTATTGTCATTATCTTGATGAAAAAAATAAAGACTTAGATTTCCTAAGGTCATGTGATGAAAAAATGAAGTAACCTGGCCTTAATCCCTAGAGCACTAGGTCCAGATCCCAAGCTCTGGAGCACAGTGCTGGATTGCTTGCTCTCAGTGACTGAATGCTTTCCTGGGCTTAAGATTTTCATGTAGAAAATACTGCTCACTTATAGTAGGAAGCAGGGAGATATTAAATGACTTCTTAACATTCACACATTTAAATAGATATGTGTAATTTAATCAGCATTTCCATCATTTACCAATACTTCATATGTCATTTCATAGTTAGGTTTTACCTTTTAATATATGCATTCTGTACGCCTACTTACAGCTTATTTAGTTTTGTTCATTAGGAGTAGAAAACTAGACATGAGCTCTGAAAAAAATTGCTGCTGCTATAATGTGGAAAATAAATATCTGGCACTGATGTGTTAACATTTGCTTGGCGATTATCCAGATTAATTCTCTTTAATCGCTTCAAGTTTTCTCTGTGTCACTACTTGATGCGTTTTATTGGTTATGTATTTCTGAGTGGTCAAACCCTACATCTCAGGGCCAAATGTGGGCTATTTATTTGACTCAGACAAATAGTGAAGTGTTTATGAAAGACACCCAGGAAAGAACTTGTGTAGCCTTGATCCCAATGTGTATGACCCAAGGCCATTTGAAACTAGGGTATGGAAAGCTGTCACTTGACTTTGGAGACTGAGGAAAGCTGAAGTGAGGCGCACTGCTTTGGTTCCTGCCTCGGTTGCCCTGGCCTGGCGACAGAAACCCTGCTGACTCCTTCTCTTCCCCTCAGTGTGCAGGCAGCACTGCCTTCTGACCTAGTTCAGGCGTCCTTAGTGACCTCTGGCAGTCCTATGTTGTGGGTACCTTTGGGAGCATGCCCACTCGGCTGGATTTTATAGTGATGATTTTCTTCTTACAGAAGTTAGGTTAAGAATTTTGTACTCCCCTTATTAAAGAGATAATTTCACAATGTAATTTGCTTCACAAGCCTCCCACAGTTATGTTAAGCAGATGGTTGCCAAACACCAGTTCGAAGTAGATTGCTCTTATATGAAATAAAATCCTCGCTCAGAAAATTTGGCAGTGTAAGCTGGTCGTCTTCCAAAACAGTCTCTCAGACAAATTTCTCTATACTCAAAACTGGCAAACTAGTACACCTGTATTATATCTGGAGTGAAACAGATCAAGTAATACGCAATGATTCAAAGTCATCTTTAACATACTGACATCCCTTTATTTCTTTACTGATGACTGGCACTTGCTTTGCTTTTGCTGACTTAGAGGAAATAGCAAGAATTTGGTCATCTGTTAGATCTGGGTTCCAGTCTCGGCTCTTACTCTGAATAATCATATGACTTGGTCACTTCCTTATTTCTAATATGAGTATTATATACTTCGCAGAGTCGCTGCCATGATTAAATCAGTTGATGCACG
Source organism: Otolemur garnettii (assembly GCF_000181295.1). Lineage (NCBI taxonomy): Eukaryota > Metazoa > Chordata > Mammalia > Primates > Galagidae > Otolemur > Otolemur garnettii. Next base: position 18,778,310 of record NW_003852408.1, read on the forward strand.
CAGTGCACTTGCAGTCTTTCCAGTCATATAATGGTCCTTTAATTAATGTTTTGTGGATGTTAATGATTTGTGTTTAAAACCTGGCCTGTGTTGGTATATGTATATGTTAATTGATGCAATGTCTCAGTAACTTAAAAAGAGAAGTATAATATATAAATCAACAATAGTTGTTGTATCACCTGTAGTTAATTTATGCAATATCTCAGTAACTTAAAAAGAGAAGTATAATATATAAATCAACAACAGTTCAACAAATAGGTATTGGGTGCCTAGTGTATGTAAGGATAAGATGGTTTTACAGCTGTTGAATAGAGTATTTCCCTTCAAGGACCTTGCACTACGGGTGGTATGGAGCTACGGTAGTATACTAACGAAAGCACTGTAATGCAAGGTGATATGAGTGTCTTAGGAGAAGAACTTTGTGCTCAGAAAACATTCATGAAAAGAAGTAGCGGCTTGGCACCTTTGGCTCAAGTGGCTAAGGTGCCAGCCACGTACACCCAAGGTGGCAGGTTCAAATCTGGCCCGGGCCTGCCAAACAACAATGACCCTGCAACCAAAAAATAGCCAGGCGTTGTGGCGGGCGCCTGTGGTCCCAGCTACTTGGGAGGCTGAGGCAGGAGACTCGCTTGAGCCCAGGAGTTGGAGGTTGCTGTGAGCTGAGATGCCACGGTACTCTACCCAGCTTGAGGCTCCTGTCTCAAAAAAAAAAAAAAAAAAAGAAAAGAAGTAGCAAATAACCAAACCTTAAATGGTGTACTAATTTCGATAGAAATAGATGAAGAATTCCAGAAAATAATGAGTTGGGAAAAAATAGTAAATAGAGATATATAAGATGTTTTCCAAGAGAAGTGACTATATTGTGGACATCCTTAAATTCTACAGCAGTACCTTTATTTAATTTGTAGGCGGTGGATAATCATTGAAAAGGAGACAGGCTCTTCATTACGAAGATTAACAACTGAATAGAGGATGAGTTAGGGGAGTAGAATATGGCAAAAGACTGAAGAGACCAGTTAGAAAGCTATTGCAAATTTTACAAGTTGAAGGGGTCAAGGGGATGTTAAAGTAGTTGCATTGCCCAAGAAAATGCAAAAACAGACTTGGACCATCAAGACAGGGCAGATGCTGAATCTTTAGGATTTGTCAAAGCGGATCATTCATTTAAAGTATGGATAAAGGAATAGGTTGCTATTTGCCTGTGGGATTTCTAATTAAACTCTGTGTATTTCCCACACATTGTACAGTTCTCATGAACTAGTTGTCTGCTAAAAGATAGAAAGTCTGTCCTTGTGCTGCAATGATAGCACTGTACAGAGTAATGACGGCGTGTATTTTGATGATGTGCGTGCGATGTAAGGGTTCGTGTGTTTGGGAGCTCTTCAGGAAGTTAGAAGTTTTGCTGTCCTTTGTTTTATATTTTTATCCTCAAGACAGTAGGAAGGATACCTTTTCGGTCTTTGTTTTTGCTGTGAAAGATCCTTTTAAATATAACTGAAATGTTACGCGAGCCATGCACAGGTGTGACTTATCTTTATACCAGTAGTAGACACAAGACTGTCAAAACCTGATCACAAAGGAAACCCTCAAATGCTGTTCTTCATTAACTGTTGGTTTAGAAAATAAAATTGGTAATATTGCTTTATTCCTCAAATTTCTGTCTTTTCCTATCACTGAGAAGTTATAACATGTCAAAAAAATATAGAAATTGCGCGGCACCTGTGGCTCAGTGAGTGGGGCACCGGCTCCATATAGTCAGGGTGGCAGGTTCAATCCTGGCCTTGGCCAAACTGCAACAAAAAAATAGCTGGGTGTTGTGGCAGGAGCCTGTGGTCCCAGCTACTCGAGAGGCTGAGGCAAGAGAATCACCTAACCCCAGGAGTTGGAGGTTGCTGTGAGCTGTGACACCATGGCACTCTACCAAGGGCAATATAGTGAGACTCTGTCTCTAAAAAAATATATATATACATATATATATTTTTTATGTATATATATATATATATATATAAATTAATGCAAAAAGAAGGGAGGAAGGAAAACATTGAATATTAACAAATTCTTCAGCAACTAGCCATCCTCTTTGGACCTACTACTGCCTTAAGAACAAATAAATTTTAAAATTCGGAGGTACTTGTTTTGAGCTAGGCACACATCCTGGTTTGGTATTAGTTTAACAGTTTGGTTTATAGAAACTTTATTTTTTATCAGACCATTGTAGACTTGTATTCCAACTGTCTTCCACTGATGTACGTGGTTTTATAATTACTGAAAGTTCTCTTTGCCCTTGACTGATTTTTGTCATAATTATAATAGTAATGTCAGTTACTTGTTTAATTGGAGTATTATGTCATAGAAAAATGGGTAGGCTAAGAGGCAGAAGATCTTGAGTCAGTAACAGGCTCACACTTACTAACTTAGTATTCTTTGAAAAGTCATGTAACAACCCATGCTTCACTGTTCGCCTGTGGCTGCCCTGCTTATAATACAGTCACTTTGAGTATTAAACGAGATAGAATATGTATTTTATAAATCATAAAAGCTATGTTCATTATTTTTTAGTTATCATTATTTATTACTACTATTATTATTAAAAATATTCTAAGTCCTTACCATGTAAGAGGTTATATTATCTAGCCCCTGTTTTCAAGAACATCAAGTGTTACTTTCCCCCATATTTTAGATCTGTGGCCCCTAAGCCCCACACCAGGGACGAGTATTGGTCTGTGCCTTGTTAGAAAGCAGGCCCCACAGGAGAAGGTGAATGGCAGTGAAGAAGCATAGCCTCATCTTATTTAGAGCCACTCCCCATCACTCGCACCACTGCCTGGACTCTGCCAGATCTTTGTCCAATCCCTCCCACCCCCCACCTATAGTCCGTGGAAAAATTGTCTTCCACGAAACTGGTCCCTCATGCCAAAAGGTTGAAGACCTCTGTTTTAGAGGATGCAGGTGGCTGAGTGAGGATAAAAAATGTCCCAAGGTCCTACAACTAGATTAAGTGGCAGAAAGGGGGGAGGGCAGCTTTTACTATAATATTGTTGTATCAGAAATCAGTATTATCCTGACCTAAAGTTATCTAGGAGGTTTAAGAAGTGAACAATCTAGTTATAATGGAGAGAAAAGAAAGAAAATGGGGAGAAAGATGAAGTGAGGTGAGGTACAGACTTAGATGCCACCCAGGAGTAGTACAGCTTCAGTTTGGTGACAATAGTGACAGTTCTTGTCCCATTTATGAAATGAATACTTTGAAAGGATGCTGTGTGAGGGAGCTGCTTTGCAAGTCTTACCCGCTTACTAATCCACAGTTACAAGGAACAAAAGTTTTATATTGTATGACATTTTGTTGAGGATATTGAAAAATGGCTGCATGTATACCTTAAAATAATTTTTTGTTGTGATGATTTTATTTTAATTGTTTAGACTATGGGTAACTTCTTAGCACATAATTGGGCTTTACATTAGAGTTTGATGGCAATTTGTTTTTCTGACACATTATTTAAACAATTGCTGAACTATTAATCCAGATTTAATCATGTTTAGTGTTTGTTTCGAAAGTTTAAATTATAGAGTTATATTAGTACAGGAGCAACTTCAACAGAGAGACATATTGATTCAATTAGTGTGTATAATACCATTTCAAATATCTGTTATAGTCTGAGAGAAATTGATGCTTATAAATTATAAAAGCCCTTCAGTGTCCTCTTAAATTCTCACAAAACAGAAACCAAACATATAAAATCTACTTACATATCACACCTGAAAGGTTTCTTGTTTTCCTATGTGGGGAGTAAAGAGTGATAATTTAGCTATCATTTATTCAACACTGTGAAATAAGTATTTCTTTAATTTCCATAGTATTTATTTCCCTAAAAATTAAAATTTTACCCTTGTAAGATGCACTGTAGGTGTGGTCCCACCAGAAATGTACTAGGTGTAGAATATAAATGTCTTAATGCAATAACTAAGAAAATACTGTGAAGGCTCTGTTGACCAGTTTGATGAAAGCATTTCAGATTGTGTGTAAAACCAGCACATTGTACCCCATGATTGCATTAATGTACACAGCTATCATTTAATAAAAAAAAATTAAAATTTTAAACATATGATTGGAAAACTAAACAGAAGTTGCTAATTTGATAGAAATTAATTTAGAAAACTTGTTTTCTACTTTATAAGATCAATAAATATTTTATCCTTTTGAAAATGTAAATAAATTATAATCTTTCTGTATTATTTTCCTGGCTAGGTAACTTAACTAATCTGCTGTGGATTAGTACAATCAGAACGTACTAATAATAATTGTAGAAAGTTTGATTTAGATATATAAAAACATTTTAATATTGATGTTTTCAGTTTTGGTTACTATGTATAGTATTTCGAGAACTTGACACTTAAAAATTATAGGATTATTAGTGAAAACTAAATTGTAATGATGAAGATGGAATTTATTCTCTTAATTTGACAATTCAAAATCAACTGAATATATTTTATAATGCATATGAACGTATTATGTATTTATTGCATATACAAATTACATATTTTATTAAACTATTTCCTGCACTCTTCCCATGAACTTTTCATGGCTCATATCAGAGTATATATTGCCTTGCTAAGATGGATTTCTTACTTAAATTAATAAAATTATTTTGCTTTTAGCCTTAAACTCTATCATTTTTAGCAAAGTTATTAGTGCTTTAGGCAAGTAGTAGGTACTTAAAAATATACATTCTGTTTCAGTGATTTTGAGAGAGGATTCAGTGTTGTCTTTATTTGCATTAGATGAGTCCCTTAAGCATAAGGTCAGCACGTGTGGAACAGCAGTGTACATTGTATTTCTCATTTCATTCTTACATAAATACAATTCAGATTTTTTTTTAACTTTTTGAAGATAATAGTGGTGGCCAAGAAAATTTTCATTATGGCATAAATTGAATTAAATCAGTTTGTTTTTAATAGCATCCCAGATTAACATAATTTTGCCGCATTTGGTTTTGGATTACAACTTTTTTTAAAAACAGTGATCGATATGTGTTTGCCTGTGTAAAAACCTTTCTTCCGTTATCTCTGTATCCATTGCTGTATTAGTGAGTTAAAGCAGCTGTCCCCCAACCCTTTTGGCACCAGGGACAAGTTTCATGGAAGGCAGATTTTCTTCTCCCAGCCAGGAGATTGGAGGGGTGTGTACCTGACAGCAGACAGAGCTTAAGTGGTGAGGGGTGGAGCTTTAAATACAGATAAAGCTTCATTCACTTCACCCCTCACCTCTTACTGAGTGCAGTTTCTAGCAGTCCACAGACTGGTACCGTTCCCTGGCCCCAGAACTGGGGACCGCACAGTTAAAGGCAAGTGTAGTGTAACTGTTCATTTGCTATTATACATCTAGAAATAATGATAATTATGAAGCCTTTGAGTAAGAAGAACCCAGTATGATTACGAAAGAAACTTTTATAATGGAAAATAGTTTGGCCTGAAAGTCACTTGAAAAAGAACCTCTATATAACTCCTTGTCATTGGTACAATCATTTGAAAATGGAAATGATTAAACTGTGTGTTTTTATGACATCTGTAAGATTAAATTCTAATGTTCATGAATAGTATTTTGAAAATAGAAGAGGGAGGAAAAGCTTGAATCCTTAAATGTGTTTGCACTATAAAGAATTATTTTTGAAATATATGTGGAACTTTTATCCTGAAATATATTCAAAGCATCTTCTATTTATACTTTGTAATAAAAGTCTTTTCTATTAACTTACCCTGTCTGAGTTCACAAATCTCAGAGTCTACTAGAAAAACAGATATAACAATTAGTTGTAAGCTATAAATAGATGTTCCACTACAACTTAATATAAGAAACAACTTCACCATCAAAGCTAAAGTCTTATTTCACATTCCTTCTTCATTGCTACAATTTGTTATGGCAAAATACTTTTTAAAAATTAAGCCATTATTATTTGTCAGTATGTAATAATTTGCATAATTCTCATGGGTAGGCTTGAGTTTTACATTCATCATTTTCTAGCAGAGAAACAAGCTTGAAAAATAATTCTTGGTGGTGAGAATTTTAACAGCAAAATTTCCTTTCACTTAAGTTGAATAAGTTCTCATCTTCATAGACCATATATGAAAATGTCATGTCTTTCCATTACCAAATTGTAAAAGAAAAGAATGTTAAAAATCTGATTTCAAAGTTTTGAAAACTAAAGTCCTATGAATATTATTGTACAGTAATTAATAGTTATAATTCAGTAGTTGTAGCTTTACATATTGTCACTACAAATAGTCATATACAACTTTTATTAATATGTAAATTATAATTTAGAATATACTTAAGTAATCACGTTTAGCCTTTAACATATTAAGTGCTCTGTATTAATTAGAAACATCTTAAATACCAAAAATAAGTCATGGGAGAGTTTCTTTGGGTAGATAAAACTTTTCTATTTAATAATTAAAATTTAAAGAATAATTTCTTTGATTCTAAATTATCAACCTAATTTTAGTGAGATTAGTTAAAAATTAATTACTGTGGGTAGTGCCCATAGCTCAAAGAGTAGGGCTCTGGCCGCATACACCCTGGCTGGCAGGTTCCAACCTGGCTCCGGCCAGCTAAACAACAATGACAACTGCAACAAAAAATAGTCGGGCATTGTGGCAGGCCCCTGTAGTCCCAGCTGCTTGGGAGGCTGAGGCAAGAGAATTGCTTAAGCCCAAGAGTCTAAGGTTGCTGTGAGCTATGACCCCACAGCACTCTACCAAGGGTGACATAGTGAGAATCTGTCCTCTCCCCCCCAAAAAATTAATTACCGTGGGCTTTTGCTTGTACATAAGCACCTGTGCAAAATTTAGTCTATAATATGTGTATATTAAAATGAGTTGCACTTTATTGATTTCCTATATCAGTTCAACAAAGGGTGTATATTCATACACAACAGATAATTCCTTATAGTGTTGTTTGAGAAACAGTTATCATGGTGTTACCATTTCTTGTCTATTTCCATTTGAGCAAAAATATGTGTATATTTAGATTTATTTTAGGTATATTCTTCTAAGGATAGAAAGGCCTAACTACATTTGTAGTAGCTACTGCTTTTTAAAATGACGTTTTTATCAATGTTTGATGTTATGTTTTAATGTCCCTATTATAAGATTCTCACTAGGGAGAAATGATAATATTATAATGCCAGTCAATTCTTTATAATTGTGTTATTTTAAAATTTATGAAGCCCATAGTTTTAGACTCAAAAACTGCACTTTTAAGTATTTATTTCTTTATTTTCTGAAGTGGAATTCGAGTAAACTTTGTCCTCACTGAGTGTATTTGACTAAACATCCGCTATAAGTGAGGAATATAAATGATGGTAGTGCTATGAAGCTTCTGGTCATTAGCATTTTGCTTGAAATAAACACGTGGAACAATTTGCTCACAGGTTGGTGTAAAGTCATAGTGTATAAAATTAGGCTTTTCATTTATTCCTTAATTTTATTTTAAATGATAATTATGAATGAAAGATGGGACAATACAGGGTAACCAATATAGCATTTTGCATTAATTAGAAAAGTCTTCCTTATCAGAAAAAAAAATGTCATGGAAGAGATCTTAGAGTATGGAAAAACCTGTTGAAGCAAGACAGAGACCCCAGAATCCATCATTGAAAACCTTAAAAAATTTAACAAGTAAAATTAGTACATATGCCAGAAATACCCTTAGTTAAATAGATAAATGAAACTATTTGCAAAACGCATCATAGACTCAGTACTGTAAGTTTCTTAGTATATAAAGAGCATGTAAATTCAGTGAGAAAAGAGTGATAAAGTAGTAGAAAAATGGGTAAACAACTCTGATAAACAATTCTCAGAAAAAATAACAAAGAAGATTTAAACATAGAAAAAGTTACCCAACTTCACTTATAATTTAAAAATACATATTAAAAACTTGTAAAATACCACTTATCAAATTGATAGTTCTGTGTATTATAAAATAATGTGTAATAGCATGAAAAAAAAATAATCTTAAATCTCCAGCAATAGGGTCTGAATAAACAAATTATATTACATTTATAAAATGGATTTAGATACACTTTGGAATTTGAAAATTATGATAGTATGGTTGCTTTTGAGACAGGGATTGAGGGATTGTGAGCCTTAGGTAGAAATGGATTGAATATTTTGGGTTAGGGGAGATGGAGTCTTACTCTGTCGCCCCCACTGGAGTACAGTGGCATTATCATAGCTCTCTGCACCCTCAAATTCCTGGGCTCAAGCAGTTATCCTGCCTTATCATCAGGAGTAGCTGGAACTACAGGCCACCATGCCCAGCTAATTTTTCTACTTTTTGTAAAGACAGGGTCTTGCTCTTGCTCAGGTTGGTCTCGAAATCCTGGCCTGAAGCAATCTTCCCACCCCAGTCTCCCAGAGTGCTAGGGTCACAGGTGTGAGCTATAGAACCTAACCCTTAATCCTTATTTTTTTATCTTTTATGTTCTTTGATTCTTCTTTATTATGTCTGTTGCTTCTTTAAACATAAAAAACAAGTTTAAAGCAATAAAATTTTTAATCAGTGGGGTGAAACCTCTCAGTGAATACTGCTTAACATCTCCTATATACCCACAAAGTTCATGAACTGATTAAGGATGTAAAGGTGGAAAAAATGTTGTCCCTGTTCTTCTCAATATTCAGTAAGGGAGTATAGGGTGAAACTTGATGTAGCTTCTCCTCTATTAAATGTGAGTCCAGGGAGGATGTCTATCCTTTTGTAGATCTCAGAGTAGTTTACATACCAAAGGTTAAGTGAGCTTCACCAAAACCTTATGAAATGGAGCACAATATGCCCAGAGAAAAATAAAAGATATTTATGTTTAAAAAATGTATATTTGCCTATATTTACTCATTTAATGCTCACATGAAGCCTACGAAGTGGATACCTTTATCATCTACACTTAAAAGACAACAGAGTGGATCTAAGTTCCTTAAGATGCTTAAGAAATTAAAGCTGTTCACTTTAACAGATAAACTATTGTGCTCAAACTTTATTCAGTAATCTGAACTGATGTCCACTTTAAAAACAAAAGATACAAGATTCAGAGATTAAATAATTAGTTCAAAATTATACTGTTGGTACTCTTGCACCACATTGCCTCCAGCTAATAAAGGGCACAGTCCGGAAAGGGGCAGAGGAAGAGCCATTTTCAAGCCCTCTCTCCAGTGATAAGTAATAACAAATCACAGAATGTGCGGTTTCTCTAAGAAAACACTGGCAATGAAAAAAACCTTGCTTCCTTTTTATGAAAATATTTCCTCTATTCATGTAGTACCGAATAACTTGTTTTGCTCAGTAACTTTGATACGATTTCTTAAGAAATTTTCAAGATTACTTGATAAAATACTCATACTCACTTAAAGCTTGCGTCTGCTTTGTGAAAAGACTCTGTCAGCAATGCAGAAATGAGGGCAGTGCTAACAAAATTCCAACTTTTCTGTGGGATGATCCAAAAACAGCAAACAGAAGGCATTAAATTTCTTAACAGTCGCAAGTGTGTACACGCATGCTATGCCATGCCTGTCATTAGCCGCTGTTTGGTCTGCATAGATTAGAGTTAGGATACTTTGATTTGCAAACTAGTATGTTCCATAGAGAATTTCTTTATATAGGAAAAAAAAAAGCAGAATAACTTATGAGCATGTGAGCTCTGTGTGCCCTGCTGTACGTTTGTACAGCGCTTAACTGGATGTATGTGTTTAGTCTGATTTTAGAACATTTGCTGTGACCGTGTGTCTCCTCATAAGCCAAAGACATTTGCTGGATTAAGGTCCAGAGTCGTTTCTCTTGCTCCATTCAGCAACAGGTTTACACAAATATTCTGATGTGAAACAGAGAATATGAAGTGTATAGAGAGATTGTTAAAGTAAGAAGGCATAACTCAGTGAGTTAAGCAATATTTAATTTGTCTCTTCTGTAATCCTATCTTAGTTGTAGTAGCCTAAGTGACAAACTCCAAATCCCATGTCAGAATTATTTAAAGATTTGCTTAAAAAGTAATTACTTGAGTTAAAGAAATAAATGTGTGAAGAAATAAGGGGTCATTCTGTTTATCTAGAGCTTTCCCGAGTCATCCTTTCATGCATCCCATTCACCTACATATCCTAAAGCACACTGTGCACACATATTGACATGGCATTTGGTGATGGACTAAGTATATTTAATTTTTTTTTCACATTACAGCAAATTCAGTAAAGCTAGAAATGCAGAGTGATGAAGAGTGTGACAGGAAACCCCTGAGCCGCGAAGACGAGATCAGGGGCCATGATGAGGGGAGCAGCCTAGAAGAACCCCTAATTGAGAGCAGCGAGATGGCCGACAGCAGGAAAGTCCAGGAGCTTCAAGGCGAGGGAGGAATCCGGCTTCCGAATGGTAAACTGAAATGTGACGTCTGTGGCATGGTTTGCATTGGGCCCAATGTGCTTATGGTACATAAAAGGAGTCACACTGGTAAGCAGCTGAAAGAATAACTGATGACTGCCTGTGACATCTGATGTTGATATTACCTGACATCTATTCTCTTTCCTTTTTATTCAGGGGTGGCAATGGTGAAACTACCTTTTCAGAATTCTGCTAGTATTGGATTGCAGAAAAACAGAGAGTAGCCTGGGTCTTGACTTCCAGCCTTCAAATCTGAATAACATATCAGAAAAGAAGTTTGGGATTCAGTTTCCACAGTTCTTAATATAGCAATAATATGATAAGGGTTCACAAGGTATAGGAGAATTTCATTGTGTAACTTAATCTTTTTGTATTTCTATTTTACCATACCCATGGGCAGGTAATATAGTTTGGTAGCTAAGAGTTGATACTACAAAATGGCACTCATGCAGTTACATAGGACTGAGTCATTTTCACTTTACCAAGTTAATTCCTTGGAAGAGAATTTCTAATCAATCTTTGCATGCCATAGGTCTTGGTAGTAGACAGGTACTTTTTGTAGTTCAAGGATGTTATTACTTTCCTGTGATTTTTGGCTGTAACTCCTGCAAGGAGGTAGGCAAGATTGAATATGACAAAGGGTGGAAACATACAACTGAAAATGTATGATCCAGAATAGGGTTAGGAAAAAGCCCTCAGATTAATTTAATGCATATTTTTAGACATTTGAGTGGTGGAAACTCCTTCATGAAAACCAACCAAATTCTTTGCCAAAATTAAAAAAAAAAAAAAAGCAACAGAAATGATATTATGGTAGGAAAGGAGGATTGTTGATTCTTTGAAAAAAAAAGACAGTTTAAAGCTCATATAAAAGTTAATTTAAAAACAGTAGCAAAAAAAAATAATAAAAAGGGTAGCTTTGACCAGAATGCAAAGTAGTAATATATTATAAAATATTACTAACTAGTATTCTTAGTTTTAAAATATAATCATTTGAAGAGAGATAAATCACAATAACAATTTACTTTAAGTTTTTATTTCTGAATATTATGGTTAATAATCAGGTGCTTCAAACTTGAAAGATAAAAGTATATTGAATTTTTTTGAGTCCAAATCTCTCATTTTATCAAGTTATCTGTCCATTATCCCTTATGTAGATAAGGGCATTTTTGAGGCTGCCCTTTTCTAATGCTCAGACTGGTTTAGTTCAATCACACCAACCTTGATGAGTCAATATACCAATGATTTATTAACAGGTATGACCCAGGCTAATATTTTAAAAATTACAGTGAGAAGTTACACATTAAAATTATTATATTAATAATCAAAATCATCAGCTTTACAACATATACACTTATTCCAACCATGATGTCAGTTACACTTTGCTTTTTGGTTATTTTTTAAATTTTCTTTTTAAATAGCACTGTTTTAAAAATATTTATGAATATAAACATTTTTCTTTCATTTTTAAAAATATCTTAGGAAAGGCTGAAATACCAACCTTGGTATCTATTAGATAAGAAAAAATAGAAATTGGGGCGGCACCTGTGGTTCAGTGAGTAGGGTGCCAGCCCTATATACCGAGGGTGGCGGGTTCAAACCCAGCCCTGGCCAAACTGTAACAAAAAATAGCTGAGTGTTGTGGTGGGCACTTGTAGTCCCAGCTACTCAGGAGGCTGAGGCAAGAGAATTGCCGAAGCTCAAGAGCTGGAGGTTGCTGTGAGCTGTGATGCCATAGCACTCTACAGAGGGTGACAAAGTGAGAGTCTGTCTCTAAAATAAAAAGAAAAAAAATAGAAATTATTATAAAATGATCTACTTTTTATCTATACTTACAAAGTAATCCTAACTATAGTTCTGACAAGTGAGTTCCACAGGCTATAATACATACAGTGTATCAGAGTGATTATATTGGGAAGATAACACCCATTCAAATGTGTGACTTCTATTGAAATACAAACTAAACAAGATCAGTCTAATGACTTTTCACTTGAGTTGTATACAGTGCCTATTTTAAGACTGAATAATATATACTAAAAACAATTTTTTGAAAATTTTTAGTAAACCTTTTATGTTCTGAGTTAAGAAAATTCAGTAAACCAGAATATCTTTTTTTTGGTAAGGATTAGCTTGGAAGTTTTTCAACTATTTTAAAATTATTTTTTAATTTTAGAATATTACGAAGGTACAAATGTTTTGGTTACATTAAATGCTTTTGCACAGCTTGAGTCAAAGTCGTCAGTGTGTCCCTCTCCTGTAGTGTGCATTGTACCTGTTAGGTGTAAATCTACCCTTCCTCTCCTGCCCCCTCCCACCTCCTTGCTTTCCATTGAGTTCTCAGAGTACTCTTTCTTGAAAATTAATCAATGTTTTGCTGTTTTTATGGAGATATTCATGAGGACTGTTAGTGTATGAATACAATTACAATTAAGATACCTTTTCTACTGTCCATTTGCTATTGACTATGGTGGGAAAGTTGAATTATTTTGATTTCTGAAAATAATATTTGGCATGAAAAATGTTTATAGTAGTTATACAGAGTTCCATAGCCCTGGAATATAACCCAAGGAGTATGACCTAAAAGAACCGTTTAAAGTACACTTGCAAGACTATGAACTTTTTTATTAATAAATGGTTTGGAGAATTATGCAAATTATTACACTTTTCTCAGATTTGGGAGATTTTTGTTAAAGCTAATAGCTATTCATGGAGGAACTTGGGATATATACCATGTTTGTTGACTTTAAAATTGTGGCTATGGTATCTTTAAACTAGCCATTTTAACAGATATTTCTGGTGACCCTGTTTATACATCTGAGTGGGTCCTAACATTTTTCAACTCCATTTTAGTACTATTTGAGAATAGAAGGTCTACTTGTGTTTCTTTAATTTAAACTAAATTGAGAAAAATTTAGTCATAATCGAGCCATTAGCCAGACACTTTTCTCTTTACCCCATGTGCTGTCTTTATCTTAAAAATTCCCACCCTTAACCAATTATTTTTAGCTAATATAAAAGGCACTGTCTTAAATTCTTATAAAGTCTTCAGGAAATATATTTTTGAGTGTTCTTAGTTCTTAGCAGAATATCCAATATGAAATTGATAGTGAAAAAATTCATTACAGCAACATGGAGTATCAGATCTAATTCACTTCTTCTCTCTCTTTCATACTCTACTAATAAGGTGCCAATTCTTGTGCCTTATATGGCTTGATGTTACTTCTTTGGTATTCCTACTTTAGTAAGTAATCAGGTAATATTGTCATCGGATACTCCAGGCACTCTTCACTGGAAATATAGGGAGAAGTAAACAAGCAGGGATAGTAAATCAATTCATACATGAACACAAATCTATGGGAACGTTACAAATACAGAATATTCTAAATTTTGGTCCTCCTTGGGGTATAGTACTCCTGTCTCTGTAACTGCATTTTCAGCACCATATTTTGTACATTGCAGCCTGTGGAGTCATTCTCTTGCTTCAAGGATTGCTGCAAGCATCTCTGAACAACCTCCAAGAATTTTACATATTTGTAGATGGTTGTCCCTTCCAAGATAGGAGCACCCTGTGCCTTTGATTCCCCAAAGCATGTCAATTAAACCCTTAAGCATAGATCTAGAAACATGTGTTTACAAAAGTATATTAACTATTGAGATATAATTTATTCCATGATAAAAATAATATATAACATCTTCTAGTTAATATCTAGAAGTGGACCAGAAGATTCCTAGACTGTTTAAAACAACAAAAACAAAAAAAATCACAGCAGATTTAGAAAGGACATAGCAATATCACAGTATCATAGCCATATCTTAATTGTTCTCTGGATCCAGAATTGTTAGTCCAAATTTTTACACCTACTAGGGAAAAAAATTAACTGTTACAAATACAACAACCTGCTTAATGTTTTTGACTGGGATTATGTTACAGTTTCCTTGATACAGTTAGTAAATTTGTGAAGTTTACTTAAAATTAACTTTGATTTACATGTAAAAACATGATTAATATGTTTTCAGAGTCTAAACTGACTCAAAAAGGCCAAATGATTTAGTCCATTTAAAGCAGAAATTATTAAAAAAGGAATAACTGAAATCTTTTGTTTAAAGTTGCATAGGCAAAATGGAGGTTTTTGCGTAGACAAAAGTAATTCACTGAGCCTTGTACATCTCAGATGATTTTATTCGGGTCCCTGTGTGCCTAAGCTAGGAAGTGTGCCTCAACACTGAAGAGAAGCTGGGCTGATGTTCTACAGAAATGGCTTTTTCAAAAATTGAGTTAATTCACTTGTTTGGTATTAACCAGACATGAGTATGACTCCTTATTTGGATAACTCCTGAACTGTAGTCCCGTATACCAATAACAACCACTCTCAGAGTTAACCTCTTTTCATCCTGGTTTCCAACAGTGGCATTATTGAGGGTTTCACTGTAATTCCAAGAAGCATTAGTGTGGAACATATTAAAACAACTGAATTGTTAAAACAGTTATCATTTCCTGTAATCAAGATATTAAGAGGAATTAAGCAAATTTCAACTTAATAGGAGAAAAGCCATAGAATTAGTATCCAAAAGTAAAAAAACATCTATCAAGCCTTATTCATAGTTCAAGTCAGGGTTTTTCAAAGCCTTCTCGGGTTGAAATGGAAGTGCATAATTTTCGGTGCCCCTTTTCTCTCGCCCAAGGAGAAGGCGTGACTGGCGACTTTCCTCCAGCCCCGTGTTACTCTTGACCGTGGTTACTTGCCTCTGCAGTACAGTTTCAACCTCCAGCAATAGGGCACCCTCTCCAGATACACCTCGCCCACCTTTCATTCCTTCTGCTCCCCTTAAGGATGAAGTAGTTTCTTATTTTAAAAATTGAAAGTATCTGGAGTGTTTTGTAAATTTAAAAACAAAATTACCCTGTCATTAGTCTCATAAAACTCAATTAGGCGAATTAAAACAATCAATTTAAAAAAGGTTTGTCCTCATTTTTTCGTTTTTTAGATTTGTGTTATTTTGAATAATGATTTAAGTACTATAAACTAGGGATTTTTAAATATTTTTAACTCAAAGATTGTAGGCGGTTTAAAGAAAGTCTAAGTTAGTATGCTGTAGGTATATTTTCTACAGACAAACATGCTTTAAATCGTTTTGTTCACCACCCTCACTGATTTAATCCCATTTAAAGTTATTGCATTCTAAATTGTCACTTGCCCGGGAAATTTTACATACAAGGGTTCTGAAAGTATCAACTATTTGGAGCAAAAATATAATCAATATTTGCTATTTTCTTTAAGTTAATTTGTGAAGGAAATGCTTCTGTCCTTTCTTTTATTAATTACTGTGAAATTTCATGGCACGGTTGAATAGTAGAAAAGACGGTCATTTCGTTAGAAAAAAAAATTAAAGAAACAAATTAAGTTGTACATGTGTGTGAAAAATAAAATATCTCTTCCAAAATTAGATGTATTTAAAAACTTTGATTATTTTGTAAGGCTTTGGATGGGGGTTGTAGGCTTTACCAAATGAATTAAACTAGTTAAGAAAAACACAATTCAGGGTGACTAACATGATAGTTTTTTTTTTTTTTAAGTCAAATACATCAACATAGTACCCTCTCGTAGATGTAGTTCACGAGAGCTGTAGATTTTGTAAGAAAAAACCTTAACCCCCACCACACACACAGTTTATATTTTTTTGGTATCACTAAGTTCCAAAAAGAGTAAGTACTATGGAATTTGAGATACATCTGATCTATCAACTTTTCAGTTTCTCTAGGTTTTACCACATCTCTAGGAGAATTTTCAGAGCTGCTGCCAGAAAGTGACTGCAGTTTATCTTCTATATACCACCTAGCTTTCTTTAAGAAAAGAATTGTTGAGTTTGTGTTATATCAAAGGCCAAAAACTACTGAGGTTTTTCATTAGCTTTTATTAACTGTTTTTATTTACTGTTTGGTTAAACAGCATATGAAACATGTAAATTTTCTTAAAACTCTACCAAAAATTATCATTGTCTAACTTCACGTACAGAGATGATCCAGTTCAACTTAAAGGGAATTGTTTTTTTTCTAATTTTCTTTTTATTCTAAACTTTGAACTTAGTATGTAACATTTCACTATTTATTTATGTATTACTTTATATTTTATTCACATCTATCTTTGGGGGTTTAATAATGTTATCAGTTTGATGCTATTTGACAATTTTACTGCTTCGTGACCTACATGTTTTATGTTTGATATTTGTGGCAGCCAGTTGATAGGAATAGACCGAATTGATAATTGAGGTTTAAACAATTTTATAGCAACCTTGGTAATAGAGAGAAGAGAGAGAAAAGATTCCTGTCAAACAAATAATTTTCACAAAATAAAGAGAATGTATAGGAAATGTCAAGATGAATAATTTTCTTAGAATTTTCCCTAATATTTTAGGAAATTTTGCTGAAGGTTTTACTATTAGTGACCAGGAGAATCGAAAGACCTGGCCTATATCTATTAATCTGGTGGCAATTCACTTGATATACCTCTTTTGTCCCCTTTTCCTAATCAGCCAAATGAGGGAGTTAAACTCAAGTTCCCTCTCAACTCAAAATTCCTCTGAATTTTAAAAAGATATTATGATAAAATAAAGAGAATAAGATTTTATAGTCAGAAATGCCCAGTGTAGTTCTCAGCTCAAGTACTTACTAGTTCTGTGACTATAATCAGATATTTTGTCATATGAACCTCAATTTATTCATTTTAAAATTGAAATGAATAATACCTGATATTAGTGTCATTGTGAAGACCGAGATAGTGTATAGAAAGCAACCAGGAAAGCAGGAAAGTGATGGCCCCTGGTTCAACCACTGGTAAACACTGTAATTATTTTTTTAAGTCCATGGAAGGAATCTTTCCAAATTTATATGATGAGGAGAAAAGGCCACTCAGCCTAATGTTTGACACTTTGGGGCTGTATTGGCCAAGCAAATTCTAGGAAGGTTAATGTTTAAAATACGGGCGAGGGAGATGAACTGTCTTAGCACAGAGAACTGGCTTAACAGTGGATGGCAAATCAGTCCCTTGCACATAACCTACTTGATTTTTCCCGCTTCTCCTCCTTCTGCAGGTGAACGCCCCTTCCACTGTAACCAGTGCGGAGCTTCTTTTACTCAGAAGGGCAACCTTCTGAGACACATAAAGTTACACTCTGGAGAGAAGCCGTTCAAATGTCCTTTCTGTAGCTACGCTTGTAGAAGAAGGGACGCCCTCACAGGACACCTCAGGACCCACTCAGGTAAGGGATGCCAACTCTTTGAGAATAAAGCTAAAATACGAAAATATGGAATACTTAGAATTAGAACAAAGCTAAGTAACTTATAGCATTGGTTTGTAGCCAGGAAAGACCCAGACACTATTTTATTAAAGTGTCTGGTGTACAATAACCGATGAAGTACTCGATCATACTTCATATGCAGGAAGTATATGATCCTCTTTTAGTCGTATGGACTTAGCAAAGGGGAGCACTGTCAACTGCAGAGTTTCAAGATATTAGAATAAGAAAAATAGTTGTGATATAAATTTACATTTTTAAATTTTACAATTAATAATACAGCAATTATGATTAATCTAGGATAATTGAAGATCCAGTGAAATATTATAATGACATTCTGAATTTACTGTAGAGGAGATGAAAACTGTTTTTTTGTTTTTTTCCCTTTGTTTTTTGACTGATGTAGTGTTTAGACTGGGACCTCAGTGAGAAAATCAGTATTATTACTTTTGAACTTGAAGATAGTACACTCATGAGAAAAGTGACTGTTAGAATATTTTATACTCTGGTTTAATTCTCTTTGTATCTTTAGTTCTTAACATAGCCATTGGGCACTATCTGAAACTTGTCTTCACTTCATAATCATTCAAAAATCTAGAATAAGTTTGGTTTTGTAAAACAAATGAAAGTAATAGTGCATAAAAGAGAAAGAATGATCGGAAATCTGAAATAATCTCATTTGACTTTTATGTGAATTGCCATAAACAAAAAGTTAAAGGTGGAAAATTATAGATAATACTTTCAAGCCAGTTTTATTTGCTGCTTCTGCTCATAGTGATGTACTAAATTTTAACTTAATATGAAGTCATGGTGGAAGTAATATTTTCACCTGCGCATTGACAAATTGCATTAGAGACTACTGAAGTTGTAAGGTAATTCTTATGCTTTCTTTGCATTTTTCCTGTTAATCTTTAAGGCCTTAACCTTTCTTTTGAGGCAGAGTCTCCCTATGTCACCCTCCATAGAGTGCTGTGGCATCACAGCTCACAGCAGCCTCAAACTCTTTTGGGCTTAAGCGATTCTCCTGGGTCAGCCTCCCAAGTAGCTGGGACTACAGGCACCTGCCACAACGCCCGGCTATTTTTTGGCTGTAGTTGTCATTGCTGTTTGGCAGGCTTGGGCTGGGCTCAAACCCGCCCGCCACCTCCAGTGTATATGGCTGGCACCCTGGCTGCTTAAGCTACAAGCACCGAGCCTAGGCCTTAACTTTTTAACTTGAATGTGAATTGTGTGTATCTACTTTAAATATTAACTCTTACATTTGGAGTAGTTACACAAATGAACATAAAACATATATTTTTCTTTCCTCCCTGACTTAAAATAATTCACTCATTTTCAACTATAAAATTTTGTTTTATTTGAAAGTTATGCTATGAAAGTTATGTCTTGAAGTGGTATTTTATTATGTAAAATATTCTTTATTGAGATACATTTTTGAGACACGACAGGCATTTCCTTTACCTGGCTACCCACTAGCTTATTAAAGTATTATTGAGTTATCTCAGGATTATATAACACACATATGTTCATGAATGTATATTTTTGCCTGAACTATATACAGTAAGAAACTTAAAACATCTCTTTCATCCATTTCAAAATTGTGTTGCTTTTGATATCATGGTTTGTGTAAACATATTACTTTATCTTCATTAAAAAAAAAATGGTGCTTATACCTGTTTTGTGCTGATTTTGCTATTTAGTTTACCTTGTCATGATTTTTGCAGATGTATAAACAGATAACAGTCAAATTGAGTAATTAAAGAAGATTTAATAGAGGCTTGGCACCCATAGCACAGTGGTTATGGCACCAGCCACATGCACCGAGGCTGGCGGGTTTGAACCCAGCCCGGGCCAGCTAAACAACAATGACAAGTGCAACAACAACAACAAAAAAATTTAACAGTGTCTAGTAGGGAAGGGACATCCAGCTATTGCATCATGCAAAGGTCTTATCAATTCATTCCTACTGCCAACTAGAATCTAAACTATTACCTGTAACTTATGTTCTTCATAATGGGCAGAACATAAAACAGAGCTGGTAAGTCCATGCTTCTCTAATTGGTCAGAAAGCTCAAAAACGATCATTATAGCTTTCTTCATCCACTCAATTCCATTTTACCTTACTCTTACCCTGTCTAGAACCTGGGCTAGATTAGGTTTTTCATTAATTAATTAAGTTTTAACTTAGTTCCTATAAGTTCTGAGCCTTTGATATTCCTCTCTTTCTTAAATCATTACATTTATTGAGTAACTAAAATTATAGCACAGGTATTTTTAAAGAGATGCCCCATCAAATCTCCTTAGTTCAAAACATAACATAGTTCTCCTTGACCCCATCATATAGCAGCACCCCCTAATCACCTTGGTAGTATGGCAACATTACCAGCCAGTAATGTTAGCAGCTTCCAGCCTAATGTTAGCAGCTTGAGATACATAAAATAGCCAGTGAATATTCCTGGTTTTCAGACCCAAAATTCTGACCCCTGCTGAAAACATTCTTCCTTTGGTATTAGAGATTTCCAAAACCATCAATCTAAAGTTTTCAGGACAGAGTCAAGATCCTTTGATGTACTAACATGGCCACTTCTATCATAACCTCTTTGTTCCCATACTTACGCATTCCTGCTATGGAGGAGACAACTTTGGCCACATATTATTTTCCTATAGAGCACACCCAACCTTCGCCCAACAGGCAACCATACATAAACCACTCCCTTGGGAGGCCTTTTCACCAGTCCATTTAGCCAGCTGAGTCTGGCGTGAGGTATGACCAGTGAATTCTATACAGTTGTGCCAGTTGTATTTTCTTTGCTATTGAGATAAATATCCTGGTTGAAGGCACTATTGTAAGAATACCCTGGTAATTGGTAAGGCATTCTGTTAAACCCATACAAGAAGGAGTTTGCAATAGTATTAAAGGAGAAGAGAAGACATATTCATATCCTGGAAATCTGTTGATTCCTATTAGGAAAATTTCCGTCTCCTGTATGAGGGAAGCAGTCAAATATATCCTGCCTGCCACCACCTGATTGGCACATGATTGGTTGATCTTCCTGGAGAATGGTGCCATATCAGGCAGAGCCTTGGCACTGCACATTGTGAGCCTGGCAGTGGTAAGAGTTGAATCCGTCATGGAAGGGAGGAAGTCCATGCACTTCAATCCATACACAGTTTTCTTCCCTGCTCCCATTATCACTTTGTACATTGGTCCATTAAGCAAGTTCCAGGTTAGGCAATGATAGAATCTGATGATATCCTAAAGATCCAGAACCTTGTCCAGATGACTAAGAGCCTTGTCTACAGTGGATGCCCACTGGAAGTAATTCACAAAGCATACCGTGGCTTTGACCATACATTCCTGCCATGCATCATTACCTCAGTCGTCTCTTCTTTCCTGCAAAGTGGACAGTCAAGTGTACTAGCTGAAATTCTGGCTATTGTAGGGATATCTTTTTACCACTGTCTCAGGGTCAGCCTCATTAAGTGGACCTGTAAACACAGTAGTCATAGCTGGTACCAAACCCCATGTAACCCATTTATAAACTAGATCCACAAGGTTTCAACCTCCATTACTTCGTCATTGAGTACACTCATGAAGGCAAAGGTCAAAGTTGAAGGGAACAGACTGTGAAACAGAAGTAGCGATCTCAGGGACGTCTCAGCTTACTTGCTCATGTAGTATATTTAGGCTTTCCCAACCTACTTGATCCCAGTTTCATTTAACAATGAAATGTCACTGTACATTTATTACTTTATGAAATGTTTAATCAGATAACACCAAGTTCATTATATACACTTCGGGCCAGTAGTCATTTGGAGTCCTGTGGCCTAGTACTCGGTTTTGACTATAACCCAATAGCAAATGAAGAGCAACTTTTCAATTGGAGCATAGTTATCTGTATATCTTTCTTACAAAACCATTAGGGATCCATGTACTGAGGTTTCCATTGACAAGAGATGTTATACGGCCTCTCTGTTTCCCACAGACATTACTAGAAGTCACTATAGCTGCTAGATCTTAGAATTAAAGGAATAGGGCACCTTTCATCATGGCAGGGGTATGCTGTAGTTCCTTATCTTGCCCCAAGCTCCTCTTGAAACAGACAGAGTTGTAAATTACCTAGCAGGAGAGCAGCTGCAAACGTGGTCTGTGTTGCTTCCCAAAGCTAAAGAAGCCACCTCTATTGTGCCTCGTTCCTCATGATGGAAGGTGTAAGGTTCAACAATTTATCATTTATAATAGAGGATCTATTTCAGCATGCTCAGACTATTGGACACAAAATTTCATCAATGTTGAAAGTTCCTGAGTCCTTGAACTTTCTTAGACTCTATCTCCCATTCTCGAGCATGTATCTGACTACCACGTCCTGCTCACCAAGTCCTGTCAGTGCAGTGTCATGAATGTAATATTCCACCTTGGAGTTTTGTGGGATGTCAAGATGAACAAGATTTCTCCAGACTGTAATAACAGAGAGGAGAGTTGACGTAGCCTTAAGGTAAGATAGTGAAAGTATGCTGTGCCTGCAATGTAAAGGCAAACTGCTTCTGATTATCTGTGTTGATAGGAATTACTGTGGACTTTAAAAGGAAATCAAGTCTGTAGCTTCATACCTGGTGTCAGGGGCTATGTAGATATACTCCAGTAAAGAGTCTGTAACTAGAACTGCATCTGCAGTTTTCATTATTATGTTATCAAGTATGTATTTATGTGTAGGACAATCTAGGATATGCATTCCTGACAGTTTAAATGGGCATGCAGTATGAATTTACCACCCCAACATCTTTCAGTTTTCTGATCGTCTCACTATTAGTTGTAACTCACCCAGATATGCATTATTTCTTTCAGTTGGTTGTGTTGGAAGGGGTGGTAGTTGTAGGGATATGCTGTCCAATATGATAGCCACTGGCCACACGTAGCTGTTACACACATAAACATGGCAAGTGCCACATGCTGAAATACTTTTGATTAAGTAAAACATATTGAAATTAATTCTAGTTTTTAAAGGTGATTACTGGAAAATTTAAAATTACATATATGAATCATAATCACATTTTATGCCTATTTCATAGCATTGTCCTTGGTTACTTATCATAATTTTTCTTCCATATGTCAGGAAACCAATGTAAGCATTATTCCTTATTACTAAGTATATTTATTCTCATAATACTGTAAGATGTACTTGAGTCAATTTTCCATATATATATCTATTTACCTACATATGCCCCCATTTGACTGGTGGGCCACAGTGGCATTTGGGGTTCTAATGATTAGTGACAATTTATAGCTAATCCAATAGAACAATCTAATAACTCCTGGAAGGACTTGGAATTTTCCTTTTCCCCATCCATAGTCACCATAAATAGCCACCCACAGTGATTCTAGAATGGCTTGGAAGAGAATTTACAACAGATGCCGTGGCCAGGTTTCAGGGCCCCTCCTGAAAGGGACTCAGTCTCCGCTTGAAACTGAGTGACTCTGGGGCTATGAATAGGCTTAAGTCTAGACACAACGTAAAAGGTCATGAATCCTCACCAGGGCAACTCAGATTGGGTTTTGCCTAAAAGACTTAAAGTTTCTTTGCCTGTGTAAGTCAGCAACTTGGTATAGTCATCTGTGTGTTTCGTTCACGGGGGTCCCATGGTCACTTAGCTATAATATAAACCCCTTTTATCATCCCATCCCTATGTCATATTAAGGTAATTGTACCTACCTGAAACTATTGTGTGAACTCCACCACTGTTTTGAGATTGACATTGCATGAATTGATCCATGATTGTAGCATCTGTCGTTGTTGTCACTGGCCCAGAGGAGACAGTTATCATAAACCTTTCCAACTATGTGGGTTCCTTCCTCACCGGTGTATTTCTTAATTCCATAGTGAAGGGAATGTCCCACAGGCCCATCCAGGGTGCAGTTAGGGGATGGCTGAACACGGTGATCCATAATACGAGATCAATTCCAATATTCTTACTTACTTTAAATTTTGGCCTTCATCCACTGTAGTATGCCAGGAAGGATCTGGCATTTCAAGTTGTTACTATATAAGCTGCCAGTGAATCAATGATTCAATTAACTAGTCACTTCTGCTTGCTCAAGTCAATGCATTAAATTTCAGATCCTAGGTGAATCAGACATATTGACAAATTTTGCCCAGTCTAGCATTTTTGTTCATCTTCTTGGTATAAAACCCATAGAACACATTCCCTTACAATTCAGGCTGTCCAACCTGTGGCCTGTAGGCCGTGCAGACTTTGTGAGGCCTGTTTTGCTTATCTGTGGTGTCAGATATCATGACAGTTATGTGTGGACTTTGTTTTGCTGTTACGTGGTAAATGGACTCCTGCTGACATGAATTGCTGAAGTTTTACAGTTCTTTCATTGTATAGGCTGTCTTCTCCTGGATCAATCCTTGATTTTTGGCTATGTTAGGATCTAACTTATGAACCCATAGGCAGTGAGAAAATAAGAATGAATCCTGAAAATAATTCCCATTTTCTAATTGCGTTCCTGTCTTAGCTGATGTAATTGAAATTCAGTTTTACCATATGGTACTGCTAGTTTTCTTAGATGAAAAGGTGAGGAGTGAGAAATACGGGGTCTTTTTGCAAGGATAGTACAGGAGTGTTTAGGAGTTCAATATTCTGAGCCTCCTCAGAATTTTATCAGATATCACCTTCTCTAGTTTTGAATAAAAAGAATAAAGTATAGGCATCACACTTTCTGTTTTCAAAATACCTTACAAACTCACAGCAATCAAAATAATGTGATACTGGCATGAATACAGGTGTAGACTAATGGAATAGAATATGAAGCACAGAAATAAATCTGCACTTGGAGAGTTAACTGATATTCCGCAAGGCTACCAAGAACACACGATAGGGAAGGATTCCATTCAATGAATTATTTCAGGAAAACTGGATATTTATTTATACACAGAAAAACGAAATTGGACCCTTAGTCAACATATACAAAAATCAACTCAAAATCTATTATGGACTTGAACACAAGACTTGAAACCATAAACCCCATAGAAGAAAACAGGGGAAAAGTTCCTTGGCATTCATCTAAGTAATGCTGTTTGGGTATGACACCAAAAGCACAGGCAGCAAAAGAAAAAATAGATAAGTGGGTTGTATCAAACTAAAAAGCTTCTATACAGCAAAGGAAATAACAAAGTTAAAGGGCAGGCTATGGAATGAAAGAAAATATTTAGAATCCATTTATCTAATAAGAAGTTAACTTCTAAAATGTGTAAGGAGCCTCTAAAACTCAATAGTGAATAAACAGATAACCTGATTTTAAACATAGGCAAAAGACTTGAGTAGGTATTTTCCCAAAGAGTGCATATATATGGCCAACAGGTCTGTGAAAAGATGCTCAACCTCACTAATCATAAGGGTAATAAAAATCAAAACCACACAATTTTGATACATTGATCCCTAACATTTTCATGGTTATCATCAAAAAACAAATGCAAAAGATGAGTGTCAATGGAGGTTACGGAGAAATTGGCACCCTCATGCAATGTTTGTGGAAATGTGTAAAATGGTGCAGCTGCTATGTACAACATGGACTTTCTTCAAAACATTAAAAA
Organism: Otolemur garnettii; assembly: GCF_000181295.1. Lineage (NCBI taxonomy): Eukaryota > Metazoa > Chordata > Mammalia > Primates > Galagidae > Otolemur > Otolemur garnettii. The sequence goes on from NW_003852408.1 coordinate 18,803,615, forward strand.
TACAACTGCCATATGATTCAGAATCTCACTTCTGGGCTTATATCCAAGAGAATTAAACTTAAAGCCATATTCTGCACTTTCGTGTCCATGGCCATATTATGCACAATAGCCATGAGAGGGAAATAAATTTAAATGTACATTCAACAAATGGATAAAGAAAATGTGGCACATACGTGTGGTAGAATATTACTCGGCCTTTAAAAGGAATGAAGTCCTGGCCTCTGTGACAAAGTGGATTGACCTGGAAGACATTTAGTCAAAGTCAATCCCGGAAGGACAAGCACTACATCATTTCTTTCATAAGAGGGATCTGAAATAGTCACAGGAACAGAAGTAGACAATGTAAGATTGTCATTACTAGGAGATGCAGAGATGGGGATGTAGAGAATTCATGGACATAAAGCTGCCGTTATGCAAAACGAGTAAGTTCCAAAGTGCAGGTACAGCATGGTGCTACAGTTAACAGTAATGTATTCTGTACTTAGAAATCTGTTAAGAGGGCAGACTTCATGTTACATTTTCTTACCACAACAAAGAAAACACAAAGTGACACAAGGAAACTTTTGAACGTAACTGTTGCATTTATTACTTGGATTACAGTGATAGTAACATGATTTAAATCTGTGTCCGGACTCTCCAGATTTTATGCATTAATTATATGTTTTTTTGGCGTATCAGTTATACCTCAGTGAAGTTAAGAGAAAAAAGATATTATCATGAACATTTCATATCATTGCTCCATTGCCCCAAACTGTTGGTCTTGGTATTGCCCGTTGTATTTAACATTGCAGTTCCATAACCTTTCTAATCAGATTCCAGAATTGATCTTCAGCCTTATTTACCCTGAGGGTTAATTGAATTAGGGACTCTTAAAACCACAAGAAAAATTCTCTGATATTAACCTCTGACTTGAGAACTCAAGAACTTCAATTTGTCCCTTCACCTTTGTCTGCTCCCTAGTGCCTCGGAAGTAGCCATGTCACACTATAATCTTGACTCTACACACTGCTGTTGCTATTTTGGCAAGTAAAGGAATTGCCACAGCTCCCAAAACCTTAACCTGCATTCACTTCATCCCATGGCACCACCAGAGACAATTCAGCTGATCCTCCTGCTGGCACGGGTTTAGGATCAGCACTCTCCCCTTACTCCTGGTCTGGAGGTTGTCCTTCCCTTCTACATGAGCGTCCCAATTGCAGAATTCCATTTTGACTAGCGCCTTAGGTCATTTCTGCTGCCAGCAACTCTTACACTCAGGATCCTGATGGGAAAGCAATGAGACACTCAGATAAAGAAAATTTGGGGATCTTCATAAAAGGACAGATATTCACAAGAAAATGGTTAGGCATAAGGGATACTCACAAACGATGATTGAAGCTCTCTGAGACTTCAAACGATAGCAGGAAGCCATTCCCAACCCTAGTCTGAAAGGGCTGGGAGATCTAGAGGTCATTGGAACTATGAGAACAAGGAAAGAGTCTTGAGCACTGACCTTCAGCAGAGAACAATAGCCCCTGCCAACCTATGATTTAGGGAATAAATACCCTGACCTCACTCTTTTAACCTTCCATTCTCTAAAGAGTGCCTCGTGTTGACTAAACTCATCCAGAAGACAAGGGAACCTATTGATTAAAGCCTGTAGAAATTAGCTTTGTATAGAAGCAGAGCAGAGCAGAAAGGGTGGAAAATGGCTGTGGAAGCCAGAGAATATGCCACAAATTAACTAAAATTTAAGAACTAGTGCTTAAAATTACTGGTAAAAGATAGTGAGTATCATGTCAAGATTGTAAATCTAATTTCTGTTTTTGTGACTGTTATCATCAGTAGAAAGTATTTGCCTCCTCCTTTCCTCTGGTAATGACTGCTGATTGTTTTATTGTATTTATTTATTTATTATATTGTTACCATATTTCTGCTTCCTGTACTGTAAACCAAGCCTTTTTCTGTCAGTGAGGAATTTGGTTTCTGAACACCGTGTAATCTTTCTGGCCTACACTATACCCATAACATATCATCTCTAATTGCATTTTTAGTTATTTTAAAAACTTTAAAAACCTTTTTGAAACATTTAGAGTTTTATTCCATTTTTAAGACTTTTTCCCCTAATTTTTATGATTACTTTTGTCTACATCCAGTTCTTTTTTGTTGTTGTTGTTTGTAGTTTTTGGCCAGGGCTGGATTTGAATCCGCCACCTCCGATATATGGGGCTGGCACCCTACCCCTTTGAGCCACAGGCACCGCCTACACCCAGTTCTTTAGCAACATTTTTAAGCATCTCATCTTTATTGACTCTTAAGTGGCAAAATTTGTTGATGTAGAAATAGATCTCCTTTTGTAATTATTTCATTGGGAATTTCATATTTAAGAAACTTTTGTAATTATAACAACAGGAAAAACTGGAATAAGTAGGTTTGGCTACAATCATACCTGACTCAGTAGCTGTATAGTTCAGCTGCTAGGATTGCTCACACATACCAAAGAAGGGCCTAGAGACATGAGGAATTCAGTGATTTGGAATACACATCAACATGGTTTACAACGGGAATGAAGAGGCAGGCAGTCAAGACGTCAGTTCCATGAGCCTGTCACCCTGACTATTCCCGATACATAGGTGAAGAGACTGAGACAGAGCCTGGATCTGACCAAAGCAGTAAAACTCCACAATCTGTGTTCTGTACCATTGATGGGATAAATGACACAGCCCGAAATATTTATTTTCTAAAACTTTTAAAGTAGTTCCTAATGGTAAAGGGAAAAAAAGTACTATCTAGAAGTCAAGAGGTCAAGACATCTGGGTTTTGAAATGGGCTTGCTGCAAATTGGCTGTGGGACTCAGTCAAATCACTTAGTCTGCTCTTTAATAAAATCTTCGTACATGGCTGTCACGCGATGCTACCTGCAGTGTGTTACTATTCCTCCCTCGACCTTACTGCTGATCAGTCACTGCTACCCAGCCTTAAAGAGCAGTCTCCACTCCCTCCACACTGCTTAACTACTTTATTTTAGTAGTTTTCTCTTGTTTAACTTCTGAAATAAATGTTCATGAAGCAGAATTAATATCTTGAGGTTTTCATTGAGGCTTCACAGTCACCGTATTTCTGGTCTACCACTCTTTGCTATCCTACATCTGATAGCCTTGATATGCTTAAAGAAAGAAAAAAAGACCTTTCTCCATGTGACCCTTTTAGAGGAGAAAGGAGAGGAGGGAAAGGGAAGAGAAAGAACTGAAATGTATTATCAACAGTATATCATCTGAAGATTATAGTCAAATTTTTAGACCCCTGAGAAAACGAACCTACACTTTTAAAAACATGTCCCAGAAATACATTACATAAAGTTGTAGGAAAATAAAGGTACAGTTTCTGTGTTATTACTGTTCAATAATCTTGAGATTTGCCACACAAATCTTCTGTTTTGCTTTATACATATTTGCAGTATAACATAGTATTTATGTGATTTTTTAAAATGATGAATCAATGTTCCTGCTACAAAAATGATTTTTTTCTGGGAATTTCAGTTTAATGAATGATATAGTCCTATCATTCCTAGAAATCTGATTAGTGTGTACTTGTCATGATGTATTATTCCTTTTGATTATTTTTATTATACCTAATGCCCTGGGAGAAATAGTGTTTAAATTAAGACCTGGATCCCCATTAGTCAAAATAATATTTAATATACTTTGTTGTTTTAAAATATTGAAGAAGAATTAAAATTGCATATTTTTTTCTAATTAGCATTCACTTATATTTCTCAAGCATTCCAATGTTATACTCAAATTGAAGACAATACAGAAAAGTATATATTTTTAATCTATGGAAAACATAATATATATATATGTTATACATTTTTTTTTATAAATTATAAAGAGAAAAAATGAGTAAGACTCCTCAGAGAGTCTCATTTTTTTTATGCCATATCAAAAATTCACTTTTGGTGAATGATGAATAATTATTTATTTGCTCAAGAATGGAATGATTGAAAAACATTTGAAAATGACAAGTTCTAATGTCCCAAGGAAGTCTATTCACTGTCTTTTGCATTCTAAGAAAAAGGCAAATATTCTAGAAAAGTACAACGTTTAAGATACTTGTTAGTTATTAACAGTAAGTTATTTTTCAAAAATTTTATATTCTTAATTAAGCAAACAAATCAGTGTAGGAATTGCTTCTGATTTTTTTTATTCATCCTTATTTTCAGAAAAGAATTATTTCATGTTTTCAGTAAGTAAAACTTTAGCTTTCAATGAACCAGTATTTAGTAATCTAAATAAATAATCTACTAATTATTTATCTGTATACATCATTTAAAAGTAAATAATTTGTAAAATTAGTTTGTGTGATCTATCTCTACTACATAACCCTATAGTAAGAGAGATTTGAGAAGGCTTACATTGTCAAAGTGTTTTTGATTTAGGGTCAGTAAGCCTATAAATTATTCTGAACAGATACCTAGTTTGCTTCCAAACACCTCAGGAATGTTGATTTTTACAACACTGCTTTGTGACCTATTCAATGTTTGACAATTTTGAGCTTAAGAAGTTTGTTGTCTATGGTTAATTGTCAGTTTAAGGCAATTTTGTCCTATAAAAAGGAAGTGGACCAGATGTACCATATAAATGGCCATCTGTTAAAACAACTTCCTCATTGTACATTTTTAGTTTTTTAATATAAGGACAGTCTCTGTTTTTCAAGTCTCTGCAATTCCAAGGACTGTATTTTGTCAAAAAAAAAAAAA
>NW_003852408.1:18808399-18830879 GCF_000181295.1 Otolemur garnettii
AGAGTCTCACTCTGTCACCTTGGGTAGAGTGCCATGGCATCGTAGCTCACAGCTAGGGCTCAAGCGATCGTTTTGCCTTGGTCTCCTGAACAGCTGGGACTATAGACACTGGCCATCAGGCAGCTAGTTTTTCTATTTTTAGTAGACGTGAGATCTCACTCTTGCTTAGGCTGTTCTTGAACTCAGGCAATCCACCCACCTAAGCCTCCCCAAATGCTAGGATTACAGGCATGAGCCATCCATATCTTTAAATTTCTTATTAAAAAAAATGAAAAGTGGTATCTGGCTGGGATTGAGATAGAGCTAATCTTTGACCATGTTGTTAAAGGAACAACTTATCTGTTCTAGTTTTAAATCTCATACGAGACAGTCTGTCAGTTTGTCATGACAGCAATTTGCCCTCAACTATATTGTCATTTCTTACTAATAACCACATCGTTTGTTAAATTGCGAACCAATCAGCAATTCCAAGAGCTAAAATATATTCTAATGAAAATATAGAATTTGTGGTCACTTTCTTTTGTAATACACCACTTTCCATTTTGTTTTATTTAAATTACTTTCCCTTCCTCTCTCTCATTTTGTTTTCTCTTCTCTTTGCTCTCTCGTCTTTCCTCTAATCCTTCAAACATTTCCTTCAACATTACTTCATTTTATTTTTTGCAGTAATAGCCAGAAAAAGTATATATATAACTTTCTTTAGTTTACATAACATGCAAGATGTTTTATATAACATAGGGCTTCTGTAGGTTACTGACTTTTGGATATTAACATAATAGTACTGATTATTTTATTGAAATGATTGAGGAATTTAAGTCTGAAAATTGATTACTTGTACAAAATATTATGATCAGTTATTTTCATATTTACATTATTTTAAAATCAGGCCACTGTGTTTTTTCTACCAGATTTGCCAAGGAGTCCTTTAAAATAATTGCTAATCCAGGGATCAGTATAATGATAAACATGTTGGATTAAATTATGCTCATTCAGAAATGAAATCTAGTGCATTTCATTCCTAATAGTAGTGATGCATTAAGTGTAATATAATTTGTCCTGCAGGCTTCTCATGAGAAGGAACTGTTTTAAACTGATTGTAGACTTGGCACCTGGCCCACCTTCTGAGTGATCTCCCAAGTGTGAACTTTCCCCACCCTCAACCCCTCCATTCTTTCCTGGTGGTTGATAGAGGTGGATTACACTGATAGTTACACAAGCAGTATCACTTGCACACATCATTTTGTATAACTGTGTTGTGCTGATTTTGTCCATCACATGCTGATTTCAGTGCCCTTGGTGCCTCTGTGCTTTGCATTAAAGACCGGAGAGATGGGATGGAATTAACATATTCATTTTTGACTCTTTAAAGACACACTTAAGGCGCTGCCCATTGAAATGTGTCCAGGAAGTAAGAGTCACTTTGTCAGGCCAGCTGCTAAGATAGTCCATGTGATTTCCACCCAGTAGAACACTGCTCTCCCCACCCCAGCCCCTCGCCAATAATCAGTCTATGTCTACCCTATCTTATTTGTTCTTTGTAAATTTATTTACAAAATAAATTTTAAAATGCAATAGCATATACCATTTCTTCTCTGTGAATAGTAACAGTCATGCTTCTTTCAGACACTGAGGTGCGTATTTTAGAAGGAATTATGTAACATGAAGTCTTTCTTTTGTAATGCATTCTCATTTGATGTAGTTCTCTTCATTTTGGTGCAAAGACATTTGTTATAGCAACTTAATGTAAGAAGTGTTCCTCCTACCTTTCTCAGTTCTCGGGAGTCCTAAAGAAATGCGCAAGATTCCTGGACCTGTTTCTCATCACTCTATTCTACTGACATTGTCCTCATTCCAGAATTTACTAGCACAATTTTCCCCCTTGTGTGGACAGTCTTAACTTGTGGCCACTTCACATTTTTCCTTCCACTCCGTGAGTCTGCAGGCAGGGTGTGTTTGGAACTCCGTGGCAGAAGTGGAGAGGCTGCATACAAACTTCATTACTCACCCAGTGTCCAAAGGCTATGCCACACCGTTGTGTATGGTTTCAGTGTTGTTTGGAGGCCTAAAAAAAAAAAAAAGCTGTCCTCCACCCTCTCCTTTTATTTCTCCTGCTTTATCCAGGAGAGTCAAAGAAACCCTGTCATCCACAGCCTGTACAATCTTGCCAGATCTTGTGAGAAAACTCCCAAATTGTAGAAAATCAGACAAACAAGGAAATAAAAGCCAACTATCACTCATCTTAAGTATGCAAAATACATTTAGAATATAGTTAAAATTGTATTTAAGGTATCATAGCTCATCTATCAGAGTGGAATCCCTTTAAATTGTATAGAAGTGTGGTGATAACAAGCACGTGGATAAGAATGAAAGGTCCTAGATTCCGCATCTTAAGAGATCTTATTTCTATTTTGCATTCCCATCCTTTCTACTCTGTGTAGATGGAATGAATGATTTTAACTGAATATTCTTTTCTTAATTAGGACATTTTTTAAGATTAATGGAGGTCACTGGTATTTGGGTGTGTTTCCTAATAGATGATAAATATCCTATTATAAAAACTAAAAATGATGTTTAATATTTAATAGTTTTTTATTTTGCCACAAGCATCCTTTTAAGAACCTTATTTTAACAGATAAGGAACGCCGAGTATACGGACAGAGATACTAACCTAACGTCCCCACATTCTCTAATTTTATATATTATATGTATAGGTCTTTAGCATATTAAGATACCTTATTTCTCTTTCCCCCCATTTTGCTGATAATATATCATTGGATTATATTTAAAACACACACACAAGCTCAGCATATAAAAGTAGAGATTCACAGCATGCTCTTATAAACAAAAATATGTCATAATGCTGGAGGCATTGTATACAGTTGTATAGAATAAAAGAAATAAATCTAAGAACAGTGTAGATTATCTTTTTGAAATACTTTTTACAAAGTATTCTCTTTTATAGTAAAAGATCTTACCATTATAACTGTGTATGTACATTTTATACAACTTCTAATATACTCATAAGAAGGTGGAATATGAACTCGGGTCTGCCTAACTCCAGAGCCCACACTTTCATTCACTCTACTCCCGCTTTCCAATTTATTCTCCATTTAGCAACCAAAATATTATTTTAAAACCCAACTTTAAAATTAAATCTTAAAATCTACTTAAGTCATTTAATGGCTTTCTGTTGCTTTTATCGTAAAATCAAACTATTTATCATGGCCATTGGAGATTCTGCCAGCTTCGCTTGTCTTATATCACCTCCTTCTCACTCTGAGTTCTTTATCACCTAAGGTTCCTTGCCTGCCATAGAGATTTTATACTGATGGATAGTCATAGAAGTCACTACGTTCAGCTGTTCCCTGAGTTCTTGTCATAGTTGTCTCATTATAGATTAATAACCCCACAGTGGCCTGTGAGTGCTCAGTGAAGGGAAGTCAGAGCCTGGCTTCAAAGCCTCAGGGGACAGGCTGACTCTCTTGTTAGGGGCTAATGTGGCTGGTGGCTTGACATTGAAGCCAGTGCTCATTTATGATTCCAAACAAGTGAGCACCCTGAAAGTCATGCTAAATCTATCTGCTCTGCTTGTGCTCTGTAAATGGAACAACACAGCCTGGATGACACCACATTTGTTTATAGCAAGTAGGGGTCCTCAAACTTTTTAAGCAGGGGGCCAGTTCACTGTCCCTCAGACCATTGGAGGGCTGGCCTGCGGGCCCCAGGACGAGTCAGCTGTTAAGCAGGACAGGCAGTGGTGGCAAAAACATCTGGTGGGCCAGATAAATGTCCTCCGTGGGCTGCATGTGGCCCACGGGCCGTAGTTTGAGGACCCCTGGTTTACTGACTGTTTTAAGCCTACTGTTGAGACCTACTGTTTAGAAAATGAGGCGTAGACTCCTTTCAAAATATTACTGCTCATTGACAATGTACCTAGTCACTCAAGATTTCTATTAGAGATAATACAAACATATTAGTTTTGTTTTCATGACTCCTAAAACACCATCCATTCTGTAGCCCGTGCTTTAAGGAATAATTTCAACGTTCAAGTCTTATTATTTAAGAAGTATAGTTTGTATGGTCATAGCTTAGTGATTCCTCTGTTGGAATCTAGGCAAAATAAATGGAAATCCTTCTGGAAAGGATTCAGTATTCTAGATGCCATTAGAACATTTGTGAATCATGGAAGGAGGTCAAGATACAAACCTTAACAGGAGTTTGGAAGAAGATAATTACAGCTCCCATGGATGACTTTCAGGAGTTTGAGACTTTTGGAGGAAGGAACTGCAGCTGTGGTGCAAATAGCAAGTGAACTAGAATTAGAAGTGGAGCCTGAAGATGTGCCTATATTGCTGCAGTTTCATGATAAAACTTGAACAGATGAGGAGATACTTTTAACGAATGAGCAAAGAAATTAGTCTCTTGAAATGAACTCTACTGCTGGTGAAGATGCTGTGAACATTGTTGAAATGACAATAAAGGATTTGGAGTATTACATAAATTTCATTGGTAAATCAGCAGTGGGTTTTGAGAGAATTGATCCAATTGTGAAAGAAATTCTACTGTGGATAAAATACTATCAAACAGCATCACATGCTTCAGAGAAATCTTTTGTGAAGTATCATTGGACTGGCAAACTTCACTGTTGTCTTATTTAAATTGTTGTCTTATTTAAACTGTTGTCTTATTTAAATTGACACCCCCAACCTTCAGCAACCAACCCGTTTATCAGTTAGTAGCTGTCAACACTGAGGCAAAATCTTCTTTTACCAGCAAAAAGATTACTATTGGCTAAAGGCTCAGATGGTTATTAGCATGTTTTAGCAATAAAGTGTTTATAAATTAAAGTAAGTACTTTATGTTTTAGATATAATGCTATTGCACACTTAATACACTATAGTGTAAGCAGAATTTTCTTATGCACTGGGAAATAAAAAAAATTGTGGGCATGCTTTATCATGTAGTTTTCTTTATTGCCATGTTCTGAACTAAGCCATCAATATCTTTGAGATATCCCTGTAGTTTGATGACTATAAAGCACATCAAAGAAAGTTTGTGGGATGGGATTTTTTATTCCATATATTAAAAAGTTTTTACTCAGTTCTCTGTTTACCTCTTATTTCTCTTGGTGAATGTTGTGTGCATTTGTAATAATGAGTCAGTTAGTTAAATAATTTGTTATAGTTACAATGAAAGAAGTGATCATTCCTCTGAGTTTGAAGGTTTATGAATATCTTGTGTATTGTGATGATTGTACATTTCACATTTTAGGCAATTGATAAATATCTGTGGTATAAATAAACAATTGACATGTATGTATTTTTAGCAGAGCTGCAAAAATTCTGAGAGATTTAAGTATCTATGTGTGTATATTATCTAAGTAATTATTTTGTTAGCAAACCTAAAAATAAACTATCAAAAAGCCATTTTACACTGTAAAGAAATGTCTCAAGAGCATAACTGTTACACTGCGAAAATATTTTGCAAATACTGTATATTTTGCTTAATTACATTTTGCTCCCTTATTTCAGGTGTTCAGTTCAAGAAATCTGGAGAAAACCTGTTACTTAAAGTGATATAAAAATAGATGCCAACAATTTACACTCATGAAAATAATGTTCCATGAGCATTTTCTTTTTTATAAAATCTTTAATTTGGTTTGAAAATTATTATTACAGGGCAGCACCTGTGGCTCAAAGGAGTAGGGCGCTGGCTCCATATACCTGAGGTGGTGGGTTCAAACCCAACCCTGACCAAAAACTGCAAAAAAAAAAAAAGGAGAAGAAGAAAGAAAATTGTTATTCCATAATAAACAAGAGGATATATGTGAATGATTCACTTTAACCCTATAACCTGGGGATAATGTCTCTTGTCCAGTGCTGTATCCACAGCACCTAGATCATAGTATATGGAATGCTGGAAATGCTAGATAAATGTTTATTAAATGAATGTTAAAGGGACTATACTCCTTGCTCAATACAAGGCAAATCTTATAAAATAGTAAAGTACACTAATGCCAGCAATATGTGCCTATTTTATTATCACAGTGCAGTGTTTCTCAAAGTATGTATTTACTGGGGAAATTAATAGTTGTTCAAAGAGAAAATAGTGCTATATTTACAGTTTGGGAAAACATTGGGCTAAACAAGTTGTGTTTTGTTTGTTTATTTTCTTATTGAATCTATACATCCAAACAGACTTTTCTGATGCTCATGTACATTAGGAATCTCTAAGAAATCCACATGGAAATATAGTTTCACAGACTTGTTTAAATGTTGATATCACCACTACCTTTATTCAGCCTTCACTGGTAAATTTCTTAGGGAAATAAAAGTTACCTTACTAGAATAATTTTTGACTGAAAATGATACTTAAATGATTCAATAAGACAGATTCTCTTTGAAAAATAATTCAGTTTTCAGGGAGAGATCTGTTTTCTTTCTAAAGTATTATTTTCTCAGTTGTTTTATAAGAAACTAATTCTAAAGTGATTCAGGCTTAGAAAGATGTAGAAAAAAATCGATGTGGATTTTTCTCAAAAATTTTTTATCAGGTAGAATTTGAAATAAATAAATCACAATAAATAAACTACAGAAGGAGAATTATCAACTGTTTTGACCACAAGAAAATTTTAAACCTCCAAACTTCAAACAATATGTAATCTGAATATTTATAAGAAATGAGTTAAGAAGTTATTTAGGTTAATATAGAAAGAGATTGAACAAATTGATGGGAAAGGTAACAGCAGTAAGACCATCATTGATAAGTAGGTGAAAATATTGGATAACTTGAAAGGATGACCTCCAAATGCTGAATCAATTTTTTGTGTAGTGGTTAGTTTCATGAATGCCAAATAAAAAGACAATTATATTGTATTGCCTGGGACAGAGGTTCCAAAATTCTCTTGGTTCACTGTGTTCTCAGTGTCTTTGTAATTTTTACAAAGTGCTTTTAGGCTTAAAAGAAATACCTAACAGTTTCACCTAAACTTGGTCATTATTTGATTCCTAACACCTTTATAGCCATTTCAAAAAATTATAGTATAGATAAACAAAATAATGTTTTTATTTAATTCTTAAATGGCCACAATTGTTTAATATTACATATTTGATGGGAATATATGTCTTTTGGGCCCTGCACATCTTCCTAGACTTTGGAATCAGGTTGATCCCTGCCACTGTCATTTCCTGTTCCAGAGTGGTTTTTATGCAGCACTTGCTTAAGACTGCAGCAAACACAGAAACCCAGCATCACAAAATAGGACATCCACTGAAAGGAATGTAGTGTGATGTGTAGTGTTGAAACTGAGTGAGTAATTAGTGTGGTGTCTGAGAGGTGTTAAATGTTATTATTTCCCTCAAAAATGGAGAATATCCTACAGTATCTCTAAGAGCTTGCTTTAACATTCTGAAGTGGCTTTCTGCAACTGGAGTACATAGGCTTGTACTATTATTAGTATAGAATTCATTATTTTAATGTGAGTATTCATTGTTGGCTGCAGTATAGTGGAAAGTGTCACAGACTACTGGTGTGACTATCAATTTGCAAAACCTTTTTATAAAACAGCACTATAGCCATAGGGATCAAGAACCTTGAAAACATTTAAATACAGAGTTCATACAATGAAACAGATCACTAATTTAAACAACGTATAACTTACAGAGGTACTGCAAAGTTAAGTGTCAGCTGAGCCATGTTGTCAGTGCTAATTTTTCTTCAGATTAATTTATAATTCTATAGGCAGTTACCAGGTAAAGTCAGATGTCAGACTCACATTTTTTACCCTAGAAGTATTTATAGGAAAGTAGGTGCATTTAATTTTATTAAAGAAAACTGAATGTTATATGCATAAAGTTGTTACTAATTTTATGTATCATGAAAAATGATCAACATATTTTCTCTAGATAGATGTGTTTATGTTTCTGTGTGTGGAAACATAAACATCTATACAAGGAAAACCATTTATCACATTTATTAGTGCTATCATAAATTGTTTTATAGGTTTCATTAAGAAACTCTTGAAGTGATCTATTTTGAGAAAATATAAATCAGTAAGACTTGGTTGTGCAGTATACCTTTATAACACTATGAATTGATGGCATACATTCCTATTTCAAAATTCTTTATCGTTTTTGATTTGCTCTTACTTTGGGGGAGGTACATGGAGCTGGTACTTATTATTTCTAATTCCATGTAAAGACAGGTAGAGAACATACACATCAGTGCCAGAAAATTATTTTTCCCATTGAATAGTTGGCAGAATCATCAAGATTTCTTTACTTTGTAATTCATTCTTCAAGTCAAGAATCTCTATCTGCATTTCTGACAGATTGTATCTGTAATTCTTCCATTTTTGTTAGTGTACAATTTTTGTAAGGGACAATACATCAAGAAGTGAATAACTATAGGTTAACTTTTGAGATGGCTGAGAACAGGGACTCTGCTGTCTTCTGTGTCTTAAAATTCTTAGTATTATAACATGTCTTCTTAGAATTATATTTATAAGAAACATTTCCTTAGTCAACTGAGTTGTATAGTTACTAAAACTTAAAAGTTAGCCTGATTTCTTGGTATTTAATCAAATTAAAAATAATAACTATTGTACCCATGATGAAGTATTAGGAACCAGAATCTTTTTTTCATCTTAAACAACTAGAACATATATAAATTAAGTGATTTTTAAATAATAGCATTATATACAGTGCAGGACTGTGATCCCTAAGAAAAGACAAACAGAGGTGGTAAGACCTAGATTGCCCCTGCTTACTTCCTGGAGACAATTTCAAGGCCATAGCTCAGGGACAACAAACCCACACAGAGCCAGGCAGAAGGCTAAATTGAGGAGACAGAGGTCTGAGTCCAGGGAGACTAGGAGGCTTAGAGTTTGCAAAACAGAATAGCAGGTAGGATGAAGCTGCCCAGAAAAATCTCTGGAGTTCTGCATAGGTTTGGCTCTTTGGCTAAAATTGTGATATACTTAAGGATATGTGTGTGAGGTAACTATCTGAATCTGGGTAAAGAAACACTAGAAAGCAGAAACCCAAAGAATTCCTGACGCTCATGCAAGGCTGGGGATAGTTCGTGCCCACCAAAGTGAAAAGCTCTTGTAATATGCAAGGCATTGAGTAAAGTCCTTAGAAGGGTACTGCCTTAATACTGGAGCTAAATGAGCCCTTATAGTAAAGCATGCTGTAAATCTCCCTTAATACATAAAATTAAATTTCAAAAGAATTAAACTGATACCAAGTGACATAACTGCATAATAGAAGAAATCAACCATATTTTAAAGAATGCAACAAAATCTAGAATTCACAATATCCACTATTCCATTAAAAAAATTAACAGATAATACAAAAAGGAAGAAAATGTAATCTGTAATCAAGAGAATAATCCATCAAAAGAAATTAAATTCAAAAATGACAAAAATTTAGCTATTGTAAATATACTCCATATGTTCAAGAGTAGAGAGAAAAACAGGAACATAATGAGAATAGAAGTGGTGCTTAGAGAGTCGTTTATAGTATTGAGTAGTTATATTAGAAAAGAAGAAAGTATCAAACTAATGATCAATCTTCCTTCTTAAGAAATTAAAGAACAAGTTAAATTCAAAGTCATAATGATAAAGGCAGAAACGAATGAAAGACTAAAACACAAAATAATGAGGAAGAATCAATGAAATCAAAGGAATCAATGAAATCGAATAAATGATCCCATGAAAATGTCAATAAAAGGGATAAACTTCTAGCTAAGACTAATCTATATAAAAAGAGAGAAGATGTAATTTGTCAACATCCAGAATGAAATCATAGATTACTGAAGCTTCTATAGTCATTGAAAGCATAATGCAGGAATGTTATGAACAGTTTAATGTCAATAAATTCAACTATATGAAATAAATTAATTCCTTGGAAAATAGAAATTATTGAAGCTCACTCAAGAAAAGATAGCTATTCTGAATAGCCCTTTAGTTATTCCAGAAATTAAAAAAGTTGAAATCCTTCCTGCAAGGATAACTCCAGATAATTCACTGGGAAATTCTGTCAAACATTTAAGGAACATTCAAGTTGAAACACATTCTTCTTAATAAAGTATCACAAGAATGGAAAAGCAAGTATCCAGTGTACTCAATACCAATATGAAGCCAGTAGACAATCTAATTCAGGCCTGTGTAAGAGAATAATTCAATTCATTTCAAATTGAGGAGAGGAGGGAAGGGGATTGGTGTGCTCCCACCTAAGGGGCATAATGTAACGGTACATGGCTCACCTCTTGTGTGTGACTGTCAATTTGCAAAACCAAACTTTTGATTCCAAAGTTTTGGACATAACTACAAATGTGTCTCTACCTAACAAATGCAAACACTGTAACCTAGTTGTTTGTGCTCTCACATTATCCTGAAATAAAATAATAATAATAATCATAAACATTTAAGGGTGGAGAAGAATGGAGAATTCCAAATGAATTCTTGGGTTCAGCATTACCTTGATACTAAAATCAAATACATTATAAGACAAGAAAACTGTATAGTAATATCCCTCCTAAATATAGATACAAAAATGCTTAACAGCATTTTAACAAATGCTAGTATATCATAACCAAGTGGGGTTTATCCCAGGAGTTTGAAATTGATTTCACATTGGGAACATAAATCAATGTAATTCTTCATATTAACAGACTAAAAAGGGAAACCATACACCTGCAGTTATCTTCAGGGCTGCAAAAAAAAAGCATTTGACATAATTCAGCCCTTCATGAATAATAAAAACCTCAGCCGTGGCATAGGAAGGAACATGATAAAGGTCATGTATGAAAAACCTTCAGCTAACATCTTACTTATAATGAAAAGTTTACCCTTAAGATCAGAACAAAGCAAGAATGTCTACTCTCTTCTCTCTGTTCAACATCATACTGAGCTGTTAGTGTGGTAACAAGAGAGAAAGAAATAAACAACATCCTGATTGGAAAGGAATTAGAAAACTGTCTTTAGTTATAAGTGATATGATCACCAAAATAAATAAATAAAACTAATGAGTGATTTTATTAAGATTGCAAGATGTAAAGTCAATATTAAGATGTAAGGTTAATATATATATATCATTGTGCAGTGGCTAAATTGAGCTAATTAACATTAATTAGCTTATATGCTTTTTGTGTGTGTTAAGAATACTTAAAATCTACTCTCCACTATTTTCAAGAATACAGTACAGTATTATTAGCTATAATTACCATGTGGTACAATAGAATTCTTGAGCTTATTCCTTCAATCTAATTGAAATTTTGTATTCTTTAACCAACACCTCCCCAAACGTCCTCCCCCTCCGACTTCTGCCTCAGCACCTGGTAACCACCATTCCATTTTCTGCTTCCTGTGAGTTCAGTTTTTCTAAATTCCACATATAAATAAGATCATGTGGAATTTTTCTTTTCTGTAGCTGGCTTATTTCACTTAACATAAATGTCCTTCAGGTTTATCTACGTTATTATAAATGACTGGAGTTTTTTCTTTTTTAAGGCAGAATGGTATTTCTGTGTGTGTGCATGTATGCACATTCTCTTAATCCATTCCTCATTCACGGACACTTGGGTTGACTACATAGATTGACTATCGTGAATAATGATGCAACAGATATGGGAATGCAGATGTCTCTTCAGCATACTGAGAAGAAACCAAGTCTGTTTCTATACACTAGTAGTAAGCAG
Organism: Otolemur garnettii; assembly: GCF_000181295.1. Lineage (NCBI taxonomy): Eukaryota > Metazoa > Chordata > Mammalia > Primates > Galagidae > Otolemur > Otolemur garnettii. The sequence continues at coordinate 18,820,100 of NW_003852408.1, forward strand.
TTGGAAATTGAAAATTAGACAGCAATGGCATATATTATAGCATTCAAAAATGTGTGAAATACTTACAGATAAATATAATTAAATATATGTAAGACCTATGCATTTAAAATTATGAAGCCTTGCTGAGAGAAATTAAAGCCCTCAGTAAATGGAGAGATATATCATGATCTTGAGTTAAAAGATTCAATATTAAGATGTTTAATTCTCTTAAAATTAAGCCTATCATTCAGTTCAATGCAATTCCAGTCAAAATTCCAGTCAACTTTCCATTTTCCAATACAAATAGGCAAAATGACTTCATTTTTGTTCATAAATTTAAAAGATCTAAAATAGCTGTAATAGTTTTGAGAAAACAAATTTAGGTAAGTTACACTACATGATTTAAAGACTATTGGTAAGACTTGCTCCCTTGGTTTAGGGGTAGACATAGAGATTAATGGAATGAAATAGAGTCTAGAAATATAGCCCACAACATATGATTAATTGATTTTCAACAAAGGTAATTCAAAGGGGAAATGATAATATTTTCTATGAATGTGGCTAGGACAACTAGATACCTAGTTTGTTTGTTTTAAAGTATAGTGTAAGGCTCTTATCTTAACACCTTACATAAAAATCAATTTCAAATAGTCATAGACTATCAACAACTACTAGAATAATGTGTATATATGGTACATACATTTATATGTTATCTGTGTACATTTGTAAATGTTCTGTATAATATGAATTATGCTATAAGTATTATATTTAATACACATATTTCTTTAGAGCTAAGGGATAAATATCTAAATTAAAGACTTTATACTAAAAATATATAACTCTTAATTCAGATGTTTCAGAGTACCATGGACAAACAGAAGATACTAAGCACTTTCAGATAAACAGACCATATATACATTGTGGAGCTATGTTTGCATGAGTCTCTGTGGCCAGGCGCAGTGGCCACACCATAGTCCTAGCACTCTGGGAGGCCGAGGCAGGTGGATTGCTTGAGATTAAAGTTCGAGATGAGCCTGGGCAAAAGTGAGACTCTATATCTAAAAATAGCCGGGCGTCGTGGCGGGCGCCTGTAGTGCCAACTACTTGGGAGGCTAAGACAAGAGAATTGCTTAAGCCCAAGACTTTGAGATTGCTGTGACACTATATCACTCTACTGAGGGCAACAAAGTGAGACTCTGTCTCAAAAAATAAATAAAGTAAAAATAAAAGAAACTTCAGTGTTTAGTAGCCCAATGGAATGAAACCTTCAAATTGTTAAGAGAATACAAATTTCAACCTAGAAATTCCACACCCAAGAGATAGAAGAAAAGATAGGATTCAGGTAACAGGGATCCAGTCATGAGAGGACAAAGAAAATTCCGGGACTACAATTGTATAATTAACCCAGGGTACCTTCAGTCCCAATTGGAGCAAAAAGTATCAATGGCTGTGGGAAGGCAAGAGAGGAGTATGGGTAGCATAGCCCTGAGAGATTGGGACTGGTAGTTTTTAGAAGAGTTATTAGTAGGTATGAGACCATTTTACACAGTAGGGTAAGCAGCAATGGATACAGAAACAAAGGAGAAATTGAAAATGAGACAATTATTAACTCTAGGAAAAATTAATAGTTGCATAAAAGAGAAAAAAGTCACTGTTGACCCAAGTAGTATACTATAATTAATGTCTCCATTGATACTGGAAATTTCCATTTCTATGCTACTAATCAGTAATTATTCTCTAATAATAACTACTGAAAGACAGCAGAAAGGAGAAATGAGAGGATGTTTGTAAGTGAGCTGAACCTTTAAATACCAGGACAGAGAGCCAATGGGTTATCTCTAAAACTAATAATGAAAAGCCTGTATGTTATTTAGATACAACATTTGGCTGTAATCACCAGAAGGACTGGAGAATTGTTACTTTGGGTGATGATGATTAGATTCCTTGTGGGGAGTAGCAGTTGAGAGGGAACTATTTCATTAAATGCTGTTTAGGACTATTTGATTTTCTTTTAAAGCATGGACATATATATTACAATGGTAAAAAGAAAAATAATCATAGAAAGTAAAGAGGAAAAGTTTTAAAATTGAGAAGCAAACAAAAAATTTACCATTTCTGTAATTCTAGTATCTGGGGGGAAAATTGTTACCTAACAACAGTAATGAAGTATTATTTTATAATATGGGGAAAATGTCCAAAATTTATTGCTCAGTAAAATAAGTATTTTGGTGTATAAAATAACTTAATTTCATAACAAGATTTACTTTTGCATGCATAGGAAAATACAGAACTATGATACAGAAATATTAAAGACAGTTATTTCTAAATTATGATTTTTTTGTGACTTAATTTATATGGCTATATTGCTTTTGAAATTAGAAAAATTATTTTAAAAAAACAATGAGTGAAAACTATTTAAAGGGTTTGGAAAGGATGACATTCATGAAAATTCTACTTATTCGTTTTTGTAAACAAGTCACCAAACTAAACTCTTCAGAGTTTACAAAGATATGTAAGATACTGTTATAATTTCCCATGGAGGTCAGTATCTAACATGGAAGATAAAAATGAATGTATAAAGACCATGTATAAAGAACACAGGTAATGCAAATACAAGGTAGAATGTTCTAAGCATACAGGGAAATACAGTTATAATTCTTTAGTGAGAAAGTTTATTTTAGATGAAACAGAGTTATGAGGTTGGAAGTAGAAGTATACAAAGGATTTCAAGTAGCAGAAATTGTGTGAAATCATTTCAGAAAGAACATGACTCAGAAGTATAAATGCTGGGTAATTTGGGCTGGAGCCTGGAGTAGACAAGGAGATTGTGCTTTGGGGCCAGATTAGGGTCCTGAATCCCAGGTAAAAGGATGTGAAGTTTGTTCCATAGGAGTGTGCAGTCATCGAAGGTTGTTGAAGAGGAAAAAGAAATAATTTCATGTGGGAAGAGAAAACATATGAAGTCTGAAGGCTTGCAGTAGGATATGGGTTGTGAGAATGAGGAGGGATAAACTTGAGAGACAGTTTAGGAGTGTATTATATAGAATTTTGCAATGATTTGTACGTGGCAAAAGAGAAACAAGGCAACAAAAGAGACCACATTTTAGGAGTCTGGATTCCTACAACAAAGGGAACAGTAGCACAAAAGGACGGTCAGAATAAAGAGAGTTTTGTAGACGAAGACAGTTTTTGGTATCTTGAGTGTTAGATTTGGTTTCAGGAAAGTGTCTGTGAGGTCATACTCAAAAGGCAGTTGACAGTATGGTTTTGAAGGGCAGCCATTCATTCAGCAAGTAGGTATTGAGAGTCTCTGGGGTTTAATAACTCCACGAGGATTATCTATTACTACCTCAGTAAAATGAGATCTCTGTCCTTCTGGCACTTGTTTGAAATAGGGAAATAAATAGCTATGAAATAGATAATTATAATCCAATAATTTTAAGTAATATATCAACAAAGTATGAACAGAGTTGTTCAGCACAGAGGAAAAATCTATGTCCTGCCCTGTTTGTTGAGATTACGTGGAAAGGACTCACCAACGTCACTGAAAGAGGCTTATGTGATGAGTATGAGCTTAGGAACATGCGAAATTATTCCAGGCATGATGTGGATGTTTCATAAAAACAGAGACTTAGTCTGGAGAGCACAGAGGGGGAACACTAAACTGAGAACAAAATCTGGAGGAATGTTTATATGTTTGCAAGGTAGGAAGGAAGAGGTTGAGAAGCCATGGAGGGAAAATTACAGAATCAGATCCCAGAAGCTACAAGACGCAAGGAAGTTTGATAGTGATCAAGAGAGTAGGGAGATTTAGGCTAAAAGTACACTGGATTAGTGATTCAGGGGGTATTAACTTTCCAAAAATATTTCAGAAATATTGGAATAAAGGTGTTTCAGTTGGTGAAAATACGTAATAATAATATTTATAGAAATAAAGGTCACAAAATACAGTTCTATGAATATATGTGTTACACATATTCACTTATAATTTATATGCATTTTCTTATAAATTAAAGATAAATTCATAATAGAGACAAACTCTTTATATAGGATGTATAAACCACATTTTTATGAACATGATTTATCAAAAAATAGTATCAAGGAACTGACAGGAAATGGTCTTGTGGAACAGTAGAGCCATAGGTTTGTCTGGGATTTTGTTGATGTTTGAAAACACACTTAAGTGAAAACACTCTTAAGAAGAGTAGTAAGGGGCTCGGCACCTGTGGCGCCAGCCACATACACCAAAGGTGGCGGGTTTGAATCCAGCCCAGACCCACCAAACAACAATAATGGCTGCAGCCAAAAAAAAGAGCTGGGTGTTGTGGTAGGCACCTGTGGTCCCAGCTACTTGGGAGGCTGAAGCAGGAGACTCTCTTGAGCCCAGGAGTTGGAGGTTACTTTGAGCTGTTACTCTACCCAGGGGTACAGCTTAAGGCTCTGTCTCAAAAGAATTTTTTTTTAAATTAAAAATTAAAAAAAAAAAAGAGTAGTAAAGGCAAAATTTAGACTTTGAAGGAGCTAAGTATAGAAAATTTTGAGATAGACTGTTTTATGGTCTTTTATTTCACATCCAAGAAAAACAGTTGACAGCATCCAAGAAAAACAGTTGACAGCATCCAACGCGTACGAGTCTCTCGTACACGTTTCAATTTGCTAGGCTTATATGGGTATTGCTGGGAGGGCGTCATTGGTTTCCATCCATGCAGATTTTATGTTTCTTGTTTTTTGTGTATCTTAGAACTTTCATGATGACCCACATAGGAGAGAAAATGGATGATGGCAGTTCTCAGAAATCCCGCCTCCCCTCCACCCTTGGTCCCCAATTATCTGATTACTGAATTTTCTTCAGTTGTCACCCTACATGTTCCTACATCAGACAGAGCTTCCTGTCCAACTGCCTTCAGACTAGTTTTTCCATGTTACACTAGCACATCATTCTTTTCCCCCCATGTGTACAACCTCACACAATTTTAACGTATTGTCTATTTATTAAATATACATTTATGTATATATGTAATGTATATTTATTAAATGTCTGCCTTCCTCACCAGACTGTCAGTTGCATGAGGATAGACAACCATGAGAATTTGTTTTCCACTTTACAATTTAACCTTGTCACAGTGTTGTTACATAGTAATCTTTTAGTAACTATGTATTAAATGAAAGAGAGAAGTAAAAAGATAAAATTGAGTATTCCTAGAGTAACTTTCTTAGAGATCGGATGGTTGTTAGAAGTGTCAAAATCCAACATGTCACCCAGTAGTTGAGTTACTGGAGTAGAATGGAGGTGAAAGTTGAGAAAATATATATTTAGAACAATTATTCAGATTCCTGTTGGACTCCCTGGGAACAGGATGGGATGAAGAGGAAAGAATGCTGTTTTAAAATAAATAGATGAAAAAATGGGAGATGTTGAAGTAAAGCAGATAGGATAGACTTCAGAAATGAAATAGGGAAAGAAATGAGTGAAAAGTGGTAAAAAGCATGCTGTCTTTTTTCTCTTATCAGGTGAATTGGGACTTTGTACAGGGTTGTGAGCCAAAGGGAATAAAATGAAAAACGATCTTTCAATTAAATTGAGAAGGTGTAAAGATTCTTTACAGAAATAATGGAAAGAAAGTGTAGGAGAATGTGTTCACAAAAAAACACAGAGGCTTTATAAGACACCATGTGAAGGGACAGACACCAGGGAAGACCAAGAAATGAGGGTACTGTTTTATAGTGGGGTATTATCTGTGGTGTAATAAACCTGTAAACTCATCACTCTTTCTAGAGAAACAGTATGAAAGAATCCATAATTGAGCAACTCTAGTAGCAAACAACGGCTTTCTGCCATGTAGCCCCATACCTTGGAAGGTAATTTACACATAAATGTGTTTATATTATTTACACTAAATGACTTTGACAGAAAAAATTATCTTATTTTTATGCTCTCACCTGGTAGTTTAAATTCCGCACAATATTTATAGCAACTTCCCAGAAATTCTTGATTCTAAAATACAGAAGTTACTTTGCCTAGTACTTTTTCAAAGGACTACTCTTGCTTTAAATAGTTTCAAAGATAATTTAAAAATAATTAATGAGAGTGAAATAACTGATTTAATTTATGTGTACTTCAAATACAATCTACAGGATTGATTCTGTTTTGTTCTGTTCTGTTTCTTAAAACAGTACAGTAAAACTTTTAGGCAGCCACGAATCTGTTGCCTTGTTATATTATTTCAGTTCCTCTTGTGACCAGTGTCATAGCAGCGGTTTGTAAGGTGACTGGAGTTAGGGATGCTATCTTTGTTCATGAAAAAGAGTTGTCTGTTCTCTGGGCAAAACTAAATGATTCCTATGGGAATCCAATGAGGGCAGTAACCTGAATGGCACTGTGCTTCACTACCGAGGGCTTTGGTGCAGACTACCTGGTGTTTTATGTTGTTCTCTATCCACTCAAAGCCAAGAGTCAAAGTTCTCTGTGACAGCCTTATGAATAGTCATACATGATAACATACTGCTTTCTATAGAGGTTATTTTTTCTTTTGATCATTTTTTTAAAGTTTGTTTTCACAACCATCATAGCATTTTAAAAGATTTATTGAGATAATGGCACAGAGGTAATGGTTCCCTGACTATTAGGGAAGAACTCATCTCCTGGATGTGAGATGTTTTGGAAAATATTACCATTATTGTGTCACTAAATATTGAGTAATAATTCTGACTGAAAGCACCTCGTGGGCTGGTTCTTGGTATTGTAGCAGGAGTGCTGATGAGGAAGCATAGACTTAGCGGCTGCTAAGTTTTGCATGTGTGAAGAACTATTATCAAGGCGGAAAGAAAAGAGAAACACTCTACTTTTATCTGTACTTTTTCTCACCACTTGAATTCTTCTTAATCTACTTGTTTCTCATGAATAATCTCCTTTTATTAAACCATGACATTTCAAGTTGTTGCACTTCAGCTTTCTTTAGTAAAATTCTCTGCCCTTATCCCCCCAACACAAAATCTCACCATGTATCTGTACTGATTTGTCTTTTGAATGAGTCAAAGTTGAGATAATTGTGTAAATACATTACAAGTCAGATAATTTGAAGATTGGTCATCGTTCCCTCACAGTCTGGAATATAGTCAGAGCGTGAGTTTGATTCAGTATTTCCCCTGTCGCTGGAGATGCCATCTGCCTGTCTTCTCACTGTTAGTCTTGACACAAATTGGAATGTGGAGGAGGAAGAGATTTAGGCCTGAAAGTCATATAAATACTTCCTCTGGACTCTGAGAAGTCAGCGGCTAATTTGCTTTGGAGGTGAATGAGATTGGCAGCACACTGACCTTACGTTCTCTTTCCAGTGGGCAAACCTCACAAGTGCAACTACTGTGGACGAAGTTACAAGCAGCGCAGTTCACTGGAGGAGCACAAGGAACGCTGCCACAACTATCTCCAGAATGTCAGCATGGAGGCTGCTGGGCAGGTCATGAGTCACCATGGTGGGTAGAAACAGCAACAGTTGTGATTTTCATTCCCCCTCTAGCTTGCTTCTATAGATTTTCATGGATTAATTGGTTTCTTCCACCTTTCAAAATGAAGATGAAAATCTTGTTCTGTTATCACATTAACCTAAATAAGTTGGCCTTTGAGATACATTGCAAATAATTGATATTAGATTTTTGTGATACTCCCAAATTATTTCTGATATGTCTAAATTAACATAAACAGCAGCCAACCTTTAATATAACAAAGGAGGTATTATTTACTTTTTCTTTGATTTCTCTAATCAAATAATTAGAGATGGTCCTACATCAGCCTATAAGTTTTCTAAAAGAACAAATTGGTTATTTGCATGTTTTCACCTGTTAAAGGTAAGTGATCAGTGATATAATTTGAAACTTTACCAATCTGCCTTGCAGTTGATCTGGGAAATTATTGATTTTACTTTCAACAAGTGTGAGAAACAACCTAGACCACAATTAGACACCATTTCTTCCATGAAAAATATCCTCCAAGTGTGACATGTTGATCTCCAGGATACACTATTGCAGATAGGAAAGTGGCCCCTAATGTTTACCAATTAGTAATTCTTTGTTCCTTAAAAGTTAATTTTAGTAGTTAGCCTTTTAAAGGGAGATAGGAAAGTGACCCCTATATTTACCAATTAGTAATTCTTTGTTCCTTAAAAGTTAATTTTAGTAGTTAATCTTTTAAAGGGAGATAGGAAAGTGACCCCTATATTTACCAATTAGTAATTCTTTGTTCCTTCAAAGTTAATTTTAGTAGTTAGTCTTTTAAAGGGAGATAGGAAAGTGGCCCCTAATGTTTACCAATTAGTAATTCTTTGTTCCTTAAAAGTTAATTTTAATAGTTAGCCTTTTAAAGGGAGATGGGAATTTCAATACTTTAGATTTGTAGTATCTATTGCCTTACAACTTGTATTTTCATGCTGATCAATTTCATCATTTATACAAATATTTACAAAATTGTTAACTTACTGGTATACCTTAATTTTTAAAAAGATTTGGCCAGCATTAAATGACATAGTTGGGATTGCTGTAGTCATTTTTAAATGTAATTATCCATTTATTGACTTAGATGTAGCTAAGTCAAGGCTTACTTGTAGATTTGGTTTTTTATATGGTACATCCTGTTTATTGGACCGCTAGTGATTGTTTATTGTTGAATTGAGAATTTTTAAAATTTAAACTGTTTTATTCTGAATAATTGAAGCATTTCCTTCTATTGGTGATAGTTTCTAAATTTAAAGAATCTTATTTGATTATATCCATCGTTGTGACTGAGTCTGTTTATTTTAATATTGTTATCACTAACATTTTTACAAACTTGTCTGTTTCACATCTTAGTGAGTTAGATATTGGAAGCTTGCACTCTTTACCAGGGCTTATGAGGATAGCATAGGATTCAAAGCAAAAAGGTTGCTAAATCGTGGGTCTCACAGTCCAGTGAAACTGTTCTTGCTACGTGGTGTTTGAAAGTGTCACCGATAGGCAGTGTATGAGAATTAAATGTGATTGGGTAACAAATACCTAAAAAATGGTTCTTTTTACTATTATATTTCAAGGAGTTAAATAACTAAAAACAATAAATATACTGTCCTCTATAAAGTTGTTATTTACCAGGCTTAACTTAAGCATTACAGGTTTCGTTTGCCTCCCAAGCACACTGTTTCTGTCTAAATTGTTGGTTTTAAGGGGAACTTGAGTGAAGGAGGTGATGGAGGCTTAAGGAGATGCCAGAGCTTCCTGAAGACACCTTACGGCACCACTATTAGTTTTTCTATGTAACATTCTCCCCTTGCAGTTCTGACATTGGATTGGATTATCCATGTGCAAATTCTATTGATTATTTTTCAATTCATAGTCATTTATGTAATACTACATTGCATAACAATTGAATAAGAAATAGAGTCTCCTAGAAAACTATAGTATTCGAGAGATAATCAACATTTAATTATCTGTCACAGATTGACCTTCCAGAGAATAAAATACTAACAAAAATTAAATAAGTATATTTTTCAGGAGAAAAAATCATGTCTTCTAAACAAGTAGGGCCTCAGTATTAACCCCTGTTTTCCAGACTGCCTCGCTAGGAACAGGCAAAGAGGCCTTTTACAGATGGTGCTGAAGCTGAAACAAAGTCCCCTTCTGTCCTGCTGTATCTTGTCTGTTTATTTGTTTTTTTCATTTAGTGGTAGGTTTGTCATCAGGGTGGTTGCCATTAGCTCTATGAAATGATTATTCTTCTTTTTAAAATATCTGACATAGTCATATTTCTTACCCTCTCTTTTCTGAAAGCTTGTCCTTTCCCACTTTCCATACTCTGCAGGTATGGAAATACCTGAATAAAAAGAGGCTTTTTTTTTTTTTTACTTTATTCAGAAAACATTTATTGAGGGGTTGGTATTCACCAAGTTCTATGGGACATTCTGGGAATATTGAGATAAACAGGCACACAATTTCTTTATATACTTGAATTAATAGTCTACTAGGGAATACAAACTTTGAAAAGAAGTAAAATGAAGTAAAAGTTATAACAAAGATGTGTATAAAATGCTTCAGGAATACAGGCATAGACTTCTGTGTCTGGGAAGGTCCTGGAAGGCTTCTTACATGCAGCAGTGTCTGATCTAAACATGAAGGGTGAGCACCAGTTGCCTTCTTTCGGCAGGATGCAAAAAATATTCTAGACACTGAGAAGCCGTGGAGATGTGAAGCGCTATGGAAGTTAAAGGAGTGGTAGGAAGTGGACTGAAATAACAGGTCGTAATGCAAGGAGAGGGCCTTTAGTTGCCAGTCTCATGTTTGAATTTCACAGTATAATTGAAGGGACCCACTGGAATCATCAAATTTGTGTCTTCCAAAGAAAAATGTTACCCATGTAGAATATAGGATAGCTGCCCCACTGAGGAAGCAGTGAAAGTGAGAAGGCCAAGGAAAAGATGAAAAGTCAGTGACAGGATGATTGATAAGAGGAGACACCAAAGGCATACTTATGGAGTAGAATAAAAAGTTCTTAGAAATGTTGACTGACTTTGAGGAAAGGGTTGAACTTCGGTGACTTGTAGTTTTAGAAATGAAGATAAGAATGAATTGGGCTTATGGTAGCTTATTTATCTTATTTGAATGTTATATTTATGCTCATTTTTCAAGTCTGTTCAGTTTGAAGAAAAAGCTTTAAAAAGTAAACTACGCATGGGAGGCTGAGGCAAGAGAATGGCCTAAACCCAGGAGTTGGAGGTTGCTGTGAGCTGTGACGCCACACCACGGCACTCTACCAAGGGCAATAAAGTGAGACTCTGTCTCT
>NW_003852408.1:18830899-18836309 GCF_000181295.1 Otolemur garnettii
TGGGAGGCTGAGGCAAGAGAATGGCCTAAACCCAGGAGTTGGAGTGGAGGTTGCTGTGAGCTGTAAGGCCATGGCACTCTACCCAGGGGGACAGCTTGAGGCTCTGTCTCAATAAAAAAAAAAAAAAAAAAAAAGCAAATTATGTAAATACCTTTCTCCTCTAACCTGAAGACAAAAATGAAAGTGTGAACCAGGAAGGTAGCCAACTTTAAAGCTCCGGGGTGTTAGGTTTATGCTTTGAATTATTTGGGAACAGAAGCTTCTTTAGTGGTAGTCTGGAGGCCCTAGGTACCTGCAAACTTTCTAGTAAACTTTTTTGACTTATTTCCATTGAGTGAAATCATTTTCTTCATTAATTAGTAAATATCCACTGAATATATGTCTCATAAAAGGCATTGGAGGTAAAAATTCAAACAAAATGCAAGTCCTAAGGTTATTTACCAACTACTTTAAGAAATAGAACAATAAAACTTCAATTAGAACACTGTGTTATAAGAAGAATGGGGGCATAGGAGATGGATACCTATATCAGCTGGACTTCTAAAAAGAGTTTCAAGGGAAATTTGTGTTTGAGTTGACTTTAGAAAGGCACAAATAGTAAGCTGGTAAATGTAGAACATGCGGAGAGAACAGCACAGGTGAAGAAACAGAAATCTAGAAGAGCGTGGAGGGTTAAGGACCTACAAATAGCTTTACATAATCCCAGCTCAGTTTGTAAGGACAAGAGAAATTGAAAGGTAATAAGGCCAGATAAATAGGCTCTGGATAAAACATCAAGGGCCTATTGTGCTAAGCACAGAATTTTGTACTTTATCCTAAATAAAGGATTATGCTTATAATTTATTGCTAGATATGTAGGAGAGAGATCAGAGGAGTCATGAGTAGATTAGGAGACTGTTGCGGTGGGAGTCTCACTATGTCACCCTTGGTAGAGTGCCCTGGCGTCACAGATCACAGCAACCTCAAAACTCCTTGGCTTAAGCAATTCTCTTACCTCAGCCCCCCAAGTAGTTGTGACTATAGGTGCCCGCCACAATGCCCAGCTATTTCTTAGTTGGAGTTGTTATTGTTGTTTAGTGGGCCCAGGCCAGGCTCAAACCCGCCAGCCTCAGTGTATGTGGCTGGCACCCCACTCACAAAGCCAAAACACTTGTAACTTGATGTGTGTTTGTAAGGAGACATGGCAGAGAGGAGGTGAGATGGGAGACTGGGTGAGAAAACAGAATCTAGTATTTGCCATAGGTATCTAGCAGGAATGCTGGACTAGATAGTAGTGCCGTTCATAATTAGATGAGAATTAGGAAAAGAGGAGAAAGTTTGGGTAGGAAAATGGGGGTTTTTGGATTGTTTCAACTTTTAAAAAAGTTATATTGGGAATACCATCATCCTTCTGCCTTTATTGTTTATCAAACTTATGAAACAATGATCGTAAGACAAATATGAATATATTTTTATCCTAGTTATAATTTCAAAAATAATGTCAAAGAAGATATTTGGTTATAAAGTTCACTCAAACAAGTGAAGTTAGCGTGGTGGTATATTTTTAGCCCAGATAAATGTGTCACTGTATGATTAATACACTATTGAGATGTGTAGAAAATTTGTTTTAAGCAAATGCGTATGCTCAGAAACATTTTCATCCGAGTTACATCCAGGTCTGTGAAAGCAAAAAATTCAGATTAGTTGCATAATTGAAGAAAAATTTGTCAGATCTTTTCCCAGTGACAGATCTTACGTGTGTTGGTTTATTAAAAGGGCATGTTGGTTTATTAAAAAGTCAGCACTCAAAACACATCTACAAAGAATAGTATAGCATAGTGGTTAAGAGCCCCACCTCTGGTACCAGGCCTCTTAGTGGTAACATTGCCTACAGAGTGGCTGTAACCCTAAGAATACTACTTAGCATTTGTTTCTCCATCTGTAAAGTGAAGATGGTAATAGCACCTCTTTCATGGGGGTGGGGAAAGAATTAAATGATTAAATGAAAAACCCTAAAATAATACTAAGCACATAATACTCCCTGTGTCATCACTTATTATTGCTGATATTGTAGAAATGAAATCAATTTTCAACACATAAAGGACTGCTGTAAAGTAGAAGTTAGATCAGAACCTTACCAAAGTCATCATTTTCAGTTCACATGAGCTTTATTGAACGTGGGACAAATTGTCTGAATTGAGGTGAATGTGGCCGGGGACAGTTCCCACACCCAGGTTTCGTTTTGAGTGTTAAACGTGTGCAAGTATCAAAAATCAAGGTGAGACTGAGCAAAACTGCCAAGTTTTAGACTACTCATTACAGAACTAATTAGCATATTCAATTTTGGGGGCAAACCCTGGTAACCAGTTTGCTGGGGTTTTTAGCAAAATTTATAACAACTGGTTTCTTTTTTTTTTTTTTTTTTTTGAGACAGTGCCTCAAGCTGTCCCCCTGGGTAGAGTGCCGTGGCATCACAGCTCACAGCAACCTCCAACTCCTGGGCTCAAGCGAGTCTCCTGCCTCCGCCTCCCAAGTAGCTGGGACCACAGGCGCCCGCCACAACGCCCAGCTATTTTTTGGTTGCAGCCATCATTGTTGTTTTGGCGGGTCCGGGCTGGGGATTCGAACCTGCCACCTTAGGTGTACGTGGCTGGCGCCTTAGCCGGTTGAGCTATAGGCACCGAGCCAACAACTGGTTTCTTTACAATTGTTTTCGTTTTGGATCTTTTCCCACTTGATATCATGAATTATATCAGTAAAGAAAATGATGTAAGTGTATTGTTGTTCCTGAATCTCATCTTGGATTTTTTTTTTTTTGACAAATTAACATTTAATAATTGCAGATAGCCAGAGGAGCTCATTTTAAATGTAGATTAAAAATTCAGTTGGTTGGTTTTTGTTGGGTTGTTTGTTCGGTTATTTGTTTCTTGAGACAGTCTCACTTTGTTGCCCCAGGCTAGAAGGCCAAGGCCTTAGCCCAACTCACAGTATCCTCAAACTCCTTGGGTTCAAGTAATCCTTCTGCCTCAGCCTCTGGTGTAAGCTGCGACTATAGGTGCCTGCCACAATGCCTGGCTACTTTTTCTATTTTTAGTACTTAGGCTGGTCTCGAACTCCTGGGCTCAAGCGATCCTCCCACCTTGGCTTCCCAGAGTGCTAGGATTACAGGCATGAATCAGGGTACCTGGCTTGAGGCCTTAAAGATTCAATAATTTTATGGCCCATTCACTAGGTTAATCACAGCTTGGATGAATATTGAAATTCTTTAAACATGTACAAATTATGAAAATATTTAGATCCTGTTTGGGGGGAGTTTTTTGAGATCAGGAACCAGTGTTGGTTATTAAGTAGTCACCTGCATTGTGCACTCAATTTTCTGGACTTTGATCTCTTGCCTTTTCACTTTAGCCTTCACCAGCAAGATCTGCTTATAAAGGAGAATGGCTTTGTTGCATACAGTGGGACTGTCTTAAATAAATGAAAGGGTCAGTGTTTTACAATGAATGCTGAACAGATAAAGATATTCTAAGAAATGAAACCTTTAGGTTTCCAAACAGTACTGGCACAAGGGCAATTGGAGAAAGCAACAGTGTTAAGTTATGTTCTTCCCTGGGAACACTGGTTTTAATCAGCTGATCTGAGATGTTACCCTATCCTTAATTAAACATCCTTGGATGGTATTTCTATTCAGAAGCAACTTCTGTAAGTTCTTTTTCTATGTTGTGAGTATCAGTGTCTAAGGGCTAACATATTAGCCCGTAGCAACTGAGACATGGGATGAATAAGGAACAGCAAGGGAGAGTGTTATATGTTGGATGAATTGGGGCAATAGTCTAGTGAGCCTACATGTCAATTTGAGAATGGATTCTTCTTTCTACTGAAGAGCACTTTTTAAAATAAATTACAATCATAAAGCTGTCCATTTACTATGTATAAGACAGGTTCAGAATTGGGTCCCTTCATGAAAGCTGCTTTATGCAGGTATTTAAGCTGCTGCCAGTGAGGCTCACAGGTCATGAAATAGAAAATCTGCTGGAAGAAAATAGATGGGTTAAAAAAAAATAAAAGTTAAATATTGCACTGCTATTCTGTGTGTCTGTTTAAGAGTTTCTCCAAAACAAGTTGAGTTACTTAAATTATTTTACAAAAATAAACTCCGAAAGCCTTCAAAATAGTGCAGTCTTAAAATGGTATTGATTTTAATCAGCGATAAAAAGCACTTTCAGAGGAATAAGGTGAGAAATAAGATGAACGTGTTTGCTGCCAATAGTCATTTATGTCATTGGTCTAACAAACACTCAGATAAAAACGAATCCTGCGTCTGTGTGAAATTAAAGAGTATACTTTTACCCTAGCTGTTATTCTTTCTACTTGCTTTCATTCAAGCATACTAGCTTATGTTTTGATAACATATATTAAGATGGCAAATCCATCTTTGTATCTTTCAAAATGTTGAAGAAATTATCCGATTGCACTTTTGTATGGTTTTATTTAGTACCTCCTATGGAAGATTGTAAGGAACAAGAGCCTATTATGGACAACAATATTTCTCTGGTGCCTTTTGAGAGACCTGCTGTCATAGAGAAGCTCACAGGGAATATGGGAAAACGTAAAAGCTCCACACCACAGAAGTTTGTGGGTAAGCACTGCAAATGCTTTTGTTCCTCTGCAAGGTGATTTTAATGGGAAAAGGCAGGTTCTCATGTACAGAAATACCTGTGCTGTGTTTCAGTTCATGAGATAATACCCGTCGCTTCTCCGTTATTCTCTTCTACTCTGTGGAAGCTCCACATACACACACCTTTAGGCATGTAGGCAGAAGAAAGAGAAAATAAGAGAAAGATGGGTAAGTCACCATCTCAAATTTCAATGATGCATAACGTGAAATAGCATAGACAAATATTCATTTCTTTGAAGGATACAAGTAAGTTAGGGAAATGGTCTAGCCTTTTGGTCAGTTTTGTAATCAGTTTTAAAATTAGTACTAGTGCCAGGTTTTTAACTAATTTTTGTATGTAATAATTGTTTTACTATTTGATTTATAATTAACAATTTTTTTTTCAAAATTCTACATTAGAAGAGTAATGCAGCAACCTACATTCCAGATTTTTTATATTTGGATCTATATTTTAAATTTTGATGTTTGTTTTTCATCTAGCCTATGTTTATTAATGATTAAGTATCATATATTTAGACTTTCCCTTCTCATTTCTAAACCCTTAGATATTCTTTGATATACTCAGTGTTGGCAGCATTTTGAATGCATGCTGTAAGTCAGAGTATCACTGAGGATACAAGAAGAATTAACTGTTCTTTTAAAGTGAGATAAACGCATGTAATAGAGATTCAATAGAATCATTAAAGTTTGTCATTCATTGTATATATGATGTATCTATTCTTGTAGACTTAATAGAGGAAAAAAAGAGATGAA
>NW_003852408.1:18837398-18840525 GCF_000181295.1 Otolemur garnettii
GAACCTGCCACCTTAGGTGTATATGGCTGGCGCCTTAGCCACTTGAGCCACAGGCGCCAAGCCATCACCTTCTCTTAATGACACCCCTGTCTCATAAAGCACATTGAGCATCTTTTCTTTGTTCACTTCTCAGCTCTTCACACCTTCATTAGTTGGTGTCACTGTAGATAAATGAATTATCAAATATCAGTTGGTCCTCCATCCTTGAACCATCTTCTCTCCTGTTCTCCACCATGGCCATTTCAGTCTTTCTCTACTCTCTGCAAACCTGGCATTTCCCTCCTTGGTGATCATCTGTCTATATTCATAGGGAATAAAATCAGTTGAAATGATCCCAGTGTAACACAGCCAGTCCTACAGAAGTGTGTGCGTCCCCGTGAACACTTACTTTTTACTCCAGTGGTGGAAGGACTCCTCTTTCTCATTAGTTCTTCCTCTTGTCCCATGGAATTCTCCTATCCTGCTCTCCCAAGTACTTCATACTATTATTTTTCCCCTTTCTGACATACATTTTTAACCTCTCTTCTCTATTGGCATTTTCCTACCAACATTAAATGTGATAAACTCTCTTAGTTAAAAAATAAATTCTCTTAAATCCCAATCTCCTTTTAGCTGCCACCTATATTCTCCTTATCTTCAGCCATGGGACTGTTGAAAGAGTTCTCTGTGCTTGCTTTCTATGTTTCTTTCTCTCTGCTCATTTCCCAGTCCACGTAACCTGGCTTTCTTCCCCACACTCCATTGAAATCATTCTCATTGAGGTCACTACTAGCTTCCACGGTGCCAAATTCAGTGGACCCTTTTAATACAGTATCTTACACAACTCCTAGAGAGCGTTTGCCACTACAAATGGTTCGTTTAGAAACACTTCTTCCTTGGTTTCTATGACATTGATCTCTCTTGCCTTGCTTCCAGCTTCTCTGACTGCTCTTTCCCAGTCTTATTTATGGACTTACTCCTAACAGCTATGAACATGGAGCAAAGTACAAACAGAGGCTCCCCATTCATGTGCCTAAACACTTTCATTTTCTACATCTATCTGAAAAACTTACATTCTATCCTCCTAGCTTGGAAGGTTAAGTCCAAATAAATAGGAATTTTCAGATTCCTTGTAGCTCGACACCAGACCTTGGCAGCATAAGTAAAAGCACCCCCCTGGCTTTGAGCAGGCTCCTCTCTTACACCCACTCCTGGTCTGCCCATTATTACCGAAGAGGCCTTACGCATGTGCGTAACCACCGCAGGCTATCATGCCTGTTCTTATTGCATTGCTCTCCACACGTGGCCCATGCCTCAGGCCTCAGTGTGACTTATCAGCAGCATGGTGGGTACTAAGGAGATAGACCCTACAAGGAGGACTGCACAGACCCTGGAAGCAGACTCAGAGCCATATGGGCAGGAATTCTGGGATCCAGGGTTTCCAGGGAGCTGTCTGGGGAGCTCCAGGTCAGCACGTTCCTTGGCCATACAGATTCCTCATTCCATGAAGAGCAAGGCTCAGGGCACTCTAAACAAGAATCCTTCTTGCCTTGATGTGTGGGTAGGCATAAAAATCCTGGTATTCTGTGTCTGCCCCCACACACACACACACTGTACCTGTGCCTGGGTGATGAGAT
The DNA here is from genome assembly GCF_000181295.1 of Otolemur garnettii. Classification (NCBI taxonomy): domain Eukaryota; kingdom Metazoa; phylum Chordata; class Mammalia; order Primates; family Galagidae; genus Otolemur; species Otolemur garnettii. Next base: position 18,839,015 of record NW_003852408.1, read on the forward strand.
CTATTCCCATGGCTTTAGCAGTTGTTTCTGCCAACTGATGACTCTCTTATCTCCATTGCAAGCCCAGTTCTCCCTCCTGAGTTTGATATTATATCTAAGTGCTTACTGGACATGACTATTACTCATAGTTCTCCCCACACTAAATTCATCATCTTTTCTATCTAAGTTTCCCAGGCCAAAAACCTGGACTTCGTGCTTCTTTCTCTTTATCATTTTCTTATGCCTAATAATCACAAAGCCCTAGCAACTGTGGTTTCTAAAATTTCTCTCCATTCCATCCACTCTGTTTTCACTGCTACTCTACTAGTTCATGCCATCATAATCTCTATGGCAACAACCTCCTAAACCTTCTTGCTAAATGAATATATTTAGGCCAGTTTTCTGTTTAACCCATTCAATTCTTATTTCTTTAGGATAAAATTCAGATTTCTTAGAAGTTGAATGAGCCCTGTATTGCACAACTTGTCTATTTCACCTGCTCTTGCTCTCAGCCTTGTTGGAGTGTACACAGTTTCCTATTTATGAGTCTTGCCCTCTTGCCTCTGATCTTTCCTACCAACTATTCCACCCCATGTTTCTTTACTTGGCTAATATTTACCATCACGTTCTTATCCCCGTGCCACTTCCTTCAAGAAGTCTTCCTTTGCTCCCTTTGTGTGTGTTACATATTCCTCTTCTTTAACTTCATAACACATCACACTGTTTTACAAGTGATCCTTACACTGCTCTCATTCCGTCTAAACTGTAAGCTCTTTGAGAATACAGATAAGGTTTATCTAGCTTAACACAGAAATTTTCAAGACCACAATCTTTTGAATTGGATGCCGTCAGATAATTTCTCAGCAGTTTTTTCTCCCATTTTCATTACTCCATTCATTACGTTAATCTCACTTTGGGGCCATTTCATTATCAAATCTGAAATAATACTAACTACCTTAATGTGTTTTTTTCAGAGCAGTTCTATGGCTTGTCACTATTAAAAAAGATAGACATCCTTCTACACAACATACTAAGCCTTTATAAGAAGTCCACAAATATTTTAAGTAGCATTTATGTGTAAGTTTTACCTATCTATGTAACTAAGTACATAGTTGGAGATCATGTTACGTTAGGGACAGAATTTTTAAAAGATGAAATATTCTGCCTAAAACTGTTAATATTTGGAGAAAAATTAATATTGCTTTTCATGTTTCAAGCGCCCAAACTATCTTATAATTCATGTTCAGACATCATGTTCAAGTATAATATTGAAGTAAAATTATATTTGATGTAACTAATATTGAAAAAGCTATAGACATACTTTAATCAAAAAAAGTATGGAAACTAATAATAGTGCATACCAGCAGCATCACATGCATGTTTGAATGATGAAAAAGAGATGATGTGACAATGAAGAATCATCAATTTCAAGAAGCAAAACAAACATATTTACCACGTTGGTGAACATCTACATTTTGAAGTAACTCCTAATTTTATTTTTAAATATCATTCACTTTTTTCAGGATATAGAG
>NW_003852408.1:18841012-18861262 GCF_000181295.1 Otolemur garnettii
TGCAAATACAAGCATAGTCTCTGGCTTATTTTTACCTGGTATTTATTCTTCCCTCCTATAGCTCCTGAGCTCTATTCAAGTAAGAATTTTAATAGAAAGTGAAAATGAGATAAACTTAATGATACGTTCCAAGCTAGGTACCTTCCAGTGATGGCAGCAGAATAAATGCAACTGGCTTGTGAAGTTTTTATTGCTTGTGTTCTTTTCATGTTAAAAGTGTCAGTGAGTCTCAGCGGAATTAAAAGAGCCCAAATTCTTGATATTAAAGAATAAGATATACCTAACTGTGTAAAACGGAGGTGATTACTTAACTCTGTATCCTTTTAAATTTTTTATCCCAATCACTAATTTTAATATATTCTTTTTATTCTTCTTTCCTCTTGCTCTCCCTTTCAGGGGAAAAGATCATGCGATTCAGCTACCCAGATATTCACTTTGATATGAACTTGACATATGAGAAGGAGGCTGAGCTGATGCAGTCTCACATGATGGACCAAGCCATCAACAATGCAATCACCTACCTTGGAGCTGAGGCCCTTCACCCTCTGATGCAACACCCGCCAAGCACAATCGCTGAAGTGGCCCCAGTTATAAGCTCAGCTTATTCTCAGGTCTATCATCCAAATAGGATAGAAAGACCCATTAGCAGGGAAACCTCTGATAGTCATGATAACAACATGGATGGCCCTATCTCTCTTATTAGACCAAAGAGTCGACCCCAGGAAAGAGAGGCCTCTCCCAGCAATAGCTGCCTGGATTCTACTGACTCAGAAAGCAGCCATGATGACCACCAGTCCTACCAAGGAAACCCTGCCTTAAATCCCAAGAGGAAACAAAGCCCAGCTTACATAAAGGAGGATGTCAAGGCTTTGGATCCTACCAAGGCTCCTAAGGGCTCTCTGAAGGACATCTACAAGGTCTTCAATGGAGAAGGAGAACAGATTCGGGCCTTCAAGTGTGAGCACTGCCGAGTCCTTTTCCTAGACCACGTCATGTACACCATTCACATGGGTTGCCATGGCTACCGGGACCCACTGGAATGCAACATCTGTGGCTACAGAAGCCAGGACCGTTACGAGTTTTCATCACACATTGTCCGAGGGGAGCACACATTCCACTAGGCCTTTTCATTCCAAAGGGGACCCCTATGAAGTACAGAACTGCACATGAAGAAACACTGCACTTACAATCCCACCTTCCTTCAGAAGTCGGCGTACCTTTTATTTTTTTTAATATTATTACTGTTGATAATTCTTATTTTGTGGACACAGTGTCATTTGCTCTGCCTAATTACAATAGGGAAGAAACAGAAGAGAGAAGAGATGGGGATGTTGTTTCTTGATCACTTGGCTTGATGGTTCTGTGGGAATTTTCGGAGCAGTTCGTTTCTGCCACTCATAGGTATAAGGCATATCATTCTTTGAAAAAAATCACCCGATTCGTATAGATTCACCTAGAAATGCTATTCTATTTTGTCACGGATATTCAGGATAATGATTGAAGACAGGAAAGTTTAGAGTTTTCTGGTTAGGAATTTGGCAGTTTAAAATGGTATAAGTACTTTTAAAAAAAAAAAGCATTTGTTTCAAAATGTAAGCTGATTTTTTGTTATTGTTGTTCTCTGGAGATCACGGAACACAAACACACTGTTATTTTTGGTGATAACTCCTAGGATGAGTTGAGTTGTTGTGGGTTCTATGTTTACTTCCCCTATGGAATTTCTAATTCAGTACGTTTTACACTGTACCATATAGCAACACTTTTAAACTACAGGTAGTTAAGGACCACCTACAATACATCTGAGGTCCTGTGATCCTATTTTTCTAAACTTAAGCACTGTTTTTCCATAGTTTTGATGACTGGCATTTTATAGACACCCTGGCAGCCTTACTTTTAACACCTTTAACGAATAGTATTTTTATGTGGTTTTCAGAATAACATATGGTCTAAGAGTGGATAACAGGCAGTCAATTTCTGTAAGGGACTTCTATTTTTCATAAATTGGAGAGGTTTTCTTTTAAAGTTTTAATGTCATGGCAGCATGGTATACATATTTGTCTCTAAAAGTATGCTTACAATTGTCATTTTAATCAGCATTTAATCAGTGTTAACCAGTCAGCAGAAAAATATAATTAGGCTAACAGTGGGGGAAAACCCACTTATAGATCTCTTCTCTGGTATTTCTCTTTTCACTTGTTTTTTTCAAGCTGTGACCACCCAGTGTTCTGTCCATAGTTCATTCATCTTTTACTCTTCAAGTAGAAGGTCTTAAAAGCCTTGCTGCAGGCTATTTCTTTCAAAATCTCCTCGGGGCAATTGCTAATTTGACCTGAATGTGGTAACTTGAACCCAGTAAGGTTATTGAACTAGGGCTATTTATATTATAGTATTTCTTCAGTAATAATATTTACTACTTTTGCTGCAAAGAAAAGGGAACTTCTATGTAACCTGTACATTGGACTATAGATAAAACAACCAACCAAGTTTACTTTTTACCCTTCCGGGAGTCCAACAGAACCTCCATAGGTCCTGCACACCTTTCTGTTTCAAAAATATTCAGCTCTATAAATCCTTGTCAGAAATAAATCAGTTCCTTAGTACAGAATTTCCCTTCTTTAATACGTATATGTCATTAGTTACCATATCTCATGTGTATGTTTTAATTTCACTTACATGGGTGCTCAGATTTTTCTTTGCAGTCCAAAAGAACTAGAGAGGAGGAACTCGGTGAGACTGATTCAGGTCTTTGGGGGAACACACTTGGAAGGCAGAACTTACTGCCAGTGTTTCAGGAAGACAGGCTTGTCTGCGACTGGATTATCTGATAACCATTTGTGAATACTGACGTTCTGTTAAGCAGTAACTGATAACTGCTCTAAAGGGTTATTAAATAGGATGCTGAAACTATGTTTCTTAATACAGTGTGGTATGAGAATTACCAAAACTACAGAACTGTGGACAGAGAGCGAGTCTGGCTCCACTATTGCTCTCAGCTCATTTTCTTGTTTACCATCTATTTACTTAAAGCAACTTCTGAGCACTAACACTGCTAGAATTAGACAAAAATGCTTAGAACCGAGCTGTCTTTTTTACTAGTCCCTATTGTAATTATTTTTGGAAAAATTGCCAAACTGCTCCTTTAAATCTAAGAGAATATATCAGACAGCGTTAGAATGTCCGTTATTACCCGTTCTGCTGCCTGCCTTGTACCTTGTGGTCATACAGTTTATCCCAAGGCAAAACATGTCCTTCAGACTCCCTTTCTCCTCATCTACCCCAAATAATAATTGGAATGCCATATTCTTTTAGGCGAGGTAGATGATTTTAAGGTTCATGATTTTGAGTTTTGGTATAATTTAATGAAACATTTGGATGCCAGTCAATATGTTCATAATTTAGGCTGTTTTAGCTACGTGTTAAATTCTGCTGGCATTATCTATGAATTTTCCTCCTGCTTACTTTTTTCCTCCGAGTGTATGAACAACCCTGTACCTACCTGCCCTGGGATGAGACTAAGTTTAGATGGACCTAAGGAGTTGCGCAGTTCCCTTATGAAGACAGTCCTAATACTGCACTTTGTTTTCCTGATTTCATCTTTTTGGGAATTTATTTTATTGAAGGTAGTTAATGGTTGTGAGAGTGCATTTGCTGCAAGTGTGTACTTGTATTTTCTTAGCTTCATGATATAAGGAACAGAAAGGGGTGGGGATGGCTCAGGGTGTGGCAGAGACAAATAGGACAAGCAAGGTCAATTCAAACTTGCCTGTTAGAAAGGACTTTTGTGGACCTGGTGCCTTCTGAGGAACTCTAGATGGCTATATTTGCAGGCCTTTTCTTCACAAAAGGAAACATGCAAGGTGGTAGCACCTAAAAATAAATACAAGGGTCACCAACCAAATACATCAGGTTTTACAGAACAGTTGTATGCCCACAGTTTATTTAGGTGAGATTTCACATTACAGACAGTATTTGAGGGACGTGAAAGTGGGTTATTCTCTGTAATTTCCAGTTTGGCAAAAATTCAGAAATTCATCACATTGCTTTGCCCTAATTTTGCCCAGAATTTTATCTCCAATCACTCTCTACAAGTGATGAATCATGTTTTAAGAGCCATTCAAACTGGGTTTTTAAAACAGTAAAAGTTATCAGTAGGCAGACTGGAAGAGATTTTAAGTTACCGAAACTTGCTGTTGAGAATTTTCTGAAGGGGCAAAATGGGAGAATAAAAAACTAGAATTTAGATTTGGTCACAAGGTAGGAACTCTCCCACATACATACAGGCAGTTACATACGTAAGTCACAGCGTGTACTCGTGTGTGTGTCACAAGTCATGCAAAGGAGCAATTAGACTGATCAGATGTATTGTAAAAATGTAGGGAGAGTTAAAATTATAGTTAATACGTGAGCAATTAGGTGGGTTTTCTTTACCAGATTGTATTAAGAAATACTAAAGAAGTTACTGGTGTGTTTTTAGGACTAGTGGCAACTATTAAACCCCTTGAAACTTGATTATCTACTTCCAGAACAAGGTGAAACCAACCATGAAAAAAGAAATTCAGGCTGACTTGAAATCAATTTAAAGAAATGACAAATTCATTTTTGAATAAGAAGAAAATACAGAAAATAAATATTACCAACTTTTACTTGTTGGCAAATAGACAAAGAAAATATTTTAGTGAGCTCAGTAGATTTTTTGAATAGCTTTCTCAGTTACACACTTCACAAAACCCTCAAGTCTTTATGCTATTTTTCATTGCTTAACAAAATTTACATCAGATTAGGGCATTCACATGAAAATGATGTTGTTATTACTTTCCAAGTCTTATTCTATACTGTCTCTTAGGGCAGAGAAAACCAGAAGTGACTGAAAAATATAAACAAAATAACTGTCTGCCCCTGCTCTCAAGACAGAATTAATAGGTACTAGCTACATTTTTTTTAAACTTTGGTTTGTTCATTTTCTATAAAAAGGGATGTTACATTTGTTATCTTCATTTATATTTATATGTTATTTTAACAAGTACTATCTGTATGAAGATTATTCTAAACCCAAAAAGAGAGCATATGTGTACAGGAGGGGATGAAATTGAAATTTGTAAATATAAAAGTTATCTCAGAAATATTTTTAATCCTCCAGTTTCTGCAAAATAATTAAAATATACAGTAACTGGTCTCTTAAAATCCAGAATTTGATGTATTAAATACTAATAAAAAATGTTATATTGGTGCCTTTTTAAAATGCATTGAGAGTATTGGTGAGCTATTATAGCCCTGCAATACTTTAAAATGTGCATTTTTAAAAATCACTTAAAAATGAGTACTATGTAATTCATATTTGTGTTCTTAGGGCAAATCTTTAGAGCAATTTCCAATATAGAAACTTCAGCTCAGCTGTTAAAAGTAAAAGAAAACTTTGGAACCCGATTTTAATATCTTCTTAGTTTCATAGTATTTATAAATATCATTACAAGATCATACAAGTAAAATGTACGGTAGAATGAAATTTTACCTGCGAATTGAATTATGGTAATGGGTTTTTGTTTTGTTTTTAAGGAAGAATTATTTCTGCATTTCATAAAGATTTATTAGGGAAATTTTTAGTCAGTAAGATACAGTATTGGTTGGGATTTTCATTTCCAGACTAGTATTGTTCTAGTCGTGGGACCTCTATTTTCTAATCTCTGAATATTTGATGGAATAACATAAAAAAGCAGGTAATTAATTCTTCTTGAACAAAACAAAACTGAATAGTCATATCACATTGCTGTTCTCCAAAGCTTAATCTCAAATGGTTTCATACCATGGTTGTGTATTATTTGCCATGGACATGTTGGGATATTACAGTTTAAAAAAAAAAGCTGCTGGTTATACAAAGCAAATGTCATATGACCAAGAAGCTGTGATATGCTAGTGTTTCTTTTTATCATAGTGTATTGCTAGGCCAAATAATGACACCTTGAATATTTTTACATTTATTGCAAAAACCTAAAATTTTGGAATTTCCATAAGATTTTTATGTAATATTCTATTTCTAGCTTTTTAGTTTTATCTTGCTGTACTGTAAGTTTGTGGATATTTTTCACATGCACTCTTAGGAATAAGTTCTTAATTCTGTATATGGGGTTTTTCTCCTATAACATTGCATTTGTATATTTTCTGTATAAATTTGTTGTCAGTTAACTTTTATCCCATACAGACAGTGGTACATGAATGACTAGTTTTCTAAGATGTCCTTTTTATTGTGAATAAAATATAAAATTTAGAGGCCCTCTATTAAGCCACACAAAGTACAGCATATAACTTGACATAGGTACAAATAAGCCAGTTTGCAGTGAATTGGGCCTTTCAAATTACCTCAAGTGACACACAGTGAGAAAAGCTTCTTGAATGAGTGGAGGTCACTGAATTCCCTACTATGCACTTATCAGGATTTTACTTAATTTAATTTACTGGAAATGGATTTTTTTTTTTTTTTTTTTTAATGAATACACTGTAACAAGGGACAGAATCTGGGTTCTGTTTTTTTTTTTTTTTTTTTTAGTAGTTCAAATTCTGAAACTGTGACAAAATTTGACAGTCCAGGACTGCCAGGTTTTGAACATAAATCACTTGCCCTTCTTTGTAACAAAGTTCTTTGTTATTTCTACTTAAGTTTTGTAGTATCCCCCAAACCTTTCTTCTCTGTCTATCTCCCTTCCATCATTGTCTCTGAATGTCTTTGCCTCTCTTTTCGTACTAGTTTGAAGATTAGGTCAACTCTTATTTTCAATTCATTGGTCCTTAATTGTTTTGTTTGTGATTTTTGTTGGCTGTGTAATCTGCTGACATATTTTTATACTCAAGTGTAGTTTTATATTAAAAAGAGAAGCGGTTGGATTAAAAGTAGTAAGCTGTATAATTTCCGTGTTACTTTCACTTTCAAACTTTGGGTACCTAAAACATCACTCCAGAAATTATGTAATTGTATCATAGCGTGTTTGCCTTTCTCTTTGGTTGTATTTTACATTCTGATTTGGCTTTCCTCTGAAAATGTGTATCATGAAAGACTAGACAATTTTTTTGCAAATATTTAGAAAGATTTTAAAAATGTAAAGCAGAGAGTCTTAACTTTCTCCCAATTGGGAGGAAAATGCTTTAACATTACTATAATAATATTCCAGGTTTGGAGGGGTCTTCAGGCTCCATATTTGTTCTTAGTACCTGGACCTTTTAGACCATGTGTTATTTGCAATCCCAGAATGATTGCTTCTGCTATTAGTTAAAAAGATAACTATTTCTGTCTGTACAAGTGCAATAATCCCCTTGAAGTCTTAAAAACTATGGTGAGTTTTTGTTTTGTTTTGTTTTGTTTTTTCTGACCCATTCTTTCTCTAGCTAACAATGAAAAGAAACCTTTGAAAATCATAATTGTGTTAAAGGGCACAATAAGCAAACACACTCCCCCATCAAAAAGATAGAGAATGTGGAACACAGGTGGAAATCTCACGGTATCTTTATTTAGGCTCAATTTCCATTGAATTTAGTATTCTGTTGCCTGGGAAATGTGTCCAAAAGTTGAAATTTTTACAGATTGAATTTTCTTCTCAAATCCTTGCCCAATGCGCTAAATTAAGAACCTAATTTTTAATATTTGTATTTCATTTCTCTCCTTTTAGAAATGAACTTTAAAATAAAAGCAAAGCACTTAGCTTAATTTTAAACACTTACATATCACCTATTGGAGAAAATATTTTAGAAATAATTGGAGCAGTTCTGTTTTCAGACAAATTTAAGTAAGAAGTATTTTTTGTGTCATACATATTTATATGTAGTGTGCTGATACTCTTTTTTTTATACTTGTGCCCCTGTAGTAAAACTGCTGTAATGTAAATACATGTTTTGTTAAAAGATAACATTTCTTTGGCATTTCCTTTAAAGGCAGTTACTGCGTTTGTACAGTATGTGTTTTGGCCATTTTAGATATTTTTTCTTTAACAATACCAAAGGTAATTAGACTATTTTAAAGACTAATTGCTTGACAGTTTCTAGGATATTTTGAGTTTTAGAAGCAAAAAAAAAAAAAAGAAAGAAAAAAAAGGTCAAACCAGTAAACCTCATTTTTTTTCAAACTAATTTGGGGAAATAAAAACTATTGTTTAAAAAAGAAATATATATATATATATAAATATAAATATATATGTAAAGCTAAAATTCCAGACCTTGTATGTCAGGTTTGCTCAGTGTAATGTAGTTTTTTTAAGGCTCAAATACCACACCTCAGCAAATGAGGTTTACTACAGAAATACTGAAACAGTCTTTGCAGCTGTGTGACAAGTCACTCTACTACATACTGATTTGGAGACCTCCGCTAAACAGTTCCATCACTGCAGACTAAACTGTGGGACTTGTATTTTGTTTTTACTGCGCACGCATACATGTTTCTGGGCATGTATGTGGGTACTGTGTATATGTGTATGAGTGTCGTATATGCATGTGTGAGTGTGTGTATGTGTGTTCAACTGAAGAAGCTGCAAAAACTTTGTAATACTTTGTGAAAAGGATTATATTATAAAGGTTTGTACTGTCTGAGTGCACAGCTACTGGAAAAGATTTAGGGAATCTCAGGAACAAGCATATAATTTGTCCAAGATTTATTTCTTCTCAGAAGTGTAAGTGCAGTTTTTAATTCTGTATATTATTTAATATTTTACCAATAAAATAAACTTCTGACATAAAAAGTTTGCTATAAAAACTTTCTGGTGAAAATTCTGTACGCAAACACATCTTCCAAATACAGAAAACTAAACGTTGAAGAGTGCTGGGCTTAGTTAAGCTGTCGTTGCCATTGTGTGTGGGTCATGATTCCTGTCCTAGAGCCTGGATAGTACACGTGACCTCAGCCATCTCCATCTCAGTACACGTGACCTCAGCCATCTCCATCTCAGTCCGTAGCCCGTCGCCATCATTACTGTGTACCCTGCCGGATCAGAGAATAAAATACTCCATGATTCGTTAAAGATGAGAACTCTGCCCTTCAGACAGTTTTCATATGTACCTGTTTTTCCCTTTGAAACAAATATAAGGAATATATGTCAGAGCCTATCCCCTTTTCATAGAAGAAAAAGGTAAGACCCGAGGAAAGAAAATTGTGACTTGTCGAAGTGCTCAGTGAAGTGCACGGTGGCCCAAGTGAACCAGCATTTCCTGAAAGTCAGACAAGCATAAAATTAAGGATTAAGTCATAGAGACTGTTTGATCACATTGGCAACAGTTAGCTGCTGTTCCTGCTTCATGTTTTATTATCACTACACGAGCCACCAACTTCTCATCTCTCAGATTTCATGAATGTCCATCTTTTGCAACAGAGCCCATTTTCCCAAACAGACCTGAGTATGGTTTCTGGTTTGGTGGACATGAAAGCTTAAAAGACTTCAGCTAACACCACTTATGTGAAACATAGGAGTCTCTAACTCTAATATTCCCTAGTCAGAAGTTATGATTGAGGTGACCCAGGGCATTGGTCTACTAGAGTACTAAAAGTGGATGAGAAGTGTGTTTTGTTATAAACGTCTTCAGAACCACAGCTGTAAAAGGGCGCATTTTACTCGGCTTTCGCTGTTCACTTAACCCTCATGCCAGTTTAAAGGCCATCATCATATTTGAGATAGCTATTAGCTTTCCTTCATTGCTACGTATTTATAGAATTTCGTGGATATTTATCACATTCCACAATAATTTCACTTCCAAATATCACAGAATGAAGAATACTACAAATTCAAATATTAAGTTTTCCTTCCTCACCTGTATCATAACTCTACTAACCCAATTTTGCATAAGGGGCAATGCAAAAAAGGGAAATAGCGAAGCAAAAGGGATGAATTTACCAAATTCCCATCTAGTCTTGTTTATGAAGGTTCTGTCAGGATCAGGAGGAATATCAAATTTTCCTTTTTATGGTATCTTTTCTTGTTTATGGTATCAACAAGACCCAAGTGAAAAAACATTTTTTTAAAAATATGGCATATGCTCTTGACTTTTCCATTGTAGTACCTCAGAGAAATGATGAATAATTGAAATCTTCATACAATTGTAAAACTTTCAATACGTTGAAACCAAAGTACTATTCTTGGGGTGTCAGCCACATAGTGAAAGGAATTCATTTAACATTTTAGAAATTTCACCCCCTGCTGTTAGAGGGTTAGAAGATGGAGCCATTAAACTTCTGAGAAAACCCCATTTTTTGTCAATAAGCCCTATGGAAAGTTTCTAGTGTGATTTTTTTGACGTCTCACTAGTGGTTGCGACAAGGATTACAAGTGGTAAAGTTGAATTTTGGTGCATTTCTCTTGTTTGGCACAATACTCAAGGAAAATGTCTCTATAAAGCACGGGGGAAAGATTGACAGGATAAAGTGTTAGCTTTTTTCTTGTCCCGACTGCTCCTGTACGATCTAGACTATGTCTGGATCAGACTGTTTCTAACCTGAAATTTGTCAGGCAAAGAACAAATCCCTCAAAACAGTGAAAAATAGATACTGCCAATACTGGTGTTGAGTTGTTTGTTCTAGAAACCCCTAGAAGAGCTGTATGAACCCGATCATCAAACCAATTGGATCATCTGTGAAGAAGCAAGATTTTTAAGTGCTCCAAACAGAGCAAAAGGTAAAAAAGGAGGTAAGGTTTGTGTTGGGCTTCAGTGGGCCTTAGGTGAGCCTCTGACTAAAGAAACAGGTGTCACCCTGTTGTCACTTCACCTCAACAGAGGGGAGTTGGGCTCAGAATCAACTGTCTTCATTAGGAGTGCTGAGTGAAACCCGTTCATTGAGAATTGAACTAAGAGGAGCAGCAACAGAGTCCATGTTATTCTATCAGTGCCCTAAGCCCAAACAGGACCCACGTGTTTGTTCTGGTTTGGTGCACATAAAAGCTTAAAAGACCGGCCACCACCAAATGTTGAGAAAACATTACATAATGTAATCTCCAACTCAAATACTCCTTATTCAACAGCAGAGTTGAGGTTACCCAGAGCATTTGGCTATTAGAGTAATAAAAATGGATGTTAGACATTGAAAGAAGAATAACCCAGTCCAGTGCCATCTTCTTCATTTTTTTTCTTTTTCCTTCTTCCTGTGTTTTTCTCATATTATTTATTTACATTTCTTTCTGTCTCCTTTCTCTCCTTCCTTCTCACCTTTCTCTACATCAACTTTTCCCCCCATCTCTTCTCTACATAATGTTTTAACCATTTTCCATCCATTTTATCATCCTTGACCCTGTCACAGCTCTGATACTCTAAAATATACAATCTCTTTCATGAGCAATTTAACAAAATTGTAATATATACCATGTCCTTTTTAACAAGTCCTTTACAAATGAACACAATTGTTCTTGGCTCCATCTAATTCACTCTCACCTTGCTCCCAGAGAGTATAGGGTATCTGATATTTTATCTTCACTTTATGGGCAAGGAAACAGGTTCAGATTGGTTATGATTTTGTTTGTAAACACCCCAAATCAGTGAAAAAGCTAAAACTGAACTCCAGTTCCATATATACTTAGCTCGGGTTTTTATTTCTCCACCCACCTATTCAGCATTTGATCAATAAACATCATTAATACAGGGCAAGAGAAATAAAAACAGACATACTTTAAAAGAAACGCTTTGCTTTTTCTAATTTTTAAACAGAGTTATCCCAAAAGGAACAGTCAGGAGGGCTGAGAAATGCAGTTTTAAGTAGCAGGGCCAAATTAACACGAAATTAAAATTTTGCTGAAGAAATTTTAAAAATGGACAAATTATCCTAACATGGTCTTCTAAAGACCCCTTTTATACATAAGTGTAGAGTTTTTATTGATTACTGAATTTTATTCACAGACGATGGAATTCTTTGCCTTTTTCTAAATCAGTCTAAATCCCCATATTTTTTACTTTCATTGCAGAATGTAATTTCCAGTATTTGTAATTTGTTTTCTGGATCCTCTCCATTTAAAATCCTTGAGCCAACTCATGATAAATACATGGATTTATCAGTACTGGAAGCTCTGGCAATGAGACCCTGGTGTTTTCAGTTGTCATTTACCTTTCAATTTCAGTGAGCAGCCTGGACACTGTGCTTGTTCTTCTTAGGTGCTAAAGCCTATCTACTAGTTTATCTCTTTGCTGTTAATTCTATCACATAAAACATCAATCCCAGCTATTCATTTTCAAGTGAGTGACATATTTACCTGAAGTTCCTCTCTCATATTGTTTGCCCTTAGGACTGAGCCATGTACTACCATTTGGAATTCTTTGGTTTTGACCTGACAAGTTTCCCAATCTTCAAAGGACAGTTGCTGTAGTTACGCCTACCATGATGATGTCCCCGTCTTCCTTCTACAAGGTAAGTAAGTAACCTAATGTTTTGGCCTTCAAACAGTCTATTCTTTGTCTCCCCGCCCTACCCCACCTTCCTTCACTGTTTATTATGTATTTGCATCAGGTTGTAATGTGCGTATATGTTACTATCATTTGATAACAGTCAAAGGGGAAAAACTGGGACAGAATATGACTCATGTTTTTCCAAACTCTTAGCCAAATTATTTTTTAGTCATCCTAACAAATGGTAGTTTGCCTATACTATAACCCTGATACATTTTCCAAGCTACAAGTGTAAGCCCAGAGTCATCTTGCTTTCGTCTTTAATGTTTTGATAAGTCTGATTATAGCTAAGAAAGTGATCGCTTCATCACATAACAAGCATCAGAGAAACTCTGCTGCAGGCAAGAGTAAGAGAAGAATTTGTTCTTAATTCTCCTTGAAGAATTCAAGTAGCTTCCATGGATCTTTAAGATATAAAGTGGGGGGCAGCACCTGTGGCTCAAAGGAGTAGGGCGCCAGCCCCATATGCCAGAGGTGGCAGGTTCAAACCCAGCCCCGGACAAAAACTGCAAAAAGAAAAGATATAAAGTGGATCATTCCTAATTCTTTTGAAATAAAGATGAACTGTACATCCCTTATGCTTTTTAGTTTTTAGTTGAAATTCTAAAACAAACATACAATAACAGCAATTTAAGTTAGACTATGCTGATAAACATGACAAAAATGTCTGACTTTCTATGAAGTATCAGCCACCATACTCAATGCGATTTATCTCAGCTTCAATAAATGACCATTTATGCTAATGTATTTTGAATTCTTCTTAATTTATCTCCTGGTTCTTATTTTCCAATCTATAGAAAAAAAGCATACCTCTAAAGCGGTTGATATGGCCTGATGACCTTGGGGCTATATAAAAGTTTACTAATCTATCGTTCCATTGATATAGATTATTTTAATGATTCTTATTAATGAGTAATCTGTTCTAAGTATGTTAGGGTACTCTGTCTGCCTGCATTAGTTACATGTGTTATACAGGAACTCCTGTATCTGACTCATAGAATATAGAAAACAGGACAAGATCAGCTCAGTTTAAAAAATAATGACAAAGAAAAGAAAACACTTAAGAAACCCCAGAAATGAACAACATAATGAGGGGTATGTATTTTCCTTTCTGTGATCATGTGATTCATATAAACATTGGTAGTTCTTGACATCCACCTTTCCAATGTGTGTATAATTATTAGTCATCACAGAGGGCTTATAAGTCGCTTCGGGCAATACTAGTGTCCTCTGGTAGCTTGGTTTACCCGAACGTCGTGTGTCAGTCATGACAATCTATCAGGCTGCCCCTGGACAGTGAGCGTCACCTATAATAAAGTACCATCACAGGGTTAGGGCCCAACTAGTATAATTTATTCACTTACTACATTTTAAATCCATAGACGCTCTGATTTCTATTTACTGTTTGTTCTTGAGTTCCCTGTAGGCTGGGTTATAAATAACCCTTGTATTTTTCAGAAACAAATCCTTTGTCTACTTTCTTTAAAGACTTATTTTTAATATTTTGAGACTGTGCAAATTACAAATACAAATAGTCTTGGATAATTGACCCAGTGCCCATTTTACTCTTCTAAATTTGTTTTGATCCCTTAGATCTAATTCATTCCATTTGTCTAGACTGTTGTGACAGAACTCTATAATAAAACTAATTTGGAGAAGCAAGGACAGCCAGTTCATTGGCCATCCGAATGACAGTAAGAGTGAGTGACTTATCTCACCTCATTATTCACTAGGTACAAGGCAGACCTGATTTATATGTAGTAACACCTTTCATGACACAGCAAGGACTGTGGGTATTTTACTGTAAGTAACATAAGCCTGTAATGGTCTAAGAGTGAAAAATATCCTTACTGTTTATTGCATAATACTAAACAGTGAGTATGTAGAAGTTGTGAAAGAATGTATACATTTTAAAACCTAAATTTAAATCTAATGTCAACCTAATTTTAACTTTAATTTAAAGTGAGATTCAAGGCATAGAGAGTACAATGTTATCCTTTGAAGATGTGAATGTTTTGCTTTTTATTCTTTTGAGAACCCTGAAAAAGTTACTTGGTAAATAGTACTAGTGGCATAAAAATCAAGGAGAGATTTTCATTCTAGGTTTCTTTCCCAGTGAATATTATTTATTCTGGGATTTTCAGGAGTTCATTTAGTGTCCTTGGAGAAATTTAAGCAAATGTGCCCAGAATTCGCCTATAGGATAAGACTTTAAGAGGATGAAATGTGCGGATGATTTAGTTCCCAAAATTAAAATGTGAGTTTACTTTGAAAATTGGAGAGATCATAATTTCTTCCCATTTCTTTCTCTCTCTTCCTTTCTGCATAATTGGTTCCTGTTACAGTATCCACTAGAAAAATTAAATCTAAAGTTTAAGGAATTAATGTGCTTACTGACATTAAAAGCACAGGGTGAGAAATAGATTCAAGGGCTAGAAAGATGACAAGTATGTTGAACATGTTGACTGTGATATATATAGCTGTGTAACATCCAAGTGGAAACGTCTAGTAGGAAATCAGAGTTACCACGTTACTATCAGGGGAGAGATCTGGGCTGAAGGCACTCATGCACACAGATACAAAGCAGGGTCTGTCCCAGAGAGTCCCTCTGTACCTCAACAGGGTCAAGGGAATCCAGCCATATGTGTCTCTCCTCTCACGAATGTTTGAGCAGATTCTTATTTTTCTTCGTGGCATATAGGGTAGATGAGGATTTAGAAATCATTCGGTTTATACACGTGGCGAAGGTCAAAAGCAGGTGCTTCGTATATGTTGTGGTTACTTATTTGACAGTCTCATGCATCATTATTTTCTTTTGAGCTGGGGGTTGTTGATGATCATCTCAATTTACAGAGATGGAAACTGAGAATCTCATGAGTCTTTTGGTGAATTTATTTATGTAAGCCTTCATTCTTTAAAACTGGTTAATCATATGATTGGAGACTGGGGTTTCATCATAGTCAAATGATGCTCAAGATCACAGTAGAACACAGGATGTGCAGTTAGAGAACAACCCGATACCCTCATACAGCTTTTAGATAACCTCCTTTATTTATGTAGACTTCTCAGGGACCACTTTTTAACCTCCTTCCTATTAATGATTTTCTGGTAGCCTGCATGCTTTAGAGTAAAAATAAGTTTTCCCATTCATTATCAGGCAGGTGTTCAGTTACTCACATGCGTATAAATTA
Organism: Otolemur garnettii; assembly: GCF_000181295.1. Lineage (NCBI taxonomy): Eukaryota > Metazoa > Chordata > Mammalia > Primates > Galagidae > Otolemur > Otolemur garnettii. Next base: position 18,856,600 of record NW_003852408.1, read on the forward strand.
ATTGGGCATATAAATATATGATGTCAAAGTATATCTTCGTTATTATCTTTATAGACTCCATAAAGAGGGCATCTGGTAAATATGATGTAAAAGGAAATATTTTAATATAAATAGATCATGTAAAAATTTATAATCCTAAGAGAGAACATCTCCTATATATCATATAATTAAAGATTTCAAAATATTTAAATGTCTATATAATAATCCATACCAGTTCATTATAGGTTACAACATCACATGAGAGAAAGTTTATGACAAGACTGATAAGTAAACCTAACCCCATGCACGACTGTGTGATTGTCATCTATAGCTATGCAGTAGAAATACAAGATGTAGCACAATACAATCTACGTGTATAATTAAAATTTGTTCTAGTAGCCATATTAAAAATATTAAAATCAAATGAAATTTCAATGTATTTAATTTAGTCCTATTTATCATCTCAGCATGTATACATGTAAAAACTTAGAAAAAAATTCTAAAAATTCTAAAAAATTAGAAACATACCTTCTTTGTTTTTCACACTAAGTCTCTGAAATACAGTGTGTATTTTACATTTATACCACATCTCAGTTTGGACTTCCTTCATTTCAAGGGCTCAACAGCAGATCTCCGGTCTATCTTAGTCATTAAATTCAACTATATCAATAATCTTGTGGTAGGTGGTGTCTGTAGCACAGTGGGTAGGGCGCTGGCCACATACACCAAGGCTGGTGGGTTCGATACCGGCAGCTAAACAACAATGACAACTACAACCGAAAAATAGCTGGGCATTGTGGCAGGCACCTGTAGTCCCAGCTACTTGGGAGGCTGAGGCAAGAGAATCACTGAAGCCCAAGAGTTTGAGGTTGCTATGAGCTGTGATGCCACAGCACTCTACCAGGGTAACAAAGTGAGACTCTGTCTCAAAAATAATAATAATAATAATAATTATAATCTTGTGTTAAAATTAATGACCACAGCTACCTTTTATTGAGTCCATGTCATGCATAAGTACTATGATGATTTCCATGTTTTAATTATTTCACCTTCAAAGCAATCCTATGATGTGAATGCCATTGTCAGCCCACTTTCTAGATGGAATAACAAGAGAGTTAATATTATTTAATAGCCTGCCTAGAGCTATGGAGTTAACAAGTAATGGACTAAGGACTCAAACATAAAATATACAAATATATTGAAATGAGACTTATAGCTACTATAAAGAATTGTAGTTTATCATATTATAAACCATAATTGATATATTATTGCTAATTGTTATACATTATAATAATCATGATTATACTTTATTTTTATATGATCATATATATTTTTCAGTAAAAATAGCCAATTTGGTTTTAGGGGAAAGTAAGTTTGTGGTAAAGTGATTGAAGTGAGTTGATAGTGGAAAAGTAAGAGACCACTGCCCCAACCTGCTTGTAAGAGAATTTACAAATAGTAAAAAAAAAAGAGAGAGAAAGAACGACATGATGTTCATGATGTTACAGAGATAATGATATTGAAGAAGGCCACAGGAACTTATATATTTGCCAGATAAAACAAAAATGAGTGGAAAGTAAGAAGGATAACAGTATAGTTTTTGTTTGTTTTTTTGAGACATAGTCTCATTCTCTTGTCTCCGCTCGATTTCAGTGGCATCATAATAGTTCCCTGCAACCTCAAAGTCCTGTGTTCAAGCAATCCTCCCACCTCAACCTCCTGAGTAGCTAGGACAAATGCCCAGCTGATTTTTTCTGTTTTTCGTAGAGGCAGGCTCTCACTCTTGCTCAGGCTGGTCTCAAACTCCCGGACACCAGCAGTCCATCCGCCTCAGCCTCTTAGAGTGCTGGGACTGTAGGGAGTATAGGCATGAACCACTGTGACCAGCCCTTGGATGTGTTTTAATGAGATGATATGGAAGAGAATTAATTTTTGGTGCAACACAAAAAGTAGTTGAACATACAGATTATTCCGTATATGGAAAGAACATCAGAAACAGAAATATTTAGAAAATTGGAGAATTTATTTTGGTCTGAATTTTCTAAAATATGAAGTTACTATTACTTTGAGAGTTAAGATGCACAAGTTATTGTACCTGAAGAACTGAGATGAATATTATGCAAGTCTAATTTTGATGAAATTAAAAGTGAACGCTATGTTCCATGGTGTTATGGACTTGGAAGACCAGGAATGATTAATAAAAAGATGTTCTGTCTTTTTATGATTTAAAGATGTTATCTCTTCTTATGATTCTATGGCATGTTCCCTACTGTCCACTGCAAGAATGCAATGGCAATTTCTTCCTCCTGTTTGTTTTCGGGATTTGCCTGTTTTCTTTGATTCGGTTGCTTTACTCGCACTGGCCTTTCAGACCACACATGATCTCTTTTTGCAGACATTAAGCTATATTTTCCCTACCATTCAAGATACACCTGGAATCAATCGACTCCAGGAAGTCTCCCCAAACCACATTTGAGAAATAGGAGGGGAACAATGGCGTGGATAATTTATACAAATGTTCTCACTCCATGGGTTAAATAATGCCTTAGAATAGATCCATATCCTTGAGTCTGGTTTGCTTTGTAATCTCTTTCCCACCTCAGTTTCCACATACTTCTGCATCAGACCACATCATCTTCCTTATTGCTCAGGTTTATATCCTTTTTCCTAAGCATTCTCTTCCCTACCCCTCTTATTTAATGTTCACCTATGATTCTATTTTTAAAAATCAAGCAAAGATTATATTAATATTCACAAGCAGGTGCCAGGTAAAAAGAATTGATTGGATGTGCTTTACTTTTATTTCTAGAAGAGGTTTCATCTTACTAGCTGATTGAAGGAGACATAATAGAGTTGAAAGAGAGCATGAGCGTGGAAGTACACAGACCAAGAAGATCTCAAGAGTTATTGCTTTGTTAATATTACTTAAGCTATTTAATCTTTCCCACCTCAGTTTTCTTGTCTGAAGTGGTGTCAAAAATATCTATGTGGCAGAGCTATTTTATTCAACTATTTATCAATTAATTTATATATAAAATTGAGTTATATATATATATATATAGCAATTTTATATATGAACAGCACACGCTATTTTGTATATAACTATGAACACAAGATACAAAAATAAAAACAATTTCTTGCTTTCAAGAGGTATGTGATGGATTAAAGGGAAATAGAAACAAAAACAAATGTTGGTAAGAATATTTTAAAGTAGTATGTTCAAAGTGAGTGCAGAATACAATGGAGGCAGAGAAAGGGGGATGATACACTTTAGTTGGGAGGATGGAGAAATCATTCAAAGTAAGGAAAGTTAGACTATAATAAGCTGTTGACACTTCAGCTACAGTTGAGGAAGAAGAGAGAATGAGGAATAGGCATTCTAGATATTTTTTAGTTTATTCATCTACTTGTTTCTTTACTCTTTAAGTGAATGTTTATTTTATGCCCAGCGCATGATGGTGAATCTAGTGGTGAATGAAGAGATGGTTCCTTTTAAGACATGCGTATGTCTCCTATTCTCATAGTGCCAGCAGTCTATGTGAAAGACAAATTATATTAATACAATTGCTCTTTGCAGACCTCCCTTTAACTGACTTGACAATATAACCAATATTATCAATTTGCCTTGCAAAACAAACTGATTCCTATCCAGGACTCATTGAAAGCTCACAGCCGTAGGTGATCCCCTCCAGCAGCCTACCCACTCTTCTCATTGGTCCAGCTGTATTCTTGCTAAGAATTAGTTGGGTTTATTCCCAAACTATTTAGGCCCTTTGACTTATTGTTGTAACCATGCAGAAGATTAAACATTGATTACTTTTTTCAATGAAATTAAGTATCCGAAGGATTCCTTCTTTGAAAATTAACTTGAATATTTTGGACAGACTTAATAAAGGTGAATTGCTAAAATCTTTTCTCTCAAATTAGGCAAAGGAGCTACAATGAGAAAATGATTGGGAAAGAAAAGTTTTACTAAACCAGAAAATTCCACAATTAAATTTGTTTGCAGATGTCTTTAAGTTTTTACTCTACTTAAAAAAAAAATGACACTGGAAATTGTGAATGGTACACTATGGCCAAGAAAGATTGCATGGATCTTTAGTCAAGTGACACTAAACCAAATTAAAGGCTATATTCCTACATAAAACTGGTGAATGTGCATTTAAATGCATTAGGTCAAAATAAATGTTTATAAAATATAAATGTTTTATAGTTCTTAGCTTTGAGTATATTTGCAAGCATATGGGCTGGGAAGGCTTTTAGTAAATAAATAATATATATTATTATATGGAGTGTACTGGGACCATGGAGCTCTATAGTTCTAGTCTATCACTTATATCCAAGGAAGACATGATTAATTCTAGAGAATAGGAATTCTGGAGTAGGAGTGAGTCAGGAAGAGGAAAGGAATAAGGAGAGGAGAACATTATATTCTGGCAAACAGAGATCAGAAGAGACACATAAGGAACTGAAAACAGCTCAGTGTAATGGGGTCCTACAGTGGGAGAGCATGATGAGTCTGGGTGGGGAAGAGGAACAGCTCAGTGTACTGGGCCCTACAGTGGGAAAACATGATAAGTCTCCTGTGCCGCAGGTGGGGCAGGGGGGCACACACAGAGCGTGATAAGTCTCCTGTGCCGCAGGTGGGGCAGGGGGGCACACACAGAGCGTGATAAGTCTCCTG
>NW_003852408.1:18861390-18907394 GCF_000181295.1 Otolemur garnettii
GGTGGGGCGGGGGGGCACACACAGAGCGTGATAAGTCTCCTGTGCCGCAGGTGGGGCAGGGGGGCACACACAGATCTTAGAAAGCCTTCTAAATCCTACGTTTTTGAACTTTATCTTGAAGAGCTTCAAGTCACAGTTATATTACCAGATTTGAAGAAAGGTAACTAGTTGCTTATACAGCAGGATGGATTATTGAGTAAAACACTGGAGTCCAGAGATTAATCTAAGTAAGATGATGGCAACCCAGAGCAAGATGGTTGCAAGGGGATTATAGGTATATAACAGATTTCACAAATATTTTTGAGATATGTGTGTAGTAAGATATGGTAACTAGTTGACACGCAGGGATCAGAAACAGTGGGGAGCTCAAATGCAGATTCCTAGATGCTGACTTCAGACATTGGATAGGTGGAACATAGGGATTAGAAACAGGGGGGAGGTCAAACACAGATTCCTAGATGCTGACTTCCGACATTGGATAGGTGGTACCATTTATACAAGTGTGCAACTTGAGAGAAAAAGAGGCTGGTTCAGAAAGTTTAGGCAATGGAAACACTGTGGTTACATCACTCAGAAAACCATTATGAAGAATTATATGTAGAAAGTTTGGGAAAGAGGTAAATCTTCAAAACAGAGGATTGTTTGGCATCTGCACATGGATAGTAATTGAAACCATAGAGTAGAGCCGGTCTCTCAAAGAGAGTTAGGATAACATAAAAAAAAGAGAAGAAAAGAAAATTGCTGAGGAAAGAGTCCCCAGGGCAAATTATCAGACTATGAGTGTAAGAAAAATAGCCCAAAAGAAGATTCACAAAGAAACAGCCAAAGCATTAGGGGAACAGGTGCAGTGAGGGTGCTCACTGCTGCTGAGGGTGAAGTGCCCAGTGGCACTTGGGGTGCGGGTGACCAGGATTGAGAGCACGTTCAGAGGAGTGCATGGAGCCCCAGCCAGACTGCAGTAGGAGAACAAGCAAAGGGGAGATGAGGAAGAAGACATGGAAAATGCTATTATTTTGTTGTTTCTAAGGTCACGTGCGAAGTGGAGTGGAGGAAGAGAAAAGCCTAAAAAAGCTGAAGAAGGCAGGTCTGGAAGCCCTTGTATGCCAAGCTAGCCTGGGTGGAATTTTGTCTCAAGGGAAATGTAGGCATATAGTAAAGTCTGCGTGATGGCACTCGCTCACTTTGACCAGGGTGTGTAGGATAGAATGAGCGTGGGGCAAGAGAATTAGTGGAGGAAGCTAGTTAACACAGAGCTTGTCAGCCTTGGTATAAGTAGCACACAGCTATGCTGACAGCATTTTTATGCCTAAAATACAGTACTAAAATTTCTACAAGGCTGAAAAAGATGAAGCTTTATCCCAGTATATTTTCTAGTGGAATGGGAAAGGAGGTGGAGTTACTTCTGAACACCTAAAATAATACTTGAGCTGGAGTAAGCCTGGGGGAAATAGTCACATATGAGAACTTTATCCATTCTGTGAGTGGATATCGGGGGAAAATGGTGGATAATCACTGAGCTAGAGAAAACAGCAACCCTGGAAGAAGAGTTGACAAGATCCTAAATAGGTGTTATTAGCAGGGATAGTAAAGAGAAAAAGGATTATTGCAGTGATGTTACAGAATTAGAAATAACCAGATTCAGAAAGTGATGGGATGTGAGAGATGAGGCATCGTCCCCAAAATAGCAGGACTCTTTGATTGGATGCTTTCGGTATGTCAAACACAGGACAAAAAGCATGTACTATATAACACACATCATCCTAGTTCATCTTCTCAACTGCCTAGCAAAGTAGAGTTCTTTATTCCCATTTTATAGATAATTAAGTTTAGAGAGTTTAAGCAACTTTCCCAAGGTCATCCGGATTTTAAATAGCATAGCTGAAGTTCAAACTCAGAGTTTCCAGATTCAAAACTGTTGCTATCCGTCATAACCCAAATCTAGAATGACTGTCACATTGGGTGTTTGGTTGTGTGATGGTAAAATCAAATTCAGATGGAAAATAGAAAATGAAGATCAGGTTTAAGAGAGAAATGGTGAGTACAATGTTAAAACTATTCTGTTTTTTAGAGCCTGACGTGTATCCCTGGTAAAGATGTCTAATAGACAGTTACATATATTAGTTCAGAATTTAGGGGAGATGTCTCGGAGGAGATAAAGATTTATGAGGTATTAGCATTTAAAGCATGGCTAAAGTCATGGGAACATATGAGATTTCCCAGGGAGACTGCCACATGAGAGGAGGATCAAGTGGAGAGCTAAGAAACACCAAAATTAAAAAGGAGGTCAGAGAGAAGTATCAGTGAGAGGGGAGGAACGTGAATGCAAGTTATTGGGAAGGAGGGAGGGTGATACCACACCAAACGGGGGAGAGTTGCCAGGAAGGGAGTGATCAAGTATCCTGCCCTGCAAACGGAATCGCCAGGGAAGACAAAGACTGATAAACGTCCAGTAGATAAAGAGGGCCATGAATGAGAAATATAAATTAAAGCAGTATGAGATTATAGTTTAAATTTTAACACCCAGGACTGTCTAAGGTCTGGTAATTACAATGCATGAAAAAGAGAAATATAAGCCTTTGGAAGGGTAATTGCTAGAGCCTGCAAAAAGTCAGCATCTTCATTCTATGCATTTTTTTAAGGCAACAATCAGAAATGAGGACATTCATTGCAACATTGTTTCTGATGGCATCCACTTTCCAGCAGTTAAGAGCACTCACTCTAGAGCGGCCTAAGCTGGCATTTCCCTTCTGCCACTTACTGGCTCTGTTAGCTTGGGAAAGTTACTTCTTATGTGCCTCGGTTTCTTTATCTGTCAAATAAAAGCAGTAAAGGATTATGATTATTAAGAAGGTTGTTGTACACTAATTGGCGTTTTTATTGGCACATAATCATTGTATATTTTCATGGGAATATGTGATATTGTGATAGATGCATACACATTGTGTGATGATAAAATCAGAATGATTGGAATATCTATCATCTCACATATTTATCATTTCTTTACACCGGCAACATTCTTTCTAAATTACTCTTCTAGTTATTTTAAAATATACAATAAATTGATAACTATAGCTACCTCCCCCCCCCTTGCTATTGAACACTAGAGCTTTTTCCTTCTAACTCACGTTTGTACACATTAATCCACCCCACTACCCCACTGTCAGTCCTGGTAACCACCAATCTACCCTCTCCCTCCCTAAGATCAACCTTTTTAGCTTTCACACAGAAGTAAGAATGTGCAATATTTGTCTTTCTGTGCCTGGATTATTTTATTTAACATAATGTCCTCCAGACTCACCTGTGCAGCAAATGACAAGATTTCATTCTTTCTTATGGCTAAGACTATTTTGTATATACTACATTTTCTTCACGCACTTATCCATCGGCAGACATGTAGGTGGAGTCCATGTCTTGGTTACTGTAAGTAGTGCTACAGTCAATATAGGGGTCCAGATATTTCTTCAACAGACTAATTTTCCTTCTTTTTGGGGGGATGTCTACCAGCAGTGGGATTACTGAATCCTATGGTATTTTTAGTTTTAGTGTTTTGAGGGACTTCCATACTGTTTTCCATAATGCCTGTACTAATGTATATTCCCAGCAACAGTGCACAAGAGTTCCCTTTCCTCGGCACCCTCCTCAGCATTTGTCATTGTGCAATTAAGTAGACATGCAGTACTTACAGGATCTAATCAGGTTTTACAAGAATTAAGTGGGTAAATACTATGATAGCGCCTAGCACATAGTAAGAGTGAATTGAGTTTTTGCTGAATTAATAAAGACAGTAACAAAAACACTCAATAGTAAGGTTGATTAAAAAAAACTTAATATATTCATGTACTCTGATAGTGATATCATACTGTAAAGAATTATGTTGTTGACTAATGATATGGAAAGATATTAATGTATTGTTAATTAGAAAAATGCTTTAAGTCCTATGAATAAAGTGAGTCCCTATGTGAATGTATATAGGTATTAGTTATGCATGACAGTTTTTAGAATGATACTAACATGCTTATGTCTAGGTGGTTGCTTATGTCTGAGTAGCCAATGAGGTAAGAGAAGAAAAGTTAAAATTGAGGAGCACTGGGGAAGAGAATTATCTTAGTCGAGCATTCTAGACACTGCCCCTAGTGGTCAGGGCAGTGTCCAGAGATGATTATCTAAAGCACTGCCTTAGGACCACAGAGAAGATAAGACTCAAGGTGCCAGACAATCTGTAAAGTGGCCAAGATAAGTAAGAATACATTCTTTTAAGATGCTGTCTTCCACCTGTCACTTGTACAAACTTGTTCTAGTACCTAATCATTTGGGCTAAAAATGTTCTGGTTTCTCTCTCATATAGTACAGATTTTAAACCCCAGCAGGTTCATGGATAACATCCGTCCTATCTATGATGCTTCATCCTGTGCTGATCATCTTTCACTATTCAGTAAACTCTACTTCAATAACCAATGGTATGAAACAGCATAAACCCACTACAATTAAGAATAATTTTCATTAGTCACGAATAATTATAAAGCTGTATTTAAAAAAGATGACCCTTTTCATTTTGAATTTCTGATTTCTTGGTTCTCTTATGGGCTGAAATTCTAAAAGCAATAGCAAATAAAAAACCCAGGAAAACCTGTTATTTTTGCTGTGGGGGCTCTAATCAGAACAAATGCTGGTGACCATAGAACTTTGCAAATTTTCAAAATTATATAAAAAGGCTACTTCTGAACTAGTTATATTGTCAGATCAGAATAGTATGAAAGTAGAAGCTGCTATAATTGAATCTGTTAAAATAAAAAACCTTGAAAATACGACTTTCAAGCACAAGTCAGAGTATATTATATATTGTACATATGCTTCAGAATAAAGATAAAATACCATTTGAAGAGCGCTTAAATTGAAAGGTCATTTACTTTAAATTCTAAGTCAGTGGCCCAACCACTTAGCCATTGTCTTAAAAGTTTAAACTGGGATAATAGACCTATTCAAGTCACCTAAACTTTCTAGATATTTAAGTCTTCACATTTGAAAGAAACACAGCCATGTTATTTAAAAAGACAAGTCTAGTAATTTCAAAGTTCAGGTAGACCCAGCACACAAAAGAGGGAATTATCACTACATTAGCGGTTTGCCACAACTCCATAACTCAGCCCCCACCCCCTCTTCTCTGTCCCCTTTCTTCAGCCCTGACCCCTCCCCTCCACCCCATCCTAGTCTATAGACAAACAAGCTCTCCAATCTAATTCTTATCAAGATGGAAACAAGGCCAGACCTGCTCTTCTAGATAAAATGCCTTGGCTTCTAACTGCCTGGCTGCTTATCTTTCATCTTGCAGTGTTAACCATAACCCCTTTCCTGACCTGCTCTACTTCTTGTTTTTAGATGAGCAGTGAGGACTAGGGGAAAAACATGCTTAAATGGACAAGTTCACTCTCTCACGTCCCTCTCCATTCCTTTTAAAGTTGGTTCAAATCTTTTCATGTTCAAAATATCTTTCCAAAATGATCAGAACTCACATGGCATGCATGCCGTGTCATTTGATTTATTTCAAAATTGCTCTTTTGTAACTTTTACTCTTTTCTACTCACACCACCACCCACGTCTTTTCTTAAAAATCAAAATTTTCGGGTTGATTTTTTGTTGGTAGGGACACAGGGAATTTAGTTTTCTGAGAAATGGTAGGTTTTATAGTTTTTTGTTTTGTTTTGTTTTGTTTTTCTTTCTTTCTTTCCTATTTGCGCAGATCCTGAAAAGCTGAATCGGTTTCTCATCTAAGCTGTTTTGTTTGGATACCTGAATTCTTGTGTTTTCATCCAAACAAAGCATTGCACTTTCCTTCTCTTTCCTGAGCAGGTGAAAGTTAATGCCACGCAGCCCTTGAGCAGTGAGGCAATCCAACCACAAGGTTGAGACCAGCTTGCTGTGTGAGGCTGGCCTTCTTTGACCCTCACTCTTCATCGATGAAGTGGGAAAACAGAAAAATAAGCTAGTTTCCTTCTATTTGTGAGAATCCTAGGAAACTCAGTTCTGCTATATTTTGAGACAGCTGTCACATTGAACTGTGTGTGAGCCTGCACGGGGGCCTGGTGTTGTAAACACCATGTTCTGGCTTCTGACACCTTTACCCCACACACTCTCAGGGACCTGAACCTGCATGTCCTTGAACACAGGGCAGTCTTTTCAAAAAACAGAGCCCCTTGGAAGAAAGTAATTCTGCTAATACAAGCTATATTTTTTTAATTTTTACTTTTTAGCATTTAAAACTGAGTCTGCATTAGACATTAGAAAATGATCTCATAGGTACCCTGCTCTGACTCAGGCCTTCCTTTTTATTTTCTTACCTTAGAAAAGATGGAATCCTGGAATTATATTGCTTCTTTTCATTATCAATTTTCTTCTTGCAAATTAGGAATCTATTGGAAACTTTAAAGCCAATAATTTAACTGTGCCAATATTATCAATATTGGGGAAATAGTGTCACTGAATTCAATTTGTAAATACACAATATATGCTTAACATATATAGGATAGTTGCTTAGGTGCCAATGGGGGGAAAAGATAAATACTTATCTTTAAAGAAATAATTTTATGCCAGGATAGTGAACTATAATATTTTCTCTTAACTCTGGAATTATCCTAATATTAATAATGTCATGTTCAGAATACCACATTTGTGGAAAGCAAGAGAAGATGTACTTTGTAGTTCATGACTCTCTCTATTTAACAATTCTCTCTCTGTATCAAAACAATTTGCTTTCAAATATAAAGGAGATTTGTATTTATTAGAAAATATTTTTATTTATTATCTCTTCTACAAAATATAGGGTAGTAAACTTTTTATTTTTTTGGAGACAGTCTCACTATGTTGTTCTCGGTAGAGTGCCATGGCATCACAGCTCACAGGAACCTCAAACTCTTGGGCTTAAGTGATTCTCTTGCCTCAGCCTCCCAAGTAGCTGGGACTACAGGTGCCTGCCACAATGCCCGACTATTTTTTTGTTGCAGTTGTCATTGTTTAGCTGACCTGGGTTGGGTTGGAACCTCACAACCTTGGTGCATGTGGCCGGCAGTGTAACCACTGTGCTATGGATGCCGAGCCTAGGCTAGTAAACTTCTAAAGTTTATTTCATTTATGATAAATTCTACTTTACCATGACTGTTGATTAGGACTGGAACCCTAAAGGGTAATGATCTTGCACTTTTAATCAAGGAAGGGGGAATCTGGAATAATATGATACTTCTGAAAGTTCTCTTTTAGTTGCCTACGGTCACAGGAATTTGTCTTCATTTCTGTAGGACACTAGTTGAACTAGCCTACTTCTTGTCTGAGAGATGTAGAGACAATTCATTTTCACTAAACCTTGTTTCCGTTTATTTATAACCTACAGTAGGTCCTTAAATGACTATTGGGTAAGGTACAAGTTTAAATAAAACAAAATGATTCGGTGCCAAATGATGATGTGTCTCTTCAAGTACACTGAAAAATGCTAAAAGTACAGCTTAAGTAGAGGAGTTACATACAATTTCTCTCTACTTAAATTTTTTTTAAACAGCCAGAATTGTGTTCAAATGAGGATTATATAGTACTGTAATCCTAGCACTCCAGGAGGCTGAGGCACGTGGATTGCTTGAGCTCAGGAATTTGAGACCAGGACAGATTAGAGCAAGTTATAAGAAGGGCAAGGGGAAAACAAGCCTGGAAAGGAAAACTTTTCAGCTTGAGTTTGAGTTGAGCATTAAGTTGGTTTAGGAGGATAAATCTGAGAAATGGCTTGAGGCAGGGACAATCCGGAAGTGGGATGGTCAATGAGACCTTCCATCATCCCTTCAAGCATGAGAAAGTGACAGTATGAACTTTAATAACAATAAGAATGGGAAAATGGAGGGAATATACATGAAAGATGTTTTGAATGAAAAAGAAAATGGCCAGACCATGGTGATTTATTGGATCAGAAAAAGAAAGAAAGGTTTATATATCAAAGATGAAGTTTCAAGTCTGGGCAACAGAAAGAAGAATGATAGTGGGGCTGACATCATGAAGTTGGCAGGGACACTGATGCAGAGTATCAGAGTAGACTTGAGAAGAGTTTGGAGCTTGGAAAAAGACTATGTCCAAGTGTAGTCATTTGTATTTTAGTAGAGCTGTAGGCCTAGAACTCAAAGGAGAAGCTGGGGCTAGTGGCTCTGCTTTTTTTTTTTTTTTTTGAAGAGCCATTACCATAAAATTGGTTATAGGAATTGTGAGAAAGTTTATGGGGTTCACTAAGGCCATTATGTTTAGAGAGAAAGCTCAAGTCAAAAGCAGAAATGCCCCTGGTTGGGGAACAGAGTTGAATGGCTAACACTGCCTGATTCTGAGACTTGTTGTAAAGGTAGAGTTAGGAAGGTTGTGATATTGAGAATTAAAAATGGAACACAGACCTACACCTAAAGCCCAAATCTAAAATTTCTAAAAACGGAAACAATTTTTCTTTTTAACATTGAAGTAGGTAAAGATTTCTTAGACACAGAACAAAGGACATGATCTATCAAAGAAAAAAAAACAAATATATACAATTTTAATCAAAATTAAAAGGTTTTTTTGAGGCTGGGAACAGTGGTTCAGGCCTGTAATCCTAGCACTCTGGGAGGCTGAGGCAGGTAGATTACTTGAGCTCAGGAGTTTGAGACCAGCCTGAGCAAGAGTGAGACCTCATCTCTACTAAAAAAAAAAAAAATAGAAAAACTAGCTGGGTTTGATGAGACAAGCCTGTCGTCCCACACACTTGGTAGGCTGAGGCCAGAGGATTGCTTGAACCCAGGAGTTTCAGGTTGCTGTGAGCTACAGTGATGCCACAGCACTTTACCCAGGATGACAGAGTCACATTCTGTCTCAGGGAAAACCACAGCAACAAAGAAATACACCTTTTTTTGAAAGATATTGTTAACAAGAAAGTCACGGACTATGAGAAAAATATTTGAAAATTATATTTTGATAATGGTCCTGTATCCAGAATAAATAAAGACCTCTCAAACACAATCCAACAAATAATCCAATTAAAAAGGAAAAGATTTGCTCTCTCTCTCTCACCTCCCTTTGCCTTCCTTCTCTCTCCTCTGTCTTCCCCCTCACTCTTCTCCACTCTCCTTCTCTCCCCTTCCCCACTCTCTCCTTATCTCTCTCCCCTCTTTTCTCTCCTCCTTGGTGCTGCTCTGCAGCCTCCCTGCCCCCACCAATAAAAACCTTTCTACAAACAAAAAAAAAAAAAAAAGGAAAAGATTTAAAGACACTTTGACAAAGAAGTATACAGATGACAACTCAGCATATGAAAAGACAGTCAATATCATCAGTCATTAGGGATATGCAAATTAAAACCTCACTAAGATATTACCATACATATATTAGAATGGATAAAATAAAATACCGGCTATACCAAGTGTTAGCAAGGATCTGGAGGACTGGAACCCTCAGACCATTTGCTGGTGGAAATGTAAGCTGTACACCATTTTGGAAATTTGTTTGTAAGTTTTTAAATGAAAGTATATTACTGTATGCATCCCCCCGCCCAGCAGAAAAGGAGGCATATAGGAAAGCTTGCACACAAATGTTAGTAGAAAATTTATATGTAATCACTCCAAACTGGCAGTAGCAGAAAAGTCCATCAAACAAAAGATAGAAATGAAAGTTTGAACAAACTGTACTAGCTTTATAAAATAAATTCATACTCAACAATAAAAGGAATGAACTAATGGTATAGGAAACAGCATGATGCGTCTCAAAATGATGATGCTGAGTAAAAAAAATCTAGACCAAAAAAAGAGTAAGTACCGTGTTATTTCATTTATCAACCTTTTAGAAAATGAAAAGTAATCTACAGTGACAGACACCAAATTAACGGTTGCTTAGGAACAGATGGTGATTGGGGAGAGGGAAAAGAGAGTGATTACGAAAGATCATGGGGAAACCTTTCTGGGGGCGACCCAATCGTATATGCTATCTTGACTGTAGTGATGGTTTCATGGGAATACAGATAGATCAAAATATGTTAAATACATTCAGCTTATCTTATGTCAATTATACCTGAATAAAGCTGTTTTAAAAAAAAAGATTAAATTCATTATCACTCCCCCCAAAAAGACCTAAAATTATACAAATTAAAAAGGTGGGGAGGGGGAAAGGAAAGGAAGCCAGACAAAGAGGACCGAGAAGGACGGCAGCATTTCAAAGAGCTTGCAGTTAAAATACCATGCCAGAGAGATAGTGAGAACCAGGACCAGGAGAAGTCCATGTTCCTGGCAAACAGAAAGTCCCTGCAGTCTGTGAAAGTGTGGTGGGTCCCAGTGAGAGTGTCAGAGGCTGCAGGGAAGCTGTACAGAACAAAGAGATGACAGCAGACGGACCACTTGTTCAAAAAGCTCAGAAATGAAAATGAGAGAAATAAGACGGTAGCTTGAGGGGACAGCCAAATAAACTAAAGGTTTCTGGTGAAGTTTGAAAGCAGAAAAAAAAAAAAAAAAGAGGAAAGAAAAAGAAACTGAAGATTCCAGACATCAAGGTAAAACATGTGGGAACAAGATTCTTGAGGCATTTGCAAGGGATGGGATCTAAGGCGCAGGTGCCAGAGTGAGCCTGTGGGAAGGAGAGCTCTGTAATCGTTAACTCCTGACAGTCCTCCTAAAAGGATGGGCTACAGAGCACTTACATGGATTATTTTAAAGGCTAAGGGAAAAAATAGTTCTTTTTTCCAGCAGATTTCTTGGAAATCTTGGATCATTGGCCATTCTGACATTTTTCAACTCATCTCTGATAAAAGAAGATATATTAACCATCATCTCTAACCCCCAAAGTGTGACATTTTCCTGCTGTAATCTACTGACCACAGCTCGGAGGTCTCTGGCCCAAACCCCAATACACAACAGTACTTCTGCTTTGTTCTGTTTCTTGCTGCTTTAGGAAGACTATTCTGCTTTGTGTCAGGGACAAGCTGTGGGTTTATGTGTGCAAGGTAATGGGGGAAATCTCCATGGAGAAACAACGATTGTAACTGCAGAGAAGGCACTACTAAGACTTACGCAAGAGTGGAAAGGACGTGAATTAGAATTAGGCTTCGTCTCAAATCCAGCCTCCTCCTGCCACACATAATCTATCCAGGCATCTCCTTGCTTCCTCCGCGTAGTGGGTCTATGGCTTACCTCACATAGTTGTTCAAAGAATTAATTAACCTGATAGATTTAAGTATGTGGTAGAACGTAGGCAAAAAATGTAGAGTAGCTATACTTACTGTTTCAATGTTAATATAGCAGGTGTTCTTAACCTTTTAAAAAAATAGTGTGTCTTGATTCCATAATTTTTCTACCATGGATGTTCAGTTAAAGCCTATTCACATGTCGGTGATTAATTCAGCAGTCCTCTCTGTACCAAAGGTCAGATAACACATCAACACGCAGGGCTGATGTGACAATGCTAACAGTTGCCCTTTCTCCATGTCACATGCTGTTTTCCCTGTGGTGTATACTGGGACTTAATACCACCATTCTCCCCTCTTGTCACCAGGGAGGACCCTCAGTGATGACACATTAACTGACAAGGTACCTGTGACTTTAGAAGATGAATTCCCAGTGAAATTCCTGGAGTGCTGGATATTTTGTAAGTCCACAAAGTAGAGCCTGTATTCTAGCATATGCTTATTCTTTTAAATTTCTGAATATAAGTCCTTATTCAGAAGTAAGATGAAATAACTCAACTATTATCTTAAATCAAAGAGAACATATCTTTTAAGTAAATCATTGCTTTAAAATGCATACCATGCAGTTAATTTAATTATAACTTAGGCTCAGGGCTAAGCTCTGGCTTTTCTGATAGAATTAAACTGATGATTTTTGGACCAACTTGTGATATATTTCAGGCATTAGCTCTGTCCATCAATTTAAAGGATATAGAATTTGTGGATTATGTCTGCTGTCCATTCATCAAGGCAAAAGAAAAATTCTTGACAAATTAGAGAATAAATGCATAAACTCAGCCATAAGATCTTTTTATCATGATTGGAAATTCAAACACACAGTATGAATACAACCTGATAACGCTAATCACTGGTGATTTGGTGGCAGGTCAGCTTGTCTCAAGTTTTACGCTATAATCAAGTATTAGTTCAAGTGCAAAAATGGAATGTCATCTTAGTGATCAGGATACATTTGCTAAAAATAGCACACTCCTTGCCCATCTGATCCTCCTGGTGGCAGTTCACTGCATACTGAGTCCTATGACTTAAGAGCTATAAAGAGTCTGGCATGAGCTTTTCTCTGCTTTATATCATCTCTAGAATTAGTTGATATCCCAATCCTGGGCTATCGTTTGGCTCTAAGCTCTACTAAATTAAGTCATATGCAGGGCGGCCATAAAGTTCGTATGCAACTTAAAACAGTCTGCAGTTTAAAATTGTGCACGAACTTTATGGCCATCCTATATTACTTCTGAAGGATGTGCCACAATTTTTTTTCATTTTCTAGGTCTTTGTAGAGTACATGATTGGACAGAATACCATTGAAACAAATATTTATGTTGAGTTCAAAGAAGGAAGAGTATGCTCCATGAGTCAAAACCCATAAAAACTGCCCAATCTTGAACTGAACTAATAGCATAAAGTTAACATCGCAAAGTTAGTATTATGAAGTTAATTTGGCACATGTTTAATGATACACAATATTGTGCTACGTGGTAATTAGGCATAAATGGTAAGCAGTTTATATATGGTTGAAATTAGAAGTTTTACACAGTCAAAGCAAGTTCTAATTGATCATTTTCTTCTTGCTTCATTAATTTTCCATTTTCTATAAACAGCATGAATGTCGACAGCTTCTCTGGCACCTTGCTATAGGAATCTCAGTAGAAAACTACTGTGCTATTCTAAAAATACACTCGAAATCACTCATTCATTATGAACGAGTGTTGTATTGTTTAACCAACTGATGATGACTGAATAGTTAACAAAGTGTTAAAGGGATGCTAAATAAAGTCAGGGTGGAGTGTGGGTCTGTGCGTCACTCTCCCCTCATTGTCTGCAGCCTGGGTGCTCATGGCCGGAATGTATGATCCCACTGGTGAGTCTGGTCACTCTCTGACGGCAGAGATGGGCGTGAAGAGAGGAAGGGGCATGTGCATTTTTCAGGCTCCATCCCGCAGGATTTCAAAGGTTTCAGTTCTGTGCAAGTTCCCTCCTGTCTCCGAGTTCCAGTAACACCCCTTCCCCATTGCTCCTGCAGGCCTAAGGGTGACAGAACTCTTCTCACACACCTTGCCGGCCTGAGGTTTTCCTTCTACCCAGCTCATAGAAGGGACGTTCACTCTTCCCACACTTTCCTAGTAAGAATGTGCTGTTTGTTTCCTGCTTGGACCCTGACTGATTCCAAAGGTATGATTAAACCATACGCGTTTATTTTGTCATGGTTAACAAAAAGCAGGGTTATCATACTATGCCAGTATTTCTTGTTTTACTTGCCTTGTGTTTTATCAGTCTTGCTGTGTGGAATGTAGTAGGCACTGAATACCTGCTTTTTGAAAGAATGAATGAATCTATGTAATGTATAAGATTTCCTGAGTTATAGCTTCTAAGATCATTAAAATTCCAGTAAGATACTCAGTGGTGAAATTATAAATCATATATAGAATATATAAAGAATCATTATTTTGCCATGGTTGCTTGGTCACCCTTGTTATCTTTGAAATCACCTACATGCATTGTACCAAAACTATGTTTTCTGAGTTTCTTATTCTTTTAGTTATCAAAGTTGTGCCTTTTTACTCACAACATAGAATTGATAAAGTTGTTCGAATCAAGGTAATTTTTTCTTGTGCAAAATATGTGTTTAATAAATTCAGTTAAACGACTTCCTGAGTTCCTAAGATCATTTGATCAGTTGTGTAGAGAATGGATTTGACAGGAAAGATTGGAGGCAAGGAGATTAGTTAGGAATCTATTGCGGTAGTCCAAGACAAGCTAAATATTTACTGAGCTTTGTTATTGCTTTGGCCATTTCAATCCTGCTTAGTTTTGGGGTGGGGCTTTGGGACAAAGCTGTTATTTGAGTTGTTCTGGTAAATTCTTCTGAGTTGCAGTGTTTACTTTCTTTTTCTACATTACCTTTTCCTTTATTTTCTTTGGTCAACCAATTAATTTTTTTTTTAAGGTAACTCATGGAATTTTAAGTTGCCTATAGTCTAGTTTAGAAACAAAATATAAACACAAGAAAATAATAGCAAAATATTAAAGCATCAGAACAGTTTGAATGTGGCTTGAGATTAGCATCTAAATGAATAACAAAGGCAATAGGTGGGACTAAGGGGCAGCTCTGAGCTGGGAGCCTTGGGAAATTTTCAGGGTGACTTTGTTCTTGATAGATAAGCAGAGAGCTAGCAGAGGAAGGAAGATATTCATAGTAAGAGAAATTCTAATGAGAAAGGTAGAGTTACAAGAAAGCATTTTTTTAAATCCTTTCCTTCTTCCCTTCTTTCCCTTCACAGCCCTGAGCTGTCTGAGTTGAGCAGGGTTAAGGAGGTATTACCTCTGAATGGGGGGAAGCTATTCCACCTCCTTTTTCCCCATTCTTCAAGGCTCAGAGAGACCTGAAATGCTTGTCCAACATGTTGAGCTACTACATGTTTTCGGGTCTGCCCTAAGATTACAATACATATCTACTTAAATATCAGACAACTAAAGTAGGATACATTTTCTATTTTAATTCTAAATTAACAAAAAATTAAAGCTTGGCATCTGTAGCACAGTGGTTACGGCACCACACACATGCACCAAGGCTGACGAGTACAAGCCCAGCCCAAGCCAGCTAACCAACAATGACAACTACAGCAAAAAAAATAGCCAGGTGTTGTGGCGGGCACCTGTAGTCCCAGCTGCTTGGGAGGCTGAGGCAAGAGAATTGCTTAAGCCCAAGAGTTTGAAGTTGCTGTGAGCTGTGACATCACTGCACTCTACTGAGGGTAGCATAATGAGACGCTTGTCTCAAAAAAAAAAATTAATAAAAATAGGAATACCAATTTCTAGGAATGTTATATAAGTGGAAGATATGTATCTATTCTTTGAATTACTCTGAAAGTCATGAGGACACATTAAAATGCCTAGAGTAGATAAAGAGTTGTAGGAAAAAGTTTGCTATATGTTGAGTGATGTCAGTTGCAATACTGGCTTGAATGATTTATATGTATAAGCAGATTCATTGATTCCTTGCAACAGCCTTATGAATTGGTACTACGAAATCATTTCAATTTAACAGAGGAAATTGGCAAGGAGATTTATAGTAACACACCTAATGTCCCACAGATGGCAAATGCCAGACCAATAATCAAACTGAAGTTGTCTTGACTCCCAGGCGTTTGCTACTGGATACCTTGAGAAATTATGTAATATATTCAATTCTTTGTCTTTGAGATCTGGGAAGTGAAATTAGATAGTCACTAAGTATCCATCCAGCCTATTCTCTATTCCTTGATGAGGTTTTTCTTATCTCTCTCACCTAGGCACTTGACCTTTGCCCTTATATTAAAAATTAGGTGTTGAATTTACATTCTCAATTCCTCCTCTTTTTCCATGGCTCAGGTCTAGAGCTCTCTGACCTCACTTGCAAAAGAATGGCCCCATCTAGAAATTCTGACTCCAGTGGTTCTGGGTTTTAAATGACTTAAAGAGAATAAGATTCCAGGTTAGTGATGAGCAGTCCTTGACTCAGATTTGCAATTTCCCCAAGTTGTCCATGTCACAGAGGACCTATTTTCAGGATGCAACAGAAAATCGCCCTGTATTATGACAAATCTGAACTTCTTAGTGACTAAGAAGAGGTTCTAATTTTTTTCACTGACATTAAATTGGCATATGTTCTCTAACAAAAGACCAAAGGAAGCTATCTTTGTGTTGAATTTTTTTGAAGCAGCTTATAAACAATTTTATTTTTCCTGAATTGGTCTAAATATAAAAGAAAATTGCTCGTGTCATACGCATCACCAGCCTTGAGGGACATGTGCATATTCCAGATCATGTGCAGTGGCTTCAGTAGCTGAGGTTTGATGGGCACCAGACAAGGAGAGAACTGGGAACTGATTTAGAGGCCAAATGAAACCCTCCCTGGTTTCATATTCCAGAGTTTTGACTAGTAGAATTTAAAACAAGTTCCAAGCTCCTTTATGATCTGGCGCCTCCGAGGTCTGTGTATCTGAGCTGCCATTTGGGCAGCCTGTGCACTGCTTCCAGTACAAAAGAGAGGTTAGGAAGTAGAGAGGGGTCCAGAGTCACCTCTCCCTGCCTCACATACAGTTATTTCAGAGCTGATCTCATAAGCAAGCACGGAGTCATAACTGTGTGGGACAAAGTGTTACAGTCCAGAACTTGATGCAAGGGCTGGAATGTGGATCCCACCTCAGAGAGCAGCACACTGACTGGACCCTGACAGGAAGGTGCAGATGAGAGAGGCGGGGCCCATGAGTTTTCCAGTAGGGATCCCGAAAGGAGAAAAGAGGACAGAATCTGGGTCAAAGTCTAAAGGCAAATTTTGTACACCTATTTTTCTTGATTAAACTAAAAATTTTCCATGCCTTGAGTACTCTCTATCATAAATGGCAATGAAGAGGCACAAAGGAACCACGATTGGATCTGTAGGAAGCCTACAGATTATTCTTCACCCCATTATCCAACTTCTCCACCATAAATATGAAGCATCCAGTATGTGTTTTCTGTTTTTCTCTGGCTTCTTGTGTGTCACAGAAGTCTGTAGGAAAGAAAACTTGAGATGGGGATGGGTATTTGAGGATAGGAAGGTCTATTTATTTATTTACTTTTTTATTTTTTTGAGACAGAGCCTCAAGCTGTCACCTTGTGTAGAGTGCTGCGGCATCACAGATCACAGCAACTTCCAACTCCTAGGCTCAAGCGAGTCTCCTGCCTCTGCCTCCCAAGTAGCTGGGACCACAGGCACCCACCACAACGCCAGGCTATGTTTTAGTTGCAGCTGTCATTGTTGTTTGGTGGGCCCGGGCTGGATTTGAACCCGCCACCTTTAGATGTATGTGGCTGGCACCTTAGCCACTTGAGCCACAGGCACTGAGCTGGAAGGTTTATTTTCAGGATTTAGCCCTCATTCTGTTTCAGTCACAGCATGTCAGCACAGAGGGATAGGAGAAGAATATGGTCAGAACCGTGACCTGAGGATCTGGGGACGCGCTACTGAGGGGTGAGAAGGGTGGGCAAAGAGTGGGGCTGTCTCTTCTGACGTGTGGTAAAGTGGGATCCTGATGAAAGAAGCTTCACAATAGCTTGATATTTGCTATATTTCCCTTTTATTCTTCCTGTTTTTTTTCTTTTTATCATATTTCTTTTTTCCCTAGCAATCTACAAGAATTCTAAACCATTTGTATCACTTTGAAACTTTTGTGTGTGATTTTGTCTTCAGTATTTAAACCCACTTATGGCAATTTCTCTCTTACATTGTATTATCTCTGGAAATCATTATCATTTTCTGCCCGCACTTCACTGTAGTTAAATGTCAATCTGGACTTAAGCCCTTTACTACTGATGGTGCCTGTGGGTCTGCCAGGTGAGATGGTGCTTGCAGCTGTGTTATCCGAAAATGGCAGGGTACCTGTGCTGTAGTTTGAAAAACTGATTCTTCTGAAAGACTTGGATATAGTGGATGAACATATTCATTGCATTTTACAGCACTTTCCAGTTTCCCTGAAAGACCAATACATTGGGAAAATGTAAATTAGTGCTCAATACTCTGCGTAGGGACTGGACAGGGCTGGTTACACATGTCTTTGAAACCTTAAAGAAAGGGGAAGAGAGCAAAGAAATATTAAGTTTTTTAAAGGTACAGAGGAAAATGCAAATTCCAATGAGTCATTAATAATAACCAGTTTATTTCAGTTGTCATACCTACCTCTATCATTCTAAATATTTTAAATTGCAGCCAGACTACTGATGCCCCTTAAAGAGTCAAATACAAAATTAAAATCCATCCGGACACATTTGGATTCTTAGCTACTATCACATGGTGAGTCTCTTCCTCTTCACCTGTGAGCGTACACTAAGATTACCCTGTGTGTTTTCTTCTCTAAAAGCGTGCCTTCTAGGGAATTAAATATACACAAATACATGTCACATTTGCTTTATTAAGCATTTTTGGCTATCTTTGGTTTTCAGATAAACATTTACGAAATCAAAAGTTAAGTATCGTCTGGTAGTTTCATCCTGACTGACAGTTTGCATTTTAGACCCAAAGGAGATCCAAACAAATAACTGAAGAGAAGTTTCCACTTCATTGGTAACAACTTGATGGGAGCAAATAGATCTCTGGGGAGCCCACCCTGCTCTTCTATAAGACCAGAAAGATGTAGAGCCTCAACGTACTGCTTTTTGAGCAAGAAGAAATACATTCTCACTCGTAACATGAACTCTGAAGAAATTCGCTGCTGTTAGGGTCAGAGTCGCGTGTAGGATAAACACACAGGCAGCTCCAGGTTCTCCTGTGCCTTAACCTTGCAATTGGTTTTCCTTGCTCAGCATGGAGCAGTACTGATGTGAATGGGCTTTTTTTAAATCTCGCGTGATCAGGGAAATGAGCAAGTTGGGTAGAGCTCAGAAGGACCAGAAAATACAGCGCATGTACAAGCATGGGTTAGTAGACTATATGAATTAGTAGTTAGTAGGTATTATGAATTTTGAGGGAGGAAGGGGCCTATTTGTAAACAATTTACAGGCAACTTTCAATAAGAATGAAAGGTGGGCTGTGATACGTATAAGCTGTGCAGAGTCAACTTTTTTGTTTGATGGTTTGTTTGAAATAAAGGAAACAATTATTTGATTTCTCATGAGCTGGCAGTTCTCTCTCAACAGTAGTTCAAGTTATCTGTCGACACCAGAATTCTTTATGCCCGGGGTGAAGCGCAGGCTTTTGTGCTGTGCAGAGCCATCTTCTGAGCCTTTTCTTGACGTGATATTAGACTAAGTTCTGACTCATTGCTCGGCCCTTCAAGCCACCAGTTTCCCTCCTCAGCATAGTAAGGACTTAACTTACAAAAATGCTCACGTATGAAAATTAGGGTAAAAGACCTGCTTTAAGATAATTTACAAACATAATATATATTAGAATTATAAGTATTCTTCATATTAGGAAATGCTTTAAAAAGTTTTCAACTGGACCAATCAAATGTATTCCTGCCCCTCAGCCTTTCTTTCCTCCTCTTATTCTTAGTGGTTAATTTGTGATAATCACGTGCACAGTCACACTCAGAATCCAAATGGACTTTTGCAAACTCTCTACTGGTTCCTACAAGACAAGATGCTGTGATGTTTTCCCTGATATGTTTGGTGATTCCAGATTTATTGCCCTAATTATGAGCTAATGAGCTCAGAGCTTTGGAAAGAAATTTGCGTTACTTGCTTAAGTAGGACAAATTATCAGCTTAACCAAGATAAAACATTTCTTATTTCTTGAGACCCTTTAACTTACCAAAGAGCTGCCTATTATCTAGCCTAGTTAAATCAGCTTTCAGAGGATGCTGACTATACCTTGAAAATAATTCTACTCCAACTGCATGGAGTTTAGTTGGCAGGTCCAAATGTCTTTGGAAGCCTTTTCATGAATGGTCATATTTAGCCACTTATTTGGACACCCACCTCCTACTATTTTTAAGATCAGAGAATGTGAAGGAAGCCGCTGACAAATCTCTTTACAACCAAAACATGAATTCAGGAATAATTTAACATAAAGAAAAAATAATACTGCGCAAGTAGAGACTTCTAACATCTCAAATATTAAATGACGTTAACTTAAAGTAAAAACTGCAACTATTTACAATTTTCTCTGAAAGCCAGGAAAAAATAGGGGTGCATCCTTTCCTCTCCTTTGTATTTTCTCACTGAGAGGAAAAAATTGATTTTTATCCTTTTAGAGTTAGAAGATCATCACCTTATAAAACAAGTTCAAGGTCTTATTCTTAGTATTCGCTTCCTCTTCCTAAGTGTATCCTCCTATTAAGTGTTATTTTGAAGATTCTCTGGGAAATGATATAAACCATAAGGAGAACACCAGGGTCTCCCTAAGGATTAAGAAAAGGTGAATAAGCAAATTAATCAGCTAAATTAACCAGTTGCCGTACAAGATGCGAGATCTTGAGCGCCGTCACCTTGTACCTCATTACTTCCATTACATGCTTGACACTGTCATTATTCTACCCATTTCTTCCCATGCAGTTTCACTGTGTCAGCTTTGATTTCCCCCTGTACTTATTTTTTTCCAGCTCAGAGCTATTATATCACCTTCCAGGAGCATTGATTTTAAGTCAGGTGTCACAGATTTCCCACTCATCATTTCCTTGCCAGCATGAAACTGACTGCTGCTGCTACTCTGAGCTCTTTCATTATTTCAGTATTAATCAGCTGTTCCTATGGGTCAGTGCTTGCATGCTCCTTCCCCGTTCAGCTCATTGTTTAATTATTAAATGCTTTAGTTGACAAACATTGAAATAACTTCCCATCAGGGTGGTTAGTCAAAGATAAATCTTTAAGAGAGCAAGGGAGAGGTCAGTGATAGAAATGGTTCAACAGACATTTGTAGAATCTCTGTTATTTGTCCAGAATGGCAATAGGTAATATTGGAAGACAGACAGAACATATCACCACTCCTGACTCTTAAAGTACTTACAATCATGCCATGCAAAGCAATTTTGTTTTTGTTTTTTTTTTAGCAACAGAGTCTCACTGTGTTGCCCTCAGTAGAGTGCTGTGATGTCACAGCTCACAGCAACCTCCAACTCTTGGGCTTAGGCGATTGATTCTCTTGCCTCAGCCTCTTGACATGCAAAGCATTTTTGAAAAAAAAAGGCTTGGAACCTGAACTATACACTTCACTTCTTGTTTAGCTTAGATTTAACTTGCCTGGATTACTTTAGAATTTTGGAAATATTCAGAAGCCAATTGCCAGTGAAGGAAGGTTTCTTTTGTGAATCACATAAATAGCAATAATTGTTAGAAATTCAAACTTTTGAACAAAAAAAACAATTTTTGCTGATGAGAATTTTAGCCTGAATCTCATGAAAGGAGCTACATACCCATAAAAAAAAGTTACTTAAAAATTATTAATATTCACCACGACTTCAACATTTAGCAAAAATTTCTACAGCTATTTATCAATGTAATATCTGTCTTACCTGACGTAAAGACCATCACTTTTTAAGAAAGGATGGTACAAATTCATAACACAGAGCCTCATGGAAATTATGCCCTATGGAGATATTTCTAAATGGACATAGGAAATATTAAAAATACAGTCATTTCATTTGTTAGGTGTTACACACCTCCAGGTTGGAAGTAATAAAAATTATAATTTTAGGGGAAAAGAATGAGGAGGTCAGGAAGAATTTGTATCAGGATCTGTGGCAATTTAGATATTCTTCAGCATCTTTGTGAGATAATTGATGTAGAATACCTTTGAATGCAAGTAATATCCATTAAAAAGCCATAAGAGAAAAAGGTTATTTTACCAAAGTGCAAGGTCTTTAGATTACAAACATTGACCAAACCAACTCAAAGGATTCTAATGCTAACCAATTTTCATGTGCCAATCCACTATGTTGTTGGTTTGTTTTTTAATTCCTTTTTTCCAGGGTTATTTACAACTTTTTGTTAAAGTCCATCCTACTTATACTTTGGAAAGGCAGTAAACTTTTCTGGGAAAGAACATCAAGGTGATAGAGTTGTAACCTAAATATAAACTTCATATCTGCTTTTCTTGGGCAGATAACAACTTTATTTCCTATAATACAATGTGTGTAATTCTAAAGGCCAAATTTACCTGTACCTTAAGAATGTTGTTAAAATAAAACAAGACTCTAGGGCGGCACCTGTGGCTCAAGGAGTAGGGCACCAGCCCCTTATACCAGAGGTGGTGGGTTCAAACCCAGCCCTGGCCAAAAACTCCAAAAAAAAAAAAAGATTCTAATGGAATTTAACATACATTGATGGAAAACATTTCATCCAAATGCCAAGTGATATTCTGTTGTCTCCAACAATTTGTGGATTTATGTTTCTCAGCATTTCCAATGTATGGATTATATGCTTGTATATTATATATTGAAGCTCAGTCACACTTGAAGGCACCAAGGGAAATATCATTGAAAAAGTAATGGGATGGGGAGGCGCCTGTGGCTCAATGGGTAGGTGCCGGCCCCATATACCGAGGGTGGTGGGTTTGAACCTGGCCTCGGCCAACTGCAACAAAAAGAATAGCCAAGCATTCTGGCAGGTGCCTGTAGTCCCAGCTACTCAGGAGGCTGAGGCAAGAGAATCACTTAAGCCCAGGAGTTGGAGGTTGCTGTGAGCTGTGACGTAACAGCACTCTACCAAGGGTGATAAAAATGAGACTCTGTCTCTAAAAAAAGAAAAGAAAAAGAAAAAGTAATGGGATGTAATATTATAAAGAAAAACAAAAACCTTTTTATCCAACTGCCAACTGCCAAGTATGAGTAATGCTAGATGAAGTTGTCAGAAGTCTTCTCTGGTCATTCTTCTTTGGAGTGCCTTTTATAGTTCTGAGAATCCTGAGTTGGGGTTTTATTCTTGAGTATTGTATTAGTTATAAATTTGCCTGTAAATTATATTGCTACAAATAAGCCCTGTCATTTTTAATAAAATATATCAATTGATATCACAAGAAATATCTACAAAATGTCCTTGCATTTTGGTTCCATTGATTCTGATGTACAATGCAGAATACTTTGGTGGACACCTGTTACAGCCTTCCCATAGGGGAATTTCCTACTTATACACATATTACATCATTATTTATTCTGCTGTGTGAAATGGGTAATATGTAGAACCTACTCTACAAATAATGGTACAATACCAGAATATCATCTACCTAGAGCTGAAGATTTTTTTCATAATAACCTGTAACAATTTGAGAAATTCCAATTCAGTTTGGCCTACTCCTTAAGAAAGAACAAAGTATGATATTGGACATGTATTGAGATGGACTCTATTCATGTATTGGACTGGATTCTATTCAGTTGTAATACCCAAGAATGTTTGGCAACCGTGGTTCTATTACTTAAAATGAAGGACAGTAAAAATTTCTTACTCAGCCTGGTGTGGAATTGCTGTCTTATCTAATCCCATGTGCTACATTGAAAGACCCCCCCAGAAAGTGCTAACAAACATAGAATAATTAATACATTGGCATTTCTCTGGTGGAACAACTATTTTCAAATGTAATATGAAACATCTTAGAGAAAATGTATTTTCTAGCTTTCAACTTTATGCGCTCTCAAGAATATACATAGTGACCTTCACACTGTAAATACTCAGTAAGTATTTATGGAATAAAAATAAAATCCTGTTATAACCAGTGAATTTGCCCGTGATGTACAGAATATAAGTCTTGCATAAGATTATCTTTCATCTATGCTAATACTGTTCAAGATTCCTAATTGTCTATAAAATTTGTTCATTGGCTTCATGGAAACAGGAGTAGATTAGCGTCACTGCAATAATGACACAGAAATTCAGCAAAGGATTCATAATATCAGCTTTTCTGTTTTAATATTTCTCCTGAAATTCAGCCATGCAAATCTATAGAACTTAGTTTTAACAGTATTAGGCTCTTTCTTTACTGAACTTTTTTTCCCTCAATATCATCTCTGTCTGGATATCTATATACAACTTAATGTTAAACTTGTCAAAAGAAAAAACAAAAAACCTAAGGTTTTATTTTGTCTTAATATCCTTATTTTCATATGACTGCCATTCCACACTAATTTTTGCCCTAATCACTTCTTCCTTGAAACAATGAAGCTGATGAACATTATGTGGTAAAGTTTATTATTTAAGAGAAAAAGATTCAGTGAAATACCTATAGATCAGTGGTTCTCAACGTCTTCCACGTTGACTGTAAGTACAACACTGTGTTGCGACCCATGGGAACTGTATTAAAGGGTTGCTGCATTAGGAAGGTTGAGAACCACTGCTATAGCTAGAGAATAATAACAACACCTAGGGAAACACACAAAGCCCTCAGCATGCATCCACGGTAGAGTGTGCTCAACAATTGAGCGTTATTCCTCTGCACTGTCCTCATCCCTGACAATGTTTGGGACGGTAAAGCATAAGAAATAGAAGCTCTCTTTGAGACAAGAGATAGGATTATAGTTTATGCCACTGTTTTTGTATGTTATTCTTATTTAAAGTCATTTTTAAAATCCACTTCCAATGATATTGGGAAGAAGAGGGGAAAAAAATGGAGAGAACAACCTTGTTCAGCTCACTGTGGACAGAGTCTGCTTCTTACTTGCCTAGCAGAAGTCTTTCTCATTCCCTTAAAAGTCCACGTAGACTCCTGCAAATTTCCCTCCCTAATCATGCCCACGTTGACTGTAAGTACAACGCTGTGTTGCCTCATTGGGGTTCTGATGGCCTTGGCTCTTAGTTTCTATTTCTTGGTTCACCATTTAGATTCAACACCCTCTTCTCTGTGGGCAAGTTCATCTAAATACTATCAGCTAGTGTTCAATTGCTGGGATCACATAATTCTTTTTGGAAAATCCCTCAAGTACCTGAATTGGGTTGTGAATCAATCTAGTAACATCCCCATTCTTGAACCTGGCTGCTGCCCTGTTTCTGTTTCTCCATGGCCAGGCTATAAACTTTTATACATATTCTCACCTATATTCATTTCTAAAATTTCTTCAATAGTTTGCTCAAAATCTACCTTATTCATAAATCTTTCCCCATTCTAATAAAGGCAAATAGAGCCCTTTGGTCATTTTCAGAGATACATATCACTGCACACTTGGTTTCAGCTTGACTGGTGTATCCTTTTCCCAACCTAAAATGTGTTTAGATGTTATATACAATCATGTGAATTTGATCACATGTATTGCCTTTGGCCTTTGTTTTTATCTCAGACATAGGGACTTCCCAACTTATTCTTTGAATTTCTCCCTATAGCTCAAATGCTTGGATATAAGCAACATATACTCAAACGTATTTTATGTGGTTAATAAAACATGTTGATCTATGACAAGGTGCGTAGATGTGTTTAGATTCCAAACATTAACCTTCACCCATTTGCCTGTAGCTCTGTAACACCACACAACTCAACATTAGTTCTATCTCCTATCTTTCTAAAAGACTGGTAAGAATAATCAGTTGTGTAGGAATCTGTACTTGGCATTGGCAAGGGGAACAGTAAAAAATACAACCTTTGGGAAAACTATTTTTCTATGTTTTTGTGTATCCTTCCGGTTGTTTTTTCTGTACTAGGTGGTGGTGTTATAGCTGATGGTGCTTGGTTTACTTTTTCGTTTGGTAACTAAGTCACGTGTGTTTGATCACCTGTTTATTAGTTTAGCCAAAGACCTCTTGGCACCAGATGCTAACTTAGAATAAAGTCACAAGTCTGAAGTCTTACTAGAAGACATCCCTTGATTCACAGAGAGGCATGCTGGAGCTGACATGGTTACCCGTGTGTCTTTGTACATGAGGAAGTCTTTATATCTTCCACATACCCTACGATAAGTGCTTTGAATCCCTGTTTAATTTTTCTAGGTGGGAAATAATTTCAAATAAGGTGCCTTTGAGTACTCACATGAATAAACAACCAAAACGACAGTGGAATTGGGAAATAGGTTGCCAAAGTGGAGAAATGTAGAGTGGCTTGAAATCCCTGGATAAGATCAAAGAGAGTTCTCCTTTCAGTTGATACCACTCCTGGGGTGGGAAATGGAGCCTTACTGTGGTCAGCTTTTATTGTCTGTGCAAGCCTGAGACAATTCTTATCTCTTGTACCACAGTGTGAAAGCCTTTGAAACTGACTTGGGTTACCCAAGAGAGTACTGAAGCAGAACAGATACCAGCGGACAGTGGCTGCCACGCCTGGCAGGAGCTCCACTTAGGGCTATTTCACGATTTATGCATAGATGGTATTCATAGTTGTCTATTTTAAATCGCACACGAACTTTATGGCTACCCTGTTGGTTCTGACTCACGCTTCTGAATTGAAAAATTATTTTTAATATTCTCTAATCCTATATCCGGGCAATGGTTTATTTCTTTAAAAACTGGGCTCTGATAGCTTAGGAGAAATCAAAAGTCTCCTCCCCAAATATGATTCAGAGCTTCATGTATACAAACCCTTTTCATGCCCTCATCCAGTCTGTTGCAGTTGTTATATAAATATATGTCTGTCTTTGAGGCTATACATGCAGTGTCCTAATGGAAACACCCCTCCTCCTCCTGGTCTCTCCTGTAGGTCCATTTTATGCTTTAAAAACTTTTCATATAATTTACTCCACAACTTCTTTCTCTATTCTGGTGGCTTTATTCCTTAAAAGTAGAAAGTGAGCAAATTTTGAAGAAGTAACTCCCATCTGTAAAAACAAAAACTACAGTCACAAAGTAGAGACACAGAGCTTTAACATCCATGGAAAGAGAAGAGAATGCCCTATTTGAAAAAAGGCATTGTGGGATGTTTATCAAAAATCCATAGAATGACATCGACAATAACAAATATTGATGATGTGTACACAGATTTCATAAAAACTCAATGTCTCTTAGATTTGGGAGCTGGAAGGGACCTTCAATACCAACTAGATGAATCTCTTAATTTTGTAAGTGAGAAAACTGAAGATCAGAAATGCCCAGGGGCTCTGCCCCCAGGCTCCACCACTGGTGAGTTCTGCTTCCTCACCCTCCTTCTTAGTTTAATTCTCGTTGTAATTTACCACACAGTGAAAGAAAAAAACTAGTGGTGCTACAAAGATACATATCCATTTAAACTAGTCATTTGTGATCAAAACCCAAAGGTAAATGTAGTAAAAAAAGAATTTAGAGGATAGAGATCTATTTAATAGTCTGACCTAGATTTTAGTTATCCCAATCATATGACTTGTTTAAAGAGTATTTTAGAATATTCTGAAATATGTACAAACAGATCTATTACTTTGATTCACCACAATCATATACAGTTAAAATGTCTAAAAGACGTTAGAGATTAGAATTATACTGAGCCAATTTTCCAATACATTCACTTTTTTTCTCATGGTAAGATTGTTCCCAAATAATTATTTTTTCAGTACTTATAACCTACTTTAATTTTAGACCATTTGAAATGTAGAGCTTCCTTCCTTTCTTTGAAAAGATAATTCCAGTGTAATCTATCTTTGGAATCAAGATAGGATACTTGGGAAACCGATGCACCCCACAGAAAACATTTTGCATGGCATCTGATAAGGAAGCCACCAATTGCAATCTTAAGATGTGAAATCACCTGGGAATCTCCTAACGTCATTTAACAAGTAACAAATAACCAGGGCAAGGAACACTATTGCATTCCACATTAACCAATCAGGTCCATTTGGTAACTGGGATATCATCTGGAAGGGACAGATATCCAGGATGCCTGGAAATGTGAAGTTCGTTCAGGCTTGCTTGCCTAGACAAATCCCCAGTGGAAAAGAAACGTACAGTGCAGCTACTTGGATGCCATGTAAGGAGTTACTAGCCAGCTGGGCAGAGTGAGTGACATTTGGTTGAGGCGGGGTGTGGGCACAGTACTCCAGGCAATCTGGCTTCCATCTTCCCTAGTATTTATTTGGCAAACTCAGCCATCATTCCTCACTACTCCCCCTCGTATCTGAAGCAGTCATCTTGGGGTGAGATGACTTATTATAAATTTCACATAGTTAAAGAGCCTTCCAAAGGAAACAGATCCCTCTGGAAAACACGCCCAGGTCAAAGATAAACGGAGTGTGGCAGCACCAACTCTAACCCGGACTGACTGACCTTAACCATGTCTGGCTTCCTTGTGTTCCGAGACTCTTCCTTTGTACTTTTAGATAAGCCCTAATCAAGTTGCAACTTCTTTAGCTGGGGAAAGAGAGAACACACTCAACCCAGAGATAGAAGCTCCGTTTTCTTCAATAAGCTGAGGAGCTGTGAGAGCTACACAGAAGAAAAGCATTCAGTCCTCTGCGTTGTTGACTGCTTCTGTTTAGGAGAAGGTCAACGTTTCCTTATCCTGATAAAGGGTGGTGAGAGAATGTCTATTCCCAGTCGACTCTGTGGTTTTTAGCTTTCTTTGTTCTTCCCATGTCTGATCTGCTTTATTCAGGCCAAAGTTAGGGTATCAGCTGTAAGGCATTCTCTAGTGCAACAGGGTTCAAAGGAAGAAAATTGTGTACTCACACATGCACACAAATAAACGGGGGCTGCTTCATTTCCCCAGTGTCACCGTCTTATGATTTCCTTTGTGCTTTAATCAGGACCATAACTAGGGCATGTGACTAGGGAAAGGAGGTTACCGTTTGAAGGTGGTAATGGAATAGGGTTACATTTGTTCCATTTCCTATGCTCTTTACATTCACGAGATTACTATCACAAAAACGGATTTGTGCTGTGCCATTTCCTGTTCTTGTTACAATCTTTATCATGACAAAAAGGTACTGGGTTTTAACGCCTGGTGTTATATTTAACCATTTTCAATAACTGGTTTGTAGTATGGCTTTTGTTCATGTATTATGTTGTCTGCACAAGAAGTAAAAGTAGTGCAGTTCAGGAATTGTAAAGAAAGTATAGTGTGTGTCTTGAGGTTCTAAAATATCAGGCTATGGACAGATAGCCTCTCCTGTCTGTATCCTGACCTAACCCCCAGCACTTTCACCAGAGGCTCTGACTTGCTACTGCACCCTCCATGTAGACTTCAGATGCCCACGTTTCTTATCCCTGGCTCTTTATAGTCCAAATGACACTCCTAGTGACAGTCAGATTGTATAACTTGAGGGGCAAGGCAGTTCAGTTTCCAATTATCATTAAAGAATTTCTCCAGCATTACCATGCTGAGACTTCAGGCTGTTGATATGGATTAGATCAAAAATAGAACATGGTATAATAAGAACCTTTGCTTCCTGGCATAGACTAGAATCAGAATAGCTAATGGTGCAACACTTTCAAGCTCTCCTTTTTTAAAAAGTAGGTTTAGTTCTTGTGAAAGCTGCTGAGTTGACAGCTCAGGATACTATGGATAGGAAAAAAAAATGATAGGCTTTCCCTCCCTGGTTTTCCCAATATACCTTTAGCCTGCCCTGAAGGAAATGTCTCAAGTAGAGAAAGGTTAGTTCTTTCTCCGGGTACTTTTAATCTTTGAATTTAGGAGTGGGAGTATTATCCAAGCGGATTGTGAAGAATGTTTCAAGGTGGGGCTATGTTTCCTCCAAGTTGCTCAAAGCTAAAATTGACAGATCATTTCATACAGGCAACTATAAAACCACCCAGCTGGAATCAGTTTTGAACTCCTGTGTGTCTTCTTGTGAGTGAACTCTAGAGCTCTCTCTCTCCATGTGAGTTTTGCAATGCATTGTGTGTGGTTGAAGTATGAAGAACTCAAGCTTAAGAGGAAGATAGGGTAAAGCTTTTGCTTCATAACCAGTGCTTATGAAGAACCAGTCATCCCCAATGCTGACCCACCCACGTTTCTTGATATCAGCAGGGCTCAGTGCAATGGGGCTGTCTAGGAGCAAGGAATGGGGCTGTCTGGGAGCAAGGAAAGACTTCAGTGACCGGTTGGGGATGGTGGGTTAGCCAAAGTCTTTCAAACTTGGTAGAACAGAGCTAAAAATGTCATTACTTCCTTAGGCAGGATTTACTTGATAATACATAAACTTTGTGGAAGGGATCTATTGATGCATTTCAGGAAAGTTCTGAAATTTTAAATTTAGTTGTGAGCTTATAAACATTTTTTCCGTCTCCTGAGGGAGTGCCTTCCTAAGTATTATCTACCTTTTAAGTTAGATCCTCCCACATTTTAAGGGCCATTGCTTTAGAAAGTTAGGTCTCAGCCGGGCATTGTGGCCAGTGCCTGTAGTCCCAGCTACTTGGGATGCCACGGCACTCTACCAAGGGCGACAAAGTGAGACTCTGTCTCTAAAAAAAAAAAAAAAAAAAAAAGAAAGAAAGAAAGTTAGGTCTCTTTTCTTACTTTTCTCCAATTCTGAGACCAGTTGTCACCAGTCCCACTCAGAAAATACTTTGAGAAAAAGGCATTAGTTTTCTTGTAACATTTAAGTTGATTTATCACTTCCAAAGTCATGACTCTTCTCTCGTTTAGGCTGTTATCTTATTTGCTAACTGTATTTTTATCTTTACATTCAAAAGTTTTTTTGAAAAGACACATGTAATATAGTTGATGTCGAGGATAATGTCCTATCAAAGTAACTATAACATTCTATAAAAGCATGCACAATAGTGGCTGGTTCAGAAAGGATTCCCTAATGAACACTACCTTTTTAAGAAAAAGAAACTAAGAAAAATGTCACCCATCTTATAAAGGATAAAAATCTATTTTCAAATACAGCAATTTTTGAGTGCTAATACAAACATAACCACATTGTCTCCTCTTATTAAAAAAAAAAAGTAGAAAAGAGTTAAAGAGAATAACTCCTCCTTTTCCACCGAATATTGTTCTGGGAGTTCATAAGGTCAGGAACTTGACACTGGTTTCGGGTGGAAGCCAGTCAAGCAGGATTTCTTTGCCCTCTGGACAAATGGTTGGCCTACTTCAGGAATTTTGAATAATTATTGCCATTCTCCTCAACAGGAGAAATTACCTTTCTCAAAGAGAAGAGCTTTTAGCATTAACTTAATCCCATTGCCTGAGTACACAAAATCAGTTTTGCTCTGCAGAATTATTGTTCCTAATTTACAAGTATGAGAATTAGAATTATTTTATCTAGTTCCTTGGGTCTTCATGAAAATGAAGCAGTCATGGTGTTGCCTAGAATATGACATTATGCACCATGTACTTCTTGGAAAGAAATCTCATAAATACTTGAGATTTAGGTAGTGAGAGGAGCAAACTGCTGTTCCTAGTATGTCCAAGGTTGTTTTTCTCTGAGGGTCACAGAGACCACTGTTTTGTCCCTAGAACCATGATACTCAAGAATTTGGATTTTCATTCTCTTCCCATTAAAATTACTTCTATTAATTCCCATACAGATAAGCTTATAGCAGTTGTAACTGTCTGCAGCATCAGTCAGTAGTCTGTACTGAAATAATGTGTTCTTTTGAAACAAGTAGTTGGATGAACTAAATTATTCCATAGTCAGGTTCTTGACCAGTTTTAGCATCTAAGTTGACTTGAAGAAGACGTGATTTTGAAAGCCACTGGCCAAAATTACCAGCAGCCCTATTTTCATGAGAAAAGCAAAGTTACTTTCATTTTTAACTCCTTTACTATCCCTTGGTGATTTCTATTGTTTTGGAATCATTCTTTACCGTATATAACAAGCACTATTAACCTTATGGGATTACCTGTCCAAATTCCCAGGGAATGGAGACTAGCTGTGATTATTTTTGTATATCTCTGTTATTGCCTTAATATTGCCTCAGAATTAGACTAATTTTCATGAAGAATCCTCCAAGTAATTGGTATTTCAGGAATTGTTCTACTTATAATAAGAACCCCCTTAACTCTGAGGGAAAATATATTAAAGGATTGTTTCACAGCACCACACTGATTCAAAAATGCATACGGACCTTGATCTAGCATAGAAAAATCTTGTCTATGTTCTTTGGTTATCTGTTGTTGGGAGGAGGATGTTGATGGGGTGGGGTTTTTTTGTTTTTGTTTTTGTTTAGTTTTTTTGGATAGCTATGAATCCAAGCCATTCAGTTGGTCTTTCAGCCCAAGTGAAACACACACAACACACTCTTAACTTTTGTGTAGCCTGTGCAGTTGACCTATCCTGTTAAGCAGGCAACTAGCATTTTGTTTTGCACAGACTAGTTTCTCAATACTTTCTGACCCAGGTTTGTTGATTGCTGTAATGTTACCCCAGTACCAAAAAGAGTTTCTAGATATTAAAAAAAAAAAAAATCTGTGATTTTACACATTTTGCCTTGTGATCTCCACAGGCTACAAGTTTTCAGTTGTATTTTTATATCATCATTTCAGGGACACAGTAAGAAAAAAGTTTTAATGACATTACTTGTTGAGCTCCTTAGATAACATTAAATACCTATAAGGAAGCATTTCAAGTTACTACTTGGTTATGTGATTTGAGCAAACTTTTGAAATCTGATGGAGTTAAGTTTTGGGGCATGCTGTACTTCCAAATCGGGCTTCTTATATCCTCTGTTGGGAAATGTGAATTCAGGACATGTGAATTCCAAACTGAGGGATCCCAGTTTGTGAACTTCACTTTGTTTGCTTAACTTATGTCCAGACTTTTTTTTTTTACACTTTATTATAGAAAAACACAATGTGGGCCCAGCATGGTGGCTCACGTCTATAATCCTAGCACTCTGGGAGGCTGAGGTAGGTGGATTGCCTGAGTTCAGGAGTTCAAGACCAGCCTGAGCTAAAGTGAGACCCTATCTCTACTAAAAATAGAAAAACTAGCTGAGTGTTGTGGCAGGTGCCTGTAAGTCCCAGTTATTTGGGAGGGTGAGGCAAGGGGATCACTTGAACCCAAGAGTTGGAGGTTGCTATGAGCTATGACACCATGGCAGGCTACCCAGGGCACAGAGTGAGAAGCAGAGAATAGTCTCTTACTTATGTTAAGTAAAGACTATATGTTTCTACTCCTATGAAGTATCAAAAATAGCCATGAGCCTAGAAGCAGAATAGTCTTTGTCCTTCTGTGATGGGCTTATTTTACTTAACATAATATCCTCAAAGTTCATACATGTAGTTGCATATGACAGGATTTCTTTCTTTTTTAAAGCTGAGTAGTGTACCATTATATGTATATGCCACTGTTTCTTTATTCAGTCATCTATTGATGGACATTTAGGTTGTTACCACATCTTGCTAATTGTAAATAGTACTGGAATGAACAGAGGAGTGCAAGCAGCTCTTTGAGATCCTGATTTTAATTCTTTTGGATAAATACCCACAATGCATCATATGGCAGGTCTGTTTTTAGTTATGTGAGGAACCTCCTCACTGTTTTCCACAGTGACCATAACATGTTATATTCCCACGAACAGATCAGACATTGTGTTTGACACCTGTCATCTCAGCACCTTGGGGCCTGAAGACAGGAGGATTGGTTGAGGACAGGGTTCCAGACTAGCCTGGGCAACATAGGAGACCCTGACTCTCTAAAAAAAAAGAAAAAAGAAAAAAAATTGTAAAAACTTAGCCAGTCATGGTGGCCTGTACCTGTAGCCCTAGCTACTTCCAAGGCTGAGGCAGGAGAATTGTTTGAGGAAGTCAAGGTGACACTGAACTATGATCACGCTATTACACTCCAGCCTGGGCAACAGAGTAAGACCTCCTATCTATTAAAAAAACAAAATAAAAAAATAATGCCCACAAAATGTACACAAGTGTTCCAATTCCCCCATATCTTTGCCAACATTTTTGTATTTTGGGAGGGGATGATTGACCCTGATAGGTATAATATATTGTGGTTTTGATTTGCATTTCCCCGATGATTAGTGATGTTGAGCATCTTTCCATTTACCTATTAATCATTAGTAGATCTTCTTTGGAGAAATATCAGTTCAAGTCCTTTGCCCATTTGATTATCTGTCTTGTTTTTTTTACCACTGAGTTGTAGATACTGAGTGCCCAGATTTGATATTTGATGAGCTATCTTCTAGGATAATGATTTTTATATACTTAAAAATGCTTTTCTTGGCTCCATTTTAATAAATATTGGGAAAAAAATTTTCTTTTGTCAAAAAATGTTTGTGGGGCAGCACCTGTGGCTCAGTGAGTAGGGCACCAGCCCCATATACCGAGGGTAGTGGGTTTGGACCCAGTCTTGGCCAAACTGCAACAAAAAATAGCCAGATGCCTGTAGTCCCAGGTACTTGGAAGGCTGAGGCAAGAGAATCACCTAAGCCCAAGAGCTGAAGGTTGCTGTGAGCTGTGACACCATGTCACAGCTGTGACAGCTGTGTCTGCTGAGGGCGACAAACTAAGACTCTGTCTCTAAAAAAAAAAAAAAAAAGTTTGTGTTAGAAGCATCAGTAATACAAAGGTAAAGTTTTTTGCCAATTCTTGTAATTTTTCAGTGATCGCATTCTGTTGTATTTTGATTCCTATCAGTATGCAAACATTATAGAACCCTCATATAAAACATGTAACTCTCCTATGGTAGCCGGAGAGGTATGCTACCTGGGCCTCCCTCTAACAAAGTCCTTGCTGATCAGGTCCAAAGAGCACTATTAGGTAACAGTCTCCAGCAACAGCACCTTTAGAATCCACCATAGCATTCAAGGTAAGGACGAGCTTTCCCCTATATAACCACTAGCCAAGGACTGAGGAGAAGCATCCTAATTCCTTGCTACTATGCCTCATGAAGGGTTTGCTCTGTGAGAAACTTGGTGGCAGAGCTCCCTGATCAGGCTAAGACTTTCCCAGAGCTGCACCATCATCAGAGAATTTTCCTACTTAGTCTTCCCTCCCTCCCCTTACCTTTCACAGGTGTCATGATCTTTCCCTGCCTCCTCCTGCTCCTTCTCTCCAACGTCTTTCAAAGCATTATCCCACTAAATCTTTGACCTCAGTCTTGGGGCCTGCTTCCCAGAGGATCTAACCAGCACACCTCCCTTGTGTCCCAAAGCCCTTTCTAGGTACAGCTCCATTTCTTTTTCTGCTCCACAATAGAACTTCTCCTAAGAACAGTTTAAAACTGTAGTTTCTACCTTCTACTTCCTGCCTACTTGGCAATCCCCGTCTATCAGTCTCTATTACCAGTGCTCCACTGAGAAAGGTATTATCAAAGTCACCAACTAGTTACCTCCATATTGTAAATCCACAAGGAACTTCCCTGTAATCTTATTTTGGCTCTCAGTGACATTTAATATAGTTCTTCCATCCCTTAAAAAAACAAAACTTAACTAACTTAATTTCACTCACAATGCAGGAAGTCTGTATTAGGCCCTAAGTAAGAAGATGACCTCTGGATTCAGATAGCTTTGATTAGAATCCTACATCTGCCAATTTTGAGTTGCATAAAATTGGGAAAATTATTTAGCTTCACCATACTTCAGTTTCTTGGACTACAAAACGGGGATGGGGCAGCATCTGTGGCTCAGTGGGTAGAGTACCGGCCCCATATATCAAGGGTGGTGGGTTTGAACCCAGCCCCGGCCAATTGAACCCAGCCCCGGCCAAACTGCAACAAAAAATAGCTGGGTGTTGTGGCAGGTGCCTGTAGTCCCAGCTACTCAGGAGGCTGAGTCAAGAGAGTCGCCTAAGCCCAGAAGTTGGAGGTTGCTATGAGCTGTCATGCCACCACAGCACTCTATCAAGGCCAATAAAGTGAGACTCTGTCCCCCCCAAAAAAAAAATAAAATTAAAAAAATATAAAATGGGGATGATAATAGCACCTACCGAAATTGGGGGAATTTAAACCAGACAAAAGAGTATCTGGCACAGTAATTGGTAGTCATCATTATTCAACGGCAGACTCTTCCTGGGTTTTTCTCTTTCCTGAATAGTCCATTTCTATCTGCTAGTTCTTATAAATGAGACCTCTAAATGTTGGAGTGTTCCAGAACTTGAACAGGGGCCCACTTCTCTAGCCATAGTCTCTCCTAGCCCAGTGAATTTATATACATATACCACCTAGACGCTCCTAAATGTATTTCTTCATCCTTGACCCAAATCCAACAGAAAATTTGACATTTATTCTTATATACTATAAAAAGGTCAAGTTTAATGTATCCAAAATAGAACTCTCAATAACCCTATCTTGTCAAAACCTGTGCTAAGACTCCCCTTTCCTCCCAATTTTACTTACTATCTTATGTTGAAAATATAGGAATCTTTGTTTTTTTCCCTTTTCTCTCATCTATTAGATTTAATCCCGTGGGGCCTCTTTATCTCTACTACCCCCACCTTGGCCTAACAACCAAGGTTTCCACCATCTTTATCCCAAAATACTGAAATCACCACCAACTTCCTAGCTTTCACTTTTGTTCCTTTCTATAGAGGAGTAAGTACCCAGTTGCCAAGCTTATCATTTTAACAGGTAGTAAAATTATGTTTTCTCCCCTCCTTAAAATCACCCTTTGTCTTCTGATTGAATTTAGAATAAAATATAAACACCCTTCTTTGGACTGTATGGCACTACAGTAGAACCTCTGTAAGTTGACCTCCTGCCCCAAGGGACTATAACAAACTAGTCAACAGAGGTGGTCCACATAAGGAACTTCCATTGAGTGCATGTGTTGCGTGTTCAGTCTATGAGAATTAGGTCGTGTTAAGGTAGTGGTCATTGAAGGAAGGAGGTCAACCGTGGAGATTCTCCTGTGTGTGTCTAGTCCCCACTTCCTTCGCCATCTCTGCTCAGGGCTCATTAAACCCAGCATCGTGTGCTCAAACACATGGGTCTACTCACTGGTCTTTGAATGTGCTAAACTTTTATTTGATTCAGGCACCTGGAGTCTGCTCTTCCCTATAAATGCAGTGCTCTTTCTTGACTCTTTCCCAGGCCTACTTCAGTTCAAATTTCAAGTTTTGACTCAGAGTGCACCGCCACCTCTGGATGGCCTTCCATGACCAGCTATCCAAAGGAAAATACATATTCTTCCTTTGTTATGACTCTTCAGCCTTTTATCCCTCAGGAAGATGTGACACTATCTTGATTATTTGATAGCTTATTTAGGACTAGTGCTTCCTACCTAGAGCAGTGCCTGGTAGACAGCAGGCACTTAATATTGGCTGAATTAATAAATGAATGACCCAACCTCAGCAGATAGCAAACATTAACAAGTGACATGGTCATTCACAACTTAAGGGACCACTCTGGATGATAGAATATAGACACTCATCACCATTAATTGTCAGCACTGGAAATTGTACATCAGATAGATAAACAAAGTAATATGAAAATTGCTAAAGGTAGCAACTATTTTAATATTTAGAAGATTAAAAAGCTAACATCTTTGTCATAGACTGCTATTTAAAGTTTAAGTTATGTTAAAATTTATGCAGGTTTTGGGGTGAAAGGATGTTAACATTTCTTAAATATCTATTATGTGCTTGGAATGTAGCTAGGCTCATCACATTGGAAATACATATG
Source organism: Otolemur garnettii (assembly GCF_000181295.1). Lineage (NCBI taxonomy): Eukaryota > Metazoa > Chordata > Mammalia > Primates > Galagidae > Otolemur > Otolemur garnettii. The sequence goes on from NW_003852408.1 coordinate 18,898,456, forward strand.
TGTCAGAATATATTCTTTTCTGCTTTTATGTTAAATTGATTTAAAAGGCTATAATATTGCTATGTAAATTATAAATGAAATTCACAAGTACTTTATTTCCCTTTATGTTTAAAAATAGTACTCGATAAACCTAAGATGTATCGATTATGATACCTTAAGATAATTTAGGAACCTATCAGATTATTTTCATTGGGATGTATTTTACGTTTTAAAACATCATAAATCAGGAACAAAAATTATGCTACACTTCACTATAAGGAGAATATGTTCCTGAATATTTTTAATAATGAAGGTGAAGGGAGGCATTTAAAAGTTAAAAAATGACAGCTGCCATCTAAGCTAGGCGATTAAGTACTCTACCAGTAGGATTTCAGTGAGGCAGCCAACTGTCCATTTTGCAGATTTAAATAACTGAAGCTTAGAAAAGTAACTTGCCTAAATTTAATCACCTCTGCCAAGATTTGAAGTCAGATCACTGACTTTAAAGCTCTTAACCCCATTGCAAGGCAATCATTATAGTGGTTCTATAGCATGAAAAAGTAAGTCACCTTAATGAGAAGAAGCTGAGTTCTTTACCACTCCGACTATAACAGTAAAACTCACAAGGATTTTTCTCTAGATTCAAATAATAATTTATCGGAAATTAAGTTATGAAAGTATATGACAAGCTTCACCACCAGAGAGACCTAGATCTCTGCCGAGTCCTGGTTGAAGTTCCACGGGAATCCTGCAGCAAATTCTCCTGGGAGCTTTCCTTTCATGAGCACTAAAACTCCACACAAGCAAGTGTTGAAGGGAACACTTAAAAGGCCTCCTGAGCTGACCCAGAGTTTGAACGCCCTTGACTGGACTTGCTAATAGGAGATTCAGGCTTGATCAATCCCAGATTTTTGCCTATAGACACCAGTAACGGCACATGCTGGGCAGACAGTATTTTAAGATCCCTGAGGGATAAAATGCCTCATCACTCAACAACCACTTTGGCAGACTAAAGGGTAACATTGATTGGCTCTGAACAAGTAAGAGTATTGGAACCTCCAGAGGAAAATATGATAGAAAAATAGAAAAAAAAAAATCTGACTTTTAAAAAGCCCTTTTAAACCCAATTTTAATTTTTCATGGATTCATAAAATAAATGCAAATCTATTTGCACAGGGAAACTCCAACAGTCAAAAGATGGTCCTGACAAGTCATCTTTAGAAACGGTTCTTTTATTCATCCACGTACTCAATATTTATTGAGCACCTATTGTGTGTCAGATTCTATTCCATACCCTGATGTATGAATAGGCTGAAGTAGTCACTGATCTCAAGGAGAAAGACAAATAGATAATGTAAGTGTGAGAAGAAAAATAAAGTGAAATAAGAAATAGTACTGTGCGGAGGGGAAGGATGCCGTTTCCACCTGATGGTCAGGGAAGGAAGGCCTACCATTTGATAGGGGACCTGCAGGAAATTAAGGGGCAAGCCATTTTGATTATTTGTAAAAAGATTAGCTAGAGCAGGGTGGTCTTGTGCCATTTAAAGGAGTCAAAGTCGGCAGGGCATAGAGCCAGGGTAAGCACCACTTTGTAGGCTACGCTGGGGCTTAAGTGTGTCCTCTGTCCAGACAGAAAGTGCCTGGAGGGTCCTGAACAAAGAAGGAACATGATAATGAGTCTCCATTTAAGGGTACCACTTAGTGCAAAGCAACTCCAGTTGTTGAGGAAAGAGTTGATGGTTTGAAGCAAGACAAATCCTTTGGTGGTCCTGAAAAGTGGTCAGACCTGGATATATCGTGAAAGTGGAGCTGGTAGACTTGGCCAATAGTTTAGATATGGAGTGTCGTCAATAAAGAGGGTGATTGAAGAATCTCCTGGGGCCATTTATGGATGTGGGGAAAATTGGGGGGGAAACTATTCAATGAAAGTTATAAAAAATTAAGAGTTCTTTTGGAGACCTGTTAATTTGACATGGCTTTAGATAACTAAGCGGACTAAGAAGTTGGACATAGACACCTGGAATTCACAGGGGAAGGCCCAGGCTACACACAGCTTTTGGGGACTCACCCAAACTAGGGGGTACAGTTATAGCTTTGGGCCCAGAGAGATTACCATGGAAGTGGATCAGAACAGTAATAACTGTTGAAAGAATGCGTGTTTAGTATGCGCCAGACATTATACAAGCGCTTTACTCACATAAAACTCACTTGACTCTCATAGCAACACTACGCGGCAGATACCCTTATTCACCACTCGAAGAAACTGAGGCACAGAGAAGTTAAGTGATCTGTTTCAGCTCACATAGCTGGGTAAGTGGACGAGCCAAGATTCAAGCACAGACAGGCAAGTGCCTGAGTCTTCTGCAGAGAAGGCTCAGGCACCACATCCCACTCTCAGACCTGTTTCTGTTTCCATGCCCTGTATTCCCAAGTCATGATTATAAGAAAGAGTGAAAACAAAAGTCAGAGTTTTTGCACCATTTACATTCTAGGCTCATACAGTTATTAACACCAGAAAAGAGAAGATTCATAAGTCGTTAAAAAACAAAATACAAAAATCAAACAAACCTTCCCTGAAAAGAAAGGCCAGCCACCCCAGGAAAGAAACAAAGACGCTTTTTATCTTATTCTATTTACCCAATTTCATCTATAGAGTATCAGATGTGTTTCAATCTTAGAGATCTAAAAGAAGGGAAAACTATGTCTTAGAATTGATGAAATATATATATATATATTTTTAAGTAGCCAGCTTATTTTGTTGACTGGCCTCTAAGCATGATTTCACCAGGAATGCATTTTTTCTTAATATGTGTCCATTATATTAGACCACACTGCCTCCTCTGGAGTACAGATAACTTTGTCTTCTACAAATATTCATTGTGAGCGCCAATGAAACCTTTATTTTTCACTTTCCGGTTACCGTATTGTACGTAACAGTTCAGAGCAATCTTCATAATGATGAGTTATATAACTGTGGTTCTTTTTCACATTTTTATTGACAGCAGGATCTTTATTTCATTCTCGTAGTATCTCTAATATAGCAGCAACTTGGCCAATCTTTACCAAATTAATAGACATTTAAATTTATTTATTTGTTAATTTTGAGACAGAGTCTCACTCTGGTGCCCTGGGTAGAGTGCCATGGCGTCATTATAGTTTAGAGTTTCTTGGGCTCAAGTGATCCTCCTGTCTCAGCCTTCTGAGGAGCTGAGACTACAGGCACCCGCCACAATGCCCACCTAGTTTTTCTATTTTTAGTAGAGATTGGGTCTTGCTCTAGCTCAGGCTGATCTCGAACTCCCAAGCCCAAGCAATCCACCCTCCTTAGCCTCCCAGAGTACCAGGATTACAGGTGTGAGCCACCGTGCCTGGCCAGACATTAAAAGTTAAATAGTTATCCCTAGTGTCAAAATAGGACTATGTGCACATGCAGAATATGGTCATAACCTCACCTGTTGTCACTTTAAATTTTGATGTTTATTTTCATAAATCTTTTACTTGAGCGCATGTCATTCATGTGGGGTCAATCTGCATATGTATAAAATTTCTTCATCTCAAGTTTCTCTAGACAGGACCAACCCAAACATGCCACCCTACAGAGGGTGTTGCCATTACCCAGTGGTGGCAGAGAGGAGCTGCAGGACAAACTTTGAAAACATTATACCAAGTGAAATAATCCTGACATAACTATTGTATGATTCCACTTATGTGAGGTACCTAGAAAGGTCAAATGCAGAGAGACAGAAGGTAGAATAGTGGCTCTTCAGGGCTGGAGGGAAGGGGAGTTGTTTAAAGGGAATGGAATTTGCTTAGAATGATGACAAAGCTCTGGAGATGAGTCGTGGTGATGGCCACACAGCAACATGAACACGTGAAGCCACCGAATGGTGTGCTTAGGTGTTCATTTTATCTGTTTTACCACAATAAATAGAGTAAACACAACCCTAGGACAGCCATAATGCTACACATCTCCATTCTTAAGGGACTTTCTAAATATGTGGCTGGAAAAGTGGGGAGGACTCTACCCGTGTCTCGGCGGGAGCTTCTGTGTGTGCCTTCCAGCAGATCGTGCCCCTGCTCTCCAAACATGATGTTCTCCCACTGCCTCCAGAGTTGTCAGAAATCCAGACATTCAAGTCGTCAGTTGATTTTAGGTTATCTCAGTACATATAGATCTCTTAAATGAAAGCCTGAATCTGCCCTGCGTTGGGTGAGGGAATACCTTTGAAGTCCCTGGGTGACTTCCCATGGGACCTCATCACCTAAAAGGAGAATCTGGGAAACTTTTAAAAGTCTCAAAAACAAAGTTCCCCAGGATTGAATGGTCAAATATTTTGGAAAATACAGTTTAACAACTTTTTCTCCTAGGACTGGGCTCAGACAGAAAGGGCACAGACCTTTGCTTGCTGGCAGGGCTGAGTTCCGTCCCTGTCCCTGCTTCCATCCCCTATGTGATCACCTGCAAGTTGTTTCCCTGATCCCAGTTTCCTTGTCTGTAAAATAGGAAACACAAGGCCTGCTTTCCTTGGTTGTTGTGATCATAGATCTACCACTGAGGGCCCAAAGTAAGTATCAAGAAACTATAGGGTTTTTTTCCTCTCCCAAATTACGTTATCCTGGCATGACCACTAAGTGTTTAGGTTTTGAGACTGTAAGTGTGGGCCACACATAGTGAGTCCTCAAACCTGTCTATGTGGAGATGGCTTTGTCCTTGATCCTATGGCAAGAAAAGCAAAATCTGCAATGCTGAGGACCATCTTATTTAAAACCCAAAGGAACTATAGCTGCTTTGCCTCTTATGGGAAGTGACAAACTTGATATCGGTAGGAATCAATCAATACTGTTCCCTTCCCTGAAGAGTCTAATGGGGCAGAGTAAAGCAAAGACCTGAATGTCAATGAATCTCTTCAGTATGCCAAAGAGAAAGAGCAGGAACAGATAGCCCCTTTCCGGGCTAGGCCACTCATGTATCTTTGGGATGCAAGTGTGGAGGGCATAGTGCTCTCCATTATTAAGTAAGAAGAATAGAAATTTAGGGGAAAAGCTTAAAGTAGCAACAGTACTGGACTAAGTACAGAATCCCTTGTCATTCCCAAGCCTTTAATAAAAACTGCTACACACTTATATGAAAATAAAGCGGAAAGTTCTCCGATGGTTTCCAGGGGTGACCTGGTACAGTGTAGACACAGCTCTGTGGAAAAGCATCACAATCCCCAACTTAGAGCAAGCACTGCAGAGGCCGAGCTGACCAGAAAAAGCACGCACCATCCTGACCTCCCATCCCCTGCCGGAATTTGTGGAAAGACTGAAGATAGGAATGAAAGGGTTCCTAAACACGTGGGATAAGGCTCAGATCTATTCTGCTGAACTGAAAAAGACAGAACGCTTCCGCTGATGCCTGGGATGCTGCAGTAACAGACTGGGAGGTGGATGGAAGGCTGTCCGCACAACCTCATACTGCCCTGAGTAGAAAACTGGGGTAGCAAAGTGGGCATATGCTACTTCCGGTAAAGGTCTCTGGAGAAGAGATTTATTTTTTTCTGTGGAACTGTTTATTATGTACTTATACCTAACACATACTTCTAATTTCTTCAGGGGAAATGGCTTCACAGGAGAAAATTCATCGACTGCCTTTCATAGCGTTCATGAGAGACTAGGCACGTGTGAAATGCACGCCTTATCCATTCATACTTGAGCTCCCAGTTTGCACAGGAACAGAGATTCATAACTTCATTAAAGACTCTGTCTTATTTCTAGAAGACAGAAAAAAGGTATATAAAGACATAGGCTTCCTCTTATATATGTTTATATCTTAAATGTGAAGGAGGCAGGTTACCCTATTTTATTCTTTTTCAATTTGCTTTTATTTTTTTTTACAGCCTTAAAGCTTGTTTCTATGTTATAATTTAATCCCTGTTAATTTAAGACTTATAGACCCAGGGATGGATATCTTTAATTAGGAAAATATTTTTGTTGCTTCACTATTCAGTGGTTTTTTATTCCCCCTTCACATAAATGTTTTGATGTTAGTGAAACACACTGAGGGGTATTTGAGTTATTTCCTCTGTAGAATTACAACAAGTCATTTTAGCTGGCTGGTTAGCCATCTAAAAGGGGAATAGCTCTCCAATTCTGAGGGCAATTCTTAGAACACTGTAGATTCTCAGCAACTAATTAAAAGAAACAAAGATTGAATAAATCAGAGAATGAACCAATGAATAGGTGAACTGGGGAAGAGTTGTCCATATTTCAAAGAAATTAGCCAAATGCTTTTTGCTTATATAGTAACAGTTCTGTTCACACTTTGCAAAACCTCCCCCAACAACAGCGCACACAGACACCAATTGCTCATAAAAAGGTTTGGCTTGGTAAGTGGGTACATAAAAATGTTAGCGGCCTCGTAGGAGATTGAAAGGTAAAAGTTAGAGAAAGGAAAGGATACTTCTTCAAGTACCTTCATTCTCTTCAGTGAGTGCTCATTAAATGAATGACTAATGAATACTCAATTCAGGCTGTTCCTCTCTTCTATCTGAGCTCTCTTGACTATCCCAAAGGATTTTTATAAATGGTATAAAATAGAGATTTTGATTTTTAACAAGACATGCCTTTCATCACCTTTTCTTGCGTAAGCAATATGAACTATCATATTTACACAACAATATCCAGGACCCAGTGGAAGTTCTCACTTCTCTCCCTCCCTTGGTCTTTCAACAAACTATAATATTTCTTCATGAGTCTGTGTGATTAGACAATTACAGCATCCATCCAAATGTGGAATTCACATTGTGCTATGAATTTATAATTCTTTAGCGATTAGAAAAAGATACTATACATAGCATTAATGGATTTATAATGGGTAAGATGCATTGTTACCTGAATAAAAGGTTATTAAGGTTATTAATATCTAGAGATTACTAAGATTTCTGTTAAAGTTTATGCTCTCAACCCTGAGTGGCTTTGCCTTTTTCTTTCACTATTGGTGAAATGAGAATATCTTCAAATAGACCATTTAGAATCAAGGACAACAGATATATGACAGTAGAACAGGGCAGAAGCTGCCCCTGGGGTGGTCACATGAACAAGAAGAATCAAAGAAGCCTTTCGTGTTATACTTTCTAAGTCTCTACCATATTCAAAAGAGGATACGCGTACAGGCTGAAAGTTGATAACACACCAAATTAAACAAAGATTATAACTATTTGTTTTATTTCAAAAAGGCTTTGTCTGTTCACAGTCAAATGATTAGTTCATATGAAGATAAAATTTAAAAAGAAAAAAAAAAAGAGACCAGAAGAAAAGATGTTGGCATTTGCAGATGGCTTGAGTAAGTTCCAGTGCCAGTGACTTCAGGTAAACTGATGCCTCCCTGCATTGTGTGGGATTAGAACTGTCCAAATACCATGAGTAACATGGAAGTTCTCTGAAGGGTAAGTCAGCGCCCTGGTTTAACACTTTCTGATAATTCAACTGGAAACATAACTGAGAAGGTTTGCTGTGGCAGTTTCTTGGAGATGGGAGTGATGTGCAGAGTCACTCTACTTGGAACTCCATCAGTTTATTCCTAAACGCTGGCAGACTGAATCCACTGTTTGCCTGGTCATTGCTGTTGCCTTTTCATGCTTAAGAAATTCAGCCTCGTCCTTAAATATCCACCGTCATCACCTTTAACAGCAGGATACTGCTTCCTCTTCTTCAATGCTTCCTACCTCATACTCTGCAGAAAATGTGTGTATTCTAAATAAGATGTTTGTCAATGATAAGTGATAGGTTATGCTTTTCCCTGAAATATATTCTAGCAGTTTTGAGTTTATAGCTTTCAAAGATTCCATTGTTATTTCTCTACATTCCATCTCTTTTGAAGTTAGCCTTTGGGTGAGCTTTTATCCTAGGTGCTTTGGTGATTTCACAGCAAAGCAAATCATATTTTTATAGCACTTATTATTCATCATATTCCTATTGGAGGGGTTCAAAATGCCCTTGAAATTTCCTTCTTTATGTCAAAATGCTTTCATGCACCACCATTGGCTTAGGGTTAGCACAGTAATGTGTGCTATTGAAATATCTAAATAGTTTGACTAAAATAATTTCTCTAAACAAAAATAATAAAAATAAGGAAGACTAAGTCCTTTTTTTCCACTGAGTTTCTTTGGCTTCACTTAACTTAGCACTTAAATGGGAATCCAGTAAATTTTACCATGGCTGTGCATTCGTTGGATGGTTGGATGACCAAAGGAGTATTGTGTTTTAACCTAAAACTATGTAAAACCAATTGTAGATCAGCAATTGAAGGAATTATTAATTAGTTTTAATAAAGCACAGAATTGCAATCATGTGTTAGCATGGTTTAGAACTAATTTTATGGGCGGCACCTGTGGCTCAGTGAGTAGGGGGCCAGCCCCATATACCAAGGGTGACGAGTTCAAACTCGGCCCCGGCCAAACTGCAGCCAAAAAACAGCTGGGTGTTGTGGCGGGCGCCTGTAGTCCCAGCTACTTGGGAGGCTGAGGAAAGAAAATCACTTAAGCCCAGGAGTTGGAGGTTGCTGTGAGCTATGTGACACCACGGAACTCTACCAAGGGCAATAGAGAGACTCTGTCTCTAGCAAAAAAAAAAAAAAGAACTAATTTTATGCTACTTCTTAGTTTTTTCTTGGATTTTTAAAAATACACCTTACTTATTCTTTCTGTATCCACAAGCACAAAACACAAAAAATATAGTAAAGAAGTTTTATTACTACAAGTTTCAAGAGAGTGGTATCTGGGAATAATGATTAAAAGTGAATATTAAACATAGAGCATAGTCTTGTTGACTAGCTGAGAAATGTCAATTCCTGATTCAACAACAATAATAATAATGATCCACTCTAATAAACTTTCTTATCAAATAGCAAAAATCTTCCCTCGAGTCATTTTTCTACTTTTGTGTGATATAATAAAAAGTTTTGCAAAGTGTCCTATTAG
>NW_003852408.1:18907463-18914936 GCF_000181295.1 Otolemur garnettii
TTTTTTTTTTTGAGACAGAATTTCACTTTTAACCCTCATAGAATGCTGTGGCATCACAGCTCACAGCAATCTCTAACTCCTGGGCTTAGGCGATTCTCTTGCCTCAGCCTCCCAAATAGCTGGAACTACAGGCACCTGCCACAAGGCCCAGTTATTTTTTTGTTGCAGTTTGCGTGGGGCTGGGTTTGAACCCGTCACCCTCGGTATATAGGGCCAGCACCCTACTCACTGAACCACAGGCACTGCCCCAAAAATGTCCTTTCTTTTTACTGCAGACTTTTAGGTCTTTGTCTCCTTAAAGTTTGTGAGAATATTAGAATCTAATTATACTACCCAGCTTAAAATTTGTTCTCAATTTGTAGCTAGAAATAATTAGAAGTCTCTATTTTAAATCATGTAGGGTCTGTACAGATAGTTTTATAACACTTCTAAGAACTTTCTACTTAAATAAGAGGACCAATATAGATTATGTAATTTTCTTGACAATTTGTCATGGTAAAACCACTTTACTAAGTCGATTGTTTTTGGTTTTCTGTAGACATGGCTACAGAAAGAGTGATTAGAATGTACTTAAAAAAATAAGATTCTAGTTCAAGAAAAAAATCAAAACTAACCATGGAGGGAAAAGGCAATAAAGTAAAATTCTAAATCCTGCCAAACTTGATTTCAATTTGGTCCCTTTTCCACTCATGAGCATGTTTTCCACGCATGCTGGTTCTGGAAACCAACTGTACTGCCTCGTGCGTCCATTCTTTATTTTCAGGGTCCTCAAACTCTTCCCTATAGCGCCTGGGGCCTGTTAGGTTTGACATTAGCTACAGAAGCTTTGGTAAGTCCGTGACACAGTGGCTTTGGGAATCTGTGTTTCCTCAGAGGTAAAAATGCAAGAGTAAGGGAGAAACTCTTATACCTGATAGGTCTCTATCCTCTAAAATTTCACTGTACTGCGATTTCAATTCAGGCTCCTCTTAAAGCAGAATCCCGTCCTCCTTGATCTTTCTGCCACAATCTGAATTGTGGCACTGGAGATTGGTTCCAGGAATGTAAATCACTTTTTAACTTTCAGAAATCTTTTTTGTTAACCTAATTTGTCATTCAAAGTTAAAACTGTCACTTGACTTTTCCCAGCTATTCCTGCCTGTTTCCAAACTTCTGTAAGATTACTGTGAAAGCTGGAATTATCTTTATACTTCTTGGCAGAGTACGGCCCAGGTAACTTGGCTTCTTGGCCATAGGTCTCTTAGTCACAGCCACAGGTAATCCATTTCCTTCTTGGCTGTTAGGGAAGGGCCTAATTAGTGAATCCAGCGAATTCCACTCCCTACACCCTGCCTCCCTGGGTTAGTTCTCTGCTCCCACAGGCTTCCTGCCAGGCTGCCCTGAGTGATCAAATTACCTTTACAGCCACAGCACAAAGTTTATCTACCATCCACCCCACAGTTGTCTGTTTCTTCCTCAAAAGTTCTGTTCCATTTGACTTTCTTTTCCTTCCTAAGAAAACTGAATACATCTCCCACTTGCTTATGATGAATCCATGATTTTGTTATAATTTTGAATGAAATAAGACAGCTTTACCTCCTTGTTTCCAGTAACAAATTACTGAGTTTCACGTGATGAGATCTAACTTCAAAAGCAAACAAAATAAAACACCCCACCCCCCTCAAAAAAAGTGAGGCTCTTAGTCCATCTAAAAAGTCTCTTAGTTCATCTAAAAAGACTCTTGAGTCCATCTAAAAAGTCATGTGCACATACTAAATGTTTTTAAAAAAATACAAAGTAGAATGATTCAGACAAGTTAGGCATTTAGGATTTTTATAAATAGGGCAACGATTGTTTATTTCACTTTGGTCATAGACTTTCACTTAAAATGCTTTCTTCTGAATTGTCTTTAGACTAGAGTGCGAAAAGATAGCACAGAACAGTAAAATCTATAATATGTTAAGGTACATTGGGCAAAAAGAATGAGTCACCTTCCTGAATTCTGTGTGTATTCACGAAAGCCTTCAGTTGGGCGGCCAGGTGACTGGTAGGAGTGGGTTATTTACCTGGGAGGACCTGGAAAGCTTTTGACATAGTGTCAACAGGATTGTTGTTAAGCAGCAAGTTGGCAAATATGGGAAGGTTGTCATTAAACAATGTTGGGATTCAGAACTGTTGACGTTTATTTGCTTTTCAACTCTTCAGCGGCTCATGGAGCGATCCAAGCTATCTTTTTTAAAAAACACATGCATCATTGCACTCCTTCTCTCGCTTCTTAAAACTTTTGGCAACAGCAAAACAGGGTGAAATAATCCTTTAAGGTAAGGCTTTTTTACATGGGCTTCTATAAACGGGCTTTGGAAGAATTCATGAACATCACATATAATATCTGCACATGTGCAATCCCCTGTTTGAGAAGAATATGTTAGCAGTCTTTTATCAGGATTTCAGGGGGATCTGTGAAATGATACAGTTTACAAACTACTACTTCAGGGTCCAAATTGAACTGCTTTAACAACATGGGTGAGAAAGCGAATGGAGAGGTCACTGGTGTGATGCATTCCTCTCATACACAATTTCTGGAAGCATGGCCAGCTAGGTAGCCATTGACAGTAAGAGACTGAGAACCCCGGTCACTCCCACAAAGGTAAGACCAGTATGTTGGAAGCAATTAACTGGATATAGAGAAAATTAATGCAGCCCCTGGAAGCAAGAGCATCAGGACAGCCTCCTCTTGTTCATTTAGACAAGAGGCTCCAGCGTTTTATACTCTTTGAAAAACTGACAGCAAGTACTGCTTTTTTAAGGACCTCTCTCACCAATTGGAATCAGGTGGTTACGGACCAGACCCTACCTGCGATTGTGCCTGGCCCTTTGCATGGTCCTGAGACTCACATCCAAAGTGCCCTAAATGACCCTCTTTTGCTCAATAATGGAAAATTGATTCAGCATTCATTCTGTCTGTCTCCCGAATCTGTATACTTTCCCCAAATCCCGTGAAGGTAGCCAACTTAGGACATGACCATCTAACATTTAAGATTCTATTACCTACCTTATTTTAGGTAAATCCAATCTGTGGGTATCAGACATGATTTTTTTTCCTCAGAGTGGCTATCTTTGTGCCTTCCCACTACGCCCAGTGCATTCGCATTGATCCACCAATGAAAACAACACGGAAGCTATGCTCTAGCGAGCTCTCTCAGGTAGACCTCGAAGAACTTTTTTTTTTCGCTGTTGGGTGAGGGTCTCATTTGGCCTCATGATTTTCCAAGTCGGAGACAAGTTGGTTAGAACTCATAGTCTTAGCTGGGCACAGTGCTATAATCCCTATACTTTGGGAGGCCAAGGCAGGAGGATCAATTGAAGCCAGTAGTTTGAGACCAACCTGAGTAACCAAGTAAGATCCCTGTGTCTATAGAAAATTTAAACATTAGCAGGGCATAGTGTGTGTTTTACAGTCCCAGCTACCTGGAGGCTGAGGCAGGAGGATTGCTTGAGCCCAGGAAGTCAAGGTCACACTGAGTGTTTATAGAGAATTATGATTGTACCATAGCACTCTAGCCTGGGCAGTAGATTCTTACTCTGGAAGAATGAAACAAAAAAAAATCACGGTCTTCTTTATGCCTCATTTGGCTGATTCCACCAAAGAAATCTGACTGCTGGTGCTCAGACTGACTCCTTCACTCAGCATGGTTTATAAGCCAGTGCCTGCTGGGCCATTCCCCTCCCCCGTGTACCTTGGCACCTTCCCTGGCACACAACCCTGCCTTATTTTTGTTCTAATTTTTGAGATGGCGGGGTGGGGGGGATCAAACTTAGACTTCCCTTGAAATTCTAGATAACATTCTAAAAATAGGTTCTTTTGCATACGACAATCCTTCCAGTTAACTGCACACATGCACACAAACTTGGTTTCCACAGAATGTGCGATTTTACTCATCAAAAAGGCAAGTTATCAGAATTAACTGGCAACCTGTCTGCTTCAGCAATGCTGCATCTGTGTTCCTATGTTAAATATGTCTAAACCTACTGATGGTATCGTATGTTTTTCAACTCTAAAAATTATCCGTTAGCATTAAAATAAGAACGCTATTGTTGAAACACAAGCACCTTGAGTACAGAATCACGAAAAGTCATTTGCATATAATTGTAACAGGGTGTGGTGAAACTGAGTTATATAGCCTCTGATTTTGTGGATTTTTGGTACAGTTCCCCATCAGAAAACTTGAACAGATTTTTAAGTTTTGCTTTGTAAATATATTAGTTTCCTGCTGCTGCTTTACCTAATCTCCAGCTTAAAACTACACAGATTTATTTTCTTATAGTTCTTGAGGTCAGAAGTCCAAAACGGCTTTCTCTGAGCTGGAAATCAAGGCTTCCACAGGGCTGTGTTTTTCTGGAAGCCATCAGAGCAAAGTACATTTACTGTACCTTACAGGCTTTTAGAGGCTGCCTGTATTTCTTGGTGCTGGGTCACTTGCTGCCTCTTTAACCAGAGCACCCTCTTCAAATTTCCGTCTCTCTCTCTAACCTATTCGCTCTCTCTTTAAGGACCACTGTGATTGCCCTGGGCCCACCTGGATAACCCAGGCTCCTCTTCCCACCCCCAGTCGCACCTCCTGCAAAGCTCCTTTAGCCACTTGATATATTCAAAGGTTCTGGGGATTAGGAGGTGGACATCTTTGGAGGCTTCTTCTTCAGCTTACCACAGTAAGTAAATGAGTGCCTACAGTACAGTGTTTACTCTAAAAAAGACATTTACTCTTGAAAATTTGATTAGGAATCAAAGTGTTTACTTTTCTTTAGAAAAATTAACCTGAGTCTGGTCAGCACTCTTAAAAGTTAATTCAAACAAGAAACCTCCCAATCTGACTCCACAAACGTTTTTGGAACAAGCCTAGACTAGAGCATTGAGAAAAATACAACAACTCTTTGGGCAAAAGAAGTTGTCAAGGTGATTTCTTTCTAGTCCGTGGTTTCCTCCACAGATGGTGCAAATAAATCAGCACAAGAATGGAGAACTGGCACGCGTGTTTAGTATTCTCCCAACTGTGCGGGAAGCTGACAAACCGTAAAGGCTGGGTTCTGTCTTCATTCCCAGTGAAGGAGTTACACAGCTAGTTTGCCCTGCAGTCTGACTTTTCCAAATTTTGTAACTTTACGCCACCAGACACAGAAAACAGCCCAGGCCGTGCCCAGTTCTCTAGGCAGCTGCTGAGCCTGCCTTGGCTGCTAGTCTCCATGCTTCCTTCCCGCTGCTGATGAGTGACGTGCGGACGGCCGAGCAGGTGTGTGGCGTCTGTCCTTGGCATGTTGAAGCATGACTTGGAGGAGGAAATTAGAATTTCTCTTATTTCTTAGAGGAGAGGAGAACAGAACCAGAGGGATGACCGAGTCCCAGAAGGAAACGCTCACACACCTGTTTGTAGTTGTTGTTGTTGACTTGTGGTTTGTTTTTTCTTTTTTCCCTTTTTTTTTGCATTTGGTGCTCTAGGCATTTTCAGAAAACAAACCCCAGAGTGAAACCCTAAACATGAGAATGCCTTTGTGCCCCTCAAAATTATTCTCAAAAGCTAACTAGAACTTTCTGATCGGGGCAGGGGAGCGTTTCTCCCCCTTTTGTCTAAACACAGAACTGATTTTCAGTACCTTTCTGAGCAATGAATTATTATTTTAAAACCATATTGATATAAAATAATCTGGAAGATAAAATCAACCATTTTTAAATACTAACATTTTGGTTCATAATCTTTGAAAGGCAAATTTAAAGTATGTTGAGAGAAGTATAGATATAAATTGTGTTTATGTGTAATAAATATGTAGCCTACTCGTAAAATAGCATTATTAAATAAAAGAGCTACTTACCTGATATTTTTACGCACTCTGGAGCTAGGCACAGTGGTATGCTAGTAAATTTGTAACAAATGGCTCTTCATGAAAAGATTTCTAATGTTTGCTGGTTTCCATTATGTTGAAAGATTCTCCCACCAAGGTCAGTTTTAAGCAACTGCCATGAAGTCACGGAGATCGAGATGGGAAGCATTGTGCAAAACTCACTCTTGAGCTGGTCCAAGCTGGCTTCCACACAGCAGTGCCTGTGTAAGTATTAATGAGTGACGTAACGTAGAGGATCCATAAAGGTGACAATGGATATATTCAGAATGATCCAACTTTGCTGTACCATAAACCATACTAATATGTCATAGGGTTGTCACCAAGAACATAATCTCTCATGTCAGATTGTGTGGATTCATTTTGTTCTAGATGCTGGTAATCCTATTTTCTGTGTTCTATCCTAGTTGGGCTGGAAATCTGTCTCTTGCTTCAAAGGCTTTAGTAAAAATCACAAGAAGGTCTGAATTCTTATTTGTGCATTGGACACCAAGTATATGGGGGCTTCCCCAATGTTCTGTGTGAGGACTTAAGTTCTGTCCAGTATCAGCTGAAAATAGCAGATATCCATTTGTGTGGAAATTTCTGGAGACTGCAGCTCTTAACTCTCTGACCTGAGTTGTGTGTGTCCTATTTGACTGCATTCTCTGCATGGTCTGTTGTACAGTGGCACCATGTTTATACTTGTATACGCATCCCCGTCAGCTTTCCACCCCAGCCTCAGGACTGCCTTTAGACCTGGGCGAGAGAAACCCCAGCCCTGGGCTCCTACACTTGAGATTTGACTCTACTCAACTTCTGGCGGTGCCCTTTTCCACTAAATCTGTGTAGCCCCCCCTCTTTTAAGACCACTGTCTGGGTTCCAGCGTCTCCAGAATTCCCTGCCCCAAAGATTCTGAGCCGTTGGATCTGCACTGGCCCCTCTTCCTTATCCATTCTCCAAAGGGTAGTGTCTACTTGGGGTAGATGGTACCATCTCCCAAGGTTTTGCTTAAGCAGTTTGTGTATGGGGCCTTTTCTCTGGGCCTGGGTGTTGTGGCTAGAACTATACCTGAAGGCCACTGCAGATCACACAGTGTTCCTTCTTGTTGTGCTGGACGTGTGAAGCCCAAGCAAGAAGATAAGGGATCCAGCAAAACCAGAGGCCTGGGGTCAGGCACTGGGCTCCCCTCCCTGCCCCCACCTTTCAGTGTGGACCCCTGCTGACTGTGAGCGTCCCAGTTCAGAGTATGGAATGGAATGTATTTCATGTAAGAGCTTATAGGCTTAATTTAAACTTTTTAATAATATTTAAAAATACAATATATCACGCTCCATTTATATCTTGCTCCAAACTCTATAAATATTAGGGCAGGCCTCCCCAAACCACAGGTTAAAAAACCTGTTTTTCTATTTTTTTCCTTCAAGTAGACACAATCTAGGTAGGTAAGCAGGAGAAGTTCCAGGGAAAGAGGCTGGAAGTAAGCTCTTCAAAGAGTAGAAAGCTACTGTCCCAGTGTCATTGCCAGCGGGAACATGGTCAGTGTAGTCCTAGGAGCTGCTAAGAGGACACACACTGAGGCCTGGGCAGCCGCAGGAGTGGTCAGTAGCAGTGGTCTGACT
>NW_003852408.1:18914977-18929701 GCF_000181295.1 Otolemur garnettii
TTTAGTTCTGCCTTCTGACTAAAACTGAATTTTACCTAACAAATCCTTTTAGGGGTGCAGTAGAGCAAGATGTCTTCTTGGGTACTTAAAAAAGAATGCTGTTGAAATCAGAAGGCTGCAGGTTCCCCACCCCGGGAGAGAAACCCGCTTGGTCCTCTGCACGCCTAGGCTCTCTCTATGTACCTGCCACTGTCCTCCCTGTGTGTTCAGGAGACCTGACGACTGTCCTGGGGGAGGCGTCACTGCTCCTCTGAGTGCCAGACCGTCCGGTAATTGCTGTGTCAGCTTAGTCTTGCCTCCTCTCCTGTGGTCAGTGTGTGATTTTCTGAAGTGAACCAATGAGTATTTTAAACCCCACTGGGTGGGAAGAGTCATTTTTCCTGCAGCACTGTGGTGTCTTCTGTGTCATGTTGCTAACCTCCTTCTCTCAACTGCACAGCTGCAGAGGCTCCAGGACATTACAACATAATGTGGGCCATATATATGAACAGACCATTCCCTGAGTATTTTTTTTTTCCAGCAAAACCTGTATTAATGTGGGGGCTCAAGTTATGATAAACTCTAGATTTTAGAGACCGTGGTTCCAAGAAGTCCCAATCAGTACATATGTCATAACCATGCTCAAGCTTCGATGGCAACTCTTCTTGAAAGAGGATATTGTAGTATCTTTTTTTTTTATATTTGATTATTTCTGAGGTTTTTTAAATTATTAAATGATAGCTGTGTACATTAATGCAGTCATGGGGTACACTGTGGTGTTTTCATATACAATTTGAAATATTTTCATCAAAATAGTTAACAAAGCCTTCATGTCATTTTCTAGTATCTTTTAATTGGCAAGAATACTAAAATATTTTTGTGGACTTAATTGGGAAAAATAAATAAACTTTTTAATTAGCCAGGACATGGGGAGCATTGAAGTTTGCAGAAGAAGTATAAAAAGGTCCCTGCCTTTGCATGATGTCAAAGGAGGTTACCCACTGGGCAGAGGCAAGTCTAAAATACCGAGAATGAGACTAGAAAATGCAGACAATAAATTGCCCTGGACCAGCACGTGGTATTGACTGTCTGAGGGCTACAGGTAACTGAGGCAAGGAGGACATCTATGAAGGGAAATTAGGGAAAGCTTCCCAGAAAAACAGGCCTTACCCTGAGCCCCAACAGGTGTGCAGTGAAGGAGAGGCTTTCCAGGGACGGGAACATGACAACCGTGAATATTCACTTTATCTATCAGCTTGACTGGGCCACGAGACACCGAGATACTGGTTCGGACCTTATTCAGGGTGTATCAGTGAGGGTGTTTTGGGATGAGATTAACATTTTTGCTGGACACTGACAAAGAAGATTACCCTCTCTGATGTAAAGTGGGCTTCATCCAATCAGTAAGGGCTGAATATAACCAAAAGCCTGACTCGCCCCTAAGTGAGAGAAGATTCTTTTTCCCTGATGGCCTTTGAACTGGAACATCATGCTTTTTCCTGCTTTCAGACTCAAACTGAAACATCAGTTCTTCCTGGGTCTTGAGCCTGATGGCCTTAGACCTGTACCATCAACTCTCCTCATTTTCATGCCTTCTTAGGACTTGGGCTGGAACTGAACTATTGGCTCTCCTGGCTCTCTAGCTTGCCGGCTTACCCGGTAAATCTTAGGGCACCCTGTAAATCCTAGCTCCGTAATTGTGAGAGCTAATTCCTTATCACAAATCTCTTTATATATACAAGTGACAACATGCCATCAGTTGCATTCCTCAGGAGAACCCTGACTACAGAAAAGACGCAGGGTGTTTGCAGGACAATGCAAAGTTTGGCTTGACAAAATTAGGGGGAAAGTCAGGGTTTAGTTGATTTGATAAAGTAGGAGAGGGCAAAGAAGAATTGAAAAGCAGGAGACTTGTGATGTAATCAAGAGACTCCACTCCTAAGGTGATCACTGTCTCATTTGTCACTTCTGTCATCATTTTCTGTAGAGCCAGAATTCGACTGAGGTTTCTGTCTGAATACCATAAGCCCCACCCCCAAACTCCTTACCAGTTATTTAGAAGAGGTGCACCAGATTAAAGCTTTTAAAAGTCACTTGGGCATCTAGTTAAAATGTAGATATGGTTTAGGAGACCCAGGATGGAGGCTGATTCTGTGTCCTGAAGCTATGCACCGGCTGCTGCCTGAGGACCAGGAATCGTGTAAGGCACATCCCTTCTTTGGTTAATGCTCCTTGAATCAGGGAACAACTGCAAAAATATCATTAAAACCTGGCCTCTGAAGGAGTAAGCCCTGACCTAGAAAAAGAGAACACATTTTGGATTTTTTTTTTAATTGTGTAGTGCATATCAGAAATATTATTCTGGAAATGAGTTATCAAACGTTTGCTGAAAATAAGAGAAAATCAATATTCATCCAGAATATGTCATTCAAGAAGAGAGCACCATGAGTTTGTCAGAGACAATTTAAACACCATTTTGCTAATATTAAAAGATGACATTTTAAAATGTGAACTCTGAGAAGCAGTTGCCATAATTATTTACAAAATGATGATATTAGTTGTAATTGCTCTGGGTAAAAACTTGATATGAAGAGGTAGAGATATTTAGCTAATTCAACCAGAACCTTTCAATTAGGTTTTCTCAGGGGAGTGAGTGGCAACTCCAAGGAATCCAAGTGGGAAGCCTTCTGAATGCAGGAACTGGGGTTTTCCTGTTAAGATACTGGCTGGAAAAGAATAAAGTGAACATCTAATTTGAGAATGCCTGAATTACCCTGTATTCCTGTATTTTAATCTCTGAATGGCAACTCAAGCTGCCAGGACTCTTCTTCCTCCTGAGCTTTATAACTTTTCTGTCATCTTATTCAACTATTGAGTCTTGTTCTTCTGCTAAGGCCCAGTTCACCATTTCTAGGAATATTTGGTCTAGGTGGGTCTCAGTCTTCTGAATCTCTCCTCTTACTGGGCTCTACATATCAAAACACTTAGCAAATATCATATCAGATCGTTGTGTTACTCGTTTCCCTTTTCCACTCCACTCCACTATATTCAGAGCCAATTGAAGACAATTATAGGTCATGTATTCATTTTCATTCATTCATTTATTATCAGTCTGTATTAAGTGATCTGGCTGCGGGGATATAGTGGTAACAAGGCATAGTCTGTGTCCTTCATGAGCATTGCGTGTGAGCCTGGGGGAATGGGTGAGGCCTGGGCAAAGACATGGAAGAGGGGTCAGCACTTTGATCAGGAGAAGAACAAGGACTAAGAGTCATCACAAGAGGGTCATGGAATCTTGGCCATGGGGATAGGAGGCAGAGCGTCTTGCTCTGTTGCCCAGACTGGTGTGCAGTGGTATGATCACAGGTCACTTCACCCTCCAACTCCTGTGCTCAAGCGATCCTCCTACCTCAGCTTCCCAAGAAGTTATAACTACAAGCATATGCCACCACATTCTGCTAATTGTTTTTTATTTTAATTTTTTATAGAGATAGTGTCTCACTATGTTGCTCAGACTGATCTCAAACTCCTGGCCTCAAGCTGTCCTCCTGCCTTGGCCTCCCAACGTGCTAAGATAACAGGTATGATCCACCACACCTGGCCTAAAGACAGTTCTGATAATATTTACTTTATAATCATTCTTAAACTGTACATGTGTTGTTTTATGCCCATCTCTGCACACTACACAAAACAAAGAAACACGCAGTCATGGTAGGTGTTGTTTTGAACATGATGAGAGACCTGGGTTCGTGTGCTGGCTGGAGAAGAGGCAGTCCCAACACCAAGTTGGTAACTGTCACTCCTTGGTGAATTGCTGTGCAAATGTCAAGTTGCTGATCATTTCAACTCCAAGTGGCCAAATAACTGAGAGTTTTACTTGAATGGTCTAAAAATTTTTACTTAAATTGACTTTAAAAAATGCTTTCATCCTTTATAGTGTATCTTTAGGACACACATGTAGCTTAACCCAGAAGCAGCTTCTTGTCTATTTTTAGTACCCGAGAAGGGAGGTTTTAATAACCTCTCACTGGTTCTACCATTGTCTAGAAGGCAGAATTTGAAAAAGTTCAAGTAGAAAAGAATTAAACATTCTGTTTTTTTCACAATAACTTCAGAAAAAAGGATTTAGAAGAAATGAAGAATGAGAATGAGAACTCCTGTTTTTACTCTGTGTAGTAATTAATATCTGTGTATTATGACACAGCGTTTAGATTCTGGTAATTGATCTTTTCCATCAAGAAGGATTGATCATACCCTGAAAATGTTACATTTGGTAAGAGCAAACATTCTTAGGAAAGGTTTGAGCTCATTTAGAATGTTACAGAGAGTAAAAGCATTTAGAATTTTCAGTAAAAAAGAAAGGATATTGTACCCTAATGCTCTTTGTTTGCGAGAAACCAAAACTGAACTTTAAAAAAAGTAGAATTTAGTGGAAAGTGGTGAAGGAGCAACCAATACTTAAGAAATGGGACTACAAGCAGACCTCCAGGCAGACAGAAGCAGGGCAGTAGAAGGGATATCTGGGTTAAAAAAAGAAAAGCGGGGAGACAATCTTTTTGGGAGTCAAAAAGACTCAACTCCAGTCATGTCTGTCCTGGGACTTCTCTCTGTTCAGTCTTGGCAAGTGAGCGTGGGCATGAGGAGGAAGGGCCAACTTATGTCTTTGCACTTTGACCTATATTTTGACAGTTCCCCCACCCCCAAAAAATGATTCGTGATGTGATGGGCAGATCCCCAGAAAATTAGAGAAACAAGCGGAGGGGAAGCTGGACTAGCAGGAAAACAACCACAGGTGTTTTTACTCTTTCCAAACAGGAGAAAAGGGTTTCTTGCTCAGTTAATCTATCAGATTTACTCCTGACTTCTTTCGCCTGCCTCCATCAGGGGTTCAACTACTATTTTCGATTAAAGGCCAGAATGCACTTCGTTATACAAATACTGATAACAAGTGCAGAAGTTGGTTATAAGTCAGTTTGTAGTTTTACCACGGACTGGAAAAGCAGCTCATTTTCATTAGACACTGACTGCCTTGAGGATCATTTCACACTTCTTAGAATGATCACATGAACATCATTTAAAAATATGCCCTTTACGTTACATGACTGGTGGACAAATTTAACATCAAACATCAAGAAAAAGAACTTAATGTTCTTTTTTACATTAGGAAATGTAAGATTATTTTTTACTTCATGAGATGTTGAATTGATTCAGTTTTCACTTTACTTCACTAATGCTCAATTATTGTTTTAATCATAACCTGGGTTTGGTTTATCTTACCTTCTTCCTACTACTCAACGATGCGGAGAAGGAGCAAAGAAGATGTCAGACGTTAAATATAATTAATGTTAAAAACAGATCTGATGAATCAGGGTGTTATTTCTGAAGAGAATGACTCAACAAAGGCTTGGCATTCACAATTACTAAAAATTAGTCATTCTGTGAGATCTTTTTGCTGATACTAATAGCTGAAACACCTTTGAGGGAAGCCCTTTTGAAAGGGCTGCAGCGTGACCTCAGAGAAACATGCCTTTCCAGACACCAGACTAGTTATCAATTCATCCAAGAAGATGTGAGCAAAGTTTTCTTAGAATTTAATCGTCACTGAAAGTACGTTTATGAACAAACTTTTTTTCTGAACAAACTTTAGGTTCTGGGTATGTGAACTTTGCTCTGTACTTTGCTTTCCAATAAAGTTACTTAAGAGTAAAGACCGAACCTCTGTAAATCTCAGTTTTCCAGTTGCAATTTTAATGCCTACCTCTTAGGGCTACATTGAGTATTAACCGAAGTAAAGCATATAAAAAATACTTGGCATAGTACATACTGGACACATACCAGGAATTTTATAAATGTTAGTCAATATAATTATTATGAAATGATTTTGCAATAACCTAAAGCTTCCACTAATTTTCCCAGTGTATTTGGGAAGTCTCTTTAAATTTTATCACACCAGCGGGTTTTATCTGCTTCCCAGTGAAAGTTGCAACACAGCTTCCCTGAGACCATCCAGTTCCTTTTCCAAGTCATCTTTAGTGAGCAATCAGCTGGATCCTTCCCTCTCAGCTCTCCGTGAGGCAATGAACTGGCACATCCCCCTCATGGCCAGGCCTCAGGGTGCCAGAAGATAGACCAATTCCCTTGACATTTCTCCCTGTTCCTTAAGGGCTTTCCTTTTCTGCCTCATCACCTTTAGAAAAATGTTCTTTTGTTCTCACAATTGCCAACAAATACTGTTCTCACAGTTTGCCAGAGATGTACCGGCATGCCCAGTGATGATGGATTCTGCAGAAAGGACTGGGAGTCCTTGAAAATGAAATTCATGCTTATCTGGACAGAGTAATGCTAGGAAAGATAGCCAGTATGGGCAATAATAAATATATTGTAGAGAATCATGAATTCTTAGCATAGAACACATCTCATCTAAGAGAAGGCATCAAGATATTCCTATGGACTTTTATTCCCCATTATTTGAACCATATTAATTTTTATGGCATTTTTTTCTTTAGGATCTTAGAAATATATGAAAGAAAATATTCTCAAATTGGCAAATGGCTTTGTCATGTCATGACTTAAGTTTCACTTTTGTCATGTCATGACTTAAGTTTCACTTTTATTCAGTAGAGCCTAAAGGGTCATGGGGGGAAGGTTTGATTAGTTGATCAGTTTTTAAGTATAAGGGACTGTTGTTTTATTGAGAAAGAAATAAATAAACAAAAAAGGCCGATTGTTTGAAATATTTTAAAGTATTTGTTGATTTCCTATACCATATTGGATACATTTGAATGTCTTTTCATTGAAATCTTGAGGAAAAAAAACCCTGAGTGTTAGATTTTATTTCTATCTTCTGTTTTACAGATAAGGAAACTAAGATTAAGAGAGTATGTGTCCTTTGTCCAAGGTCACAGGCCACTTAGTGGCAAGGGCGGGAATTGAATCGAACTCTTTTTGTATCTCAATTCAGTGTCCCTACTGCCTAAGTCATGGCATAACACCGCCTGTTCATGAAAGCTAATTTCTTTTTTAATATTCGGTCCCATAGGTGGTTCTGCTAATTTTGTTTGTGAAGTTTGGCTTGGTTTTATTTTTCCTCCACCACTTGCCACCGCACAGCATTCTCGTAATATGCATGACTTAGCTTTGGACTGCTCCTCTTCAGATGGAGCGAGTGGACAACCTCAAGCTAAAGGCAGTGTTTGAACATAAAAGCCTCAGCTCCTTAAGAGTCCAGAAAAACCTCCCCCGAGTGCAGCGGCCTCCTGGCAGCGCTCCAGGCTCAGCCTGCCTCAGGACCTGCTTGCTCCATCCTGCCGGTTCTCAATGGAGAACTCTTTGTTTTGGACCCTGTTCTTGTATTCTGCTCAGTGGACTTGAAAATTGGAGATTTCCTTGCTTCCTGGTCCTTCCTGTGCCTGGGAAACAGATTTGGAATTCTTCTTTTCTTCTCTTCATTCAGCAAAAGGACAACCCCACCAGTTCCTTGTTTCAGCTCTTGGAACCCAGCCTGGGCCAACAGTTAGGCCCCTTGAGAAAAGATGTTTAACTTCCTTTGCCTAATTCTTTCCTCAGTAGACTGAAGAAAGGAAAAGAGAAAAGCTTCTTAGGGTACACCATAGAGTAATGAAATTTACTTTAAAAAAATAAAGACTTAACCTCTGCATTACTATCATTTGAGAAAATTGATACAGACTAATCCAGGACATAATTAAAAGAAAATATTATATCCTACTGAAGCATACATAGTTGCTTGAATAGAATGAATCCTCACTATTCACAGTTTTGAATACTTGTATACACCCCAATGCCACATGGCCTCTATTTCATACAGTCAACTTTTCTTTTGCAAAGGCAGAAATCGTGCTTGTGGCAAATACTGCAAGCTGTTTACCAAAATCCCTTTCTGAGCACACAACTAGATTCTGTGTCCCAGCCTCCCTTGCGATTCTGTGTGACTGGGTGCCAGAGTTCATGCACTAGGGTGCATTTGCATCCCCACTACCTTCTGGCTTCCTGAGATGGGGCTGACCACAACCACTTTGAAAGGATAGTAGAGGTTTTGTCATCTTAGCCCACTGAATGACTGCATACAGCTGAGCTGCTACTGACCTGGAACAAACCAAAAAGAGAAATCCTATTGTTTCCTGAGATATGAATTTGGAGGTCTATTTGTTACTATATGATAACCTGTCCTAACTGAAACAGTACCCGTGTAGTGTGTAGTACAGGTCCCTTAGCTAATTAGAAGCTTAGCAGAAGCTGAGTGCCTGCCTTGGAAATGCCTTGTTATCTCCTGTTCATCTTAGTGTCAGCAATAACTCTTTTTGTCCTTTAGTACTATTTTCTCTGGGCGAGTCACTGTCATATCCTGGTTAAAATTGGACCTCCCTACCCCCTACTTCCTATTCTGCTCTCATATTTTTCGTATTAGTTTTTTAAATTTCCAATCAATATGAGGGTACAACTTTTTAGTATACATTGTTCTTATTTCCAAGGTAAAGTTCTAGTTGTGGTTGAGCCCTTTACCTAGGGGGTGTGCTGAACACCCTCTCATGCACATTAGGTACAATCCCGCCAATCTCCCTCCCCTACCCCTTTCCTTCTTTCTTCTCTCCCCTTCCCCTCAGCAATAACTCTTGCCAAATGGTAAATCTTTTGAATATTGGTGGAACGTGATAACAAAGAGTAAACCAAATCCTAAATGTTAGTAGCAAACGTAAAATTGAATTGAGTATGTCTAAGAAGGCAATGGTTCTTAGCTAAAAGGTGGTTGTTTTCTATAATTAACAGCAAAATGCCAGATTTATGTTAGTGAAATGAATAATTCCACCATATGCTTTACATATAGAAAGAACAAAATACTATTTGAATTGTTTTAGTAAATGCTTCAACCAGGATTTTAAATATAAGTTTATAAATAACTATGATTTGAATTTATATAATTACATGTTCAAATTAATACTTTACCACATTTCAGGTGGAAAGTTACATGATATATATTGGAAAGTTTGTTGATTCACACACATGCACCCACATATGGACAAAGCAACACTTACGGTACATTCCTTATAAATATAATTTAGTTGGTCCAAACTTTAGGATAAATTTATCTTCATGATTTTCTAAGACTGTGATATGCATAATTAGAGCATATGTTTTTATATCTTAAATTGGAAAACTTCAGAATATATAGAAAAAGGGGAAATAAATAAATGAGACTCATTTATAACTACTTAATTTATGAGATAGGCTAGAGAAATGATCCCCCAAAGATATCAGGTTTTAATCCTTATAAACTATGAATATTACCTTATATTTGGTGTCCCAAAAATTTTATAGAGCTGGCCAACATGTAAAGAATATTTTGTTAAAGTTTGTAATGAATATTTTGTATATGAAGGCAAATTTCACTGCAATTTCCTACTTTCCCTATTTATGGCAACTTTAAGGACAACTTTTTGGGACACCCTATATGTAAAAAGGTCTTTGTAGGTATGATTAAGCTAAGGATCTTGAAATAAGGAGACATTCTGGATTGTTAGCATGACCCCTAAATTCAGCTATACAGCTGAATATCCTTATATGAGGGAGCTATAGCTATATATAAGCTGTATCCTTATATGAGGGAGGCACAGGGAGATTTGACAAAGAAGAGGAGGGGCAGATCAGGAGGTAGGTTGGGAGTGATGCAGCCATAAGCCAAGGAATGCTGGAAGTCCCAGAAGCTGGAAAAGGCAAGGACCAGATTCTCCCCTAGAGCCTCCAGAGGAGTGTGGCCTGACCAACTCCTTGTTTTAGGCCTAGTGAAACTGATTTTGGATGTCTGTCTTCTAGAACTGTGAGGGGATAAATCTGTGTTGTTTTGAGCTACAGAGTTTGCCATAATTTGTTACAGCAGCCACAAGAAATTAGTTCAATTGAATTCAATTTTCCAATGGCCAAGTTTAATTTTGCTACATTTATATCTATAACAATTTATCCCAAACCTTTGAAGACCTAGATTTGTCTTTTTTTCCCTTGGTTCAGGAAAGGCAGGTGCACCTCCATTGTGTTGTAGGTTATTGGAGGTATTTAGGAACTCAAGAAAAGGTACATCCCTCTTCCCCAGATGACTTTGAATCATTCAAAAATAGGATAGTACAATGGATGGAGAACAAATTAATCATTTTGCACACTGATAAATTTGAATTTGGAAGATGGGCTTTTAACACAGAGCTTCACATTTGGGGAAACTCACCTACCCTATTGCCAACATTGAAAGCATAGTTCTCTGACACTTAAGGTCTGAAATAGCAGAATGCATGCTTTCTGTAGACACATAGGTCCCAAAAGAATAGGGAGATACAAGGACTCAATAAATTAAACAATTCCTCTTCCCTTTAGGACAGAGATGTCAGGAATGCTCTGAGAGTAGAAATCCCTCCACATGGAAGAAAGTATTAAGAGTGGAGATAAAACATTTCCTATGGCTCCATCCCCATATTAACCAAGAGCAATAGCTATCTGTGGGCAGAAGAAGTGACAGCCTCGCCTTTAAAAGCTGAGCAAAAGACAACTTAAAAGATAGATAGTAAAATCATAGCTGTTCTCAGTTCAAATACAAACTTTTGACTTTGGACTTTGTCCAGGGTCCTAAGTGAATCTGCTGAAGCCTAATTAAGTCCTGAGTATCTTCTAATTCACACATGAACGTTTACTTAAATATTCCACCTCTCCCCCTTTTAATCTGTTAAAAGAGACTTCTGCTTCATACAGTCTTGTAATAGAAACTATCTTTATAAATCTGTTTGTTAGCAGGCACCTTGAAATGTGAAGCCCTTACTCCTTAAACAGGTACTCATAGGTTGCCTACTTGTATTTTCAAAATAAGTCTTATTGAAAATTAAAAGAACCTTATATTTAGTGTTAAAAGCCTATACTCTCAATATGAAGTCAATAATCCAGCTAATTCGCATTTGTCTTGGTAGAATCATTCATTCTGTCTTTACTAAAGTTATTTTAGCACCCTGTGTTATTTGTCATGAAAGTTTCTTTTGTTTCCATACTGGGCCAGAATGGATTGAGTAATAAAAAATATGAACAAATACTTTGAGCTCACTTAGCACCTTTCACCTTAAATCCTTTTTAAATGCTAACGTGTTGTCTACTCAATCTTCCAGTGGCTCAGTGACAAGGGGTGTTATTCCCATTTTTCAGAGGGAAATGGGAGAGTATAAAGAAGTCAGAGCACGTCTACATCTAGAAAGCAGACTCTTTTCCTCCTAAGGGAACATATTGTGTGAAGTGTCTCTCCTGGTTATTCTGTGCACCATTGCTGAGTGCAGCCTGGGGCTGCATTGAGGGAAGCATTAGTTGGAAGCCTGTGGCTGGGTCCAACTAAATTATCACATAAACACTGAAGCGCTTACTGCGTGCTATGCAGGACGCAACACACTTCTACCCTGCATCCTTGGGAGTTCCTAAAACCTTGAGGTCTGAATAAAGGTCAGGGATGGGGGAAGGCAATGCCTTCCTCTCCTTGCAAGTTTGCTCAGATAAAGGAGTATTATAGGACTCAGAAAAATAAGAGCATGACATATTGTTTTTTATGTTTTTATTCCTTTTAAGTTTCAGAATATTAGGGGGTAGTCTTGTTTACATACTTGGCTTCTGTCGAGATTAAGTCAAAGTTATATACCCAGATAGTGTGCACTGTACCCAATAGGTCATTTTCAAGTTCATTCGGGTCTCTAGGTCCAAAGGACCAAGGAATGCTGATTATTTCTAAGTGGTTACCAATTCTCAGTTCTCCTTACAATGCTTTCTTATCTTCCCAGTGGGATTTCCTAAGACAGAGACCTTCTCTTCCTGGCAATATCAAAAATTAAGAGACTTCTTAATCTCTTCAAGTGCAATTGCTATGAACTAGAGAAATTGTCAGCAGCAATACCAATCAGCCAAACACATTGATTTGATGATGTACAACATATGATGAAGCATAAAATCTTAATATACTAAACCTCAAACAGTGCTAAAAGTTCTCTTAAGTTCAGATTTTAACATATTGGATTTCTTAAAAGGAAACAGTCTTTACTGAGTTTCCATTAAAAAAAAATCCTTTCATAATACTGAGCAGGAAATTTGCCACAAATCATTTAGAGTTATTCATGCATTCTTGGAAAATTTATGTTAGTGGACAGGTTAAGAACTCACTGATGATCTAATAACATATTATTATTATTTGATTGAACTTTTTTTCTTTATCTTTAATGGTGACATACTTTACAGATGCAACTTTTCATAATGGCTTCCAAGGGATAGTTATTTTGTTTTCCTAATTTAAAATTTGTAATTTATTGCACTGGTTAAAAGAACATACTTGAGTTCCAAACCCCATAATGGCCTACAAAGTCAGGAACTGATTGCCTACATCCCAGGAAATGACAGACCTACATCCTTACTTGCTAATTTGTTCTAGAGTGCATCTTCTTATGCAATATTCATTAAATCAATAGTATTTTGGAAGAAACTTCTGTGTGTCCAGTTAGGAAACAAGAAATATAATTGGGAAATTAGGAAATAAATTTAAGACAACTGTAAAGGAACAGAGAAAACAGACCTCAAATTATGAAAGTGCTAAAGGACTTCACTGGAAGGTAAAGAAAGACCTTTCTCATTGGAGGGGCGTCTTATCTGGGACGGCATTGTAGAGGAAGTGAATCTTGAAGACATAGTGAAATGCAGATTGGGTTATAAGTAGAGACCTATAAAGCTTGAGAAAGTGTAACGTCTGTGAGAAATGGTAACACAAACAAGTAACAGACAGAACTTTAAAAAAAAAAATCAGTGGTTTCCCAGAATCCTCTTCTTGTGTCTGGAACAAATAGAAACCTGAATTTCTTTAAAAAGATTTAAACCTCATTAATTAAAAAAAATTATGTCATTAATCCATGGGCATTGTAGAATATTTGGCTGTACAGAAAACATGAAGAAGAAATTAAAAAACTTAGAGATGACTAATTCAAATTTTCCTTTTACTTCCTGATATTTTCCCTCTGTATAAGTATGTACACATATATTTACGTGATTTGAATCACACCAAATAGAGATTACACATTTTTAATAATTAATTTTTTCAAAAATTACATCTTTCTACTGATTAAGCCTGTTTCTCTAAGATTGACCTGGGGGAGAGAGTTTCATAACCACTTTTTTCCCAATCTGTAAAATTTCTTCAGTGATTATGTATCCTACCTAGTTCACATGCTCCTTTCCTACTAGGATAGGGAGCAGTAAGCGGGAAAAAAGCCATCTTCCTCATGGTGGTGTGGAGCCGTGTAACTGGCCACATGGATAAGTGGACAGTGGAGATACATCTTCATTTGTTCATCCGTGTGAGTTATTTAGTGGTTACAAAGTACGAGTTAGGTTTGGTGCTAGCCTACAGTAAAGGGAATAAGATAGACATAATCTGGCCGTGAATGAACTCCCAATACAAGGGGGACACAGACACTGGAGTAGGAAATCCTAGAACAGTGTGGTAAGTACTATGGCAGAGAAAATCAGGATGTTAATGGTAATCCACAATCAAGGCTGGTTCAGGAAGTCTTCTGAAAGCATTGAATGTAGCAGTGACTAAACAAAGCTGAGAGGTGACTAGGAGTTAGCTGTAGGTCAAGGAGGGAAAGCATGAGTTTCAGGAAGACGGAATAGGATGAAGCTTCTCGGAACACGACGCCACACCACCACAACAAAGCCCAAATATGGTTGGATCATGGAGGGCAATGAGACTTACAGGGGTAAAGTGACTCAGAAGTCAGGATCAGAGCAGGAAGGACCTTGTAAGCAACCTGAAGAAGACTGGGATTTTAAGAACAAGTAGTACTCATTAAAAGTTAAAGTGGAAAGTGACTATTGGATTATAATTTCTGTTTCCTTTCTTTCTTTCTTTCTTTCTTTCTTTCTTTTTTTTTTTTTTTGCAGTTTTTGGCCAGGGCTGGGTTTGAACCCGCCACCTCCAGTATATGGGGCCAGTGCCCCTACTCCTTTGAGCCACAGATGTTGCCTCAGATTATAATTTCAATAAAGATCCTATCAAAGATAGTTAATTCTTGCTTTAATTAATTAGTTAGTTTATCAAATGCCATTATGACAGCAAATACATTGCCCACTACAAATTACTGATTTTTCAAGACAACCTTTAAAATAGTTACCATTTGTTTTCCAATTATGTAGATGGAAAATGGAACTCAGTGAGGTTAAGTACTAACAATTTGCACCAAGTCAGTTAGCCAGCAGAAGGTAGAGAACTTCCAAGGAAGATCTACTTTACTACAGAGCCCATGTCCTTCCCAGTGGACCAGGCTGCCTTCCAATTATGTTCAGAACTTGCTGTTGGGCAGAATACCAAAACTTATTTGAAATTTATTTTATCTCTCTTTTTTTAATTTCAAACTACTAATTAAGGGGGTATGAGTGTTTTTGTTACAAAGATATCTTGTATCATGTTTAAGTCAGGGCTTTTGGTGTGCCCATCTCCAGAATAGTGTTCCCTGCACCCAATGGGTCTGTTTTTTATGTCATCTTCACCCTCCTGCCTTCTCGCTGTCTCGGTTTCTCGTGTCTTTTATATCTCTTTGTGCCTGTGTGTACCCATCTATTTGTTCCCACTTATTAGTGAGAATATATGGTGTTTGCTTTTCCATTCCTGAGATATTTCACTTAGGATAAAGGTGTCCACTTCCCTCCATGTTGCAGCTAATGACATCATTT
>NW_003852408.1:18929933-18930557 GCF_000181295.1 Otolemur garnettii
TAATTGCAAATTGTACTGTAATAAACATTTGAGTGCAGGTGTCTTTTTTGATAAAATGAGTTCAACAAAATGGTGTTGTGAAAATTGAAAAGCTACCTGAGGAAGAATGAAACAAGGTCCCTGTCTCTCACCATATAAAAAAATTAATTCAAGACAAATTAAAGACTTAAATGTAAGGCATGAAACCATAAAAATTCTAGAAGAAAATATAGGAAAAACTCTTTTAGACATCAGCCAAGGCAAAGAATTTATGCCTAAGAACCAAAGGCAAATATAGCAACAACAAAAATAAACAAATGGGACTTAATTAAATTTAAAAGCTTCTGCACAACAAAGGAAATAAATAATCAACCAAGTGAATAGATCCACTACAGAATGGGAGAAAAAAAATTCCCAAACTACGTATCTGAAAAAGGACTTATATCCAGAATCTACAAATAAATAAATCAGCAAGGAAAAAACCCCATGAAAAAGTGGCCAAGAGACATGAACAGAAGTTTTCAAAAGAAGATGGACAAATGGGGCAGTGCCTGTGGCTCAAAGGAGTAGGGCACTGGCCGCATATACCAGAGGTGGTGGGTTCAAACCAAGCCCCAGCCAAAACATGAAAAAAAAAAAAAAAAA
>NW_003852408.1:18930577-18957789 GCF_000181295.1 Otolemur garnettii
AAAAAAAAAAAAAAAAAGAAGATGGACAAATGACCAATAAATACAGGGTGGCCATAAAGTCCAGGTGCAATTTTAAATTGCACGGTATTTTAAGTTGCACACAAATTTTGTGGCTACCATGTATATGAAAGAACGCTCAGCATCACTAATCAGGAAAATGCTAAAACTGCGATGAGATACCACCTTCCCTCTATCAGAATGGCCATTATTAACAAGTCAAAAAACAATAGATACTGGAGTGGATACAGGGAAAAATGATTATTTATACTGTTAAATATACTGTTAAATATATTTATACTGGTGGGATGGCAAATTAGTACAACTTCTATGGAAAACAGTATGGAGACTCCTCAAAGAAATAAAGGTAGACCTACCATTCAGTCCACCAAGCTCACTAGCAGTCCCCCCCCACCCCCGATGAAATTTAACTAGAACTGAAAGAGCTATTTTAAATGGGTGAAAAGATATGGCAAGGGTAGCAGGTGAACTGGGCAAGGATGAATGAGCTGAGGAAAACAAATTCATTTTAGCAACATGCTCTATTTGGGTCTACTAGAGTAGGTTCGTAAATTCAAGAATTTATCAGCCAACTGATATAATCCTTTCAGAATAGGCAAGTTTCCTTACACCAAGTGGAGTTTAATTACATTGGCAACTCCAAGTAGTCCCCATGTCTTAGGTTGTTTGAGTTTCTGGGCTCATCTTAAAAGGGGGAAATAAAAGTGTTCAACTTTCAGTAAATGATTGCTGTGACCTTTTTATAGTAGTATTTGATTTATATGAGATCTTAAAGGATAAGTAGTCAATAATTAAGTTTTAGTAATACAGCAAAGGCAGATAGGCAACGTAGGAGAGCTTCACCAAAAGCTTTGGTGTGTATTTTTCATCACCCATTGAGTCTACTCTAGTTCAATGATACAATTATTGTTTAAAATGCTTCATTCCTCTGTCTGCCTGTAAACCAAGATTAGATACTCTCACAGCTTTTAGTGAAATCTAAATAACACCATTCAACTGCTTTTGTTCACAGTAATAAAGTGTATGACTTACGTTTATAAATTCAGGAATAACCAGATACAAAGAGGTTTCAGTATAAAAATGGTTCCTAGAGAACGTGTGATCCAGCCCCCTATTTGGAGGAATTAGAGATTGAAAATCAAATTGTCTTAGAGACCTGTCCAACATCTGATTCTCTGGACAGTGGTTTTCCTCAGATACATTGTAGTTGACTTTATACCACCAATGGTTGGTAAAGCAATCCGATTTTAAAAAACAAAAACCTCACCTATGTCATTTTTTTATTAGACTAAGCTGAAAATCTCTAGTGCATAGAAGTATAGCTAGTGGATTAAAAAGAACAAAATGGAGTGTATTGTATATTTTCTCTATTGCAGACAATAAATCATTTTTTGCCACTTTCATTTTTGGAGGAGCTTTTTGACTATCTCCATCTTTGTGATCGGCAGCAGCAACAAATGCTCCAGTGAGGAAAGTAAGAAGTGTTGAGGAAGCGTTTGATAAAAATGTATTAGCTCCATGGAGAAGCAGATCCAGTTATTTCAGCTCACCTGGTTTGACTGCAGTGTTACTTCACAGTGAGGAAGTGGAGCATTTAACATCTCGCTCACCTTCTAAGTGACCCTTTCATACCACACCTCTGCTGGGAGACAAAAACAAACACAGAGCTGAGAATTCCCAAGGGTTGAGGGCCAGGGGATCCTCCCAGACCTGCTCTCCCCTGATACTCCTTGAGGAAGGTGGGACTCTGGCAGTCTTTAAGAAAACTAAAATCTCTCTGTCTTTTCTTCTTTGTCTTCTCCATTCCTTTTGCTTAAAGATAACCATCACGCAATCCCACATACTTTATGGACTCTTATAATAACTCTCACCTGCTTTCTGCAGGTAATTACTATCATAAAAGAAAAACAAGTGACAGTCAAAGATCTCACAGCTTTTTATAATTCCCTTGGGAAAGCCCCTCCTCTCTATTCCCACCATTCTGCCCAAGCCCAGGACATCTGGGCTATGGGGCCTGTATTCCCCAGGATTCAGCTATTCTGGAAGGTCAGAGCTTGAAAGCTGGACTCTAACCTGGCCCTAGCCCTGGCCCTCTGTAAGCACCATGTCTCCCAGGAGCAGAATTGCTGGGTTCAGGGCCCAAGTTCTGCTCAGCTCTCCCTGCTCCCACTCCTCACCCTATATTTCCTTGGCAGTTGGACTTTCAGGGATTCTGAACCTGGGATGTGGAGGCGTGGGCTGGGGTGGGGGTGCAGAGCAGTACCATTCCTGGTATGAAAGGGTCCTGAGGTCAGGCGAGGCGCTTCCAAACCTACCTCCCAAGGTTCTCTCAGTTCTCTCTTTTCCTCTCTCCTTATAACCTCTTCACAAAAAGTGAAAACCTTTCCCCCATCCCCAGACATCTTGCATGAAGGAGTGCTGAGGCCCTTCCTTGCCCAGACCACAGGGCTTAGGACTTGGTTATTAGCAAGTTCACCTAGGGGGCTCTGAGTGTGAGAACTAATGACACCACACCTCTCTCAAGCCCCAGGACACTGTAATCCAAGGGACTGGATGGGGAAACTGTGACTACTTGAACTCAACCCTCCCCCCCCACTCTGTACTCCTCAGCTGCCTAAATCCCTCCTCCAGTGGGGATGAAAGTACCCTCTATATCCTGCAGAGTCTAAGGGGTTGGGGGTAAGAGGAGAGAATTCTTTCATTATTATTTTAAGTTTCAGATTAATATGTGGGCATAAGTGATTAGATTACATTGTTTTCATTGCTAAGGTAAAGTGCAAGTTGTAGTTGAGCCCCTCATCCAGGGAGTGTGCTGTGTACCCTTATATTGTGTACATTAGGTGAGAGCTTACCAACCCTCCTTCCTCCTCTCCCACATTTGAATATACTTGGGTTTTTCTCTTATTTGGGTGTGTAGTTGTTTTTCTATTGGTTTTATATTAGTATTGAGTACATTGGATACTTGCTCTTCTATTCTTGTGATACTCTAAGAAGAATATGCTTCAACCCATCCAGATAAAAACAAAAGATGCAAAATCTCCGTCTTTTTTTTGGCTGAATAGCATTCCCTGGTGTACATATACCACCATTTGTTAGTCCATTCATGGATTCATGGGTACTTGGGCTGCTTCCATGTCTGGAGAAAGTGAACTGAGCTGCAATAAACATTCTAGTGCCAATTTCCTTGTGATGAAATGATTTTTTTTTTCTTCTGGGTAGCTACCTAGTAATAGGACTGTGAGAGCAAATGGAAGGTCTACTTGTAGCTCTTTGCAGATTCTCCAGACTTCTTTCCAAAGAAGATGTATGAGTTTGCAATCCCACCAACAGTGTAAAAGTGTTCCCTCCTTTCCACTTCCATGCCAGCATCTGCAGATTTAGGACTTTGTGATGTGGGCCAGTCTCACTGGGGTTAGGTGATATCTGAGGGTGGTTTTGATTTGCATTTCTCTGATGATTAGGGATGATGAGTGTTTTTTCATGTGTTTGTTGGCCATTCATCTGCCTTCTTCAAAGAAGTTTTTGTCCAAGTCTCTTGCCCACACATAAATGGGATTCTTTGCTCTTTTCTTCTTGATTAATTTGAGTTCTCCGTAGATTCTAGTTATCAGTCCTTTGTCAGGTTCATAGCATGCAAATATTTTCTCCCAATCTGAAGGTTGTTTGTTTGCTTTAGTCGTGGTACCCTTAGCTGTGCAGAAGCTTTTTAGCTTGATCATGAAGGGGAGAGAATTCTTGATTAAGCTAAAAGGGATGCAGAAAAGGGATTCAGATGGAGCCAGCTGGCCAACCCCCATCCTACGAGTGTGTTTGGAAATAAACTCTGCAATCCCCTTAAAAACAAATAAACCAAAAAAGAGTTGTTGATCTGAGAATAATCAAACAACTTTAAAATAAAATGTCTTACATTCACAAGGAAGCATCTGACTGAGAATCTGAAGACAGCTCCCAATCATGGGGATTTCTTTTTTTAATTGTCTCACAAAGGAGACAAGGCATGAAGAATGATGCCTTAAATTCTGGTGTGTGAATGGGGCTTCCAGGCAGAGGCTTATAGCATCTAGCCCTCCCACCTGGAGAGAAGATGGCAGACTTGGGCTCACTATCTTTGTGCTGGGAACAGGGGGCACTCCGGTTCTTAAGAAAGTCCTGAGCTCTCAGCCATTAAATAAGAAGATTTTGTAGCTCCAGATTGAATATAGCTGTCATGGCGAGCCCAGCCCTTTTGTCTCTGATTTTCCAGAATTCCTAATTGAATTATATTTTTTTCTAATTTTTCTGAATGTGTTCAGTGAGTTACTTTCTGGTGCTCTCTGCAGCCTTCGGATAGCTCCGTGTGTGTGTGTTTAAAGATGGAATTCTCCTTCTTTATTCTAAAATTTTAATAAAAAGTCTCATATCCAACCTTGTCATCCATCACAATGGCCATGTTCACCACTGTGCCCGGTCATGCCCTAGAGACTGATAAATCTGGAGATACCTCAGGACCTGAGACCCCAGAACTTAACCACATGCATCTGAACTCCTTCCTGCTCCACTACTTACTAGCCATATCTAGCTTCAGTTTTCTCATTCATATAATGGGCATCAGAATACTTATCTCATGGGGGGTTTATAAAAATTAAATGAGTTAACAAACATAAAATTCTTAGACTAGTGCTGGGCACATAGCAGTTACTCAAAAACATTTGAACAGAGTCAATTGAACTAAATGACTATGAACAGTGAGATGCAGAGGAATGAATGAACTATTGCTGATCATAAAGAAGCATCCTTAAAATTTTGGACACAGAAATATTCTTCAAGGCACCCCTAGTGAGCAGCTTCAGGGGATGGATCACCTGTTCTGTGCAAATGGTGAAGCTAGGGTTGTGCCACTTGATGACCCCGGTATGCGTTGGCTTTCTCTCTGTGGTTTCCAGCATCATGTTTTGTTATTATTTTGGTTTTTGTGATTTTTTTTTTTTTTTTTGCTTCTTTCTCCTCCAGTAATACTGCATATGTTTAGTGTTATAGTTTGTAAAGATTTCTCCTAGCACCATTTAGCAGAATACCATTTATCCTAGGACACTTGAGAATGAGAACAAGTTCCCCCCCGCCCCCACAGTCTACTCCCAGACTTAAGACTTCTAAGTGGTTAGATGCGCAGCAAATTAACATATGAACCCAAGTGGTTGCATCCCTCCAGATTTTGATGGAAAACTTACCTAGATTATTGTCATTGCTATTGCTGCTGCTGCTGCTTACCTGGATGGAAGTTGCCATCTTTCTGTACTTTTTTTAAGGGATGGAAAACCAAGCCTACCTGTCATTATTGAGCATGTATTGTACTCAAGGCATTGAATAGATATAAGATTATAAGAGAGATATTCTTCAGAGAGAAACTGAGTTAAGGTGAGCATAAGCATGTGTGCTTTTTAAAAATATTTTCTCCAAAGAAATGTTTAAGTGATCTTTGCTCAGAAAATGGAAGAATGTTCCAGCAGAGGAATAAAAGTCCATCAATTTAATCTGGAGTGTCTTTCCTCCAAAATTCAAAAATTCTCAAAATTATGAGAATGCTCAAATTTTGCCATAAACTAAAGATTTGTTTACTTGAGGGGAGAACCTCTGTTGTGAAATACTGAGGTTGGAGGGACCCCTTACTTTTCTTCAGGATTTCAACCTATAAATGTTTAAAGCCAAAAAGTCTGGGTCAAAGGACCCATCCCTGAGTGGAGTTTTCCGAGCTCTTACAACAGTAACATCAACCATTTCTTCTGCCTCCCATGGGAAAATTTCTGCCAAGAGTTCTGTTTGCTGCCTGCCTGCCCTACGCAGCCTTCCCTTAGCCGGTTGTCACCTGGCCAAGTTAAAACAAAGCCAGCTAATGCTTACAAGTGCCAAACATTTTCAAAATGTTCCATACGTATTAAATGGTTTAATCTGTCCAGCAACCTTCACTATTTTCAGTTGGAAACTGAGGCAGCCAGACCTTGAGGAATTTCCCAGATTGCACAGCTGGAAGAGCTTCTGGTCTTTCACTCGTCTGGCTACACTTCTCCAAAGCAGTGAGGGGCCTCACTGGGGTAATAGATTCACCTGTGGGGCAACTTTTCTCTTATTCTGATTTTCTCATCCAACTCAATAACCTTCCATAATGTTAGGAGAATAGAGACGGGCTCCCCCTAATCAACCACAAAATCTGGGTTTAATGAATAACTTTCCACAAAGCTAGTCATTAAGCGACATTGTCTCTGAGAGGGAAGCGGCACTGACTGACTCTGGGCAAAACTGTGACATGGGTGACATGCTGTCTCTAAAGAAGTGGCCCCAGGATCCTGCAGTTTAGGGAAAATACATTAGTAGCTGCTGCTTGGGAAAGAAAGTGAGACAGGGAAGGAACCCCTCTATCTCTCTGCTTGGAAAAGTTAGAAGTAGTCATTACTGCTTTTGAGAGGGGCTGAGATTAGTGCAAAAAAAAAAATGGGAAACTGACCCAGTTACAGTCTGGGAGCAAATGAAGATGTCTCCCTGATTTCTGGGACAGGGTAGGGCATTAAGAGAAGAGGTTGTCTGCATATTATAAAGGATATTTTAAGTGTTTAAGAATGAGGCTCCTGAAAGTTCGATTTGAAAGCACTTTCATTGCTTCCTCGTAGGTGATATTAAAACACTCCCCTTACTCCTCCCCTACACTGGGACACGGCCACCCATCTGTTATGATAGGAAGAGCAGAAATCCAGGAAGGGGCAGAGGCAGGAAGGCAGGAGCCCAGTAGCAAAGAAGCTTCTGGGAGCTTTTCCCACAGAGGAATTTTGCAGAAATCACAAGAGTGCCTCTGGATGTACCCAGGCCTTAAAATTAGGGGAGTTTGCACAAGCATCATCTAACTCTTAAGGAGCAGGGCGACCCTGGCTGTCATGTAGATGAAACATCTCCTCCTGTAGGTTCCCTCCCTCTCCCTAAGAACCCAGAATTTTCATGGAGCCATTTACTTAGTCCATTCAAAATTCAGCCTTACAACATTTTGACTGAATAGGGAATTGATTCATTGACTATTTTTAATGTTTCACATCCCCTTCGCTATTTATGATAGTTGCCTTTTTTCTTGGTTGCTGAGAGAGAGAGAGACAGAGAGAAAGCTGTCACTAACGTTGATTCCTCAGAATCTTTCCTTTCTTCTGGAAATGACCTGGGGCTCTTTGCACACAAACACCGAAACCAAATAGTCATATTATCACTGTGTTCCTAACCCTAGAGCCCTAGAGACACTTAGCATGGGTGTGGGTTTGCATAACAGAGAAACTAGTATTGACCTGGTACAAATGCTAATTAAATGTTAAAAAAATTCAGGGATAATGCTACAAAGACACCAAGGTAGGGGTGTGTGTGTGTGTTTCTCTCAGTCACCTAAATGTATGTGACAGTGGACAGAAAGTTCAGGGAAAAAACAGAAGGAAAAAAATTTGCATGAATGGATAGGGAAAACGGCTCCCTCTTCCAGGAACGCTGGTGACTCAGCATGTGACAACGCATAAGTCACCTCGTCTCCATGTTTTATCCTCCACCTTTGAGTTGGGATTGGACACTTGAGAATGTCACCACTCAAAGAAAGGAATAGCTCCAAGGTCCGTGAGATTCATGGGCTACAGTACAGTACGTGCATCCTTGGAAGAAAAGATTTGCATTTAGAGGGAAACTTGAAGTGAGAAAGAGCCTTTCAAGACTTCCTGGGAGTCTGTGATACTATGATGTTATCTGAAAAAGTGAAAGCAAAATCATACTTAATAGCAAAACTAAAAAGGGAAACTCGAGTTATGTGGATACAGAGAGAGTAGCATGGGGAGAAGAGGTGAACTGCAATATTCATCCAGGAAAGTAGTATGAACTTTCTATACCTTCAGTTATGTTTTCTCAAGAGAACTGCTAAACCACATTCCAGCTTCTGCTGCTGAAATTCACTTCTAATTCACATCTTCAGACACCTGTGCGGTTGGAACAGTTCGGCATTCAAAGGACGCAGATTCACAGATAAAACATCTCCCTGGCCCTCTTTTTATCCTTGGCAGATGTTCTTTAAACAGACTATGTACAAGAAAAGTTTAAAAAAAAGAGAATCTAACCAACTCTTTCTTTTTGCCCTTTTGAATAATTTTCATTGTAGGAAATAGAAGTTTCTGACGTTGGTATACTCTGATTCAATTAAACAAATACTTTCTGCTTGCTCACCATCAAAATGAGGAAGCTGCTTGCCCACAAATTCTCTAAAGGAAGACTCAGAAAAAAAGGAATTTCAGTTAATCCTTTCCCAGGTCACACCTAAAAGTAGGTCTCTGTTAATAGGGAAGTTAGTCGTATTTACAATATAAATATATTCAGTCTGCTCCAAATGCGACAAAGAAAAAATATACATAAAAATAAAAAATGAATGTACATTTTAGAATATGTGGAAGGAATCATCAATGAAAGAGTGAGCCAGAAGTTCAACTACATTAGAGAGATATTAGAATAGAAATATAGAATAGTATTTTCCAAACTCTATCTGCGGGTCTGAGAATTTCTATTAGATATCTCCACCCCTCACAAAGTAAATATATAAAAAGTGTTCCTTAGTTAAGTAATTCTGGGAAGGGCTGAGTTAAAGTTACTGCCTCCTGCAAAAGTTGCAAGCATTTAGTAAACTAACATCTATTGTGAATTTCCGGGAGAGGGATCTCTAACTAGTACACAGCAATTTTCAATCACAAAACTATTTTGGCAATACAAAATACTATCTCACGTTTTAGGGAAAGCAGGCTATAAATGATCCAAATTGCACTTCAAACATTGTCTAGTTTTTCTAGGCTGGTAGGTTGGTCATATCACGTCAATAACTAAACATCTTGACACCATACTCGCTACACACCAGCTATCTAAATTATTTACTTCTAGTCACATGTTGATTTACTATGTATGCTGAGCCAGCCCTGCTTCTTACCAAGGGAGTATGAACACTACTTTCTGTGCTCTGATGTGTCAGTAGTGGGCAGTGGAACTGAAGAAAAAGATCCCAGTGTAGTTTTAGAGAGGAGGGCGGTCACTGAGTGCTGAAAGCAGTAGCGTTAAATCACAGCTGGATACCAAGTTAGAAGATGTCCTTTTGTGTTAAATGGACACTTGGCATTTGAGAGAACTCATATTTTGCCTCCTCGAGGTGCTTACGTTTGGAAAACTATTCTTTGTTTTCATAATGAAAAGAAATCTTAATTAGTTTTCAATTGCCCTGTTTCCCCTTACCACTTCTCAGTGTGAGTCCTGTTCTTCTCCAGGGCTGCGTATCAGCTCCACTGACTTTTGGGGGTGTCAAGCCCATACCTTTCTGGTGGAAGGAGGACTTCAGCCAAGGCAGAGAATCTGTAGTTTGATGCTGCCTCCTCGTCACATCTTTGCTATAATGACATTCTCTCCCAGTCTGGTTGAGCTATATTGAAATTCGCCCCCTAAAAGCAAAGCTCCATGTCAGCAATAGGAGCTTTCAGGAGAAAGTCATTTGAAGTGACATGAAGAATTTAGTTTAATAGCTGTAATTATTGTCAGTGATAGGAATAATGGGGAAAGATGTTGATATGTCAAGCCACAGATATTGAGAGATCAGGAGTCAATCAACTTAAGTAATTATTCCTTTAAAAAAAAAACAAAAAAATGTGTAAAGAGGGTAAGAAGATAATAAGTGAAGCACAAGAGAGGAAATGTAGATGTTTTTTCCCTGAATTATGGTTATCTGGAATATGAGGGAAACAGGACTGCTGTATTTTGTGGCAGGAAGAGTGCAGATGAAATTGGCTGTTCCGTAATTTTAGTCATATATTCCAGGATTGGAAATCAAGGAGAGAGTTTATTCCCACCGTATGGACTTTCTTCCTTCTGTTGACTCTTGTCTTCCTTGACAACCATGCATTGGGGCCTGGGCGGGTGATAGGGACTGCATAATCGGCCTATCAGTCATGTTGAACACACCCCAGGGCGATCGCAATTCTGATTCAAGGCAGGATAAAGAGAGTTCAGCGCACAATGTGGTGTTTAGGGAGGTGATCTGGAAGCATTAACCGTAGGACTTCGGCAGAAACTGTTTTGTGAATGTGTCAGTGATATCTCAAGTACATGAAAAACCAGCTTTACTGTCCCTTGATATGAGATTAATTTTTTTTTTTTGTATTTCTAGAGCATTTACCATTGTAAGGTAGACAAATATTATTCCTGTTTTTTAGCTGTAGAAACTGGAATGCTAAAAGGTTAAGCAACGTTCACAGTGCTACAGAGTGAGTCATTTTCTGAATCAGGAAATAAACTGATGGCTCTGATCCCTTTTCTCTGATTCTGACAGCAGCAAGCGCTGTTTAACACTATTCACAGAAGCCTTCTGCCTATTGTCTTATTATGGGCACTGAACAGGTTTTCTGAGACTTAAATTTTCTGACATGGTATGTGGCGTATCTTAAGGATCAGAATTCAGTCAATAACATGAATTTATGCCACCAATTTGATTGGGCATTGATTCTGTATAGAAACCCAAAGTTTTTGGTTCTAATTTAAAATGTACCCATGATTTGAAAATAGGCACTTAATATCTCTCTTTTTGCCTTCATTAAAATAGGGATAATTATTCGTAGTATACATTTCGTAAGAAGGTTAAGTGATTGATTATATGGTAGGTTTTGCGTTCAGTGGATGGAATTATTGAATACAACTTTTTAAAGTCGTCGTAACTCTCTTCCTTTTGTAATAGAACTTGGGTAAGTTTCTTATGAAAAACCTTCGATTTATTTATTTATTTTTATTTCAAATTATTGTGAGGGCGCAGATTTTGTGCACATCGCGAGGATGTAAATCACGCACCCTCGGTGAGAAGCTCTTTTACAACTGGAACTTTACCTGGAAGTGTAAACAGTGTGATGGAAACATTTGGAGAAAACTTTGAAAATATCTAATTTTAATAGATGTCCTTCTACGTGTCAAAATAATTCAGAAAGATGTGCCATCTTATAGTCCTAAACACTTTTAAATGTATTGCCACTTCACCAAAGTGAAAGCCACTCTGCTCCTTTTCCCAGTGGGGAATAAAGCCCGACTCCATCCCCGAAGTTTCCTGGTTGGTGTTTGTTAATTTTGCTGCCCCCTGTACCGTTCAGCTCCACGTCTGGTTATACCCCTTGTAAAGTTATGGCTAACACATAGTCAGAAATCTCAAAATGGATTCATTAGTACAAATGAACTTTTCTCTTTATAAGCTGCTGCTTTTAAAGGGACTTTATTTAATGATAAAGAAAAATAGCAAAGACACACACATAGGAAGGAAAAATAAAGGAAAACAGCAGGTTATAAATGACATAGTGCAGATTTCTGATTCAGCAATGGGAAGGCCTGCCTGTCTTATTTCAAATGCTATTTTGAAGAATCTGTCAAACAGGCCGTGAATGTCTACTCTGCTTCCCTGGACTTTCACATTCTAGTTTCTGGCTTTGTTCCACGTGGGAGATGCCATCAGATAAAACCACCACAGAGAAGCTCCCTCCAGAACATCCTGGCACTTTGTGTCCCTAATAATGACATCTCTTGGATATTTTTGCCTGCCTTGGTCGTGCTATAGAAAATCAAGAAGCTGTTCCTACCTTTCGATGGGTTCAGAACTGCATGCCCGAGAGGCCCCCTCCCCATGCTGGCACTGGGGTGGTAAAAATGAGACAACCCTCCAGAAAGATACAACCGGGGGACGTGGCAGAGCAGCTTGCCACCTCGCTTGTCTGATCACCAAGCTGCTTCTTTTATGGCAAAATTTTAGGTTTGGTTCTAGTAAGAAAAAATGCCCTTTTAAAGGTAGTATTAGTGTCTTCATTTCTCAGCTGACAAGAGAAAGCAGCTCAGAAAGGTAAACAACTTATTGTCAGTTATATGAGCATGAATTGGTAAAGCTTGAGCTTGGAAGCATTTTCCTTGAAAGGGCATGCTCATCTTTCTGTGGCATGAAGCTGTGTTTTCATCAGATAGGTGATACCGCGGCCCGTGTGGAACACTGCGGGGCAGTCCTGCGTGGTCAGGTGGGCACAGCCACCAACTCACTTCCCAGGGACTCTGAACAGGTCACTCTCCTCTGACCTTTACATAAGGATAATCTGTAGTGACATCTCATCAATAGTAAAAAAATAGGAGTGACCGTTTATGACAAAAAGGGATTAAAAGTCACAGTAAAAAGAAAAGGATATAAGAGCATGGTTCATACAGTAATAATCTCATTACTGTATGGACATGCATCTCATTTAAAAAAACCTTACATATTAATATATTTTCTAAGCTCTCCATTCAATACTTTGTAAAGATGATGCAAATGTCAAATACACAGCCGATTCTCTTTGAGGTACTTATAGCCTATAAAATGGCTGCAAATACTAAATCTTTGCTCCTAGGGGATATGCAGTGTCATGTTTTTACAATCTTCATTCCATTTATGTTAACTGATAAATATATAACTTTCTTTTACATCAATTCTATTTAAAGGCATCTTATTTAATGTTATTGTTGATTTCATTAACATTGAATTTAGAGCCGACAGCACTACAGCTTATGGGTAAAAGAAAGTTAGGCACCTCACAGCCTTAGGGACCCTAAGAAGTACTTCAGCACCGTACTTGGGGTTCATTTTGAACTATACATCACTAACAAAATGCACAAAAATGCAAAAAGAAAAAAGAGGCACAAAATAAAAAGCTGAGACAAGAAGGCAGAGCGTGGCTTTGTTCTAGCTCAGCTGGGATGGACTCGTTTGTTCCTGCCCTGCGTGGCCATAAAGGAACCCAAACCAAGGTTAGTATCGAGTTGGGGTTTACAAAAAATTTTGTGAGTAGGCAAATTCACAAATATGGAATCTTCAAATAATGAGAATCAACTGTAAACGTAAAGCAACAATACAGAATGAGTTTTAATCTTATGGTCATTTCCATTCCTATTCACATGGAGAAGCTGATGGACTTAATCTTTATCCTGGGAAGTTTGGTGACCCATTATTACGCTGATTACCAACCTTGCTCAGTCTGTACCATTTCAAACCTGATGATGCATTTTCAACTAAAGTTCTAAGGATAAAGCAAAGTATAATGAATTTTAAAGTTATTGTGTTGTAAAATTAAAGCACTCAGAAGGATAACAACATAGGATAAATGTTAGTAATAACATATGATAGTAAGGCCTAAATTGGAGAGGGAA
The DNA here is from genome assembly GCF_000181295.1 of Otolemur garnettii. Taxonomy (NCBI): domain Eukaryota; kingdom Metazoa; phylum Chordata; class Mammalia; order Primates; family Galagidae; genus Otolemur; species Otolemur garnettii. The sequence continues at coordinate 18,943,814 of NW_003852408.1, forward strand.
AGAGTTGGAAGATGGTTCTGCATGGATGCCAGACATTCATTTCAACATAACTGTTGCTGTAATATCCTCCCACTAACTTTCTTATACCAAGTGCTATCATCCCACGCAGTCCACATGATGCTCTGTGCTATTAAGTGAAGTAACAGAAAAATAAGTGAGAGAACAGCAGGGTCCTATCACCCAGTGACTTGGAATTCATACTTGGAAAACAGGTAGTACAGATTATAGAGAAATCACTGGTGAGTTGATAAATGGAAGCCTTTGTGATATGGTTTTATTATTCATGAGTTTGTTTATTCATCAAAAGTCCATGGAAAGTGAACATTGCCAGGAATCATACATTTTGGCTTTCTTTGATATTTTATGGAGTGTTGCATGCTTGGTTCATCTTGTAGGGTTTTGGAGTAAGTTGGAAAGGACACCAAATATGAATGTGTGCTACAGGGTTCAGGAATAGTAGTGGGAAAATTAAAAATATTGTGTAACTAAAAACTGACTGCTGTTATTGCAAATGATGCTTGAAACAATTCCGATAGCCCTGGGACTATGGTCCAGACTGAGTTTCTTCAGGTCTCATAAGAATCTGGTTATCGCGAAGACTGTGAAATTTGAAGTTTAAGAAAATTGAATCCATGTATAGCGAAACCATTTTTCTCACAATTTTTTTAACCAATGAACATTGTGCGGGAAATTGATTCCATATGCTTTTGAGTCATTTATGCAGCTTGAATAATTAAAATATTCATTGGTAAGAGCTGCCTGATGTCTTTAAAGTCAGGAAACTATCTTGTGCCAAAAGAAGACAAACTCAAACACCAAAAGGTCAAGCTAAGTTTGCAATTTCACAACATCTCAAAATGTAATTATTCTAAGAAATTTTAAATGTTTGCTAATGCCTCGTGCTTATTATCAAGTAGTGGAAAAATAAGAAATTCCTTTATTCTCTTAGTGTCAATTGTTCCTTCTTTATGTTAGAAAAAATCTTTGCCTCTGCATCTTTTTCTTGCTATAGAAACCTCCCAATTATGCTGGAGAAGAGCCTAAATTATTGATGGCATTTGCAATAAAATATTTTCAGCTCTTTTTATTAAAAATAACAAAATAAAATTAACAAATGCTTGTGATTCTTTTCTAATTAAAAATCAAGCATAACGATAAAGATATTTTTCTAAGAGTTGCATTATTATATCCATTTTGTAGATTTAGAAATCAAGGTCCTGATAGATTAAGTATACTAGGAATGCACATCTTAAATGAATAAGCTCAGTGAATAAGCCTGAAATATTTAATGAGAAGTAGGCACAGAGGAGATAGCTAATAAATTTGGCTCTAGGAAATACCCCAGGTTAACCATTTACTTCTGTGTAAGAGAATGAGATAACCAAAAAAATATGAAAATAAGGAATACTGAAAATTTTACAAGAGCATAAAGATGACAAAATTTGAAGCTAGAAGACCTACACTAAATTCTGATGCCTCTTCTGGTTATTAGCTCTATGACCTTGGACAAGTCACTTGCTCTGAGTCTAATCCCTCAAGTAGGAATAATGAGACCTCATGGATTAATGAGAATACAGTAAAATGTTAATGTAGGAATATTGTATATATTAAAAGTACTATATATGTAAATTAATGAAAATCACAATAATATAGATATAATGGAGATAGATAATAAAAGTAGATATAATTGAATTTGAACCCATGTTATTTGTTTCACTTGTTTCATATTACAGATTTAGTTTTTTCTCATCCTCATTGTTAAAGAGAAATTCACAAAAACATAATACATAAATTATTTCAAAAACTTACTTTGAAAAAGTTAAAAATTCTCCACGTTTTCCTATCTTCCTTTGGTAACATTTTTACAAAAAGGGACAGCCTTTGCTTTGCCTTATCTACTCTAAATGTAAGCCCTCTTTAACACCTTGGAAAAGTAATCTAGTTTAATAAGATGGGCAACTGCCTTTCAAATAAGATGTTCCTTCTGGAAAAAAAGGATTGGGGGAAAGAAAGGAAGAAAACTAGTCCTTCAGTTGGAAACAAGCTAATACCTGCCGGAACGATCCACGAAGTCACCCCATTGCTGTGAGTACTGCATTTATGCCATAATTAAAAACGGATTAAAAGGAACTAGAGCGGAGCGCCTCTGATTGCTCCTCACCTTCACACTCAACAACAAGAAACCACGGTGTTAAGTTTAGCCGGTGGCACTTACCTAAGCCCAGTCTGTCTAGCCTGGTTTGTGGGCTACAAGGACTTTGACAAAAGATATACAGCTAGTTTCCCTCTCTGAGATGTTTCTAGTAAAATAGCAAAAAAAAAAAAAATTGATTTTTTTTTAAAGCCAGAAATGCCATGTGTAACTAAGGAACTTGAGACATCCCCTCCTCCCTCCTCTTAATGTGATGCCATGAGCTTTAGAATTGGTAATTCTAAATATATTGGGGGTTTTTTTTATATGCCTTACTGAGGTTTCAGATATGACATTTTCATTCTCGTAAAGAACATATGACATTGTACCGAGCCCCTGCTAAACCTTAAGTCCTGGGGAATTTAAAACCTTTTTTCTTAGTCGATGAAGTGCTAGTTACCTACCATTTTCCCTGAATAGGAAGGCAGCTTCTCTGTTCTTTGCCCTTTCCCCCTCCTCCTTTCAAAATGAATTTGATTGTGTTTACCCAGAAATGGGGCTTTGTGGCAATTAAAAGATTCCAGAGTGGCAGAGGCCAACGTACCAGTAGAGCTGGATTCCAGCCTTCCATGGTAACACCCAACTTCCCTTCTCCAAACACCTCCTTCTGGTCCACCCAGACAATTCTAATCCTACCTCTGTGGTTACTCTGAAAAGGCATCCACTTTGGTTATCAGAAAGGATCTTTCTTAAACAAATATTTACTAGTGTCTGTTTTTCTCTTTTAGGGAGTGAGCATAGGAAGGGCTTGATTCTCTTAATCCCTTTGGGTCACACTTGGTGTGCCGCTGATAGAAAGCAGTCAGGGGGACTGGCGCTGAAGCCCAGCCTGCCAGGAGGCTGACCCCTCGCTGCCTGGGGTATCACAACCCTGAAGTGGCTTGATCGGTTACTCATCCCCCAGGTGACTGTTATTCCTTAGTACCCTCCACTACAAGTCCCTTACTCCGGGTGGCAGAAATCCAGGAGCATTCCAGGAGGGTTACAATATTCTCCTTTTACAATAATCAGCCTTACCTTTCTCTTGGTTTCATGAACTCTTTAAATGTCAGAGTGATTCACATGGGAGGAACTGATCCTCCAATTGAAAAGCTCAGCGATACCAGCTCTTCTCTCTCCTGAAATGGTGTGATGCTTATCTTCTTGGTGGTAGCATTCTGCGTGTTTATCATCGTCACGCATTCTGCGTGTAGCCAGGAAGTCTGGTGGACAAAAAGGAATAAGATACACAATATTTGGAGAAAAAATATTTTCTATTTTCTGTAGCTCTCACTTTTCCTACCCACTTTACTATCCCCTGAACTACTGTGGAGAATACCCCAAGAGAGGATTAGTTCTCTGTGTTATGTTGTTGGTTATCTTATTAGCTGTGTGTTACTTTGGAGATAGTTTACGGCAATATCAGTCTAAAACCAACTTATTTTTCACGTACTCTTAACTGCATTTCCCATAAACATTATGCATGAAAGTTGTTCATTTACTTCACATCAGTCCTGAAGTAGATTCCAAATTACTCTTTCTACAAAAGAACAAGTCAGAATATGTATATGATAAAGAATAGGGGGGCATTAAAATCCTGAGAAAGAACATACTACGCATGTATATTAGGATGTGCACAATAAAATCCACTTACAATACTTTATTGAGAGCCTTTTCTGTTATAGTTAGACCAGCTCCTAGCACTCAGAACCTGGATTCTGTCCGCTCCCGCCTGCTTAGGAATCTTACCTTGGTAATTTTTATCTCTCTCACCTGCATCTTCAAATTTCCCACCTGTTTTCAATCTTTCTCACCTGCACAGAACCGCGCAGGTGTTCCCTCGTCTTAGAAAGCCCTCCTAGCCAGACTCACCCTGGCTATCACCCCATTTCTTTCATATCCTTTGTAGATGACATCCTTGGGAATGTCAAATATACTTATAGCCTCTATTCTGCCACTGTCTCTTGAAATTACTCCAGCCAGACTCCTGCCTCTACCACTCTAGCACTCCAGCAAAATGATTATTCTCATCAAAATCCCAAATGAGCCTCATGTTGCTCAAAACAAAGGTCGATTCTCAATGCTTGTTTTACTTAACCTGTTATGAGTATTTGATACTATCGTATCTAAAATTTATCTCAGTTGAAATTACGGGGCATCCTTTCCAGGATCCACAGCTTCAAATTCCTCTTCTGGACTGATGACCCCTACGTCTACTTCTCCAGTCCACACCTAATACTTGTTGGAGGTATGGAGAGACAGATGATTTAATTTCCTTTTCTACATTTTATCTGTGGTATTCCAATAATAATATTATTAAATGTAAAGCTCATTTTACTACCTTTGGAAATATTTCCTTGTTACAACTTTACTGATAAGATTCTGAAATGTGGCTTCCTTTTTCCAAGGGAAGATAGTTTATTAGTAATAAGAAAACACTATCGTTTTACCCTTATGCCTTAGAAACAGTGAAAGACATACTTGTATAGGTAATTTTCCAGGCCAATTCTGTGAGATACACACACACACACACACACATATATATTTTATTTTGAGACATAGTCTCACTTTGTCACCTTAGTAAAGTGCTGGGGCATCATAGCTCACAACAATCTCAAAGTCTTGGGCACAAATGATCTTGCCTCAGCCTCCCAAGTAGCTGGATTACAGGTGCCTGCCACAACGGGGTCTCACTCTGGCCCAGGCTGGTCTCAAACTCTGGAGCTCAGGCAATTTATCTGCCTCGGTCTCCCAGAGTGCTAGGATTTCTGTGATTTTTTTAATCATTGAAAAGAATTAACTTTGATTCCATCATCACCAATAATTAATTAACTTGAATCTGATCTATGGCTTTGTGGAAGTATGATGAAAAAAAGATTATTCTCAGGCTCTTGTCTTCCAGCTGGGCCCTGCCTCTCCCACCCATTCATCCTGCTCGGGCCCAGCTCTGAGTTCCTGTGATTGACTTGCATTCTCACAACCAGGAAGCAGGGTGCCCAGCCTGTTCCCAGCCTGTCTGATCCTGTCCCAGTGCTTGGTAATCAGGTCCTGCTTTACTGATTGTGGTCTACTTAACTCCATGCTTCCTGGTTCTTGACCTTAGCCACAAACTGGTCTTTGAAATATTCCTAAGAAGCTTTTTCTGTAGAAAGTAAACTTCTGGTAGTAAGAGGACACCAACAGTGAGATTTAAATTTCCTTATTAATACAGAAATGAAACCATTGATCGGAGTTGCAGAATGGACTCTTCCTGGACTATGGATAAAACACATCGTTTCTTACGTTTTTTATGATAATAACTCTCCCACTACCACCTTTATTATGTGGAATTTACACTGGCTCAGAGTACTTAGATTTGCATGGATAATCCCTGAATTGTGAAGGAATGATTGTGCGTGTGGTGGTGCGCTTATTTCATGGTTAAGAATGACAAAGTAGGAAGATGTGTAAGAATGTAAGAGTAGGAATGTGAGAGAAGGAGCTTACCATCACTTCGTATGGGGTAATTTAAACTAGTATGACAACCACTTTATATAAATGTAATGAGATCCTCTGTCTTAGTAAATCATAGAACCAAAGAGGAAAAGGAAAAAAAAAAAAGAAGAAGAAGAAGAAGGAAGGGAGGGAGGGAGAAAGGGAATGAAAGAAGGAAAGAAGAAAGAAAAAAATCATTCTCTTCCTAGAAGGCACATTAATCAAAAATACCAGATAATCTAGAAATATATATAGAGAATTCAGTGTTCTCCCTGTAGAGACTGTCCAACTCAATAAGGTCTTAATACAGGGATCCACTATACGTTAACTTGTATTTGTTGCATAAAGGCTTAAACAGAGAGAAATGGATTAAGTTCCTGAGAACTCTTCATATGATAAAGAAGTCACACCAGGCCTTGAGTTCAAGTCCTTTTTAATGACAGTATTTTCAGAAGGGTATACTGTATTGTGGTCAGTTTTTAGAATAATGGGTCAGCGCTGTTTCTTATTTGCTTCTGCTCGCCTATAAAGGCATGACCTTAAGCTATCTATTTGTCTTCTAATCTCCATTTATGGCAAACAAAAACCCTGTAATTTATTTTATAAAACCTTGGGGGTGCTTGTGAGGCACCACATTTATGCTAATTTATAAATATGAATGGCAATCAGACCAGGAAAGTTGCTGATTCAAATAAAACTTCACATTTCACCGGCATCTACTGGCAAGGTAGGCAGCAGAAGTGATCGTCGTACACAGAGCTTGTTGATGTGCATGTATCAGAATTCTCAGAAGAGAAGCCAGCATTTGACTCAGCAGAAAGATTGATCCCTATTACTGGATCCTCCCATTTGGAATAATGTTCTAGACAGTTTGTACTACCACTCCCTATGCTGAATAAATACATGAATTCTGTTTTAATTATGTGTCAATCTTTCCTTAACGTGGAATTCCCATATGTAGGATAGAAGGCCTTTGATAGTTATTTTACAAGAATTAAGGGTTAGTCCCTGTAATTTAATCTTGGAAGCCACTCTTGTGCTTAGTATTTCACATGCACAGCCCAGCGTGCTGCCTACAGTGACAGCAAAAGAAATAGGAGCACTTGGCATCTGCTCATCAAGGTTGACGTACACCTGAGGGTGCAGAAGAAATCCTGGCCTGGGGAGGTTAGTAAAGCTGCCATTTCCAGTGCTGTTAGTCTTCCATTAGAGCCTCTGTATCTAAGGTAAAATGTTGAGGAATCAAGGACCAATCAAAAAATTTTGTGACTGAACACTTGTGTGTGTGTAAAAATCTGAGATGATGTTGGTAACACTGGAGTCTTACACACTTAATAAATATTTAAACTGCTATATTCTGTGAGTTACATTCGTATTGATTCTCCTCCACAAACTTGGAATAATTCCTCGTATTTAGCAACCAATTAAGAGAAGTATAACTACATTCCTCATCGTGACATGTATCAACTTCTTGATTCCTCCAGAATGTGGTGACTCTTCGTTTTAATAGACTCAAATGTGCACTACGTGGATTTTTGTGTCACGACTGTCTTTCCTGGTGTTTTTGGAGTCCCTGCTGGAAAGAACCGGTGATTCTAATACAGAACTCCAGCAATCATGTGCCTGGATTAATCTGTCATCACGGCATCGACACTCTTTGCAGCAAAACATTCAGAAACTCAATTTTCCTGGCTTCTGAACAACTCTTTGGCTAAGGAAAGAAAGGCAGGGAAGGTTAGGCCCCCAGGTCACATATTTCTGAGAAAAGATACAAGTTTATCAGATAAACTTAAATCAGAGAAAGTTAAAATTATTTTGAAAGAAATACATCTTGGAAAAGTTTTTGTAAGAATAACACAGATCTCTGTCATCAACAAGGTATAAGTCATTCATAATTAGGATTCTGCGAGAGATGAGTCATGTCTCTTGGATAAATGAACATAAAAACAATTAGCACCCTGTGAATTATTTGGTTTCTAAATGGCCTGACAGTTACAACAACCAAATTTAGATTTTTATCTGTCCAATGCTGGTTCCATATATTTAGCATTAAGTTAACTCCTTTTTAGAGACACAGACAAGCTTTTTTTAAAAAAACTTTTAAAAAACACTAACGGTTACATTTCCTGTTTAAGGAAAGGCAACATGACAAAAAGATATGATTCCACTAAGAAGCCACCAAATTGGATGTGTCATCCCAGTGAGCATGTCCATATGATGCAGAACTTCAAATCTCATGATGGACAGCCAGGCACCAGCTTAGTGTACACCCTATACAAGATAAACTGAGCAAGCCGGTAAACTTAATTGCGCTGAATTCTGCAAAGGACACTTCACATACCCAAGGCTGTCTCATTTCCTTGCTCAAGTTAAATTTATAACCTAAAATGTACACATTGACATAGGTGTTGAGAACTGAGCACCATGAAGAGATTCAGAAATTAATCATATACCAGTGATTTATTCCTTGGGTTTACCTGGGTGTTTACAAATCAGCATGGGAGGGAGAGAGAATACTGCTTAGAAGCAAAGTCTTAGGAATATGACCAAATGGGCCCAAATACAGACTGTTTAAGTTTCTAGTAAGGTGACCTCATGTAATTTAATACTCTCCTATGCCTCGGTTTCCTGTTCTCTGGGGCTTATTGTGAGGATACAATGCAACAGTGCTTACTAGATCACACTTTTCGAAAAGTGTGTTTCTGTCTCTTGTTTACTTTTGAGTCTTTGGTACACAGATACCATACCTGGTAGGTGCTCAGTAAATGTTAGGTGAACAAGTATGTAAAATGTTAACCATTGTCCCTGATACATATTGGGTAAATATCATGGTAGTGATAATTTTCACCCTTAGGAGATTTAAGAAACTTTTTAATGGTTTCCCAAAGCACTTAGAACAGGTGTCCTCAAACTACATCCCACAGGCCACATGCAGCCTGCCTAGGACATTTATCTGCCCTGCCAGGTGTTTTTGCCACTGCTGCCTGTCCTGCTTAGCAGCTGACTCATCCCGGGGCCTGCAGTCTGGCCCTCCAACGGTCTAAGGGACAGTGAACTGGACGCTGTTTAAAAAGTTTGAGGACCCCTGACTTAGAATAACCTGTAAATTTCCATAAGGCTCTGTATGGTCTGAATTATTTCTATTTTTTTAATTTTATCTGGAGTTAATCTTCAATTCTTTTTTTTTTTTTTTTTTTTTTGCCTACCTCCGGCTTCCCTGCTCTGTTTCACCATCTCTGATAAGCAACACTGTTTGCTTACCTCAGGACCCTTGCACGTGCTTCTGTCATCGAGTTTTTGCCATTTCACATTCTGCATCCAATTCTCTTTCCCAGCTCTTGGCCCTTTTAAGCAAGAACCATGCCAGGCTCACCACTAGATGCTTTGGTATGAAATCACAGAGGTAATAACCATGAAAGATCACAGACCTCTCATAAATAGCTACAGCAGCCTACTTCATTATACACTCCAGCAGGTGACTGTGCTTAGTTTCCTGAAAACTCAATTGTTTCTGGACTGGGCTGGTTACTGACTTTTTTCTGATCCTTTCAGACTTTTACTTCACTAGTTTCTTCCAAAGTTGTAGAAGGTACAATTCTTACAATGAATTCCTTATTCTATAATTTATATTTCTTCTGCTTCCCTGATTAAACACTAATTGCTAAAGTTATTGGTAATGGAATCATTAAGTTTCCAAGAGTGCAGAACCTTAAAGATCAGTATCTCTAATTGGTTCTTTTCTTACGGAATTTAAAGGCATCAGCATTCCTATGGCCAGAAGTAAAGGAGACACCAATAATACATTAACAAAGCAGTTATTTAAATAATCACTTTTGGGCACCTGTAATCAAGTACCTGTGAGAGACAAGGCTTTGGGATAGTAAAGTTTCTGCCAAGGGAAATACTAGTGAAAGTAAGGAGCTTTTAAATGTGCTGGAAAACTTGGAGAAAGAAAATGATGTGGCTAAAGTACTAAATCCCTGGCTAAATATATGAGACAAGAATAGAAGAAAATAGTGTTGGATAAAGCTGAATTTGTTGATAAAGCTGCAGTATGCAAAGACTCTGGGTTCGTGGTGCTGCCTTGAACAGCAAAGAGAAGCTCTAACAGTCTGGTGGGTTGATTGACTGAAGCCTAGACCCGAAGGTAACCTACGCTAAATCAAACTGTAATGCTAGAGCTTTCTTGGTGTACTGTAGAAAAGGTATCCAAAGGCTTAGAGAGATTGGAATGCTAGAGTGGATTTATGATGTAAGAGCTTTTCACCCACCTATTAATCTTGAGAAGGTCCAGAAGACACTCCCTTTACCAAGGCTGTGCAAAGCTGTAAGAAATACATTCAAGCGGAGCCCTCCCTGCATCTGTGAAGTGCTCTGTGGTGAATACATTTATAGGCTAAAGATGATACGGCAACTCCTGCCATAAAACTGAACTCCTGGAATTCAATGGGAATTTCTGGATGTCAACAGCCAAGTGGCAGTTGTCATCATCAAACGGGAATATGATGATTGTAATGAGTGCCAGAGCCACAGCGGTAATTAGGATGACGGGACCAACACAGATCTTTGACCTTGGCTAGATGATAATAATGTCCTCAGAAGTGAAATCGATTGACAGCCTACTAAAATCGTAATCAGGTGGAAAAGCTCTTTGAGTCATCACAACAGAGAGTTGTGATCAATTCCTCAGCTAATTCCCAGACTTGAGCCTTAACAGATTCAGAGTACTTTGAATGGAGGGACAGTCAGATTCCCTTGAGGAGGACACGACCATGTAGTCAAGTATTTATAGGGCACTCTCCCTCTTATCCTACATCAAAGGGGCCTGAGGTCACTTTCCAGCATGACTAGGCATTGGAAAAAGATAAACAGTAAAGTTTTTAAAGGATTAATAGGCACTGTGTTAAAAATGACTTTAATTCCCGGAGATGTAAACATCTCTGCTGTCCAGCATTCAGAAGAGGGACTTAGAGGTCAGATGATTGATGAAGAATTGGTTTAGGTTCTGAGTGTCGCCGAATACTCCCCATGATTTTTTTACTTCAGTTTCAGAATGATATAGTTGAAATGGAGAAACTTAACAACTTTTATAATTCTCATATCAGATACTATGATAGGAAAGGCTATAATTTGTAAAAAACCATTAGAACCGGCTTTGCATACAAACATAGTAAATGAAAAGTAATATCACTTTCTGGAAGGATTGCCAAGATTAGTGACCATCAGGTATTCAAAAGATGCAGAGGGTGATTCCTGTTATATTTCCATTCAGTATGTCTATTTGGCCTGTGCAAGAAATAAATGACTCTTGAGGAATGACGAATTATCATAAATTTAATCAACTAGTGACCTCAATTGTACCCACTGTTCCAGATGTGACTTTTGTTGCTGGGATAAATGGATACGTCCCTGGCATTGACAGATAGATGCATGGATAGATGATGGATAGATCTTTAAATGCTTTATTCTCTGAAGACACATTCTGCTAATATCAGAGCAGCTTTACCTTCATTGAGAAGGACCAATAATATACCATCATTGTCCTATCTCAGGGCTATAACAACTCTATAATTCTTATTTATAATTTCTACCTTCAGGCCCTTGAATCACCTTTTCATTCTTGGGACCATCATATGACTCCACTACATTAATGATATTGTAATGTTTGGACTGGCAGAGTATCAAACAGGAGATACTTAAAACTCTTTAGTAAGATATATACATATGTGCATCAAAAGATAGAAAATCCCACAACATCTCAGAGTGCTGACATCTTGCAGAAATTTTTAGGCATCTTTGGAGGGAGGTTAGCATTTTTTTGGTTATATGAGTGATAATTGCATCATATTAGGCAGAAGCATGATATTATTATTATCTTAGAAATTAAATTTTTAAACACAACTTGTTATATTTGTTGGGGGGGTCAATCACGATGATATCATACTGTCAGTATAGCTAAACTGAAAGTACATCTCTATGTGTTTCAGAGTAGGAATTAGGATTGGCAAGTAGAGCTATTTTGCATGAAATCTGAGAGGCAGAAATAAGGCGGCCATTATATTTGTAGGTTGTTGTTTAATGGTGATAAAGAACAGATGAAGAAGTGGCAGGACTTTCCAATTTGCTCTTATCTTGTTCCATTCTGAATCTCTCTCTTCTTCCCAAATGTCTATTCTATTTCTAGGCACATAACTAGGAATGGACTAAATTCCTTGAGGGCAAGATCCAGGATAAATTCATTGTTAAATCACAGAGAGGCAGTCTATAAATCCTTTCTGATTTTCTAAAAAAAAAAAAATTACTTGTGTTTCCTTCCTCTTCTTATCAAAATATATTAATGTGTTAAGAATTGAACTAATTTCAGACTGGAAAAAAATCAAAGATTTTAGTTATCTTGTTTTACTAATAAAAAAATTCGATATACATTTCAAAGTGTATCTTAGATAATCCTTTTCAATAACCCTGAGATAAGCAGGGCAATTAATTTCTTTTTCAAATAATATAGTAGAGACAAAAATAAATTAAGGTACTTATCTCAGATCATTATATATAAACATAAAATATTTTTTCCTTTTATGTTTTTGAAGGATGTTATAAAAACTAATCTTGTATTGGTTTTGTCTTTCACATGGCTGAATGTATAAAATTTGTAAACTAATACACTTGTGAAGACTAGAGTCACTTATTTCCACTATCACCATGGTGTATGTGTGGCCAGAATAAATGATAAGGACAATGACCCAACAGCTCTTATTGTGAAAGACATTTGAAATGGACAAGAGAAAGATTACTGGGTGTCCTCTCAATCTGTGCATTGTCCAGCAGACTCTCTGGGAAGTGTCTGGTTCTGTGCAGGTGTGTACAATTGACTGTCTTTGTTCAGTCTATTAGCAGCTCTGTAGAAATGGAACTTGTGGAAGGCTGATGCTGGTGCAGATGTTTCCTGTCCACAGTGAAGCAAATGAGTCCTGTTCATTTCATGAATTGTGTCCAATAGAGAATAGAAATCTCATTCATTCCAGCACTCAGGTTGTTGAGAATCTTGATCCACAGTGCCAGATTATCAGATTATCAAAAGGGTGAGAGAAAACTATCCAAAAGGAAACCACCTGTTTTCCTAAACTATGTGAAATGAATGTTAGTCAAAGGAACCAAGGAAAATAAGGACCACCTATTATAGCTGCATGAAAGTATGAAACATTTCTACCATGGAAAACAATATAAATGAACTGGAAACACAGTGGATAGATTGGGGAAAATAGTCTTAATAAACACACCATGCACATGCAAACATATGCATATCTGTGTTTACAAAGAGTCCCTTCAAATAAATAAGAAAAGTCATCTGTGATAACAAAAAACAGAAAATTCAGCAAAGGATATAAAGAAAAAATAAAGATCATAAAAATCATGTGATGGGACAGTTAATGCTACCACCAATCACGTGGATGCCAATGAAATGACAATGAAGATACTTTCCTGCCATCAAATTACAAACACTAAAAAGGATGGCAGTTCCATCCAAGACTGCCCGCAGCGTAAGATGATGCAGACTATTTGGGGGGCAATTTCAGTACTCGGAAAGCTATTTGTAAAAATATCAACCTGTAATTTTACTCCTAGACATCCATTGTGCCAGTAATAGTTACATAGATGCACAGAAATCTGAGCAAAGATATTTGTTATGACATTGTAAATCAAGAAGTTGTAAAGTGCTAAAAGTACATCAGTGGGAGTGGTTAATAAAAATGATGCTATATTAATCCTACAAAATACTCAATGTTTTTTAAACAGAATACAATCATACATATGCACGTAAAAAGACGCTCACATATACTGGTGGGTGAAATTGAAAAGCAAGTTGGTAACATATATAGAATTATCCCCGTTGGTTAAAAAATTAACATTTAAAACAGACTTCTGGAATAATCTGTACTAAATAATGTCTACTTCTTGAACAGTATTAACAATGTTTATCCCCGGTGAAGAGAGTGAAGAGTAACAAATTTTTCTTATACTTTTTATTCTTTTCTAAACTGTTTGACTTTATTACTCCCCCTCTCCCCAAATTCAGGCATATATTTATTCCTTTGATAATATAAGAATTAAAAAGGAGAAAATAGAACTTCCTGTTCTTCGTCCAAATTTGAGGCAATGAAATTCTCTGGTTCTATCCACAATACTTAATTTTTTTTTTTATTTTTTATTAAATGATGGCTGTATACATTAATGCAAACATGGGGTATGGTGTAGTGTTTTCATATACAATTTGAAATATTTTCATCAAACTGGTTAACATAGGCTTTGTGTCATTTACTGAGTTATTGTGTTA
>NW_003852408.1:18958744-18960000 GCF_000181295.1 Otolemur garnettii
TCCTGGCCCCGTGTCCCACTAGTTAGGTGAACTTGCAGAGAACACCCAGCCTTAGGGTCTCTATTCCTTTATCTGCAAAATGATATTAGTAACCGAATTTCTTTCCTCCTAGAGCTTCCTTTGGGCTTAATGAACTTTCACATGAAAAAGCATTTTATAAATCATATAAAAACAACAAGTGTTAACAGATCCCAGTTTATATGCTTCTCTCTCACCCAGCACTTTCCTGTCTTAGGCCTTTGACCAATGCAGACATAAGGAATTGGCCCACACTTGTTCCATGTTCAGTGTCTGCCTCCGACTCTGGGTTACGGCTTGCATCACGGTAGACATCACGTCTGCTTTCCTTTTGTTTTTCTGTTCACTTTCTAACACCCAGCCAAGTACCTGGCATTCTATAGCTGTTTAAGAATGAGTACGTGAATGAAGGGAGATGCAAAGTCAGGTTATATTTACTCCCTTATTCTTTTCCAGTGATGCACAGGTTAACTGAAATGAGTGAAAGAATTTGTTTAGGAAATCAAAACTCACCACATCCCCCAGACTTAGAGCAGTAATTTTGTGGGAGTTGAAAATCTTTCCCTTCCCCCCGGGTTCAAAAGAATAGCATTAGGGCCGGGAGACCATAATCCACGAAAGCCACCACACCTCAGCGGGGCAATGAGACACTTAGAGGATTAGCTCAGTCGGTCCTGTAGCATAATGGGTTTCTGGGGAATCAGGAGCATCTCTTTCAGAATGTTTTATTTGGGGTCAGCCAGAGAATTTAGAAATGCTATTGACTTTAAAGGGACAGAATAGGCAAAAGCCTCTTTTGAAGCATAGAATTCATTGTTCTTTCTTTCTTTTTTTTTTTTATAACAGCAAACATTTAGATACCAGTGGTATAGTAGGACAGTTTTCATTAACAAATTAAGCCAAACTAGCCAAATGGAATGGTTTGAGGTGAACTCATTCATACTCTGCTCATGACTGCACTTGGCATCTTTGAAAGTTACTTTGAGCCTTAGTTAACTAGTATGGAAGTTTCCTTAGTATAGCTGAACTTCTCCAGGATTCTTTCATGCCATTTCTTTGACTTTATAAGCATCTTTCTCTATACTTCACATTAAGGGTATATCCAATTCTAAAATTAAATGATGAAGTTCAATACAAGTTTTAGCTCCAAGTGGTAAAATCTTTAAAGTAGTACATTATATTTTATTTTTTTAAGGGGGGAATAATGACTTTTGAGTCCTAGGAGGTAGTGAAGTCTT
>NW_003852408.1:18960170-18970107 GCF_000181295.1 Otolemur garnettii
TTGCCTCCTCCTCCTGGATCCTTGACTGTGGAGTTCACACAGATTTAATCAGCCAATTTATGATTTTTATTCATTCTGTCACCAGAGGGTGCTGCACTGTGATGGTTCCATGTGTGGCTGTAGCTCTCCTCCCCTGACACTCAGCAAGTTGTGGTCTTGCTAGAGTCTTGCTCCAGTTTAGAGCTTGCTACTTAGCAGACCTACTTTGCAGATCAGGGATTTTATTTCCCACACTCCTGACTGCATTGTGCCTCTCCTTGCAGTGTGGGGTGGCTTTTTTCTCAGCCTCCTAAAGCAGTTTCCTTTATTTTGTCCCAATTATTATTAAAGGTTACTTTGTGATTTTTAAAAAACCTTATTTTTTCTTTAAATTGGAATAGGCCCCCTGTAATTTTTGCACTCTGATAAGTTATGACTTAACAAGCACTATCAAACAAACACTTATGCCCTGTTATTGGATGTCATGGGAATTCTGATAATCGCCACCTCCACAATTATTAAGGATGAACATGAGGAAATGAAACTTGTATAAGATAATGGCATATCAGAATTTATTAGGGGTATCCAACCTTTCTTAAAGGAGTCATTATAATGAGAATTTTTGTTGATATAGAACAGAGGGTGCACATCTTAGGAGAAATGTACTATGAAATAAAATTAAACAATAGACCCCCCAATTTTAATTTATAATTTATAAATAAGATAAATTCCAAAGAGAATATTCCAGATAAATGACCATGTTTTGATATTTGCCTCTCATAAAAAAACACTGTATAAAGGGGCATTTTGGTCTCTGAGCTATTGTAGTTTAACATTCTAGCATCCCTGTCAAAGCTGCATATTGTGGGTGATAACTACAGGCTGCAGATGTATTGAGTCATTCTTATTTCTGATATTATATGTGTGTACTCCATTGTCTCTTTAGAATACAGAGTGTGGTCAGTCAGCCATCCATCCCTACTTTTTTCAAGCCTTTTGACAAGCCTTTCCTTTCTTGTTTTCTGTCTTCTGTTCTGTCTTTGCTCAGCAAGGATCCTGCACATCTGCTGAAGCATAACTCTTGCATTTTTGCTTACCGTAAGTGGCTTTTCTAATTGCTGAGTTCCTTTTCCAATGTCTTTCATGGTCTTAAAGAATTATTTTTTGAAAAAAAAGTTTATAGCATCAGCTAAGACAGGTTGGAACTTCATCTTCTTAACATAAGTTAATAGACAGCAAGAGCTAGTAAAGCAATCCCCAAAGCTCCAGTGTTCCAGATGATCCATAGTCTGGAACTGTTCCAGACTGTCATTGTTCCTCCATTCCACCAGGTGGACCCTCAATTTTCACTCTAATCCCTCTGCTCACACCCTACCTGGTGGCTGTATTTTGATAACATTTTTGTTTGTAATAACCCAAATTTCAGTGAATTATGAATTTTCAAAACATAGGAAGTATCAGTTTGAGCGTTTCTTTTCCTGAAAACTTTTATCAAATGCACTTATATAAAAATAGGTATAATGAAGAAACAGTAACTTTTTCTTCATTCTCCTCCTTTGAGGGGAGGTGTGGTTCCTATAGACAAGCATTGTCTTTGAACACAAAATATTCTCAGGTAACCAGTGTAGCAATGGTTCTGTGGTGTAAGAATCTCCCCTCCTTAATACAGATTAAGCTGCATCAGTGGCTATGAAGAAGTCATCAAACCTTGAGAGTACTTTGAATTTGCGCTGGGTGAAGAATTACATTACCAAAATCTTATTTAGGGGAGAGGTTTAAATGAACAACAAATAAGAAAAAAACCTTTTAAGATACATTATCTTTAATCTTTCTCAATAGAATAAAAGGGCAAGAGAAAGTTTTATGAAGCTGCCTATGAATAAATTTAAAAGTTAACAAGAGCAAATGTGTGTTTGATAGTGTTAAATAATGTGGAGAAGCACTCATGTAGGAAATAATTATAACAAATTATTTAACTAGGCTTAAAGGATTAGACAGGTTTATAAGCACTAATGACATAAGTAACCTGTTGTTGATAGGGGCAAAACAAAATGATATAGAATACATGTGGTCCTCATTGAGATGCTGTCATTCTAACACATTGTCCCAAGGATGTGGGATGAGGAGGGTGGGAGAATGTCCTTCTGACAGAGGAAAGAATTTTGAGAACTCGAGTGTCATTAAATAGCAGCCTCTCTGATGGGTCTCTCAGTGAAGGCCTGCTTAGGCCAGTGAGGACGTCACATGAGGTCACACTAGTGGGAGAAATACACAAGGATGGAATAAATCCAAATAACCCATCTATTCCCAGACTGACACTTACAATTTGCATAAACAGAGCCCTGTTAAAGGGAGGGAAGGAGGGAGAGAGGGAAGGAAGGAAGGAAGGAAAAGATATAATATGTGCACAAATTCTTCGTGACTGAAACCAAAGCAAATGCTTAACATTCTACCAATACATGTGAGTATCCCTTACGTGGAGTGCTGGTGAAATCTGAACAGTGTTTCAGGTTTTTAATTTTTAATTTTTGTATTTTAAAATATTTGCCTATGCATCATGAGATATCTTGGGGCTATACATCATACACACATTTACATATAGGCTGAAAGTAATTTTATATATTTTTAATAATTTTGTTCATGAAACAAGTTTGTGCACACTGAACCATCAGAAATTAAAGGTGTCGCTATCTCAGCCACTCGTGCAAACAAGCTATGGTTGTTCAGTAACACCATCATTCCTACGCTGAATTTATAAGCCATCTTTTTTTTCGCTGTTAACTCATAGGCACTTAATAGTAAAAGATATAACTATTAATGCAGTAAAAAATGTGTACAGGGTACCAAGCATCAGGATAGCATTGCTGGAATGCCTGTGTCAGCTGTTAAATGACAACAAACAAGCAGGTTTTCAGTGTCCTCCCACGAGGCTGTGTTTCTAGTAGGAGTTTACTGAGCACCGTACTTTATATCTTTAGGTAAAAAGAAGCATCAGAAGCAGTGAGGGGTCAGGGAGGGGGTCCTTTAGGAATGAGGAGGTGTTCTGCTGCAGAGCTTTATAAAATGTTTCCTCCAGAGTAATCTGTCTTATTAACAATAGTCGTAGTCTTGAAAGTCTGCCCTTGATTTCATAAACTGACATGATTTCTTGTTCTGTTATGAACGCAGGCTGCTCTACTCCTCCAATAAACCCATCATACATTTTCACCATGTCACCTATAGGCAGTTTTTTCTGCAGTGTTAAAATCATTTTCGTGATCACTATAATCACAATAACCTTAACTTAGAACCATTTTTTCTATCACAACTAGTCAATGAAGGAACAACAAAAAGTCTCATTATCACTGTTAAAAACCTTAAATATCCACTTTCTCCAGTTTATTGATGGGTTTTAAGGGGTTTTTTCTTTCTTGCATATGTAAAGCGTCTGGGCATAATTTTTTCCATCACTCAACATAAGGATCTTTCTTATTCAACAACTTGTTTATCATCATCACTGAACATAGT
Organism: Otolemur garnettii; assembly: GCF_000181295.1. Taxonomy (NCBI): domain Eukaryota; kingdom Metazoa; phylum Chordata; class Mammalia; order Primates; family Galagidae; genus Otolemur; species Otolemur garnettii. The sequence continues at coordinate 18,963,657 of NW_003852408.1, forward strand.
CAGAGGCCAGAAGTTGTAGCAGCCATGTACAACTGTGTCTTCAGTCACTGTGTTCTAAGCATTGGCAACAGCCTTTAAGCAGGGGTCCTCAAACTTTTTAAAGAGCGTCCAGTTCACTGTCCCTCAGACCGTTGGTGGGCCAGACTGCTAAGCAGGACAGGCAGCAGTGGCAAAACACCCAGCGGGCCAGAAAAATGTCCTAGGTGGGCTGCATGTGGCCCGTGGGCTGTAGTTTGAGGACGCCTGCTTAAGGCATCCTTCATGCTAAATTCCTTTTGAAAAGCTTCCTTGCCACTGTTCAAAAGGAATTTAGCATGAATTCAAAAAATATTTTCATATTTACTGTTCAAAGCGTATTTTTATATTTACACTTCAGTGATATAAGGATACCCTGGTTACAGGGCTAAATTGATGAGGTGACTTTTAGGGGAAATACATGGCACAAACATTGTTTTTTATGAGAATTTCAGCTGAAGGATGAGCAGAACATCCAGTTCAGCTTCCCTGTAGTGAGTGTGAGCCACTGATACAAAATGTTTGTGAACCCAGTCAGTGGTGATCCATGCATTTTTGTTAGTATAATTATGGAAAAGTAAAAAATTCCCTACTTGAAGACAGTGAGGACACAAGATTTTGCGGATGACAGTAAGTTAACATGTATGCATGCCTGCTTCATTAGCACACCTCAGCACAGTTATTCTACCCTTTGCATTCTGAGTTCCTGGGGGTCTGTTCCATTAGCTGTATTCAGTGTCTTGCTGGGGCAATAAGAACAAGATGGTTATGTTTCATCAGCATTAAGACTCGTTCTGGCATCATATTTTCATCAGTGATGACCTTGGCAAACTTGTGAGTTTCTCCCCTGCTTCATGATCTGAGGTGATTTAGTACCACAAATCTTGCTGTAGTATGTGTCTTTTCCTAAATGTACTCAGTTATCTTGTTGAATACTTAGTTTCCTTTAATTTCCATTTTATTATAGTAGATCTTTGCCTGTTTGATCAGGATCAAGCGGGATGTGTTCAGAGCAACACATATGGATTCTTTCTTTCATACATGATTGAGATCTTCATTTTTAACTTTATGAAGTGTTTTCTATGTTTTGTTAACTTGTTTTTTGGTTTTGAGACAGAGTCTCGCTCTGTCACCCTGGGTTGGGTGCCATGGCATCACAGCCCACTGTAACCTCAAATTCTTGGGCTTGAGCAATCTCTCTGCCTCAGCCTCCCAAGTAGCTGGAACTACAGGCACTCACCACAATGACCAGCTAATTTTTCTATTTTTAATAGAGATGGGGGTCTGGTCTCGAACTCCTGATCTCAAGCAATTTACCTGCCTAGACCTCACAGAGTGCTAGGATTACAGGTGTGAGCCACCATTCCCGACTTTATGTTAACTTCTATTAATAACATTCAGGTTAGAAATTCAACAGGGGATCCCTGTGTCTTCAGATCATACATTATGGTCATTACAACACTTTTGTTTGTGATACCCCACCTTTGTAAGACACTTCACACACTGCTGACAGTTTCTCTAAGAGCTCAACTTTCTGTGCTATAAACATAAATGCTCCCTGTTTTTATAAATCACTATTACTCACAGGAGTCTTTGCAGGTATTTTTGACTATTTCAACAATATTTTTATACCACAGAATAAGAATAAATAAAAATACCACAGAGAATGATGCAAATAGGTCTTGCCTGGCCTGCACACATGCCATCGATTACCCTTTTTGTGTGTGATTGTGTGAGGGAATCTGAGCATGCACAGAAAAGATGTATTGCAGCTAACGGGGGCTGGGAAGGTCTTTTTCTCTCGAGGATGCTGTACACACTGTGTTGTACATGAGGTCAGGTGCCGAATTCTCCACTTATGGTGTTATTTCAGCACCTTTTAAAGTTTCAGGTTTTAGAGCATTTTGGACTTTGAATTTTCAGATTAAGGATGCTCAACCTATGGAAATACCATTCATTGTCTATTATTACTACCAATAAATCATAGCAACAACAGCCATTTGTTGAATAGTTTATAGGCCCAGAACAAAACAGTTTACACTATCATCTCATTCAATACCAATGCTATAACTTAATATTTGTGCTACAAGTTGTTAGTAACTTGCCCCTAGTCAAGTCTCCTAGAATAATGCTATGCCACTACCCAACATTCTTTTACAATATCTCTCATCATTAAGTAATGAATAAAAATTCAAAAATATCTCTCAAGGTTGAGTAAAGAAACTGGAAATATTTGTGGTTATGGTTTTTGTTTCCTCCATTGAAAAATAGATTGTGTTTCACAGTTTTAAATCACAACTATTCCATTAGCATTCAGCTTTTGCTATGAAAGGGTTTGGATCTTCGCCATAAAATGCCCTTTAAAGTAAAATTTGGCCACGTTGTAGCCTACAAGCAATCGTGGGGCACAACTGATCTATTAAAATGAAATTGCCAGACTCGAGTGGTCTAGCAACCATAATGTATAATGCTGACTATGTGGATCCCAAAGTTCCTTTCAATGCCAATAAAGCACTACTTTTTCATGCTCAGAGATGTTCACAAATAGTTTACCTAAGTTCTTTCAGTTATTTTGGAATTAGGCAATAATAATCTATAAACCACAGGAGAAGAAAATGCTTTCTTCACATCCCCCAATCCTCTATCAAAATCAAATTTATAGGAATTTAGGGTAGGGAGTAGTAGCCTGAACTCTATCTTACAGAATTACTCTTACTTAGCATTTTAGAACTCTTGGTTTTAAATATCAGAAACTCAAAAGAGCTTTAGTAAAAAATAAATTCTTGATTTCTGTAAATGTAAAGTTTGGGTTTATTTGTTTTCATATATATCTGCAATTAGATGATCTAATATTGTCAGGAACTTGTCTCAGTTCAGATCTGTTTTGTCTTTAGCTTGGTATCATCATAAGAATAAAGATGTCTCTGTTCCTGTCACTTCAGGCAAAGTTCCCAGAACGCTGCCATTGGCTCTTTTGTATCACATACCCATCTCTTAGTTATTTCTAAGGCCAAGTGTGATGGAGCACTCTGCATGATCACTCAGGCTGGGTAATTCCCTTTTACTAGACTGACTGTGATATTCCATTGTTCCTAGGTTACAATTTTGCAAAATTTCACTTTAAAGGACATGCATTTACTCTTAAAGCTAGAAATGTGAGTCAGTCTCACTTCAATGCCATGGTGGGAAACATGGAAGAGGGCTGTTCCTGTTATGAGAAGAAGAGCAAATAGTTATTCACCAGACAAAACAAAAGAAATTCCATACCCTGGGGATATCTTCTCTCTCTCTCCTTCCTTCCTTCCTTCCTTCCTTCCTTCCTTCCTTCCTTCCTTCCTTCTTTCCCCCATCCTTTCTTTCTTTTCTTTTCAAGTGATACAGCAATACAATAAGCTCTCACCACTATCTCATTTTATTGACATAAAATTCTCCTGTCTACTAATTTACGTCAGTTTAACCTTTCCATGCCTAGGCACACTTAGGTCCAACACAAGTCTGTATTTCCAATCATTTCTTTCAGCAAATTGGAGAGTTAAACATCAGCATAAAAAAATGGAGATAAGGTGGGCTGTAGAGCAAGAGAACCATTTGGAATAAGCTTAAGAGAAATAAGGAATGCCAAACCTTGCCTTAGGGATCTTCCAACTTCACTTACAAGTGAGTGGTGTGTCAAAGGAACTGGTGATGTCTAGTTTGGGGTGACTTCATCTTGCACAGAACCAGCATTTTATGTCTTCCTGTATATTAACAGGGAGTTTTAAAAATTAGCAACTAAGCTTTTCTATGGCAAGTACCAAAGCTGTTCTTTGTGTCCAGGACTGTGGGGAAATGTAGGAGGTGAGAATAAATAAATACAAATGATAGTATCAAACTATCTTTAGTTGAAGAAATAGGCACAGAGAATTTCTGCCTTTGAAAATTCTGCCTCCAGTCTCCCTTTGGACTTGAGCTGCAACATTAATTCTTCTTTGAGTCTTCACACGGTGGCCTGCTCTGCAGTTTTCAGATTTTCCAGGTCCCCAACTGTGTGCCAGGTCCTTAAATCATATCTGTGTCTCCATCTAGCTAGCTGCCTACTTTCATACATAGTTTTATCAGATGCTCAAATGCAATAATTATTGCAGTTAGGATTCCCATCTGATAGGCCTTTTAATTATGAAAAATATGAATTTTAATAATATGAATTTTAATATTCATATTATAAGCAGACAATAAAACCAATGTCTAGTAGAAATTGTAGGAAAGAAAATTCTTAAATGTTTATAAACATCAGTAAAATGTGAATAAAATAAGGCAGGAGCAATAATAGCATCTCACTCATAAAGCTGTTGCAAAAATTAAATGAAATGGCAATGCACAGTGCTGGGCCCAGAAAGCGTCCTCAGAAATTGTTAGGTATCATATTGAATTTAAACATCCTTCTATATTGTTTTATTTTAATTATAGTAAAAACATTAATAATACCTCTCAGAAGTTCACTGATGCCTTTTTGTCTGACTTTGATTTTCTCTGAGGTCTTGAGTTTCTCAATTATAAATTTTCCAATGTAAATAGTTTTCGCCAACCAAGATGGTCAATCTACCGTGGATACACTGAGTATCCGTGTGGGAAAACTGTACATGAGTCTGGGCTGAGCTGACCTCAGAGGAAACTTTTCTTTCACTATCTCCACAGAGACCTTGGGAAGGGGGAAAGGGAAGGTGAGGGAGTTGCAGTGCAGCTCTGTGACAGTGCAGTTCTGCTCAGATCCCAGTGTGCTTGCTGGGAGAGTTTCTCTGCCTATTCTTTTGAAGCTTGAAAGCTTACAGAGCTGCAGCAGGTGCCTAAAAAGGCTTCTGCTTTTACTGAAAAAAACTTCCTGTTGAGCAGCTCTTTATTCTTTCACCCCCTTTTGGCCGCATTCCAATCCATTCTTAGTTCTGCAGCCAGAGTAAGCTTTCTAAGATGCATCTTCTGTTGGCCTTGACTGATGTGAGGCTTAAGTAAAAGAACCAGCATTTGAGGGATCTAGGTGTTTCTCTCTCCCTATTTCTACCCCTTTCTTTTTCACCTGACCTGTTAATTCTTCCTCACAAACATTCTGGTATCTTCCCAATCACTTCCACCTGCCAGGTGCTGGCTCCTATCATCAACAAAACACACACACACACACACACCCCAGGAGTACTGCAGGGATATTTTATTCTCTTTCCCTTTGCTTACTGATTTCTCATTTTCCAAGCTTTCCTGTGTAGAATAACCAGAGGGATCCTCATCAAAGGTAAACTGGGCATTTTGCTTCCCTGTTCAACATTCTTCAGGGCCATACTCTGTTCTACAGGACAAAACCTAAAATCCTTCTAATGGCCTTCAAGGATTTTAATGATCTACAGGCAGTAAGTACCTGGTTACCATGAAGAATAATTATTTTTTGATTACTGATAATTAGATGCATTAGGCGACGAACATGCTAATGTAAAATGGGAATTTTTTTTAACATATTATATTTTCCCATAGCTAAAATATCTTCTTGGATGGTTTGCTTTCTTTTTAAGGAGGCTTGTGGAGTACTGACGCTTGTGTAGAAATGTGCATGGTGTTTTCATTCAGTTCACAGCTATGTTTCTGCACCTTTGTTTTTGCAGTATATTTGGGTGTTTCTGAAACATGATTATTATGCCATATTTTGAAGTTTTGATTTCAGAATAAATTTGAAAATTGTCTATAATATTGGATGCCGCTTATATACAGTAGAGCCTCCATAGTTGATCACCTTCCTACAATGACCATCTCCTTACCCCCAGACTGGACATATACCACATGTATGTGTCAGTGCAGAAAGCCTAGTTTCTTATGTTGATCATCTCTGTATGTTGATCAGTTTGTTACAGTCCCTTGGGGGGTCAACTTACAGAAGTTCTGTAATATACTCTTTTGATGGCATTATGGGCAATGAAAAATATTAAATTAATGTATAAAGTAAATAAAGAACAAGTTATTTTTTAGTATCATGCTGTTTTGCAGCTCACTTTTGTTTAAATTTTCTTTGGTATTTAAAATTAACAATCACTCACTCCATGATGTACCAGAGACAGCATTGGGCACTCAAGGTGGAGAGGGCATAAATAATTGCTGATTGACCACTGTGGACAAAGCATGATGCCAGGGGCATAACATATATTTAAAAGTCAGTTTTTAAAAGTGATGTATAAATTTAATGCATTTTAATCTCAACAGAACACCATCACCATTTGATTTGTTCTTTTTGAAATTCAATAAAATGAGCTTAAGGTTCCTATGGAACACTATATTTAATAAGAGCCAAGAAAAAGTGTCAGATGGTAGGAAAACATTTGACTTACTTGAAATGAGAAAAATTTTAAAGTAATTAAGATCAAATGAATAAATGAATTAGCCCAGAACATAAAATTAGACCAATAGAAGAGAAAACCCACTC
>NW_003852408.1:18970229-18970939 GCF_000181295.1 Otolemur garnettii
GAGTGCTGTGGCATCACAGCTCACAGCAAACCTCCAGCTCTTGGGCTTAGGTGATTTTCTTGCCTCAGCCTCCCGAGTAGCTGGGGCTACAGGCACCCACCGCAACGCCCAGCTAGTTTTTGCAGTTTGGCCAGGGCTGGGTTCAAATTTGCCACACTCAATATATGGGGCCAGCACCCTACTCACTGAGTCACAGGCACCGTCTGATTTCTGTGATTTTTATTCAAGTCATATAAAAATAAATTTGAGATAGAGATAAGAATATAAAACATATAATGACAAACATTTGAAAGGTTAGATGGTCCATCTTTGGGTGAAAAAAATTCTTTTTAACAAGTTAGGAAATTAAAAAAAAAAGTTAGGAAATTTAGAAGCTATAAATTAAAGTATCTGGTTGGCTATGGAAAACACTGTTTGCTTGACCAAGGGCCATTCCTTCTCCTTTGCAGAGAGCTTTGCTGCTGCCCTAGTGCCTCTCCTTCCTACCTATGACTACAACCAAGGCCTGATGCCTGTGTCTTATAGCCTAGCTTATGCCCAAGAGTCAATATTTAGCTAAAGATGAAAAGCTAAATTCCTATAGATAGAAGAGCCAAGGAGTAGTAGAAAAGGCATGAATCTATGATGTTACCTTTGAGCCAAGGAATTATTATAGAATTTAATGTCCAGCTAGCTAGTTATATGAGATTTTTCTTTAAAAAAATTTTTTT
>NW_003852408.1:18971067-18973287 GCF_000181295.1 Otolemur garnettii
AAGAAATCCGGCTTCACAACCCCTCAGGGAAAACCAAAAACAAATACATGGCACCAAGATTACCACCAGCAATATTCCAGAACTCCAATATGAAGATGAAACAGTCCTCAGGGCTACAAGGAAGTGAAAAAAATTTGAGTAGATGGTAAGAGAATCCAACTTCTGCATCTATAGTCCCCCCATTCTGCCCAGAACCTAAGAGAGGATTTCCACGCTGGAAAAAGTGAGATTGACGTGAACCTGCTTCCCCATCATCTTTGGTTCCTTGTTTCTGCATAAATCTATAAAAGACATCTCAAGATTTTAAAAGGAGAAATAGCCCTGAAGACAGATAGAGGCAAAAGGGAGAAGCAGGACTTCCATCCACAGGCCTGCAAACTGCGTCTCAGACAAAGGAGACGCCAAAGCAAGAATGGATATTCCACCACACAAGAACACTGAAGGAGGTTTGTCCACAGCTTCCCCTAGGCAGGAACCTAGCCTGTCTTCCCAAACTGCCGACTTATTTGGGAACTCCCCATTCAGGACAGGCAAAGCTTTTGTCTTTTGCTAGGGCGGAGGTGAACTTGGTTCTAGGACACCTGTCTAGGACCAAAAGGGAGGCAGCGACAGAGCAGAAAACAGGAAGAAATTCACTGGGTCACTTACAGAGAATCTCGAAGCAAATATATCCAATAAAACCCAAACACATCAGAGAGAGAACACTGGAATAAATAGCTAATCCTTCAATACAAACACGAAGACATATATCTACAAGAAACAGCAGCAAACAGGGAACCATGACCTCCCCACATGAATTCAGTAAGGAACCGTGAACTGACTTACAGTGCTCTCCCTGTGAGCTTTTTGGCCCATAATTCAACATAAAGTCAAAGTCAAATGATATATTTGGGGAATAATTGAGCTATGATATAAAAAGAGCTCTATACAAATTAATTACAGTAAAAAAAATATAAACAACTACAGTAGTTGGAATTCTGAGCAAAATATATGAATAGAGTGATCTCAAAAGAGCAGGTGCAACAAGGGACTTGTAAACATAAGAAAAATGCCCCAACTTCCAAGTTAATAGAGAAATTAAAAGGATTATTTTATTTAACACATAGTAGACTGGAAAATTTAAAAATATATGTATTTGCTATTGTGCACAGGGATTTTCAGAAAAGGATGCTTCTATGAATTGACAATGAGAATGTATTTTGTTACAACCATTTGGGAAAATAATCTGGCAAAACAAATTAAAATTTAAAATGCACATTTCCTTTGTCCTAGTAATCCCACCCCTAGGAAATTCTCCCATGAGAATAAAATGATTGATGTAGAAGAATGTTTAAAATAGAATTTTCGAAGTAGTAAAGTCCTCGAAACAAAAATTCACACCCTGGAATATAATGCAGCCACTGAATTAGAACTGTAGCAGTTTACTCAGAGTTTTCCATGATCAGATACAAAAGCAAGATACCAAGGCACATTATAACTATATTAAATTTATATTCAAGAAACAATAAGACAGACAAGTAAATATCCTGTATTTTCAACTTCAGCATTTAAGATAGTTCTGAACTGGCACCCCAGGGCATACTGCATCCTGAGCATATATGGCTGTATATTACAGCATCAGTGGTACAGAATATACTCCAGGGTTATTAAGTGAATCACTGCTTGGAAAGTGATATGACATTATCTACTTATAGATAATGTTATATATAGGTACATATTAAGGTATTTTATTTTATGTTCACATGTTACTGTGTTTCCCCCCAAATAAGCCCTACCCCAAAATAAGCCCTAGCAGGATTTCTATGCATTTGTTAAATATAAGCCCTACCCTGATAATAAGACCTAGTGATGGGTGTGGCAGTGCAGATACACTGCATAGCCATGCCATGCATTTCGGTGTGGAGTGGTAAGGAAGACTGGAATACCTTTTATCTGCCATAGCTCCTTTCTCTGAGCCATTCGCACTTGTGCGGGTGTGCGTGTGGTAACCATGGTCGCAGGCATCCTATTGCGCACGTGCAAACAGCTAGGGGAAAAGACTTCATGCATCGCTAGCACCAGCCCCACCAACAAAGGCGGCTCCCCCTGTCAGGTTCCAGAAGAAGATGACTTAACTGTATTTGAATCAATATAGATTGTTGTATTATACTTAATAAAAATAAGACATCCCCTGAAAATAAGCCCTAGTGTGTCTTCTTGAGAAAAAATAAATATAAGACA
>NW_003852408.1:18973307-19052589 GCF_000181295.1 Otolemur garnettii
GGGGGGAAACACGGTACTTCCCAGAAAAAATAGAATTCAACTAATTTCTATGGGTTGTTGGGTGGCCATAAGATATTCTTAAGTGAAAAAGAAACCCCCCAGGGAAATGTGTAGAATATGCTATTTTGATTATTTTTTAAATAAAAGCCCTGTATGTTTATGTGTGTGTAGCACATGTATGTGTGTGTGAATGTGTAGTACGGGGTGTGTTTATGTGTGTGTGTGTGTATGATGCATGTTTATAGGAAGAGAAATCAAACAAGAAAAGAAAAATAATTTGTAAAAATTATCTTCATATTGTTTGTTACCACAGTTAGGAATTCATGTTTAATTTGGAAAACATTAAATTAGTAAATCAGAATAAAATGACTTAAGACATCAAATCTAGGGAAGTTAATAGAGAGGAGGTTCAAGGTGTAACAGAGATTGTATTTTGGGATATTACATCAGTGTAGTTTTACCCTCAGAAATCCCTTAACTGAAGCTGTCCAGTGAGCCCTAAACAGAGCCCCAGCCCAAACTCAGGTCATGGCCCCCTCACCTGTCCCTGGACAGCAGCCCCTTGAGACTTGCTCTCTAAATGCAGGAGGAGATGATGTGCGGAACTTATTTTCACCAGAAGTGGAAAATCACCATTATGGAGCATTTCAGAAAATTGTGAGCAGTTTTTGTTGTTGTTACACAATCCTTGTCGACCACTTTTTGCATGGTCGACATGCAAGCAACGTCTCTGAGTTAAGATAGCAGAAATGAGTGGCCCAATTCTGTGAAAGAAAGGGGCATCCTAAGCTCTGGACAGATACTCATGCAAGTGAAAAACCTGTTGAAAGTCATCTGAGCCTAGAGCTGTATTTCATCTGACATAAAAACAGAAAGTATTTTTTTGCTCCATTTTATAAATATCCTGAACCTTCCAAAAATGCATTATAAATTGTAGGAAAATCATATACTTCATTTCAACTGCAACATTACCAAAATTCAGTCACTATTTGAGCACATCAGCAAAGCGGTCGTGGATCTGAGTCCGTATGGTAGGGAATTCATGGTCACATTCAGGTGCTTCTGCCCTGAGAGTGAGACCACTAGGCCAGTCTGGTGTGTCTTTCCCCACAGTCATGACCAAGCATTTATTTACATTCTGAAATACCTAGAACATAACTTACTTTTGTTTTCTTTCCCCTCCTTATTACATTTGGAACATTACATTTATTTTGAAGTTATTTAATAACAGGGTATGTAGAGTTTGATAGGATTGAAAGGACTTTAGCCTATGAAGTGTGGAAATGGGACAGGGGCAGGGGAAAGGAGGCAGGTTCCAGAGTCATTGAATTCTTCCCACTTTGGGGCTCATATTGTCAAGGTCATGATCCATCAAATATCCAGATAGGTGGGGTAGCCCAGTGTCACTGAGCAGTGGTGGCATGTTTTCAGGGACTATTGGATAGACACAGCCAGAATCTAGAAGAATCCTCACCGCTGGCATGGTCCAGAGGCAAGGGAGCTGAAATGGTGGTAGGAGGTGGATAAATAAGCCCAAGGGAGCCCTTCTGCTTATCGTTTCCCCCGAAGGAACGTGGAGCCACTGAGAGGCCCGATGAATCTGCAGAACTCTAGTATCAACGCAGAGGGGCAGCAGATGCAAGAAACTGAGACAGACAGGTACCACCTGTCAGCTCCAGCTAGAGGCATGTGGGCATTTGAAACTCAAGCAGTCACCAACCTGAGGAACAGAACAAATGAGTGACATAGCCAGAACCTAGGAAAATGTGGCAATAAATATTAGTACCAGGCACCCCTTCTCCCCTTCTGCATAGGTCTCACCTATATGTCAAGAAGGAGGGAAATAGGGGCCTGGGCCTTTGACCTCCAGACATTAAGTGTTTATGTGTAAATATTATTTGAAGATACTGAGTTGCTCTAAGCTTCCTGGACAGGATTCAGTCTATTCTTTTCCTAGCAATGCAGTGCAAGATAGGATCAGTTAATAGGAAAATTCAAAATTGACATGTTTTTATTATTTAAATGGTTGAAAAGTGAAATTGCTCCCCAGCCACACACATAAATATTGTAAAGATTCTTCTTCCTTGATAGAGAGGAGACTTTCCAGCAGGAGGGGACTGGGGACTGGAGGGGGGACGGGAATCTGTGTGTAGAGAAGGAGGAGGGCAAGGGGCATCTCCAGATAGAGCCAAGTTTCCCCACTTGACAGTTTTGCCTTCGGCCTCTCCTGTTTGTCTTTATCTGCAACAAGTTAAGTAGAAGCTTAAGCCAAAAGGCTTGTCCTCTTGTCTTCATGACAGAGCGCGGTCTGGCCCAAGCAAATTCTATTAGCGTCTGTTACAGAAACTGGGGCGGTAAAGAGAGGATATACTTTTGTGGAGATGTTTTCTTCCAAAATTATTCTTTTGCATATTTTTTGTTTCCAACATAGAGTTCCACGGTGTTTACAAGTTCCTTTAAAATGTTTTCACCTTTTATTAGTCTTTTTTCTTCTTTCCTGCTCTAAGCATTCTTATTTGTATTGATTTTGGATTTCAACCACCCTGCATTTTGTGGGAAATGCAGAGAGTTGAGAGAATGAGTCAATAAATTTCGGGCCAGGACAGAGGAGAGACACTCCACAGAGGGCATGGCCAACCTATTTGCCTACATTCTCAATTTACTGGAGGATTTGGTTTAAGCAGTGGAGAAAGCCCGTGTAGATGCCGAATGCTGGAATGTGGACCTTCAAAGGAAGGGTTTTACTTATTTATTCAACAAACATTTAGCAAGCAATAAATATTGCCAGCTGCTGGTGAAATAGCTGTGAAAACAGAAAACAACAACAAAACAGATACTGGTCCCAGGGCGCTTGACTTTTATGTGGGGAAGAAAAAGTAAATAAGTAAACAATACATTGTGAATAAGTTAGTATTAAGCATTATAAAGAAAAACAAAGCAGGTTAGTGACTTAGATAGAGACTGCCGAAGAAGTATAGCGATCATTATGAAGTTCTCTTCTGAGAAGGTGGAATATGAGAAGAGACTAAAAGTAGGACTCGGAGATTTAGAGGAGCACGTTTCCACGCAGAGAGACCAGCAAGGGCAAAGGCCCTGAGGTAGCAGTGTAGTTGGCAAGAATGGCTATTGCAGTGTGATCCAAGGCAGTGGTTTAGCCATAGTCTTGTTAAAGTAGGGCCTTCAGAATCACTGGAAGGACTGTTGTGTTTTTCTGAGTGATACGTGTAGAGGGGGCTGTAGAGGTTTGTTGAGCAGAACAGCATAATAATCTATGTTTTAACTAAATCAGCTTTGTTGCTGTGTTGACAATAGCTTGACAGAAAAAAAAAAAAACAAACCCTGAGAAATTAGGAAGATCATGAGATGGGAGCAGAATGAGAATAGAATAGAAACTTAGAATGTTTCCAGAAGGAAGCAGGTGTCAACTGTGTTAAGTGCTTCTATGAAGGCAAGCGAGTTCGTCCACGAGATTTGGCAACGTGAACGAGGTAATGACGACAAAAGCAGTTTCTACAGTTGTGGGGTTGAAAGGCTGCCTGCTGTATGTTTAGGAAAGACTGGGATTTGAGGAAGTGGAGATATTGATCCACGCAAAATTTTTTATCACTTTTATGTAAAAGCAAAAGTGGAAACGTGACAGTAGACAAAGTAGAAACTAACTGGGTGGAGATAGGAAATCACAGTAAGGTCATTTGGGTTGATTTGTTTGAAAGTGGGAGTTTACAGCATGCTCGGGTATTGGTTATCCCAGACGATAAGAAATAATGTACTATTCAAGAGAGATTGGGACATTTATAGGAATAAAGCCCTCAAGTCAGGTGAGTGAGAATGGGACCCAGCACATGGAACAGCTGCGTGGAAGCAGTGACTTCAGATGTGAGCACACCTGTCACCACAAGGAGGGAGGCAAAGCGCCAGCTGAAGGCACTGCGGAGGAGACACTGGGTGGCGGCGGCGGCATGTGAATAGTCTTTTCTGATGGCAGCTACTTTAGAAGTGAAATCTACAGTAAGGACATTAGGTGGAGTAAAGGGAAGGGGTGTGCCTCAGAGATGCCGAGGAGAAAGGGGGAGCAGTGAGGTGATCCTTGTGGAGAGCAGGGAGGTAAACTGCAGCATGAAGCGTAGTAGGATTGGTGGCAGCACAGTGAACGCCTGAGACGCGGTGGTCATACATGTCAAGTGAGAGAGCTCGGCACAGTTTCCTTAAATCATGTCATGTCTAGCTTCTCAGAGCCAAGCACAAAACAGGCAACGTGGACTCCAGGAAAGAGGAGGTTTGTCCTGGAAACTATGTTATGATTGTAGAGAGGCAGCGATATTGTGAGGGAGTGATGATGGGGAGAACTCATGGTTTTTTATCCAGTGAGGATCCAAAGAAGAAAGTCAAGATAAAAGCAACAGGATCAATTTCCTCAGGGAATTGGAGACTCCTTGAATGATGTGTGAAAGGGATTGAACTGAAAGTAACTAGAAAGGTGGTCACGGAGAGGCTGGGGTATTCCGAATGGAGGTAGTTAGGAGCGTCTGTTAAGGCAAAACAGATAGAACCTGGGAGGAGCAACCCAGGGAGGTGAACACAAGATCACTGGACACGAGGAGGGCAAGGAATGGAGGGAAAGGATGGCAAAGGGATTTCCCGCAGTTTGAATCCATGGGGATATTAAAACCACCAAGAATAATTGCAGACTCGTGGTGGCAAGTCTGTCAGTGAGCTGCTTGCTAGGTTTTACACAGAATGAGGCAGGTGACTTTAACAAGCCAGAGGGTTGCCACATGAAATTCAAAAGAGCTAGGTTTTGTTTGTTTGTTTCTTTTCTTTCTTTCTCTTTTTTAAAGGAAAGAGGTAGCACTGATTTGGAAGTAGCAACAAGAAGCCAAGCAGAGCATATGCAACACCTCCAGATTTGTGAGATAACAGCTACCTTTGGAGGGGGTTAAGGAGAAGCCCTATTTACAAATGCAACTGAGTTTTTTAGTTAGAGTAGGAAAATAAGTAAAAAGACATTTCATGAAGAATTAAAATTACCTTGATGAGTTGTAAGCAGTTCCGGAGGGCACACTGGAAAGATGTGGGAGAGAAGGGAGTGGTGGAAGACGGTTCCAGGATGGGGGATGATCAAAGCAACACGGGGGTGAGCGACGGCTTGTGGTTCTCCAGGGCGACTGAAGGAAGCAGGAATGTCGGGCATGATGCGATTAGTACAGAAACAAGATTTTGTTATCTGCAGAAAGGATTACTTGGCCCTCTATTCATTTTTAGAACCATCCAGAAAAACATGGAAAGGTAAGAAGGGAGATCTAAGAGTTTGTAATAAAAATGCCTAGCAAAAAGAGATGTAGGTTTTCTCAGTGTTCCTGATTGCTCAAGAGAGAGCTGCGCTTTTAGTCCCATGATGGACAAGTAGAACTGTTAGGGTGGTGGGGTGGCTCCAGGTAGTCACTGAAATAACTGAAGAAAACAAGTAAGGCTTTAGCAAGAAAAAGGAAGCACGCATTTATTAATGACTTACACACCAATCCAGGCCCTGTCCTAGTGACTGCAGGCACGTGAAAAGCACAGCCTCTGGGTTTTATATACAACTTTGAGGAGTATCAGCCACTTCTTAGAAGTCTCCTAGGTTCTTAATTAACTTTATTCTCAAAATAGTCCACCTGTAAGATGTTGAAAACAATCCACAGGCAAGGTATTAATAACAACCCACTGGTGGGGTCTTAACGGCCTCATTACCATGATAGTCCCAGTCAGCTTGACCCAGACCAGTCCAAAATAGCCTAACCACATCCATCATCCACCTTGTTCATATCTAACTAGCTACCTAGCAGAACTCTGGAGTAAAAGGTCCAAATAAACCCAGGATGGTAACCATCACAGTATTACCAAGTACTGAAGGCTTAATTTGGAATATTTATTGTCCTAAGCAATTTGTATCTGTAATTTCATTTAATTTCCACAAATAGTACTGTGAATTAGTATAAGAATCTCCATTTCAGGGTTAGAAAAACAAGGAAGCAAAGATTTGAATTTGCAAGTCTTTGATTACACAGTTAATATTGAACAATGGTGAGGGTGTGGAGTTTTGTAATATTGGGGAGTAGAGGTGAAATGGAGCATATTTGCAACTCTGCAAATACTAGGTGTCCAAATTTCAGCATTGTACTAGTCCCTGGGATAAGAAAGACAAATACCACTTGTTCTTTTCCCTAGAGAAGCTTGAAATCTACTGGACAGAACAAGAACAACAAAATTATAGCCCATTGTAAACCAGGTAAGGATAAAAATGGCTATCTCCAAAGGTAGTAGAGAGGAAGAAATGCCTAGCCCTTTATCAGAAAAGTTTTAAGAGATCAGTCAGAGTTTCCAGGGCAAAGGGTGAACTTGATTGAAGATAATCTTGTTAGGGTTAAATAGAAAGAGGTATCAAAATTTTTCTGAGATTATGGAGAGAAAGATAAGGATTACTAAAGACGTAGTCATGGGAATGGGGGACAATGGGAAAGTTAAAGCAATACCGTTCCTTGTATTTGTATAAATTGTATAGTCTTTCCCATAAAATCAGAGACTCTGACAAGAAAAAAGAAATATAACTGGCTCAAGCTTCTCAGATCTGTCATAAACACAAGTAAGTCTTATTCCCAATACATGAATGAGAAGAAAAGAGAGGGTGCCAGAAAATGTATACACATTTTAAGAAAGGAAAAACTGTATTAAAATTGTAATTCTCAAATCATGTCGCACTTCTGCAATTAACGAGAGGTGCTCAAGTGGGTCTTTTCTCCATCTTTTGTTATTGATATATATTATTACAATATTTTAGCACATTGCATATAAGTCATTGGGTTAAGTTAGAATCAGTACCAAAAGAGAAGAATCTGGGAAAGAAATAAAAAAGGAAAAGGAAAAACAAACAAAAAAAAGGAATCACATCAGAGTACAGAATGATTTTATAGGTGACATGCAGATTGTAAAAAATTCTCATTCATCATCATGGACACAGTGTAATTCACAGATGTTCCAAGAGGACAAAAAGGTTTCGAACAACATCTGTGTCTTGTGCTAGACTCTGAATATAAATGTTTGTTTCTTTGTTCATTATTTCACAAAAAATACATGTGTGTGTGTATATACTTGTTTAGGAGTTAATATGCGCTGTCTATTTGCTTATCCTTGTGGAATATAAAAATTAGTAAGATAGATTCCATGCCCTGCAGGAACTCTCAGTCAAGTAGAAGAGACACAAATAGATGAGTAATTAATATGCAGAAAGTACCATCCCTCCACACGAGCATCAGTGAGAAAGTGATGTGAGTCGTGGGCACACAGTAAATGCTCAGAAAGGCTCTAGAGGTTAAATGCCGCCCAGTGGATGTGAGCGGAAGGGAGAGTGGTTACTTTTTGGTTCTGCATTTTGTCCTATTTCCCTAGAATGTCAAGAAGAGGGGATCTGGGTCTGCCTGTGTTTAACAGCTCCCCTCAATGATTCCTCTGAAGAGACAAGTTTGGGAAGCATGCGTTTAGATGATGGCTTTCAATCACACATTTGAGACCATGAAAAAGAGTGCTATCTGGGCTCCTCCACAGTCCCAGTGAAGTAGATTCTCTGAAAGTGGGATTCATTAGTAATTTTAAAACACTGCCCAGTTGATTCTAATGGTCAGTTAGGATTGAAAACCTCAATCCTGGGGATTGAGGTTATGGGACTGAGTTATGGGATTGGCAGAGATGCCGATAGTCAAAAAAGCAGGCTAAGAAAGAGTGCAAGCCAAAGAGCCCCCCTAGAGCTAGGGGGGAGTGCACGAGAATGTTCTGTGATACCACACAAGTCTCTCAAAGGGAGAGAAGATGTGGTCAACTGTTAAACCTCATAGGAATGTTAATGTGGGCACTGGATTGAAAATCATCAGGTGGTGGGCGGCGCCTGTGGCTCAAGGAGTTGGGCACCGGCCCCATATACCGGAGGTGGCGGGTTCAAACCCAGCCCCAGCCAAAAACTGCAAAAATAAATAAATACTTGTCAGGTGGTTGGTGACTCTGATGAGAGCAGATTGAAAAGATAGTGGGGCAGAAGGCCGATTACAATAAATTGAGGCCAGAATGAAGGAGAGAAAGTGGTGGGGGTGTGTAGAGAAAAGGGACTATTTATTTAAGAAACTTGCTTTGGTGGGAAGAGAGAGAGAGCTTGGGAGTTTGAGAAGCATGGAGAACTAGTCAAGAAAAGATATTTGGTAGAGGTAGGAGAACTTGTGACCTAAAACATGTAAATTAGTAGGAGAAAAGTTAAGTTCTTCCCCTAGGAAAAGGTTTACAGACAGGTGTAGATAGGAACAAGTCCACACCTTGGGGCAGCAGGGAAAACTGAAGGAACTCATTCTTGCTGACTGATCCAAGTGTCCTCAAACTGTGGACGGCTGGTGGGCCACAGGCGGCCTGCAGAGAACATTTATCCAGCTTGCCGGGTGTTTTTGCCGCTGCTGCCTGTCCTGCTTAGCAGCCAACTCGTCCCAGGGCCTGCAGTCCCGCCCTCCAATGGTCTGAGGGACAGTGAACTGGCCCCCTGTTTAAGAAGTTTGAAGACCCCCTCAATTAAGGCAAAAAGGTGTTGTAGGGAAGGGATTTTAAAGAACTGGTAGATAATTTAAGGAAGTTGGGGAGAGTAGGACTGAGTTAAAGGGGTGACACAAAGGCCTGCTGAATACAATTATGAGTATTGCCTTCTGTGATCCTAGCACTCTGGGAGGCTGAGGCGGGAGGAGCGTAGAAGGTTGAGATCAGCCTGAGGAAGAGTGAGACCCTATCTCTGCAAAAAGTAGAAAAATTAACCAGGCATCATGGTGAGTGCCTGTGGTATCAGCTACTGGGGAGGCTGAGGTAGGAGGATCCCTTGTAGGGATCCTTGTAGGAGTGCCTGTAGTATCAGCTACTGGGGAGGCTGAGCCTAGGAGTTTGAGCTTGCTGTGAGCTAGGCTGTCACCACAGCACTCTAGCTTAGGCAACAGAGTGAGACTCTATCACACACAAAAAAGAATACTGCCTTACTAAGAGATATTAAAATGAATCAACTGGGTAACTATATTCACTAAACTTCTGAAGTCTTCCTATAGAAGCCAAACACTGGATAAATGAATTTATTTAGGATAGGCAAATTATGGAATAAGTAGAAGTAACTATCAGCATTCTTCTCTTGTAATATTAGTTACCATATGAATGGTAGCAAAGCTAGTGCAAGATGGGAAGTCTTCCTGGGAACACATTACGTAGAGGAAGGGAGAATTAACAGGCTAGTGGGAAAGAGTGAAGAGGTTAAGAGAAGTTAACAGCAATAGTGCTGACACTACAAACACATCAGTTCAGCTGGCAACAGTAATCAGTTTGATTGGAGTATGAGATTTATAAGTATAGAAAATAAAGAAATAGGCCAGGGCCAGTTGTGAAGAATTTTGAGTGCTGGGAAAAGGAGATCTAGACAAAATCCTCTGCATAATGAAGAGCCGCTCTTTGCTTGGGACCATTGAAACCTGGGTGCAGGTTGAATTCTAAAAGGGTAATTTAGCAGTGGCCTATCTTGGGCATCTGAATCTTAGAGCGCATCTCCTAAGTTTCTTTTTGCTTTTCACTACTGAGCTTCTCTAAATATTCATTCTTCCCTTCCTCACAATCATTATTACGTAGTACTTTGTGATCCTGCTGTCAACACTGTCATCATAGATTTTTCTCTAACTTTATTCTCTTTGCCCTTCTGGTCTCATTCCACAACTGTTGAAATTTCCTTCTCTCTTGCATCTGTCCTGATTCTGTTTCTATTTGTCAGGTTAGTTTTTTTTTTTTCTTTCCTTTCATTTTTAAACTCTTCTTTCCTTTCTCCCTTGAATGTGGGTATCAGTCTGGGCCCTCTTCTGGGAACACTGGATGGCCATATGCAGAAGCATGAAACTAGATCCCTATCTCTCACCAGGTGTAAAAACAAACTCAAGACTCCAATGTAAGACCTGAAACTATAAAAATACTAGAAGAAAACACAGGGAAAACCCTTTCTGGAGTAGGAATTCATGACCAATATCTCAAAAGCACAAGCCACAAAAACAAAAATAGACAATGGTACTTAATTAACTAAAATTTTGCTTCTATACAGCAAAAGAAATAATAAACAAAATAATAGACCACTTGCAGAATGGGAGGAAATAATGGCAAACTATACATCCAACAGGGGACTGATATCCAGAATTTACAAGGAACTCAAACTCAACAATAACAAGATAACAGCGTTAAAAAGTGAGCAAAAGACACACATAAACATTGTTCAAAGAAGAAATACAAATAGATTGGCCAAGAAGCATATGAAAAAAGGCTCAGCATCACTAATCATCAGAGAAATGTAAATTAATGCCACAATGAAGTATCTGTCATCTTATACCAGAATGGCTATGATTAAAAGGTCAAAAAAATAACAAATGTTTGCAATGATGAGGAGAAAAGGAAACAGACTGTTCATGGGAATGTAAATGAACACAACTTCTGTGGAAAACAGGATGAAGACTTCTCAAAAAACTAAAAACAGAATAGCCATTCAACATGGCCAGCACAGTAGATACCCAAAGGACAAGACATTGCCGTGTCAAAATGATACCTGCATTCCTGTGGTTACTGCAGCACTATTCACAATAATAACACTGTGGGATCAACACCCGTCCATCAATGGGTGATTGGTTAAAGAGAAAGAGAAGGTGGCATACATACTGTATACACACATTCACACATGGGAATTCTACTCAGCCATTAAAAAGGAAATGAAATCTTTTGCAGCAATATTGGTGGAACTAAAGGCCTTTATCTAAAGTGAAATAACTCAGACTTGGAAGTCAAATGCCACAGGTACTCACTTAAAAGTGGGAGCTAAACAATGTGTACACATGAACAGAGAATATGGGATAATAGACCGTGGAGACTTGGGAGGGTGGGAGAACCAGAGGTGGGTGAGGGATGAGAATTTCCTTAATAGATACGGTGTGCATTATTCAGGTGACAGTCACACTGAAAGTCCAGACTTCACCACTACCAAATATGTCTGTGTAGCAAAACAAGTGTTGTGCCCTTTAAATTTATATAAATGAAACAAAAAGAAAAGAAAAGTAAAGAAATCAGGACTCTTCTGTTTTCAGAGGACATCTCTCCTCTGTGGCTCAACCATTACCTATGTGTGGCTGACTTTTAAATCCATGCCCCCAGCCGTTACTGCTATCCTGGGTTCCAGACCCAAATTTTCAATTTCCTATTGCAATTCTTCACAGGGTATTCCCTTTGTTCTTCAAACTCTGTTTCAAAAACACAATTATATTCCCCATAAAAGAAGAACTGTTTTCCATTCTCAGGAAATTTCTCCCTTTTTTTAAAAAAAGTTTTTGTTGTGTCCTAATAACATTGTATCTTGGTTATTATAGTTAACAGTAATTTCTTAATTGACCTGCTGGATCCTAAGAATATTGTTCCTTTGATTTGAGTTGTACATCTTTGTATCGAAAAAAAAGCCATTTTCTTTATTCTCAGCCTCAATACTCCTATAACCAAGTGCGAGGGATTTTTATTTTTAACACCAGGCAGTTTCCCAATCTCTGTAGACACCAAATGGGTATCAATGAGTATTCAATTAAATTCTGACACTAGCCAGACCCTCTGGGTTAAGACCACAGTCCTGTAAGACTGACCATCTATGTCAGATGCCACTCCTAATTAGTAAGTCTCCAGATTACCTAAAACTTCTCACTTGGCTACAAATTATAGATATTCCCATGACCTCCTACTCAGTTTGATAATTTTCTAGAGTCACAGAACCTAGGAAAGCAATTTATGTACTACTGCTGATTTATTGCAAAGTTACTTTAATCTAGGATATAAATGAAAAGCCAAATACCAAGCAAGATCTGGAAGGGGCCTGAGCACAGAAGCTTCTATCCCCAGGGGTTAGGGTATCTACCCTCCCAGCAGGTGGATGTATATTCTCCAACTGGAAGCTTTCTGAACCTCATAGTTCAAGCATTTTTTTTTTTTTTTGGAGACTTTATCATGTGCAGATGTTCAATTATTAGCTCAACCTCCTGCCCCCTCTCCTTTTCAGAGGGTGGCAGGTAGTGCTAGAAGTAACCTTTTAATCATGGCCTTGGGCTTTCTGGTGACTAGCTCCCATGCCCCCATGGAAGGGCTTACCAAAAATCACCACATTAGCACAAAAGATTCTCCTATTACCTAGGAAATTCTAAGGGATAGGAGATATGTGTCAGGAACTGGGGCAAAGACCAAACCCCAAATCTTAGAACAAAAGATACGCTTAGCAGCCCAGTCTCTCAGGAAGTTACAAAGGTTTTAGAGTGTCTAAAGGAGCCAGGGACAGAGACCACATGTATAGTTTTTGTTATGTTATAGCCTTGCCACATACAGCCTGAATCAGAATTTCACTTGTGTTCTCCATCTGGCCACAACTGTAGCCTTCCTGCCCTCTCAAGTATTAATGGGCTCTCCATTGTTCAGGGATTGAAGTCCAAAAGCTTAAACTTCTTAGCTATTTGCCCTTCAACTATGCCTCCATTTGTTTTGAAGGACAATATCTCTTTTAATCTTTATGCTTTTCTGTACTGATTATGTTTTCTGAATTGAGTTCTACTAACCCTTCATCTATATCTTGCTTAGTATTTTTTAACATCTCCTGGATTTTAACAGGAAGTAAATGTTTCACACTTGATGATTTACCTGCCTTAGAATTTTCTCTGTCTCTACCCCAAACACAAGATACTCTGTCTTCACACCAAACTCCTAGACATAATTGTTTCCTGAAGGTCACTGTGACCTTGCTCATACAAAATGCACTTCTTTTTACTTATTATATTTTTTATAAGGAATTGTGTTCCACTAATACTTTTCTTCTTCTTTCCCCCTTTTTTTAAAAATAGACCAGTAATCTGTGGGGCAGACATCCACATCACTACCTCTTACACCAATTACTATACACATAGTGAATAGTATCCTCTGGGGCTTCTCTTGGCCCATTACCCTTTCTGGATGTGTAATAGTTCAGTTTCTACTTTTGTAAGTGCAAAAGGACTTCTTTAAGTGTACCTCCATTTGATACCTAAGGACCTGTTCTTTTTTTTTTTTTTTTTTGTGGAGACAGTTTCACTTTATTGCCCTCAGTACAGTGCTGTGACGTCACAGCTCACAGCAACCTCCAACTCTTGGGCTTAGGTGATTCTCTTGCCTCAGCCTCCTGAGTAGCTAGGACTACAGGAGCCTGTCACACCGCCCAGCTATTTTGTTGTTGTTGTTGAAATTTGGTCAGGGGCAGGTTTGAACCCACTAGGGGCAGGTTGAACCCTCGGTATATGGGGCCAGTGCCCTACCCACTGAGCCACGGGCACTGCTGCCCTACAGTCTTATTCTTTAGTTTGAATTTAACAGCTGCCTCATGCTTCTGTGTTACGTGAAGAAATGCTTAAAGATGCACCCACGAGGTTTTTGTACTCTGCAGAGTCCCAAAAGGAAGCTCTCTGATGGAAGCCTGCTTGCTTTGGGGCACCTTTTTTTGTATCAGGGCTGCTTCCCTCCAGGAGTAATATATTGAACTTTCTTTTACTCACCTTCCATAGTTACTTTCCTAATTATTTGAGTTTTAATAAATACTATTTCTTGGGCGGCACCTGTGGCTCAGTGGGTAGGGCACCGGCCCCATATACAGAGGGTTCAACCTGCCCTTGGTGGGTTCAAACCTGCCCCTGGCCAAATTTCAACAACAACAACAAAATAGCTGGGCAGTGTGACAGGCTCCTGTAGTCCCAGCTACTCAGGAGGCTAAGGCAAGACAATCACCTAAGCCCAGGAGTTGGAGGTTGCTGTGAGCTGTGACATCACAGCACTCTACCGAGGGTGATAAAGTGAGACTCTGTCTCTACAAAAAAAAAAAAAAGAAAGAATAAATAAATAGTATTTCTCTTGTTTGTTCTGCCTGTGAAATACATTCTTTAATCAATTGCTTATATTTTATAGCTTATATATTTATTTTAGCCTAATCATTTCATTTTAAATGTTGTTTGAAGTATCACTTTTTTCTAGAAATTACTTGTTGGCTTATTGAGGATTTTAAGAAAGAGTTCAAACATGAGAAATATGAACTAATTGACAGGATACTAGTTGGTATCGTAACTTTTATGAATAAATGTATCCTTTTCTTCCTAGCGTGATTATATGCTTTATGTAGGTAATCATCAGTCATATTTTATAGTTCTTCATGTCCATCACTAGCATCAAACAGGGCCAAGTAGACAGGAGACACTCGGGAAATACTTGCTGGCTTTTGTTCAGAAATATAATTAACCAGTGGGGGAAAGGGACTTTTCATTGCTGTCGCCTTCAAATAAATCATGCTAATTCCTTGAATTTAAGATTTAACCAAATCTCAATTTGTTTCTATTGCTTTCTAGAACAAACTCCACCTCTCCAAATTTATGAGACATCTTGTTGGTTTGGTCTTGACTGTGATCTGGATCTCTGCATGTTAATAGGGACAAAGTGTTGACTTGTCCCACTTACTATTAATAATGATTTTATCTAGTGCCACACAGCTAGGAGTCAAGAATAGTCTTGTCCCTTGAATTTATTATAAATGCATTGAAACAATTCTGTCTTCTTTACAAAGGCTGATTAGTATTTTTCAGAGTTCAGACTAATGCTATTGGCCTTTTAAGGTGTGCATATATACTTTTAAAAGTTTTTAATTAGGGAACGTATTCAAAAAGACTTGTCCTGTTGGTGAGAAATAAAAACATCATAACGGATCCTAGAAGAAAAAATTAGAAACTTCTTTATGATATTGTATCTGCATTGAGATAATAATGTAGGTAGTACTGTGGTAAATTATGTGAGAAGTCCATATGAAATCTGCATCAAATAATTGTTAGAAAATAGAAGGAGTGTATCAATATGCATGATATCTTCATGGAACCAACTCAATCTCTCTAATCTAGTCTGAATTTCAGACTGAAGATTTTAAAAAGCAGCACAATTTTACATGAAATTTTTATTTAATTTGAACTCATTATGGAAAATTATTGGTTGCAAGTAAGCCAAGTCATAAATGTTTTTAAAGCCTCTGCTAGCCCTGTGCTTGCTGCCATGAAGTATACATGAAAAAATAAAGAAAAAATAAATTTTTGTTCTCGTAGTTTATTCTTATTAAAGGAAAAAATTTAAAATGATAAAAGTTCAATAATAAAAGAGTTAAAAATGCTTCAAGATTAAAAACAGAAGCTATATTGTAGGGCAGTGTGTATTTGCAAACATTCTTTGGTCTAATCTTATGTTTGGACATGTGTCCTTAGGCATCTCCTGCATGTTAAGGTGGGTGCCTGATACAGGGTTACAAAGAAGAATGAAGCCTTGGCTTGCAGAGAAGCTACAGGCTTGCTGGACCACCTACAATTTTGGTCATTGCTCCATCAGAATACAGTGGAGACCACAGTCTGTTTCTGTGCAGTGACGGAGCACAGCAAAATGCCTCTGCTCAAATACAGAACCTCTTTGAGAGTCGCTTTCCATCAGCTCCTGGCACCTCAGCCCTCTGTGTGTGTCAGGTACATGTCATTCCCCAGGGCTAATGAGGAAGCCTGGAAACAGGGACTTTAGAGTCCAGTGTTGGGAACCCAAACTCAGCCTCGTTTTACTCAACCTCTAGAGCAGAGCATGCGAGGGCAAAGAGTAGTTTGAACACTCCTAACAATGGTTAAACAATGACTTACTGCTCAAAAGGCCTTGCTAAACCTTTGAAACCCATAGCCCATGGAGTAGTTTAAGACTTTTATCTTACAAAAATTTATTTTTCTACATTCTCTTTCTCCCTTATTTCCCTGCCGTGTGGTCATGTATGTTTGAACCTGTAGCCAAAATGCTAAGACAGTAATTCCTTTGTGATTAGAGATGTGTCCTCGAGAAGACACCTTTGGCTCCTTGATTTATATCTTCTTCTGGAGGCCTTAAGCTATATTGAAGGTGTTGGTGCGATGGAAAACTCCTTTCTGTTTTAAGAATCAGCAAAGGTTTCCTGACAAGGCAGCAGTGAAGTTGTGCCCTGAGAAGTGGGGCAAGTAGGTTTAGGGAGCATGAAGAAAAAAGGCAGATCTGGGGGGGGGAAGCGGGTATGGTGGGCAAAGGACCCAGAAAGCTGGTTGCAGGCATTTTGGAGAAGTACTGGGGAGACCAGGCTGGGGAGTCTATGCATAATCCAAAAGGCAGAGGGGCTTCTGGTTATGCCATGAAGAAATGCCCAGAAAAATGGCAGTTAAGGGGTAACATGGGGCACAAGGACAAAGGTGATGCAGAGAACTGTTGGCCAAATATGGGAAGCTGGAAGGCATATGTGCGACTGGTAACCAACTCAGTGATGCAAAGAAAGCTGAAAAGTAAAAGGCTATAAAAAGTATCCAGTGTATTCCAGACTACTATGAATTCAGTCTATAATCACCTGCACATTCATAGGAATGGTGAAACAGAACTATAGTCTAGAAAGAAGAAGGGAAGAGGAAGGAGAGGGGATGGGAGGAGGGAGGCCGGGAGGGGAGGGGGAGGCCCAGAGGAGGGTATTTGGGGGGATCTAACCTAATGTGCATGATGCAATGATACATTTCTAAACTATTAAGAATAGAGTATGAATGTTTTACCACAACAAATAAGTAAGCAAAGAGATGGTTATGTTAATCAGTTAGATGTAAGCATTCCGCACTGTATATCAAATTATACCTCATAAATGCATTAATGCACACAGTTATGATTTAATAAAAAAATTTAAAAACAACAAAGAAGAATGAAGCCCAGTTTCTGCCCTGGAATGAGAGGCATTGATATCGGAATTTCGCTCTTCAGTAGGTTCTTGGTCTCGGTGATTGGAAGAATGAATCCACAGACCACAGATCAGTGGTAAGACAGGATTTATTTACAGAAAAGAACACAGAAGTGCCACAGCTCCTGGCAGAGAAAGGAAACCAAAGTCGGAGGGAAAAGCTCTCTCGCTGTGTCTGTCTCTCGACTCTTTGTCTAGGTGTATAGACAGTCCCATGAGACCCTCAGTGGTGACATTTAGTGGGGCTTGGTAGTTACATTTAGTGTCTGGAAAATGTCTGGGTCATGCCTGGGACAACGTGTCTGGGGCACCTCTGGCCCTCTGTAGTTACATTTAGCTGGGCTTGGTAGTTACATTTAGGGAGTCTGGGACATAGCGTCTGGGACATGTCTGAGTCCTGTCTGGGTCACAAATGAATGGCTAGAATCCCTTTCATTCCCAGGCCTAAGACATGGGGGTCCCCTGCCCACCCTCCAGCCTGCTGGTTCCGCTGCTTGCTGCCACCACACCAACATGACCATGGCGGAGGCAGCCGGTCCACACCCCCTAGCTCCCCGAGCGGGCTGGGATGCCACTTGTCCTGTATCACATGATTTCAATCATGGCAGCTTCTAACATCTCTGACATCAGCCAGCTGGTGGGTGTGGGTTGTCTCTGTTACACCAACAACTGTCAGGTTCTTAGATGGCATTAGGCTCCACACATGGTGCCTCATACTCACAAGACCAGTTGAGTATAGATTCTAGCCCACTCTATACCGGGCATCTTCATGGAACCAAGGCAGTTTTTCTAGTCTAGTTTGATCTTCAGAATGGAGACATAGTTTAAACTAAGTTAACTATGTAGGAGGCAATAAGAGACCTGTAATCTACTAAATAAGACTAAGAGGTTAAATTAGAACTCCAACTCCAGACTATGTTGTCTCAAATCCATTTTCATTAGACTCTACCAAATGCTGAACTTCACCCATCAGCAAGTGTTGTTACTCCTAAAGTTTTGAGAAACAGCATGGATAAGCAAGGTTTAGAATTAGATGAGGGAACATCTACTCTGGAGGAGGAATGCATGTCTTAAGAGACATAGGGTTAGTCCCTAAGGCAGGGGCCCTCAAACTTTTTAAACAGGAGGCCAGTTCACTGTCCCTCAGACCGTTGGAGGGCCAGACTGCAGGCCCCGGGACCAGTCGGCTGCTAAGCAGGACAGGCAGCGGCAGCAAAAACACCTGGCAGGCCAGATAAATGTCCTAGGCGGGCTGCATGTGGCCCGTGGGCCATAGTTTGAGAACAACTGCCCTAAGGTTATCATGTTCTATAAATAAAGAAATCTTATAGTTCCTGGTACATAATAAATGATCACTAAAATTTCTTGCTAAGGGAAAGATCTATGTCAAAATGATGTATAGCTTTTCCGAGGACAGCTGTGAGAGACAATCTTCAAAACTATTCCATGCCAGTGTCTGTGGCTCAGTCCAAGGAGGGTATTAGTTGTCCTCTTACTCTCACAGCCAGGTTTGGATGTGGGAAGGGTGGCAATAAATTATTGTGTTCCCATTTTGTGACTTTTATTTCAGGAATAGTTATGTCTGGCTCCCTTCCTTCTCTTGTCCTTCTGATTAGGGTACCCTAAGTTCTATAAAAGAGTTCTGGGGACTTTGCTTCTTCCCTTTTTCTTCATAGGAAGATTTACAAGGTTTGCTCATTGAAGGGATCATAAGGACCCACATAGGCTACAAGGCTTAGCTTCCTTCCCTTATCTAAAGGGTTTTAACTCCCTCATCCGCTGTAGATTATTAGATCATGTCCATGGGAAGTTGGACGTTGACACAGGAATCTAGAGCACTGCCATTCTTCTGATTCGAGTTCCTGAAATCTTATCAGACAGATGAAATTACATAGTACTTTCTGAGCCTCTCCGTCAGATCCCATGCTAAAATAATTAGGGCTTAATCAAAGAGGTCAACCTGGTTCACTCCCAAACCCAGAGCTCAGATTAGAGACTGTTTGAAAAGGTGAGTAACCTTAGTTCCGGTGATTTTAAATTCTGAGGATGTCTATGAAAAATGTAGAGACTGATTGAACCCGGCAGTTTGTTTATGGCTTATGAAAACATTAGGTGTCAGGGCAAGATCGCAAAGGAAATGACTCCCATACATTCCTTTACGGAGAAGAAAGACATGCTGATTCTTTCTATATCATATTTACAATATGCCTAGGAGTACCTGGGATGCATAAAGGAGTCACACAGAACGCAGAGGAGTCCTAGTTCACAGAGGATATTAATGTTAGAACGGATTGGGAGAAAAACTCAAACTTCTCAGGAATCAAGAAAGACTTTGGGAAAAATGGAAAGGGCACTTTGTCCAGAAAACTGATGCTTAGCAGTGTGGCGGAAGGGGCAGGCTGAGGGTAAGAAAGTGGCCAGTTCAGATTCTTCATGGATCCAAACCTAGCGAATGACCTTTCTTCTCTCGCTTGGTAGTGTTTTTCCTTGATATACCTTTGGGCAACACAACACTTTAGCAAATTGTGTTGATTCTGGATTTGTGGGTTGAGGCTTACACAACAATTACAGTTTGGGGGAGCATCTGGGAAACACATTCCTTAATCCGAAGTTCTGGAATCAAGCACTTTAGCTTATATTTTCAACTAGAAACAGAAATAGGGAATATTTCCTAGGTTCTTGTGTCTTCCTACTATTTTGTTTTTCATTTGTATTTGTTCATATTTTAATTGTGTCCCAACAGTTTGGCTTTATTTAGATTTCAACACTGTAAATGACCTCAATACCCCTTAGAGCAGCGGTTCTAACCTGTGGGTTGCAACCCACAGGAACTGTATTAAAGGGCTGTGGCATCAGGAAGGTTGAGAACCACTGCCTTAGAGAGTGGAAGATAGATATAATTCAATAAATGATTTTTTTTTGTATGTGCTGATAAGTTGTGTGGAGTCATAACTATTCCGAAAAGCTACACAGATTACTTTGAGGAAAGATAACCAAGATTATACTGTCATCATTTGTTTAATGTTCTGAATGCTTGGGCAAAAAGTATACTCATACTTGCCTCCTTTTCCCTCACAGCTTACATCCAGTTCATCTGCAAAGCCTCAGACTTTCACCCCAAACATCCCCACACCAACCTTTCCTCACCAATGTCAAATGATCTTTTTGCTAAGGCCTGAAAGAATGTTCAGATTTGCAATGGTCTAAGTTGTCTCCCTCATTTTATCCCACCGCCTCCCCTTCTCAACCCACAGCCGGAATGGTCCTTTTAAAAACTGAAAGTGACCACACTGTTTTCTCATGCTTCTCATTTTAGAATAACTGAATGCATATTGTGGCCGACTAGGACAGGCTGAACCCTGACGCGTCTGAGCTGACCAGCTGCGGCTGCCCGGCTGGGTTCTTCCTCCTCTTGCTTATTGAGTATGACAGACGCCTCCTCCCTGGATCTTTAGGATTTCATGCTCTCCCCAGATGTCAGCACGGCTTGGTCCTTTGCTTCCTTCAGTTCATGCCTTCTGCGATTTTCTGACTCCACCGCCTCCCCCCCGCCCAGCGGCTTAGCCTCCTTTACATTCGTCTCTCTTGGTAGCCACGTGTGTAGAGAACTTTTCCACTGATTTATCCCCAGAAACCAGTGAATGCCTAACACACTGTGCATTTTAGCAAAGTAAACAATTAAATAAGATAGTATAATCATCAGGGTGGTCTTCTATGTAAGCAAAGGAGATGAAACCATGGGAGCCGGGGGGTTACAGTCATGTCTGACTTTTACTCAAATGAGTAAATCCCCAAATGGTTTACTCACTTGCTTTCTCTCAGTGCTTCTAAAGTGAGTTTGCATTCCACAATTAAAAAGAGGAATTAAAATATACTTGTTAGCCATGATTTCTATACAGGAAGGGGACTTGAGTCTCTGCCAGCCCAGCCAGGGACATGTGACCAGTGGGTAACAAAGTTACAATTCATACCCAGATCTGATATATAAGCCTGTTGCTCTCTCATTGTCCACAGTTTTGCCAAGGGCTAGCCAGGGAAGACCTGTGTCCTTTTGAATACACAGTTGTTGGCCTCTTTCTTCTCTAATGCATCAAAAGTTATGAATATATACACACTTTAATCACTGGGATTATACACACTGAGATCATACCCGATGGGACAGATAAAATCTTTCTCCGATTGTGGCTATGGTAGAATAATTGTTTCTTTTCCCGGCCACATCATTTTTGACTTCTGGTTTGCTGACTCATTTCCTGCGTTTCATGTTGTTCTTTCCTACGATGGTTTCTCCTATCATGGCATTTCACATTAATTGGAGAATACTCATATTTGCTTAAGGACAGCCACTAGAGCTTCAAATTTCAAATGCAGAGATATGGAGAGTGGCAATTACTATTCAGTCACATGTCTTTTAAATTGCCTGGACTTTGGTTTTTTTCAGAACACTAGTGGTGGTTTTTCTTCATCTATAAAATGGCAATAATAATGTCTACGTAATAGGACTGTAGTGGTATTTAACTGGATAATACCCTTAGAGCCCTCAGAATAGTAGCTGGTACGTAGTGAACCATCTATTAATGTTAATTACTGTTTTGTTTACTTCCGCAATGTGGTGGTGACCTTGTCCGTGTTCCCTGTTTTCCCTCTTCTTGTATTTTGGGATATATTGGGTTGGGAGGAATAGTAAAAACCCACTTTGCTTTTTGGTTGGAAAAGCAATTCCTGCATTGAATTCAGATAGCAAAATGATTACTGGTTTGGGCAATTATGATTTTCATATTTTTGTTATAACACTATGAAGTAGAGGGCTCATGCTAAGTGCTACCTATCTCAAATCTTCTCATATTTTCCAATTTAGGCAATTTACATTTTCTGTCTCATGGGCTGTGTTTGCTGATGGATTCTGTTTAACTCCACAAGTGCTCATTGAGCAACTACTATATATGGATAGGAAGTGAGGGAGACAACGGTGACTCAGACTACTCCCCCACCTCAGACAGCTTATAGTATCCTTGGGGGGTTTTGCCTCTGGCTACATCTTTCAAAAGTCTGCCAACCAGGAGACCACATCAGACTAACCTGGAAAATAAACACCAGCAATGGATTTGGCTCTAATTAGTAATCTGTCCTCATCTAATCCCGTAGAGTTCCCGGTGACATCAGTGGGAATTTTGAGGGTGTATCTGAGAGGAATTTTGTTCACTCTGCGTTTCTTTCTAAGTATAAGCTCACGTACCTGGGAAATTTGATGCTTATCTGTTCTTCCTCAGGCTCCAACATGCCAGCCACCTACTGCTGTGGAACTGGTGAGAACACTTGAAACAAGGTTCTTCAGAATGAGATAAAAGGTAGAAGAAATTTATAAATTATTAGCTCTACAAGGAACTCATGGAGATTACTCGACTGCCAGGCTCTAGAATCTAACTCAAACCATGTATTTTACTGATGAGATGACATTAACAGGGTTATGACAGACTGCTCAGGGAGACCTCGTGACATACGACCGGTCACCCAGCCCGTGGTGGTTTGGGCAGCATTAGGGTTGCATTTTCTTTTAATGCTATTTTCTATAACTGTGGAGTGATTATTTCAATTCTTACCTTGGGTGTGATATTATGAACCATTATTATTTCTGTCTGGAAGGTTTTAGCATTGCAAACATGACTAGCTTAAAGGTGAAGCAGAGTTGATAAAGAATTAGGAAAATGATTAAATTTGCTGTGAAAAAAATGTGAGTATTAACACCTCTTAGGGAATTCTTTTCCCCTATTAGGTTTTCACAAATGCAAAATACACTCACTGCTCAGATGTGCTGTGTGAGGGTGCTTAGGAATTAGCACTCTTAATTTCTAAGAGTTACTGCTCTAGCTCTCTCTGTGCAATCTTTGGACTCTATGAAGTCTTGAGGGAAAGAGGAGGAAGTGCGCATTAAGGAATAGTTAGTGAGTGAAGAACTATTTCTTTTGCAATTAACATTCAACAAACAAGATGGAATTATTTCCTGTTTTATAATTCGCCCAGTTAATTATAGGTGTCTAAGTGAAATTTTAATCCAACAGAACTTATGGAATTTTTTAGAAAGCAGAGAGCCTTAGAGACCATTAAGTCAAAAGCTGGAAGAAAGCAGACTAACTGAAAATCATCCCCTCTAGGAAGATGCGATGCTAATTTTTAGAGGCACTCAGCCTCTAAAATCAATTTTTCTTAACATTGAGAATTATTGAGTGGCTGGAAAAGCATCTTACCCTATGAAATATAGTCACTGTTTAGTGCCTTTCCATTTTATTTACTATTTAAAGCATACAACAGCTAGTTAACCAACTACTTATAAAATATACTTAATGTTTAGAGGCACTCAGTGTGGTTATAAAATGATTTTAAGGGTATACAAATATGGTACATTAACCACATTTCATGAACTATGGTTCCCTCTGGAAAAACAAAAACATTTTCCCTGGCATCCTGCAGCATCTCATCCTGAAGTTTGTAAATGGCCCATACTGCTCTAACCAGCTGCCTCACTGGCTTTTGCTGCCAGCCACTTTAGAGCACACACCAGAAAGATCAATATAACCCCTACATAAGTGATAGAGCACCGTGCACTCAAAGACTGTTAGACTCCCCAATAAAGAACGGCTTGACAGATGCAGTGAAATTAAGCAGCTTGCACAAAACCCTAGTAAAAGGGTGGTAGGGCTGCAGTTTTTTTTTAGCGCACGGTGGATTGATGGGTGCACTGTGACACAAGATGCATTGAGATGAGACTTTGTCCCTGTCATGTGTATGCATTAGTGAGTTTATGGCCTATGAAATCCCCCGGGGAGAGAGTCTAAGAAAGGGTGGGATCAGAATGAAACCTTTTCCAAAGGAACTTGCTAAAGAGAATTATGACAAGACAGAAGGGGACCAAGTATAAACTTAACAGCAAGAAAGTTTTCAACTAGATTTATTTTCAGGCAATATCCTAATTCCCTGAAAACACTCTACATCACAACGTACTAATCTCTATCTTTCATTATTAAAATTCTATGGCATTGATTCCTGGGAAAGTGGGATGGAAATGTTGCTTTCAATTTCCTGTCCACGTAATAAAGCTGACTGTGATGATGTTCGTTTTGTCTTGATTACTTTGCCATGTACCTTCTGCCACACCTGGCCTGGCAGAGGGGCTTCTAACCCAAGGTTGTGCTTCACTTTAACTGGGGAAAAGATGCAAAGAAAGATTGAGGGCAGCCCAGAGAAACCCATAGCTGACTTGTCATGCAGAGGGGAGTATTTCTGGCAGGGATAATCAGTATACAATTCTAACCAAGGATAGTTGATGGGAAACTAGACCAATTTTCTAATCAAACATTTTAAAAATGCTGGCTAGATAATGTTAAACAATAAAAAATAGACAACACAAATTGTGAGGGATTGTGTAATGAGAACTCTAACTTACGCTGCAAGATGCGTGAGTTCTCTGGACCACTTCAGAATGCCTGAGATAGGACTTGCACTTTCTAGTCTGGCATGTCAGGAACTTGGAAGTCATCACTCCCTTTTAACAAGTAAAATGCTGAACAAACTGAAAGTCAACAGATCTTAGATGTGTCAGAGAATTGAGATCATAGGGCAAACCTTTGCCCTCCCCTCACCCCTATTGGAGCCAGGCAGACAGATACAGAGAATCACAACTTTTCAGGAACCAGTGCCAGGCAGGAAAATCTAAACTGTAATTGACTAATTACTGGAGGCTCAGCATGAACAAATTTGAATGCTAAAAACTCCAGGAGATCCCAGGCTCAGGTGACCCCCACACTACCCCAACTCTTACTTGTAGTGCAGGTCCCCAAGGTAAAGATTAGAGATATATTCCCTCACGCTCTGGCAAGGGAGGGGGAAAAGTAGCCATTATGAAATGTGTTCGGAGCATTCTACTCCTCTTAAGTTCTGCCCTCAAGAGAAACTATCTTACTAGAACCTAATCTTCTGTGTTTTCACCAGGGCATAATTGATCTTACAGAAAATAAAGATCCAACTCCAGCCTCCTCTAGCCATCCCATCACACTTCAGTAAGGGAAAAATTTATAGGTACTTATGAAGATCACAGCCCAATAACAACCTCTCCAATGACTAAGGCCTAATCACAGAACTATAAGATGCATCCCTTCCCACCATGTCTTGCTACCATACAACTAAAATCTCATTTACTGCCATTCCTTTTACAGGGTACATCAAGCCCAGCTTTCAACCACAATAACAACAAAAATTATAAGACATGCTAAAAGGAAAAAAACAGTTTACAGAGATAAAAAGCATCAGAACCAAACTTATATGTGGTAGGAATGCTGAAATTATCAGACTGGTAATTTTAAATAACTATGGTTAATATGCCAAAAGGTTCTAATGGAAACAGCATGTGAGAACAAATGGATAACTTGAGCAGAAAGATGAAAATTCTAAGGAAGAAACAAAAAAGTATAGAAACTGAAAACACTGTAACAGAAATGAAGAATGCTTTTGGTGGGCTGGACACAGCTGAGGAAAGAATCATGAGTTTGAGGATATGTCTCTAGAAACTTCTAAAACTAAAAATGCAAAGAGGAAAAAAAATGAAAAAAAAAAATAGACTACCCAAGAGCTGTGGGTCAACTATCAAAGACATACAATAGGCATAATGGGAATATTGGAGTAGAAGAAAGAGGCAAAGAAAAAAAAAAGAAATATTTGAAAGAATAGTGATGGAGAATTTTCCCAAATTAATGTCAGATACCAAAGAATAGATGCAGGAAGCTCAGAGAACACCAAGCAGGATAAAAACAAAAATCTATACTTAGACATATCATACTGAAACCTCAAAAAAGTCAGGGGAAAAATCTTGACATGAGCCAGAGGAAAGAAACACATTACCTGTTGAGAAGCAAATGTAAGAATTACACAAGAATTCCTCTCAGAACTCATGCAGGCAAGAAGAAAGTGGTAAGTTATTTAAAGTATTGAGTGAAAAGAAAAAAACCCAAAAAACAATGTAGAACTTGATATCCTAGGACCAGCATTCTTCTTCAAAGTGAAGGAAAAATACCAATGAACCTCATTTTACTGTGTTCCCTTTATCACACTTTACAGACGTTGCATGTTTTTCTAATTGAAGGTTTGTGACAACCTTGCATTTAACAAGTCTGTGGGTGTCATTTTCCCATCGGTGTGTGCTTACTCTGTGTCTCCATGTTACATTTTGTTAACTCTCACAGTATTTCATCATGTATCTTTTGCTGTTATGGTGGTCTGTGATCAGTGGCCTCTGAGTGTTCAGTTGGAGGAAGATTTGCACGTGGCTCACTTTAAATCCAAAGCTAGAAATGATTAAGCTTGACGAGGAAGGCTAAAAGATGGGCCTCTTGTGCCACAGAGTCAGCCAACTTGTGAATACAAAGGAAAATTCTTGAAAAAAAAGTAAAACTGTTATTCCAGTGAACACACAAATGTTAAGGAAATAAAATGTCATTAGTGCTAATATGGAAAAAAGTTTTAGGGATCTGAATAGAAGGTAAAACCAGCCAAAATATTTCTTTAAGCTAAAGCCTAGTCCTGAGCAAGAGTCCAACTCTTTAGTTCTACAAATGCTGAGCAAGGTGAGGAAGCTGCAGAAGAAAAATTGCAAGTTAGGAGAGGCTGTTGATTCCTGAGATTTCAGGACAAAGCCATCTCCAGAACAAAAATGCAAGGTGTGTGGGCATAGTGGCACATACCTGTTGTCCCAGATACTTAGGAGGCTGAGGGAGTAGGGACATTTGTGTTGTGAAGCTCTGAGCGATAGTACTCTATCCCTATTGGGTACCGAAATTAAGGTTGACATTAAAATGGCAACCATCCAAAGGTAAGGGACCATCAGGTTGCCTAAAGAGGAGCGAACTGTCCTCGGTCAGAAAAGAGCAGACCAAAACTCCCATGCTGATCAGCAGTGGGACTGTGCCTGTGCATAGCTACCATACTTCAACCTGGCAACATAGCAAGACTCTGTCTTCTTAAAAAAAAAAAAAATGAACAAGGTGAAGCAGCAAATGCAATAAATTATCCAGAAAAGACCTAGGTGAGATACTTAATGAAGCTGGTACACTGAACACCTTTTTAATGCAGAGGAAACAGCTTCCTGTTGCAGGAAGAAGCCATCTAGGACTTTCATGATCAGTGAGGAAAGTCAATGCCTACCTTTACAGTTTCAAAGGACAGGCAGACTCTTTGTTAGTAACTAATACAACTGATGACTTGAAATTGAAGCCAATGATTGTTTACCATTTTGACAGTCCTAGAGCCCTTATGAATTATGCTAAATCTACATTGCCTATGGTCTATAAATAAAAAAAAAAAAAAGCCTGGATAATAGCACATTTATTTATAGCATGGCTTACTGGATATTTTAAGCCCACTGTTGAGACCTACAGCTTAAGAAAAACAAAACAAAACTGCTTTCAGAGTATTACTGTTCATTGACAATGTACCTAGTCACTCAAGGGCTCTGATGGACATGTACAAACAGATTATTATTATTTTTTTATGTCTGCTAGCCTAACAACCTTCTTTAGTCCATGGATTAACGAGTAATTTCAACTTTTAAGTCCTATTATTTAAGAAATATATTTCATAAGGACAGAAGTGCCACAGACAGTGATTCCTCTGATCTACATAGGCAAAGCAAATAAAAAACCTTCTGGAAAGTAGCTGCCAGTCTAGATTCGTATGAAGACATGAAAATATCAATTTTTGTAGATGATATTGAGGGGTTCAAGGCCTTAGTGGGGGAAGTAATGGCACACATGGAAAACAGCAACAGAATTAAAGTTAAAAGTGGAATCTAAACTTGCGATTAAATTGCTGCAGTCTCCTGATTAAACTTAAACAAATGAGGAGCTGCTTCTTATGGGTAAGCAAAGAAGGTGTTTTTTTTGAGATGTTATCTGCTTCCGGTAAGGATGCTGCAAACATTGAAATGACAACAAAAGATCTAAAATACTGCATCAACTTAGCTAATAAAGCTGTGGCAAGATTTGAGAGGAATGACCCCGATTTCGAAAGATGTTCTATGTGGATAAAATGTTATCAAATAGTATTGTACACCACAGAGAACTATTTCATGACAGGAAGAGTAAATTGATGCAGCAAACGTCATTGTTACCCTATTTTAAGAAATTACCACAGCCACCTCAACTTCTAGCAACCACTACCCTGATCAGTCAGGAGCCATCAAAACTGAGACAAGACCCTTTACCAGCAAAAAGATCACAACTAGCTGAACGCTCAGATGATCACTAACATTTTTAGCAATAAAGTAAGGTATGTACATAGTTTTAGACATAATGCTATCATACACTTAATAGATTATAGAATAAACATAACTTTCCCATGCACTGGAAAGTACATGTGATTGTAAGTGAATTAATTTGATAAACTGTGGTAGTCTACAAACAAACCCACAGTATTTTTAAGATATGACTGTGAAGATTTTTCCCAATCAGACAAAAATTAGGGGTACCAATCAACTTGCCATACAAGAAATGTTAAAACAATTTCCTCATAAAGAATGAAAATAATACAAGTCAGAAAACTGGCTCCACATGGGAACGGAAAAACACTGAGACAAGAAACAGTTAAGGTAAAAGAAAAGTTTTATTTTTAATTGGTTGAACAGTGGCAACAATATATTTGGTGACTGTAGCTTACATATATATCTTGCATTATCCAAGAACCAGTACAGCACTATTTGCAAGTAGACCAAAAAAAGTAAACAAATTAGTATAACTGATACCAAGGAAGGAGAAAACATAATCATACAAAATGTTTAATTAAAAACAGAAAAGGCAAAAAAAAAAATAAAATAAAAAAAGTAAGACAAATATAGGTACAAAGAGGGTGGCACCCATAGCTCAGGGGGTAGGGCGCTGGCCAGGTACACCAAGGCTGGCAGGCTCAAACCCGGCCTGGGCCAGCTAAAACAACAATGACAACTGCAACAACAACAACAAAAATATAGCGGGCGTTGTGGCAGTTGCCTGTAGTCCCAGCTACTTGGCGGGGCTGAGGCAAAAGAATTGCTTAAGCCCCAGAGTTTGAGGTTGCTGTGTGCTGTGATGCCATGGCACTCTACCAAGGGTGACATGATGAGATTCTGTCTCAAAAAAAAAAAAAAAAAAGAGTAGAGGCTATGAAAAAAGAACAATAATAAACATGAACATATTAATCCAATAATATCAATAATTACTTTCAACATCAATGATCTAAACACACCAAAAAAAGACACAGAGTGGATCAAAGACTCAACTATATATTGTCTAAATTTACCTTAAATAGAAAGATACATCTAGATGAAATATAAAGGGGTTGAGAAAGATATATCAAAATAACACTAATCAAAAGAAAGCTGGGGTAGCTACATTAATTTCACAGAGCAGACTTCAAAGCCAGGAACAGTATTCTGGATAAAAAGGAATGTTACCTAATGACAAAGGGGTTAAACTGCCAAGAAGACATAACCATCCTTAATGGGTATATCCCCAACAACAGGACATTAAAATACATGAGGTAAAAATTGATAGAACACCAAGGCTAAATAGACAAATCCACTGTTATATTAAGAAATTTCAACACCCTACCAGTAAAAGGCAAATTCAGCAGACAGAGAATCAGTAAAGACAGAGTGGAACTCAGCAGCAGTATCAGTAAGTGGATATAAACGACATGTGTAAAATACTTCATTCAACAATAGCAGGTAACATATTTTTCTTAAGCTCATATGGAACATTTACCAAGACAGACTACATTCTGTGCCATAAAACACATCTTAACAGAAAAAAAAAAAACTCCAAAAAACCCCAGAAATCATACAATATCTGCTCTCAGATCATAGTGAAATTAAACTAGAAATCCATAACAGAAGGGTAGCTTGAAAATCTCAAAATACCTGATTAAGCAAAACACTTGTCAATAACACATGGGTTAAAAAGAAACATCAAGAGAAACTTTTAATACAATATTGTCAGTATGTCATTTCTTTTCAACTTAATCTGTAGATTCAATGTAATCCCAATGGAACTCAGAGTAAACTGTGGAGTGAGTCTAAAATTTTATGTGGTGAGGCAAAAGATCCAGAGTAGCCAACACACTAGTGAAAGAGAACTAAGTCAGTGGACCAACACTACTTGACTTTAGGAATCACTCTACAGCTACCATAATTGAGGCAGGGTATTATTACCAAGAAAATAGACAAATAGGTCAATGGAACAGAGTAGAGAGCCCAGAAGTAGATATACACAAATACAGTCAACTGATCTTTCAAAAAGGCAGTGCAATGTCGAAAAGATAAGCTTTTCAGCAAATGATACTGTACAACTGGACATCTGCATGCAGAAACAAGCAAGCAAGCAAACAAACAAAACTAGACCCAAATTTATATCTCTCAAAAAAACTCCGAAACACCGATAACAGCAAATACTCCCATGTATGCAAAGTAACAATGTAAAATTGCTCAACAATTCCCATTCATTGCTGATGGGAATGGAAAATGGTACAGCCACTTTGAAAGACAGCTTGGCAGTTTCTTAACAATACTAAACATACTCGTAACACATGATAAAACAGTTACATCCCTTGGTATTTACTCACATGAGCTGAAAACTTAATTTCTCACAAAAAACTTTCACACCAGATGTTTAGAGAAGCTCCTTTCATATTGCTAGAACTTGGAAACAACCAAGATGTCTTTTAGTAGGTGAAGAGATAAACAGTGGTACATCCAGACGATAGAATGTTACTCATCACTAAAAATAAGAGAGCTATTAAGCCATGAAAAGACATGTGAGAAACCTGAATGCATATTGTTAAGCAAAAGAAGTCAATCTGAAAAGGCTATATTCTAACTATATAAATTCTGGAAAAACACAACTATGGAGACAGTTATAGACCCACAAGTTGGGAAGAGGGAGGGATGAAGAGAGGATTTTTAGGGTAGTAAAACTATTCTCTATAGTACTATAATGACCCATTATTGAATGAATTTGACATTCATTATTCATTTGTCAAAACTCACAGAACACACTACACCAGGAATGAACTCCATAAACTACGGTGTTGGGCTGGTAATGCTGTGCCAATGTAGGTTCATCCAAGATAACAAATGTATCATCTGATGTGGGGTGCTGATAGTGGGGGAGGCTGTGCCCGGGTGGAATCACAGTACATGGGAATGCTCCGTACCTTCCACTCAAGTTTCCTGTAAACCTGAAGTTGCTCTAAAAATTAAAGTCTAATATATGTGCTAGGTATTTGATGAGCTTGAGAGTAAAGATTATGTTTCTAACAGAAAAAAAAAACAACCACCTTGCATTAGCGAATACTTTTTTTTTCTTAAGTACATGCCTTGTTGAAATACACACAAATTTAATTAAAGAATCTGCAAGACAAGTTACAGTGAAAGTTTTGGCGATTAAGATCTATGAACATAGGCAAAAACTAATGGTGAAACTGAAGTTTTAATTGAAATGTTTTGGCAAGTTTAGAGATCAATTTTTTTTTTTTTTTTTTACTTTTGGGGGTTTGTTTTTAGGAAGAATGTCAATGGTGAACACTGTTTGAAGACTTACGTTTAGGGAAAACTTAACTTTTTTTCTTTTTTTAAAACGAGAGGCGCAATTCCACTTTTTCACGTGTTTTCTGCTGAAATGCTAACAGGAGAGTGGCGTGGTGATCTGGGTCTTTGTCTCCTCCCAAGAAGAGGTGTAGGAGCTGTGGCAAAGAGGAAAGCGTGAGGAGGTTCACTGGTGAGCAGGAAGTTTAAAAGAACCCCACCGCCCACCAGTTCCGGTTGCTGAAGGCCTCGCCCCCGGAGGGGTTCAGCGATTGTGTTGATAAAGACATGGGTCTTTCCCCTAGGTCTAGGTATGGCTCCTGTGGCCCTGTCTGTGATCCGAGCACCTTCGCTGGCATCTGTGTGGGCCATAGGGACATCGGGAAGAATGA
Source organism: Otolemur garnettii (assembly GCF_000181295.1). Lineage (NCBI taxonomy): Eukaryota > Metazoa > Chordata > Mammalia > Primates > Galagidae > Otolemur > Otolemur garnettii. The sequence goes on from NW_003852408.1 coordinate 19,005,172, forward strand.
AGGGGAGAACCTCTGCCTCCCTGCGGGGCAGAGCCTGTGCTGCTGGGGCCCAGCCGCCGCCCGGAGGTATCCCTGGAGAACTGCTGGCGCCGTGAAGACAAGTCGGAGTGCAAACAGCTGTGTCGGTGGTGGGTCATGCAGTGATGTCTACAATGGTGACAGAGCCCGTGATGGTGCCGAGACTCGTGGTGGCACCGGGGCGCGGAGCGCCGCGAGGACAGGGCCCGGTCGTCTCGGTGGGCTCGGGGCTGCCTCCTGTCTGCGTGTCCTGGATGTCTGCCGGCCAGGCCATCCCTGATACTGCCGCGCTCATGTTCGTCGTGGCGGGGAAGGTCGACGCCCCAGGCCCCTGCTACGTGGGTCAGCAGCAGCTGCGACAGGCGTCGGTGCGCGCGCGCGTCCCAGTGCACCCCGTCTCGCTGGCGGTGGTGGCCGGCGTGGCGGAAATGGAAATGCAGGTCCAGCACGTCGAAGCCGTACCAGTACGCCTCGGCGGCGCTGTAGAAGTTGGCTTCCAGCACGTCCTCCCGCAGGCGGGAGCGGCGGTGCCGGTGCTCCGACGGGAGGAAGTGCCGGCAGATGGTGTGGGCCACCGGCATGGCCGTGGTCCACACCAGCAGGCAGGCGTTGGGCAGCATGCGGGACAGGCACTGGAACAAGCTGTGCAGGTGCTCGCGGTACCTCCTTCGGAAGTCCGAGCCGTACCTGTAGAGGTCTCGGAGGCAGGAGTTCATGACCAGCACGTCCGGGATGTGCTGGCCCGCCTGCAGCTCCCCCAGAACGTCCTCGACGTAATTAGAGTACAGGCGCGAGAGGTAGTAGAAACGCACCAGGTGGTGGCCGGAGCAGAACTGACGTACTTCGCGGCAGTGGGCGCCATGCCGCCTGCGGTCCCTCCTGCCGCCCTCCAGCAGCACGTCCCGCTCGAAGCTGCGCTCGCCCTCGGCCTTGAGCTGCCTGGAGGAGAGCAGGCAGTCCTTCTGCAGCAGGAGCACCAGGTCCTTGTACACGGCGCGCTGGATGGAATCCCCCATGATGACCACGAACTTGTTGTGCAGCAGCTGCTGGACTTCGTGGGTCCGCAGGTGGGCCATGGGGCCGAGGGCTGAGGGCCGGCGGCGGCCTAGTTCCTGCCTCCCCTCCTCTTACCTCTGGAGATCCAGAGACAACCTCAGGGGCTGGAGAGTCGGGCAAAGTCCAATTCTAACCCCGCGCTGGGGCCTGGGGCGGGAAGGGGAGCTGAGGATCGGACCCTGAAGCCGCCCTCAGGGAGCTTTCCCTAAGCCCAGGATGTGACCTGCGCACCACCGAGGCACCCGTGCGCGACCCGGCTCCACCTGGCGGAGGGGAGGTGTAGGAACCCAGAGGCAGCCGGGCCCCCTCCCCTTCCCCCAGCTGTGGGGGAGGGCGCTCGTGTGGGTGTCCCGAGCTGTGCTTGTGTTCAAACCGCACAGCTTCGCACTGCTGGTAGTCTACACTCTGGGGGCAGCCAGGCAATGGCCTTCTCTTATTTTACCCATCTGAATGCCTCATGTTGGTGTTCCTGTCTCTCCTTGAGAATGTCTTCTTTGCTCTCTGTTCTTCTTCTGAGCCAACTCCTGTACTCAGGGCACTTGGGAAGAAATGTCCCCACTGCGGGAGGGCTACTGTTCCCAGGGATAGACCCCAGCCTGGCTACTGCTCTACTGCTAGGCTTTCCAAGCAGGGGTTGGCAGAATACTTGGGTCTTGTGCAAATACTGGAGGGCTCAACTCAGTTTATTTCTTTTAACTAAATAGTTTATTGACACTCGTTAGAAATAAAGAGAGATCCCTGCGTACCCTTTACGCACTGCCCCCATGTGTAATGACCTGGAGGTTAGGTCCGCATAACACCCAGGCCATTTTCTCACTTTAAGGAGACCCCCCCCAATGTCCTTTTACTGCCGTTCCTCCTCTGTCCATCTCCATTCCCCTAATGCCTGGCAACCAATAAGCTATTACCCATTCACAGAATTTTGCCATTTCAAGAATTTGGTATAAGGGGAATTATGTAGTATGTCACCTTGAGGGTTTGGCTTTTTTCCTTCAGCATTGTTCTCTGGAAATTTATTCGGCATGTCCGCTTTGTAAAACCCTTGTCACCTTTTTCTGTTCGAGGAATTGAGATTCCCAGTGGTATAAATGTGTCAATATTATGTTCCCTTTTTAATGCTGAGTACTGCTCAGTGGTATGGATGTACCACAGTTGGTTTAACCCGTCTCCCTTTGAAAGGTGTGAAATCATTTCCAGTTTGGGGCTATTACAAAACACACTACTATGAGTATTCTTGTACAAGTTTTAGTACAAATGTAGATTGTCCTTTCTCTGGGATAAGCCCAGAACCGCTATTGGTGGGTGGTATGATGGTACAATGTTTGTTGAGTGCTTTTAAAAATACCTCAACTATTTTCCACAGTGACTGTACCATTTTATATTCCCACTAGCAATGTGTGAGTGGTCAGGCTCTTCCTTTCTGAGTTATAGATACGCACATTGTGAATATGTAAACCCTTGAATCCTTCTATATGCTGACGGATGTGACTTTCTTGGTTGTATGAACCCTGGTCTCTTTCTTCCTTGGATATGGATGTGTTTCAAGCTATATAATGTAGACCTCTGTCATCTTTAGGTATGGATATGAGGCCTGCGTAAGCCGAGCCTCTTTGTCCTGTATAAGCATAGCCTGTTTGGGATGTGAGGTTTCTGTTGAATACACCCTGACCTCTTTCTCTCTAACATTACTTCTGAATGCAAAATTCCTGGACCTACTTTTAACAGAGGTTCACAAACAATTGCCTTTTAAAGTGCCCCTTATGGTTGTCATGTTTTTCAGTAGTGACCTTTGTGTGAAATAGCTAATTTAGGAGAATTATTTTTAGTTAAAACATGTGTTGTCAAAACAGAGTCATTTGTATTAAAAACTCTGACAGAGCAGAGGAAGCCGTGAATGGAGGGTTCTCGTGCACAGATTCCTATCACAAGAGTGTCTACAAAACCCACAACCTTGTACAAAGGCCGTCACAACCTTATACAAAAAAATACCTCTGCAGAGACATCCACCTGTCCAACTTGGGACTGATGCCACCCTTGTCACTGATCCTTGCATCCAAAGATAATTATCTTAAAACAAGTCTGTGCTGCTCCTCACTTTTCCTTTAAACATCTTTGCCTGCCTTTTCCTTTCCAAATATGCTCATAGTTTACTAGGACATGTATATTTGGATCATAATGCCTATTCCTTAATAAACATCATTTTCTTTTAGAAATTATCCCTCTCTGCTAACTAGGTTGATGATATGAATTCGTAAAAATCATAAAAGAGCACATATGCATATAATCAAGAAGTGTAAGGGTAGGTGTGGTAGCTCCTGTCTGTAGTCCTAGCACTCTGGGAGGCCAAGATGGGAGGATGGCTTGAGGTCAGGAATTTGAGACCAGCCTGAGCATGAGTGAAACCCCATCTCTACTAAAAATAGAGAAAATTAGCTGGGCACAGGGGTGCACCCCTGTTGTCCCAGCTACTTAGGAGGCTGAGATAAAGCAGGAGGATTGTTTGAGCCCAGGAGTTAAAAATTATAGTGAGCTGTGATCATGTCACTGCACTCTAGTCAGGGCAGTATAGCAAGGAAAGAAACAAAACAAAACCAGGGCAGTGCCTGTGGCTCAAAGGAGTAGGGCACTGGCCCCATACGCCGGAGGTGGCGGGTTCAAACCCATCTCCAGCCCAAAACTGCAAAACAAAACAAAAGAAAAAAGAATTGTGCTTGTCTGTAGGGAATTTATATGCTTTCAACTTTACCTACTTTTGTATACTTTTATTTCATTATATATTTTAAAAATAAGCTATAAAGCCATTGATTAATAATTTCTTCTCACCTCTTACAGTTTTTAATAGTGGGGTCTTCAAAGTATTTTATCTTTACAACAAACACAAGAATGGTTTATATTGTTATAAATTTACTTTTTGGAGCCTGAAATCAATCGTTTGTCCTTATTGCCAAGAAAGCAGATAGAAATTATTCAATAGTATATTGTAAGAATTACATGAAATTTTATGTTAGTTTGTAAAATCAAAGTGGTTTATTTGTATATTGCATTTCAAAAGTAATAACAAATAAGACTAAAGTTAATTTGGAATAACTAATATAATCACCTTCTGTTAATACTGCTGTTACTTCATGGTCATGCTGATCTCTGGAGGAGATATTTTTTCCCTTTTAGGATAAAAAATTTTAACTCAAGTTAATCTTAAAGAGGCCTCATGCTACAATTTAAAATGCATGATTATGGCTAAACAAGCATTAGAGTATTTATTAGAATATTAAAATAGAGCTTTTATTCATGCTCAAATACTAGTCATAGGAAGTAGGGGCTATAATATAATTAGAGAAAAGAAATCAATTTCAATTTCTCTTAAAAGGCTAAAATTTTTGCCAGAGATAAAGAGCTTTATCTTGATCTTGAGCACAAGTGAATAAATAATATAATTTAACCAGTTGATTTTTAAAGTTTTCATCTACTTCTTTATCCACATTGATTTTTTAAAAATCAGTTAATTTACATATTTACATGTGTTTTCTCTATGTTGTATAAATACCACTTTGAAAGACATTGTTTTGTGTTATATTCCCTACTTTAAGTACAGAAACATTTCAATATAGGATGACTGAATGTTAAAACTGATAGAAAAAAACATGAACATTTAACTCATTTTTCAATATGACCACTTTTTTCAACTGTTTATTTCTGCTGCCTAAAATTATTTATTAATGATATAAAAATCTGCAATATGTTCAATTTAAAGTATATTTATTTATTTATTTATTTACTTTGAGATAGAGTCTCACTATGTCACCCTTGGTAGAGTGCTGTGGAGTCAAAGCTCACAGCAACCTCCAACTCTTGGGCTTAAGCGATTCTCTTGCCTCAGCCTCCCAAGTAGGTGGGACTACAGGCGCCCACCACAATGCTTGGTTGCAGTTGTCATTGTTGTTTAGCAGGCCCAGGTTGGGTTTGAACCTGCTTGTCTCGGTGTATGTGGCTGGCACCCTAACCACAGAGCTACGGGTGCCAAGTCAATTTAAAGTCTTATACCAGGTAAAGTGTTATTTGCCTTTTTAAATATTCTTTAAAACTGCAAATGCAGTAGACATGGAAAATTTTAACTAGAAAAGTATAAGTAAATATAAAAAGTCCAGGAGGCCAAAGGTGGGAGGTATGGTGAGGCCTGGAAGAAAAGCCAAATACCGCCATAACACCTGGGTAAGGCGAGTAGCAGCCACCAGCAGGATCTGAGGTGGGGGTACACACAGATGCCTAAAATATGCTTTTTTACGTCTCCTGTGTCTTACAGCTCATTCCTTTAAGTGGATGAATTATACTTCATTGAATGGACTTACTACAATATATTTAAGTATAATAGCAACCTATCGTAGAACCTATCTAGAACTCTTGGGGCTGTACAATTATTTTCTTTTGAAATGATTAAAGGAACAAAGAAATAAGTCATAAAGGAATGGAAAAATGCAAGACATTGGCTTTGGTCTTGGGTCAGGATCACGTTAATGAGTTCTTGCATCTGAAAATCCAACCTCCATTTCCTGTCTCTGTCTAACTCTCTCAAGACCCAATCCCTATGCATTCTTTCAGTTCCTGCTGATATGTGCTAGCTAGATTTTGAAATGCCTGTGATATGAGCGTGAGGATTGTACTTCCATGCCCGTGTTGTGCTGAGATCTGATCTGGTTATTGGTCTAAAAGCAATGAGAAATGATTAGGGCAGGCCTTCGGTTCTTGCAAACTTATAATTCCAGCATAATAATTACACAGTCTCTAGGGAGGCAAAAGCTGTTCTTCTCTGGCAGGAGGATGAGGCTGCCTTTACCAGACAGAAAAATTTGGGGAATTCGGAGATTCACGATTCCCAGGCTCATCCACCCAGTGTCATGATCTCAGTCTTTTCTGACACTGAGTTGGGAGAACTCTTGGGGCTGGACATTCAGTTTCTTTTGCATCTCTAACACTGCTATAATCAGATTCCCGTTCTGATTTCCCCCACAGTGTGTCCAGAGCCTCCACTAATGCTGCCATTGAGGCCCTCTGCTGATCTGAGCATTACTTCAATTTGCAGTTAACCACCTATCACTTTATTTTTATAAGGTTTTTAGGCTTATCAAAGCACCTATGTTACTCCCTTCTCTTTTTTATTTATCATTTTGCTCATATTGATTACAACAGATACTTGACCTCCTCCTTCCATCTCTACCTTGAAATGGTTAACCACTGACTAAAGCTTAATCATCGTGTCATTGTGTATTATGGGTTATTGCCATCTAATTTTATGCCAATAATTGTGTTCCTCTTGCTTTCAAAAAGGTATGGGCATCCAACTCTAAAACCTTATCCTAAAGGAGTATGTGTTTTAGAACATTTTCTAGTATAAATTGCTTGAGCCTTTGTATTGGTTCCCTCGGGAATACTGTAACACAGTCCCAAAACTAGGTGGCTTAAAGCAACAGAAAGGTATTGTCTTCCATTTGGGGGGCCTAGTATTCCCAAATCAAGGTGTTGTCAAGGCTGTACTCCCTCGGAGGTCATTCTGATAGGTTTTTGTGAGCCTTTGTTAGAGCCTAGTGATTATTGCTGCTTTAGGTGAAAAGATTCTAAAACCTCAGCTGAAATCAACATAACTTGTACTTGTCTTTGATTTGTCAGATCTTCTTTTGTTCCATTTTTCAAAATTGGCTGGTATTTGCCTGTCTCCGGTTTTATTCCCCTTTACTGTTTTTGATAATCCCTCAAAGGTCGCTGGCAATGTTTGGTTTTATGATTTAATTTGCAGTTCTTTAGAGACCTTTCGAGATAATTCAGGACCAGCAGTTTACCTACCTTTCCTCAATTAGAGCTCCAGTTCTCTCACCAATGTGTTTTGTACTTTTTTTAGTCCAAAGAGGATTGCTTTCTCCTTGTCATTAATCAAGGTATTATTGGTCTCAAGTAGAGAATATTCCCGTCCTTCTAATAAAATACTTTAAAAAAAACCCTTCCATTTATTCAATGCCACAGATTTTGTGAAACTATTAATTTTGTGCTGTCCTCTAATGTGAATTTTCTCTCACTGTATCTTTCGTCACATCTTTTGAACCTGGGGACAGGACAGAGATATTCACATACAAATTCAGAGACTTAAGTTAACCCCCATACCCTTCTAGCTCTAAGAAGGAAGGATTCATTATTGTTTCTAGTCTGTGGGGATAGATTTTTGACATTCTGATGGGGGTCCTCAGAAGAGAAAACAGACTAAAATAATTTTCAACAGAAAAGGCCTGGAAGGAGACATGATTATAGGGGTTCAAGTTTGGATTAAAAAGCAGAAAAGGTTTACAGAACAGTTGTAGGGAAGGATCTGGAAGGATGGTTGGTTTTGGGTTCCACTTCTGCAAGGGTGAGTGAGTAGGAAAGAGAAGGTATACAAGGTTTTGCTACACAGGGTCTGTTTAAGGACTTTCATAAAAATCCGCATTACTTCTCAATGCTTTCTGAGAGATTGCTGTGTTATATGCATCACCACACTTAGGCAAAGGAGGAGAAGGGCCAGTGATGTTTAGATTTTACACATGTCCCTTCAAAATCTGAGCTCAGCAACCACATTGGTTTCTTTAAAATATCTTGTACTTTTCTTCCTCTGTGGCTTCATTACTTGGAATTGCTCAGTTAGAATTACATTTAAGTGAGCTCCTGAAATCATCTTCCATCTCAGTATTTCCTGGCATGAAAATCATGCTTATCTTTTTTTTTTTTTTTTAATGAACATCCTAGAATCTGGGTCACTATTTATGTGACTAGATTTCATGGGATAATAGTCCTGGTGGATTTTATTTTCAAAAGAATAAAATAAAAATATTTGTGATGAATATTTAGAAAATGCTAGTTATTATATACTCCTTTCTTTTTTTCTCTCCTTTCTTGAAGATTGCGTGCACATTCACATATTAAGAACTCTGAAAAGTCTCACTATAAAAGCATTTGCTTAAGTTGGTTTAACCAAGAAATTCCCCAAAACATTTATACTTAAAATTTAATTATCTATACTCTACATTAACATAACTTTACTATTTGGTTGTCTATATGATTTTACTATTCAAGAAATTTGGCCAGGAAATTTAAATTTCAAATAACTTTAATGTTCATTTCAAGAATTCCTGGAAAATTCATTTATCTTAACACTCTGTTTAACCTCATAGGGGCCATTCCCTCTGAAGTTTTGACAAAAGAGAAATTAACAGGAAAAAAGGCATACAAAATTAATTTTAGTATGGATAGCATGAAGGAATCACAAGAGAATGATTACCCAATAACTAAATGTATGAGGTATTTATATACCCTGCTACGTAGGGAAGCAGAAATAAGGGAACTGTGGCAATACAAAGGATAGAAAATGATTTTTAGGGAGATGAATAGAGGCAGAGAACACACAGTGACCTTAGACAAAGTCTGTTCAAACCAGAGAGTAGACAATGGCTGGTAAATGAGTCTCTTCAAAATTCTGAGTGGACCAAAATAGAAGACAATGGTTTGTAACAAAATTCTGTCTAGGTGTTGACCGACTTCAGTCTGTTTCTGAGATATGAGTTAAGTTAATGAAAATCCAGGGAAGGGACTAACTGTTATTTTCCTTTGGCAGGGCTGGACTGGAGGCAGATGAGGGAACTTCCGAGAACAGCCTCAGGCTGGGCTTTGGATGAGGCCAAGGATTGAGAGGAGGCAGGGAAAGCGTCAGGAAAATCTTGCAAGTGCTTCTTGAGTCCTCACGTCAAAAGTATAATGAGGGTGTCAGTTTCTGAGTCCCAAACCCTCATCAGAATACTTACCTTTTCTCAGAAAAATATGGGATCAAGGAGTGTTTGCTTTTCAAGATTAACTTTGAAACCATACCATGCCATGTTCAACTATTATGTCATGAACCTGCTAGAGTCTTACTCAGACTCCCTCTTTGAAAGATCTACGTTTAAGCAGATCCCCCTTCTTACAAATATCTTCACTTGATTCTCCCTACTTCAGATTTAGTGTCAAAGTAGCAGTCTCCCTTACCACAGCAAGCAGTACAATTGGCTTTGCTTTATCAACAAGTTATTTGAAGATCTGATAACAGAACCCTTTTTTTTCATGGGAAGTCCCTAGTGTCCTGGAGGACAAACTGTTTTAAGGAATATACTTTGAGGGCGTGTAGGCTTTCAGGATTATGGAACAGAATTCAATTCCTAAGAAGGCCTGGATACAAATTACACAATATTTTTTAAGGAAATCTTCTCTGTCAAGTTTATATGCACTAAGAGAGGCTAGTCCTTCCTTCATGTATTTCTTCTATGGATAATTTAATGCCAGGTGCCATGGTCTGAATCTTTCCCACAATTCATGTGTTGAAACTTAGATCACCATTGTGACAATGTTAAGAGGTAAGGCCTTCAGGAGACGATCAAGTCGGGAGAGTAGCGCCTTCGTGGGTGCGCTCAAAGAGCTAGAGGGAGTGGGTTCCTTCTGCCCCATTTTTCTGCTGTGTGAGGGGCCAGCATTCATCTTTTATGCTCTTTCTCTCCCTTCTGCCATGTGAGGACCATGGACGGAGCTATTGGTGAGAAATGGGTCTTCACCAGACACCAAAATTGCCAGCACCTTGATTTTGGACTTTCTAGTGTCCAGAACTGTGAACAATAAATTATCGATGTTTGTAAATTAACCATTCTCAGGTATTTTGTTACAGTAAGACAAACAGACTAAGACACCAGGAAACAGGCTAAAGGATTTTATTGTCAATTTCCACTGAAGTGAAATTAGTCTGTCCATCTCCTTCTTGTTTCCATATGAAAGGATAAGTCTCAAAAGTTTTGTTTTTTTTTTTTTTAGAGACAGTCTTGCTTTGTCACCCTCGGTAGAGTCCTGTGGTGTCACAGCTCACGGCAACCTCCATCTCTCCGGCTTAGGCGATTGTCTTGCCTCAGTCTCCTGAGTAGCTGGGACTACAGCTACTCCTACCACGCCTACCACAACACCTGGCTATTTTTTGTTGCAGTTTGGCCGGGGCTGGGTTTGAACCCACCACCCTTGGTATATGGGGCTGGTGCCCTACTCACTGAGCCACATGTGCCACACAGGTCTCAAAAGTTTTTATCTAGAATATATATGGAAAAGAAGGGAGTGAGATAAAAGCTTCTAAAAAGATCCTCCAGTTGGAACTTTAAAATATTCATTAATAAACATGCACTAGCCTAATAGGAAGCCACACTCCAGTGAGGACACTCTTGGCCTCATAGCTGGCTGGGCTTCTAAGAAAGCTACGTAATGCTAGGGATTTCTCAGTAATCTGTTTGTCAGGCTTTACACAGGGAAATGGATATTCCCTCTCTCTCCTGTCCCCATTTTGCCAGACAGGGCTACCTGTCACCTGCTGTCTGTCACCTGCTCACATCCTCTCTGCTCTGGCTTACCCCTGTCCACTGCACCCCCTTCTCCCTCCACGCAAGATTAGATGGGCATAAAATAAGTGGATGTGATTTTACTGTAGCATAATAAAAAAAATTAAAACCAAAACTATACATCAGTAACTACGTGAGCCTCAGTTTTCTCATTTGAGTGATAGGGATTATAATAACTGCCTTTAGCCCCTCAAATGTTGCTGTGATGATTAAGACAGAAAGCTTTACATAAATGTAAACTATTATTGGTATGTAATGGTGGTAACAGTTACAGGTACTATTTCACATTAAGGTCAAAGTACAGTAAAAGGAAAAATGATGTGCCATCATGGCCTCTCTAAATATTTTTTATACGTTAATAGGACTCTTAGAAAAATCTTGGTTTACGCTAACTCCTGTCATTTTAACCTATCAGCTCGGCTTTAGTTTTGAGTTTAATTCATTCAGGCTAGAAAACTACAGCAGTGATCAAAGGCATAATTATAACATATTTATAGCCTATTATTATTGTAACATTATGAAGTAAAGGGCAAAAATTCCTCCCAGTGAACTTGTTCTTCCTGTTACTGACACAAGATTGAGATATTTAAATGCTAAGACATGGATCCCTGAGGCAGAACATAAAATATTTATAATGAAGGGAGTATGGGCCAATAAATTTCAGTTATGAATGTTTTTAGCTAGAAGAAATAATAAATAACTTTCCAGAGGCAATATTTCAGTTTGCATTTATTGTACCTCATCATACCAAATTTTCAGGAAACAATAATGATTGCGTAGTAGGACATTAAATTACTCTCATGTTTAATGAACGATTAAACAGTTAAGCTTTGATGAAGATATAAGAGCCTCCCTAATTTGATTGTGAGATATGGTTTCCTTGGAAAGGTATCATTAGAGTACCAAGAAAAAGATTTTTTGTATCATTTCTGTTAAAGCAAAAAGTAACTTCAAATATATGTAATCTTTGAAAAAGGATTATCAGACTCGTAGGTTTAGGGAAGGAGGCAAAGAACAGCATTTAAGTAATAAGGAAATGAATTATTTACTTGGTATGTCTTATGTCTAGTTTATTCAAAGTTTTAAAACTCACAGGGGAAAGGGCCTAAGTTTTATATAATGATGCATAAAAGTCACTAGGAGGTATTTGTGGTACCAGGGAGAGGATGTAGGATGGGACATAGAAGGCTTAAATCAGACTTCTGACTTTGTAACGTACCAGCTGTGTGACCCTGTGTAAGTCATTTATCTTGTCAGACATTTCTTTATGAAGTGACATATTAAGACAGATACTGCATAGCTGTAAAGATGAAATGAGATGACTTATGTATCTCAGCGTGGGCTCTCCAGGAAGCAGAGCCTAAGTATAAGGTTTTTATTGGCAATTTGTGATCTTGGGAATAGGAAGAACTAAGGGATGGGAAAACCAGGCAAAGAATGAGGACAAATGGATATAAAGCTGAGTTGCCAGCGGGTCCTGGTACTAAGCGCCTACTTCTTTGATCACCAAGTACCATCTGAGTGCCTTCACATGAAAAGTGAATCAGAGTCATCTGTCTAGGGGAAGAATGGGAGGAAAACGTGTCAATCAGTGTCTGTCCCTCATTGAATACCCAGAGGGTGTGTTTAGACCTCTCTCCCCTAAATTTGTATGGTAAAGTCCTTATCACCAGAACCTCAGACTGTGACTCTGTTTGGATATAGGGCCTGTAAAGGAGTGACTGAGTTAAAATGAGGCCTTTGGGTTAGGCCCAAATGCAATCTGACTGTTGTCCTTACAAGAAGAGGAAATTTGGATACACAGAGACACCAGGGGTTTGCAGGCAAGGAGGGAAGACCATGTGAGGATACAGAGAGATGGCAGCCGCCTTCAAGCCGAAGAGAGACGCCTCAGAAGACACCAGACCTGCCGACGCCTCCAAAACTGTGAGAAAATATGTGTCTGCTGGTTAAGCCACCCCTTCTGTGGTATTTTGTTATGGCACCCTAGAAAACTGATACAGGGTGTTAAGTTTCTCACTAGCTGTGTTGTGTATGTGAGAATGGAGAGTAGATTTCACCCCTGTCCCCAAGTTGAGGTGTCAACAGAATAGCTCCAAGTGGGAAGCCAGCTGTGGGACGGGGCTGCTTCCCAGAGCTCTTACAGATCAGAGGCTCATTTTGGTGCCTCAGGTAGGACAAGTGCGGCCAAGAAAACTTCAAAAGGTGCACAAGAGGTATTACTACAATATTCAAAGGTGTTAAAAAGTGCGAAGTTGTTATTAGCAATAATCAAGGATAAAACTACTTATTGCTACTTTATGTATTTATGTAGGATTTATTAGGAATATATATGGTTCATGAGCTCATAATTACGTCAACAGATTTTATTTCAAATCATGTTCATGCACAGAGCTTCCGAGACCAGCGAGAAGTAGCCACGTGTTTACTCCGGAAAGCAAGCAAAATTTAATGTTCATAAAAGAGTAAAAAGCTATGTGCTTGAAAAGATGAAGCATTAGATGAAACTTGGCATTGCTTTCATCCTGTTAGCGTGTGTCCCTGCTTCTCCTGAAATCCACGGCACCAGGATTTTGCCTTCCAATTCCATGTCCTATGGTCTATTGCGAAGAATCCTGAATTGGACACACCAGAGAGATGAGTGATTTTCTTGGTCACACAAGGCGTGCATTCGGTTATAACTTTGGTTACACCAGACCGCAAAAGCTTTCTGTTATATTTGCGGAGATGTCGGGAAATATCTCCATATTTCAGGGGTAGTTAAAGGGTTTGTGGATTGGTGAAGTGAGAAGGAGCGAGAGGAAATGTGGTTTCTGTGGGTGAAGAAGTGGAGTCAGGCGTCCTGAGTGCTCTGACGTGAGCACGTGGGGAGCAGCACACTCCTGCGGAAACCGGCGGCTGAAAACTGACCAGTTTTACATTTTTGATCTCAACAAATCCACTACCTGACATGCTTCATGTGTAGATTCTGGTCGAAGAAGAAAACAGGTTGAAATTCATCCTCATAGGTCTAATATGGAGTATAAAGTCCAGCTGGTTTTCATACAAATACTGTTAAACTGTTATTTGCTAAGGAGCCTGACAAACGTTAGCACGAGGAAATGGGAACGCTGAAATTGTAGGCTTTGCAGAAGTCATCATTTAATAACTACCTTATTTACCTAATAACTACCTTATTTACCTAATAGATGAAAAGGGGAAAACAAGAGGAGACAGATGCACTTGCTCACCCACTGCGCCAGCTTTGTGTTCATCGCTGGCTGAATGCCATTTCCAGGTGTTTGGTGCAGAGCCAGGTACTAAAATTAGACAGTCGGTACAGCCCTGCTGGAGACACAGGGGTGATGTAGGCAAGCTGGTTCAGTTCCTGGCCCCTGACACTACCATTAGTGCCTCACTTCCCAGCGCTGTCAAATTCACCCAGCAATTTAAAGGAAAATGAAATAAATAAAACAGACATGCAATTAGAAAAAAAATTGATATTAAACCCCACGTATTAAAGCAAGTGCTCCCTCAAACCGCACTATTTATTTAAAACATTTCAGTTCATTTTCATTTCTTTGAAAAAACGTGTAACGTGAGTGATGTTTTTATTTGTTTGTTTGTTTGTTTATTTAGGTTTGGTCCAAATCTTATTCTAATAGTGCTCAGAAGATACATGACATTATAAAGATAAAATTTGGAAAAGCAAAACCAGAACTTCAGACACCAAAAGAAAAAACAAGTAGGAGTTTGTCCAGAGTTGACTATTTTAAATCACACATGAACTTTATGGACACCCTGTATATGAGTTCATCAGACTGTAGAATTTAATCCTCAGTTTTACAGAATCTGAAAACTCTTATCTTGTTAATACCATAAAGGGGACTGCAGAATAATGCCGCAAACATTTGCACAATAGAATGTTGATATAACATTACAGCAGATCTTATTTATTTGTCACTAATGTTGACAGGTCTGCTTGATTTGCTGTCTGTATGTTATCGGATAACATGACCTTAGTGAGTGCTTGTCTTCTAGGTAGTAAACCTCACTGCTTTGAATATTTGTGCTATGTACTAGGGAAACAATAGAAAAATGATATTAGAAAATGATAGCGTACAAAAGTAAAGGGTCAGTGAATTCCTGATCCCATTTAATCTCTCCCTCCTGCAGTCACATTTTCTATCATACCTGGCCAGGCCTTCATCCTTGCGATCAGAAAGTGCATGGTAGGGACCTCTGTCAATCAGGTAAGTGAAGCCTTACTGGTTGGCATCGCTCCACAATTGCAGAGACCCCAGGGACAGACCTGTTGTGGGTTTTCTATGCTGACATTCACTCTATCGAAAAGGTGCACAGGTTCAGCCGTCGCCATTGGCTGTGTTGGGTGCAGAGTGGTCAGAGAAGCATTTGACCTGGTGTAGGCAACTTTTCTTGCATCAGAGAGTAAGCCTGCGTACTTCCTCTTTTTCATCCCCAGTGGTTAAGAAATAGCTAATGTTTAGGTAAGAAGGAAAGGAAAGGAGGATTTACATGTTTAATACTCATTTTGATCTCTGCCCCGCAATTAATGGGGCTTTGCCTTAAGATTCCATATACCAACTGTGCTTACTTTTTTCTCACTCACATTAGAAAGGAAAATTGAAACCAGAACAAGGACTGGGAGACCTAAATCTTTTTTGTGCCTCGGGCACAGAAGTACAAAACAAAAGTACCTTCTTCCCCAGGCTTGAGATACCTGGAAAGCTGGAATTAGCAATCTTGAAAGTTTCCCCAAGAGCAAGGATTTAAAGCAAAAGGAGGTGATTTGAACACCTTGCCCCAAGGGAGGGTTGTTTTGTCTCAGTGATGGGGAGGCCTGATGAAATGCTTCTGACCCAGTGTTACGCCTCAAATGAATTCCTCTCTCCAAATTTCTCTCTTCAGCCTCCACTTAGTAACTTTTTAGTTTCTCGATTACAGTGTTTCCCTCCTACAATCACATCTTCTATCTCTCCACAAACAACCCTGCTCCCCAGTGTTCTTAAAACAATTGTTTGACTCTGCCTAAGTCTTTTCTTTTGGTTTTTGGCATGAACAGCATTGGATCATTTACGGTCATGTAGGTTGTCATCACACAGAGTGTTGGGTACAATTTCAAATAATGTATTCAATATGATTTCTTCACTCTGCAGACACATTTTCAGATAAAATATTTTGAAATTTAAAGCAATGGCCCTAATCTTTAATCTGGAAAAAAATCACAGTAAATACACTACTTTCCCTGAGTTTTCAGACTTTCTGGACAGACAATTGTGTATTCATTGTACTTTTCCAATTTAAAAACTCAACCCATTACTTGACATTTAGAGGTATCATACCCCAAAATATTTTGAGTGTATTATTTTGAAAATGTAACAAATGTGCAATTTTTAAAATAAATTTACGTGTATTTCCCAACTTTTCTAATACTTTGTGACTCATAGAGAAACACTCAGGGTTATACTGTTTGAAGCTTCAAATAGTACAGGGCTTAATGATATTTACTGTCAGATAATCCTAGCTACTGACTGATTTATTACTAAGGCTGTCTTTTTTATTTTTTCCGTGTCACTTAATCTGATTTTTTAGAGAGGAATTTTGGAGTTCCATTCTCTGAACAGATAATGAATACTCACAAAGAATTCCAAACGTTCCGCCCTCGGCTTTGTACAGTTTGCTCCAGAACAATGATCGCAACATGTAAAGCAGCAGGAATTGTTCACTAGACCTTTGAACTCTAGAAAAGAAATCCAACAGGCCTCGCTTGGCAAAGCTTTTGTCAGCCTTGTATGCAGCTCGTATTTATAATAAATAAAGAATTAAAAATTAATGGCACAAATTAAATGTATGCCCTACAAAGTAAACATACAGCCAGTGGTAATCAAAACATCTTCTGGGTGCACAGAAAGCCTTATATAACAGAAAAAAATAGCAAGATTGGGGAACAGATAGTGCACGGGCTAGAGAACCCCTCTGTGAGCATTTTAACACCTCAGCTCAATTCATCCTTGCAACTTTTCCCAGGTGTGATATCAAGTCTTAACCAGTGTCTAGTTAGGTCTGCAGGCCTCTAGGACAAGCCCCCGAGCATTAGTGACAGGTACAGGGACAAGATGTGGTTGAAAGTGACAGCAGTCTCTGTCTGGGAATCATGGTCAGACTCCCAGAGTCAGTAAGCTGCTTCTGTTTGAAATTTCCTTTGTAAAGTTCTTGGGCCAGTTGTTTACCTCCTGAAACCTGAATCCGGGGTCTGACAAGTCCCAACATACTGCGGCTCCTGATACCCACAAAGTCTGTGTGCAGTGTAACCTATTGATTCCCTGAACCATTGCCTGAGGCAGAGAGGGAGCTAATTAAAAGAAAACGGAGCTTTGAAAATCTCTGAGACTCTTTCTGAGATGTTGCCACTAACCTCGGGAATTTGAATTACTGCCCAAGCATAGGGGCTGCATAGGGGCTGACAACAATCTTCCTCTTTGCTGCTGAGCTAAGAGTGAGATATCTTTAAAATGGGAAAAGGAAAAAAAAAGAATTATAAACCTCCATGTTTCCATCTTAATTTGTCTCTGAGATTTTGAATGTAATAAATTTGAGAGTAAAAAAATAAGACACGTGCATGCCTGTGTGTATGCGTGTGTGTATTTGTGTGTATTAGAGATCATCACAGCATTTATTTCCATGATATTTGTAAACATCAGTTAAAAATTTTTAAAAATCTCCCTGTGCAACAAGGGTGGTAGGAAAAATGAAACAGAGAGATGGTAGGTGATTTTTCTTAAGTAATCTGAGTCAGCTAGAAAGAGAGTTGGGGTGAGATTACAACTCAGAGTTGCTGACACTGAAAAACACGTGGAAACCACTAGACCACATCATTATCTTTCTTTTTTGAATAGACTATAACAAAACAGCATTTCTGTGCTTCCAAAATCTTTGCCTGTGTTATTCTGAGGCAATTTCTAGGTAGATAGACAAACGAATAATACATTTGTTACTTATACTACCCATAAGGGCTCACCCCTTCCTTTTTGAGCACAGCAGGGCCATTGAAGAGTGGGAAAAATATTTAAAGTAACACCAAGACGCTATATTGCATCATTTGCACTTATGGCCGCACTCAGATTGTATCACTTCCAAAAAGCAGCAAAGGCATTTTGCCAGGATGGCTCCTTCTCCCCAGGCAAGGGCCCCAAAGGTGAAAATAGACCGCAAAGCTATCATTAGATGAAAACAATAGACTGAGGTTCACCGTCCAAAGATCTTGAACTTGCCTCCTATGTCAGGTAGTTTGCTAGTTATAACCATGGGAATTTATCCTCCTGCATTGTGAATAAAATTACAGGCAAAAAAGTCAGAGGAAAGAAGTTTATTCCTGAAGAAACAAAATAGGCCTTTTCTAATGACTGAGAACTATTCACATTCAAGGTCAAAACTCTAAACACAGGGTACATGTCTTAGTAGCATAGGGTAGGCAAGCAAAAGTTAAAAAGTATGGATGAATCCAGGCTAGACTGTTATATTCTCATTTCCTTATAACTAGAGAGATAGGAAACATAAGCTATGATTCTAGATATACCAAAAAACCAGACCAAGTTGGAGGAAACTGGACTGGCATGTAAGATGTATCCATTATCTATAGCTGTGTAACAAGTCACGTAAAACTTTGGTGCTTTGCTGAAACAAACTTCCTATTTATTATGGGTCTACAGGTTAGAAAGGTGGTTCCTAGACTGCTTTGCCTTGAGTGGTTCAGGCAGCTGCATTCCACTAGTGATCAGCTGGAATATCCACATGGCCTCATTACCAAGTCTGGCAATTGGTGCTGGCTGTCAGCTGGGTCACTCTGATACCGGACAAGTGATGCCCCAACCAGCTCAGCCGAGCTGGGGTGGAGGACCTGCTGCCTCCGTCTTGGCTGTGTTGGTGGCGGCAGCTGGCAAAGGAACCAGCAGGCTGGAGCGTAGGCAAGCAGGGAGAGCTTCCCTTCCCCAAGGGAGGCTCCAGTAGCAAAGGAACTGAACACAAGCAGGGGAAGACACTGGCGATTCCTCCAGTGCATCCCTAATTGGTCCATTTTCAAAACCTGCTCCTGACTGGTCTGTTTTCAAGACCCAAAAGCTCATGGAACAACTGTCCCTATATAAGCCCCTGAGCAGAGAGCCCAAGCGCAGACCACTGTAGACCTCTGAGGGAGAGAGAGCAGAAGAGAAAGAGCTGTAACACTTACATCCTGCCCTGCAAGGAGGATTGGCTCTTTGTAAGAGCTGTAACACTTATATCCTGCTCTGCAAGGAGGTTTGGCTCTTTGTAAGAGATGTGACACTTGTATAAAACCTATCTTACTACTGATCCTGCTCTGCAAGGTTTGGCTCTTTGTAAGAGCTGTAACACTTGTTGAATAAAACCTAACCTACTGTTGATCCTGTGGTCCGTCGATTCATTCATCGAATCATTGAGAACAAGAGCCTGGAAATCCAATATCAAAAGTCCAGTATCAACTTCAGTTCTCCGCGTGAGCCCTGCCTCATCAGTAGGCAGATCAGTGTCCTTACCTGGAAGTTTCAGGGCAGTTTCCCAAGAAGGCAATAATATGCTTGAAAGTTTCAAACAGGAACTCTAACTAGTGTTTTCTTAGGAACAGTTTTAATTAGTACGTGACCAAAGAGAGGACGTGATGACAATTAAAAAAAACAGTACAACTCACTTAATAAAGTTGTCCTTTAGAGCTACAACTCGCCTCTGTGCTTTTGAGAAAGACCAGTTCTGCGGTAACTGAGGTTTTACTTTTCTACACAGTTTCTATTTAAAGAATGGTCAAGAAAAACGCAGGAAGACCTGCACTTTTTTAAGAAGCTTCATTGTTTAATTCCAGTTCTTGCACCGATGTCATTAGAGACCTTTCAAAGTGACCGTTGTACTTGAGGGATTCAGTGCATATCTGCATCAATTTCTTTTTCTAAATCTTGGATTTATATGATGTAAAATGCTGCTTGAAGGAATAAAACAGTGGTAAAACAAGGAATGGTTTAGTTTGGAAAAAAGTAGAGGTTGTTCCTAAGAGAGTTCCCGTGTGTCTATGGATCAGATATATTATTATCTGGGGAAAGGAGTGAAGAGAGTCGGGTAAGGGTGTGTTGGGCAGCAGGTTTGCTGGGTAACATGGGGAATTGGAAAAAAATGTTTCTTTCTAGCCCAGGCATCAGGTGTGGGCCTTAGTCAATTAGTCTTTCTTTGTGGGGCAGATCAACTCTTATAAGATACATAGAAATTTAGAACTCCTTTAGGCCCTCTCATGTTTTTAAAACTTCCCTTTCTCCAGCATCCTTCCACCTGTCCCCCTGAAGCCCACGTAGCAATATCATGACCCTGGAGCATGTATTATCTCAGTCCTGAAGCTCAGGAGCAGTCTCACCAGAGGAACAGTATCAGCAGTGCCTGTGTTCTGACCAGTTAGTCAGCCTTTTGTAGTGTCTCCATTAGCCAAATAGGTACGGTTGTCATTATTGGTTGGAAGAGATACTAAAGAAAGATAAAGATAGATATTCTGTTTCCATACCTGCATCAATATTCAGTTTTCTTCTTCTGAAAGGGAAATGTTTAAAAGTTTAAGTTATTTGAGGTTCCTAAATAATAATATTATTGGTACTTCCTAATACGTTGTGGTTCCAAGGAGTCATAGAATCAGGATAGCTTAGAATTAAAAAAAAAAAATCACTATATTCCAAAATAGGTAACCACTGCTTGGTTGGATGCTTTAATTTCTAGTGGTATAATGTTTACTATTGTGAGACGGCTTATTCCAAGGTTGGACAGCAGGAACTGTAAGAGAGTAATTTTTATATTGAATAAAAATATGCTTTCTAACACTTTTACTCATTGAGACTGTTTTTGTCTAGTGAATTGAATAAAAACAATTTTATTATAGCAAACATCTTTGCAGAACATGCTATTTTAAATCTTTACAAAGGTTAGTTCATTTAACATTCTCAACAGTCATGGAGGCAGGTACTTTTATGCAACCCATTCTACAGATACGGAAACTGAGGTGTTAAAAGATTACTTTGAATTACCCAAGATTGTGTAACCCTTAAGAGTCAGATTTGGTATTTGAACACAGACACTAGATCCAAGACTGTTGCTGTTGACTTGCACAGATACACATCAAACTGCTAACAACTGCCGTCAACAGCATTTAGTAATTGATATAAGGAACTAGACACATCAGCAGTTGTTGTGACCAATAAACATCTTTTTAGCATTCCCAACATCTAATTCTACAAACTTAAAAGAAATAAATGAAATAAATAGTGTATAGTAATAATAATACACTAATAAATAAATAGTGTATAAATAAATAATACACTAATGAGAAAAGCACCCAAATTGTGTAGCTAGCCCCAACGTACTTGAGAACAGTTGTTCTGCTTTCTTTACTAGCCAGGCTAAACATCACTAGTGCTTTAATAATATTTCAGATTTATCTTCAGCTGGAAAATGTTTGTTGAGCACATACTTTCCCCCCAGGCACTGTGCTAGGCACTGTATAAAAACAAAACATGGGTAGAGACATTTCTTAGACAGCTTATGGGTTCAGGGGAAAAGAGAAATAAGTTAAAAAATGGTTTTTACATGTTAACTGATTATAATGGAATTGTGTGCAAAGTTCTTTGGGAACTTAGAGGAGCTCTAAATATGACTAAGGTATTAGGGAAAGATTTCCAGAGATGATTATACTTTGCGACTTCAAGGATGGATAGGAATAAGCTAGATAAAAACTAAGGAAATGCTATCTGAGCAGACGAAATAAATGGGCAAAGCCTTGGCTATACGGCTGAGTATGACGTGTGCAAGGAACTGCAGTTTGATTTCATTGAGTGAAATCCCCTAGTTGAATAGCCTCAGTCACGTTTTGGAGCCTGTGCTGATCTGTTCTACTTTAGAAACCACATCTGTCTAAGCATCTGTAGCTGGTTCTTTTACATTTAGTCCTGCCTTGATCCATCTGGTTGTGCAAGGTTATGCCAGTGAATTAAATGGGGATAGGAGTGAGCACGACCACCCCTCGCTGCATTTTTTAATACTTGAGGGTGATGCCATTCTATCCAGAATGTAATAGTGCTTTTAATTTATTATTTCAATGTGTGTATGTTTTTTTTTGGGGGGGGGGGCGGTTAGTAAATAGTTTCAGTCGTTTTTACTGGGTCTTTATTGCAATAATGGTTGTGACTATATACCCTGGAACCATTGTGAGGATTCTGCCAGCAACCAAATATATCCAACATGGTTATGTAGTAAGATTCTAGTAAATGACCATGGGCTTAGTGGACCCACAGTGAGATGGACTTGGACCAGGCTCAGTTTGAGACCATGACAACATGTTGGGTCTTCTCATATTTTCAACATTGTATTCAAATTTTCTGGCTCTTGGAATGTTTAAATATTTTCATTTTCTAAGTATATAATTACTTTGATATATGACCTTAGGTTGCTGTAAGAAAGAATTACTTAGAAGGCTGTAGGATATACATGCTGTGACTCTCTGGGGTCTTTCCTCAAGGCAACAATCTTCTCTTTCCCTTTTGGAAACCAGGTGAGGGATTATGATTTTCCATCGCAGTAATTGATATTATCTTTTTTCTTACCTCTTCTTGATCCTTGTGTTGTTGTTGTGGTCACATTACATACTCTTTCCATAACTATCGATATCTTTCCTAGAAACACCAATAATTCATTTGCCATCACCTCAAACCTGCCGGGCAAACCCCAATGTTGCCAATAACCCCAAGGTTATATACTGTGGCCGTCACCATTGGCCTCTGCTGGTGTGGGATCCTTACATCCCTACAGATATTCCGTAGTCAGTTCCATTGCAGCGTCTCCTTCTGTCATCAGCCCTGCCCTGTGGAGGGCGGCCGCCCTGTGCTTTTCACTGATGTTGGTGAAAAGGGCAACCCACTCACTAGTACATTCCTTATTCACTAGTGCTTTCGTGAAGAAAATATCTTCTGCTCTGCTCCTACCCTCACAGGGGACCATTGAAATCTGCTGGGCTATTCCATCTTATGCGGTAAATTCATCCCCAAATTTGCACGTCTCTAAGATCCTTGACACTCTCCTCAGTACTTTGGCAACTCTGCTTCAATTATTAGATAGGCCACTGTTATTTCTGAGCTTCAAATGGCCGTTGTGTAACAGTGTTCACAGCATTTGCAGGCATCAGGATATCAAACTAGAGACAGAGAGAGGTTTGTACTACTCATCTTGTCTGCAATTCCATCCATTACTCTCAAAATTTATTTCCAGGCACTTTCTCCTAGTTTCTGCTTTAGCCAGTTCCTCCCGTTCTTATGGTTGATACTTGCTTTGCTCCCATGGTAGGAATAGTAATTCCCTCCTCTGATGGTGCCCATGACACTAATTACTGGTCCAGAATGCTTGAGTTCAGGGTTCTGTAGGATCTGAGGAAGTCACGCATTCTCTTACAAGTCCTTTGTCTGAGGGCAGGGAAGAGTTCTTCTGGGACTTTAGGCAATGGGAACCTATTCTCTATAACAAAGCAGAGAGAACCATTTTTCCTGCTCAGAGAAATCTGTTGCTTTAAAATTCTCAAGCACATTCAACTCACATGTCAGTATCCTATATCATAAAATCTAATTCCTTTCCTGACATTAGCATTGGAGATTTTCAGAAGCTTTGAATATTCATTTTCCTTTGTTACTTTTTCACCCCTACAGTCAAATTCTGGGCTTGATTTAAAGCAATGTATATATAACGTTGACAACAGGAGATGAGGGTGTTTTTACATGCTGCCATGAGATATTCTAGCTGTTGCTCTAAACCAGCGATTCTCAACCTTCCTGATGCCATAGCCCTTTCAAACAGTTCCTGTGGGTCGCAACCTACAGGTTGAGAACTGATGCTAAACCCTCTTGATAGTTATTGACCCAAGAGTGTCACTTTTTCCCCTGAAAGATTTTTATAAGTTTTTATGGCTGTTAGCAGTAGCCAACCAATTTCACAGACTTTAAGATCATCATGTGTGTTTCCTTCCTACCTCTACCTGATCCCAATTCATTAAAGAGGATATCTAAGAATTTACTTAGTAATAGTGGTGCTGTTGCTCACAGCATGCTATGGTTTACCACCAGCTCGTGGTGGATCCCTGGTGACGAGTGAATAATCCAATTCTAAAATCCAGTCCTCACGTCTGCTTTTTAGGCCTATTTTTAAGAACTAATTTTCTTATATTTGGATCCTCTCAAATGTAGAACTTGAGATAAAAGATTTGAGTGTATGTAGTCTGTTTGAGAGGTGGTCTAACACAGATTTTTTAGATAAGGGAGGAAGAAAGATTGAGAAGGTATCAAAGCCAAGGCACGGTGCATTAGTGAGCAGATTACTTCTTGGGAAACTAATCTCTGAAACTGGGGCTTCTGAAAGACCATGCAGAACACTCTTCAAAATTGCTCCACTTAAGCAGCAAGAAACTTGGTGTTTATCTACACGTTCCCACCCATAGTTGGCCAAGGGGTGCTTCTGAGTATGCTAACTCCCCAGCACTTCTGGCCTGGCCTGCACGCTGGCCAGGCACTCTCCGTTGACTAGAGAGCATGATCTGACCTTGTCACAGGTGCCTACAATATGATGTCAGCTTGTACAGAAATGGTAAGTGCCAGCCAGCCCTGGGAAAGAAACTGACATCTGCTGGAAACATCAAGTGTTAGCAGGAGCAGGGGAAAGAGGAGACAGAATAGGCAGACGTTAATAATTACACAAGAGTGATTACAAACTATAAAAAAAAGCAAATACATTTTTAAAAAGATAATTGTTTTCTATTTCTTTTGTCTGGATTCAAGCATATTCCAACTAGGGCAGAGGAAAGTGATAGGCCCTCTTCACATAACAAAAGATACCACAAGTTCACAGTGTTGTGAATGGTCTGGGTGTCTTGCAGGTGCCGTTCAAGAAGAGCTGACCGGCGTGAGGCAGCTTTTCCCATCTCCACCTTATAGGAAAGTCAACAGAACTGATTGACAACTCGCACGAGAAGGGGTCTGACCTTGAGAATGAGGAGAAATGGGCATAAAAAAAGACTTGTTAAGGGGGGCAGTGCCTGTGGCTCAAGGAATAGGGCACTGGCCCCATATACTGGAGGTGGTGGGTGCAAACCTGACCCCGGCCAAAAACTGAAAAAAAGAAAAAATACTTGTCAAGGGAAAAGAGGATACGAGGTTCAAGAGGTAAAAGTTTCTGAGGCTGAGTATGGTGATGGTGGGGAGGTTAGTGGAGTGAGGGGCTGACTGGATGTCCACACCTCTGCCATGGACCCTCTAATCCTTTTTAGTAGCTTTACCCTGATGTTAAGGATTGTTTTATAAAGGCTTCTAGATTCCCTTTGTGTGCTTGACCCAGAAACATAAGAGCTTTGGGTAACGTAAAGTGTACTCCCTGCCACTACCACCATTCTATTTTATTCAGAGAAGTAGTGCTAAGATTAACAAAGGATTTTGACATGGAACAGGAGCAGATTTACATTTGACTTGCACTTGCTACCTTGCCATGTGAAATAAAGACAGACTAGAGAAGGGGGAACCCATCAGGC
The DNA here is from genome assembly GCF_000181295.1 of Otolemur garnettii. Classification (NCBI taxonomy): domain Eukaryota; kingdom Metazoa; phylum Chordata; class Mammalia; order Primates; family Galagidae; genus Otolemur; species Otolemur garnettii. The sequence goes on from NW_003852408.1 coordinate 19,030,267, forward strand.
TATTTCTATACATCAGCAATTTTCTGAGATATGGTATAATGGAGGAAGAAAAGAAGATTTGGAGGTAGATGCAAATAGTAAATTTAGTTTTGAGTTCAAAATGTGTAGGAGACATCCAAACAGTGATGTCTAGTAAGAAAGAGTTAGATCTGGAGCTGAAGGTACAAGTCTGGCTAGAGACAGAATTTTGTTAGGCGTTACAACATAGAAGGTACTCAGAGCCATGTGAGACTCGAGGATGGCTCAGAAGGAGAATGAAGACACAGAGAAGACTAGTTGCAGGTTACTAGGGATCAGGGTAAAGGATGAGCAGCCAAGAATTGGATGTGTTATCTATGTAAGACTATATCAAATAGAGACTAATTGTTAAAGATTTAGAATGTTCAGAGTTTTTTAGTTGTGGAAAGAAAGACTCAGATCAGAGTTGAAGGACTATGAAGATAGTTTAAGAGTGGTAATTTGGATAAAAGGCAAAGGGGTAAGAATAAGAATCCATACTGTGTTGGCAGCGTGGTGGGCTGGGAACTGTCAAATGTAATGACTGGCAGGTAAAGCATCCTCTTTAATCTGAGGGTGGCAGCTCTGCAGAAGTTTCTGTTGGGAAGTGCAGGAGGAGTTTCAGTTGGGAAGTGCCTCTGAGTGGAGTGGTGAGTCTGACCCTGTGGGAGAGCAGTGTAAGGGCTGGGAAGTTATGAGAATATTGTACTTGAGGATGGGACTCCCTCTACCTGTCTCATGATCAGATGTGCATTTTATAAAGAGCACTCTGACAGGTGCAGGTGGTGGCTTCTGGAGGTCCAGCTTGGCTGTAGGAGGACAGTTTAAAGGGCTACTGCAAAACCCCAAATTTATGGGTCTTTGAACTAACCAGGAGCAGAGGAAGTAGAAAGAAATCTTGACACATTAAATATTCATGTATTTAGGTAAAAGAATCTATAGGGCCAGTTCACTGAGGATGAAGGGAAGTAAGTCAAGTAGCAAGAGGAGCAGATTTTTGAAGGTAGGGGAGTGGAAGAAAGATTCTCTTTTAAAGATGTTGCTTTTGAGATGCCTTTGGGAAATCCCAACAGCAATGAAGCAGTCATTTGGCTAAAGAGAATTGGTAATACAGATGGAGACCTAGGTTTGAGTTAACGGATGCATGAGTCATCAGAAGGTAGGTGTCTCTTTAAACATGAGTATGGGAGGACACAAGGAAAGACTAAACAGATGATGGGTGGCTGAAGGTGGGGCCCTGAGTCATAGCACCATGATGTGGGCAGACAGAGGGAACAGTGAAGGATAAAAAGGCTGGATCAGAAGATCGAAGGAAAGTAAGGAGAACGGTGTCACAGATGAATGAATGACAGTTCTGAGAAGGAAAGGATTATGGAGATTCTCAAATGCACACAAACAAATTAGGGACAGGAAATTGCCCATTGGATTTGACAACACAAAGGTCAGTTGTGACCTGAAGCAGAGCAGTTTTTGAGGAGAACTGTAGCACATTTAAAAGTGCGTGCGTGGACTGCAGAGGGGATGTCATGCCCAGATATCGATTCCAGATGGATTAAGGGCTTAAATCTAAAATCTTTAAAACTTTTAGAAAATAGGAGAATATGCCATGCCTTTGAGGTAAGGAAGGATACCTTAACCACGAAACAAAAGTGTTAACACAGGAACAATACTTAAATTTAACTACATTGGATTAGGAGTTTCTATTTATCAAAAGGTACCTACTGTAAAAAGTTTCCCAGTAACTGAAAACAACAATAGATTCAACTAAAAAAGATTATTTTTATACACATACACATTTTAGAAACCCTTATTAACCAATAAGAATAGCAGCCCAATAAAAAAAATAGGCAAATAACATGAATAGACATGAAACTAAATGAGGACTAAATGGGGAAGAAAATGTGCTTAACCTCTTTAATAATCAGGAAAATGCAGATTAAGAGCATAATTACATATAATGTTATAACCATTAGATTTATTTATAACTATTAGATTAAGTAACATCAAAAAATCTGACTATCACTACTAAAAAGGATGGGGGACTATGTTAAAATTTATACACTGCTGGAGGAATAATAGATTGGAACAATAACTTTAGCAAACAGTTGGACATTTCCTTGAAAAGTTGGGAATTTGCATTTCTTGTAATTAAATAATTGTCATCTTAGATGAATATTGTACTTTGTAATATTTCCAAACCGGTTGTCTTCCTTCATATGTATGGAATATTGTATAATGAATTTCCCAGTGAATGTAAGATGATCAACCAATGTAGGCTACTCCTTTAAAATTCTTGGCTATGAAGGAAAGAGTGAGGTAACTTGTAGCTTCCAGTTGCATTTCTCTGGTCTTTTGTGGAAATATTCCTCTTCAAACATGGCCTCCAGAACTGGTGCACAACCCTCTTGCTCCTGGTTTGTTCTCATTCTTATATTTCAACTTATATGTACAAGTTGATGATTACCATACCTTTTGGAGTCACTCTTTCCCATTTCATCTCATGTTGAATTTGTAGTCAACTTTTGGGCCAGTCTGAGAATCTGATCAACATTCAAAGTATAGTTTCTGTGGGAAAAAGATATTCTGGACTTTCAATGCAATACTATAATACAGAGTAGTAGGGCTCAGTTTACTAATTTCCAGAGCTTTCTGACATTCCTGAAAATACACCACAATTAAGGCATTAGGGAATGAGAAAAAAAATTCTAAATAAGAATGATGCTCTTATTGATAGAATTTTACGTGCAGTGTTCCAAGTGTTTCTCAGATGTTACCACCGTCTGGAAGAGGTTTCACAAAGAGTATTGCAAATATTATTTTTTTATTTTTAGTAAATATTCAGTAGAGGCTGAATCAATGCTCCATTAAAAAACACTTTTAGAATTGGGTTTGAGTCATCTCTACTCCATTTGTTTTCTAGACAGAGTGATTGAGTGGTTTCTTGACTGAGTGATTTCCAAACTTGACTCAGACCAGCTATCACATGCTAAGCCTGTGGCTTGATTCTATCAACTGCAGTGAGCAAAGTGAGGGCAGCTGTAAAGATGGGAGCCTTCAAAGATCATCATCATCAAATGGCTCGGTTGAGTCTGCAGCTGTCTGTGGCACTTTGCTGTGTTACTACTATGCACTTTCAGAAAGTCTGTGGAGGCTTCAGAATAGGAGATGAGTAAATATCTCAAGGACAGAACTTACCATGTGACAGAATGCAGTCTGAAATTCTACCATTTGTGTTCACTAGAATGTTTATTATTTTCTTTACATGTAAACTGCACATTTCAAGGTATAAAAGGGTTTTGCATATACTTTGATTCGCGGAATCAATCTGTGAGATAAACAAAGGACCAAATTATCACCCCCACTTTAAAGATAAAGAGCCTGTCGTTCAGAGACAGTAAATGACTGGCACAAACTTACAGACCTGATGAATAATGGAGAAGGGACTTGGTTTCAACTATATCTTTTGATTCCAAGTTTAGTGTTTTTACAATTCTACAACACTGCAGAGTTGTCACCCAGACGTGGTAAATGTGGTAAAGATTATCATGTTCTTAAATTTTGTCTTTTCCTTTCCTTCCCCATTTAGTCAGTTTACTTAACTGGTCATTAATTTCAAATGATTGTTATCATACATGTAATAATGTAATGGTGATATAAATTCATCCTATTTAGCTTTTTTGTTTTTTGAGAGAGTCTCACTATGTTGCCCTCAGTAGAGTACCGTGGTGTCATAGCTCCAGCAACTTCAAACTCTTGGGCTCCATCAGTTCTCTTGTCTCAGCCTCCCAAGTAGCTGGGACTACAGGCACCCGCCACAATGCCTAGCTATTTTGTTGTTGTTGTTGTTGCTGCTGCAGTTGTCACTGTTGTTTAGGTGGCCTGGGCCAGATACGAACCCGCCAGCCTTGGTGTATGTGGCTGGCGCCATAACCACTGTGCTACAGGTGAGAACCCCTACTTAGCTTTTTAATAATAATTCATAATAAACTCTGAGGTATTGTTAGAATTATAGGCCAACTTTACCTCTTAATAGTAGAAGTTGTAAAAATTAAATCAGATAATGGATGTAAAATATCTGGTACGTATTAAGGCCTCAATAATATCAGTTTTTCTCACCCTTTACTTCTACAATATGTCACGTAGAATCTCTTTGTTGTTGTTGTTGTTTAAAGAAGCAGAATATTCAGTAAATCATATTCAATAAAACAGATGACCTTGTATAAAAAGAAGACAGAAGGTGGGAAATTCTGGGTGAAACCGATACGGAGGTTCACCAATATCCTCAGACCCATCTTTTGCTCAGTCATCCTGTCTTGTTTCTTCACAGTCACTGGATGTGTCCCTGTGCCAGGTGTTCCAGGTAGACACAGCCATGTCAGATAGAAAAAGGGGAAATGTTTCCTCCAGTGCTTCCCCTTTGAAGACCACTAATAGGTAAGAATCTTGACATATCTTTTTTCAGAAAGAATCGTTGTCCAGGGGAATAGAATTTACAGAACTAGCACTTACCAAGTAAAAGTCCCCAGGAAGGCAAGGGGTTCAGCATCCCTTAAAGTCCATGGTCACTTGAGACCTGAACAGTTGGGGTTATACTATCCAGGGAGAAGGGAGTAGAGAATGACTATGAGGTAGGCAGTTGTACATGTACATACCTAAGAAAAAAGTGGAATGTGAGACCCAAAGTCTCATTTCTAGAGAGATGAACAAGGTTTCTTGGAAATAAAGAAATTTCAAGATGGGAACTTGAAATAGATTAATTTGAATGCAGGTCAAGGGCCTGATCATAAGGAATAGTGCCAGAGCCTGGAACTTGTACCTGTAACAAAGGCAGAAAATAGTACAAAGCAACAAGGATGAGTTGAGGCTCTGATGCTCTGCTAGCCTTCAGCTGCTGGCGTTCTCTTTGCACAGAGAATTAGTCCCAGAATTTAAGGGGAAAGCTGGATACACAGGTAGAATTCAAAACGGACCCAACTACATCTCCAATCTGTTTTCTTCTACAGTGGCTCCTTTCTTTTAGGAAATGAATATGCTCCTTTCTCCAACTTAAGTTTTTTTTTTAAGTCTTTTCTTTATCTTGTTTCAGAAGAGTCTTTCTCTTTGGCCACCCCTGTCATTTTCCTGGCTGCCCTCACTCATTTCCACCTGGAGTTCAGAATGTCGCTATTTATACTGTTATATAATGTATTTTATCTACCTTCCCAACTCTGCTAATGTTGCTTTAGAAAGTAATTAACAACATCCTAATTGTCAAGGCTCACAGTCACTTTCAGGCCTCTTTTCTATTTGACTTTATTGAGCGCGTTCCCTCTGCCTTATTTGATTTACCTTCCATAACTAGGTTCTTTCTCTCTCTCTGGCTGCCTGTGGTCTTCTCGGACCAACAGGTCTCTGGGCTTTTGAGAGCTCCTTGTCTTTGACTTATCCCAAACATTCTAAGTGTTTGTGAGATCTCTAATCATAAATCTTATTAAAAATATATTTTTTTACTTAGTGGGATAGAGAAAACCTATTAATATATATTAATAATTTTAGATCTTCATGATACTCCTTGTTTTTAAATATTTTTATATATTACGTGGGTGGAAGTTAATAGGAGTAAGCAAAGGGGATAGGACTAAATTTCTGAAGGAAGAGAAGCCAGTCCTTCCCCATTTGTGCCCAGGTAAAAATGACTGTCCTGTCCTCACATTTCAGTTCAGAATCTATCATTTTATATTGAGTGCTGGCTGAAATCGATTGAAACTCATCAAACTCCTGTGATAGTGTGGTGATGTAACATTCAGCAGTAGAGTGCTAGAAGCTTCTTTTTATTAAAAGAAAGAAAGAAAGAAAGAAAGGAAAGAAGGAAGGAAGGAAGGAAGGAAGGAAGGAGCAATGATTGTTGGCTATTAACTTGACATATTCTGGCATTGGAGCCTGGCCTTTGGAAGATTTCAAAACTGTAGAAATTGTCTTAATTATACTATGTTGTGCTTTCAGAGGTATGTTTCTCAGAGGATCTCATGTAACCTTACCTACGCCGTTGTGATTAGCTCCTGTATAGTTATGCTGGACATAAAGACTTAATGTTAGGGTAGCATGAGGATGTAGGTAATCTAACATGGTCTACAATGCAGGCAAAAATAAGGGGTGAAACAAGCCTGCATTTTCATTCTAAGTGTGCTGGAAAAACAGAAGCCAATAACTTCTTTTCTCTTAAATCGCTTAACTACTGGTCCCTGACCTACCAATACAGTATAAAATATGTATACCATTTGGCAGATGCCAGCATTTAACATTTTGTTGTGTGAGAAATTACCCAGAAAAACTTAACTAAAAAGTTGTTTTTTGTAGAGTAAATAATCATTATGCAGTTCACTTTCTGTTATAGATTATTTCTAAATGAGTAGACATTACATACAAAGAGGCTCCTGTGCTTTGTGCAAACAAAGTATAAATAGGAAAATAAGGCAAATACTTTATATATGTGGGAACATATGGGTATGAAAGTTAATGGTGAATGTTAAATAAAAGTCTTCATTTCACTACCTGTTACAGTTGTCAGTAGAAATTCCTTATGACGTTGATCATTTTGCAAAGCAGGTCAAGGTTACTCACACCAACGATATTTAAAACCAAAATGGGAGGTACTTTGTTCCCACCCTAGGAGCACTCACAGCTTCAGTTTATTCCTATTTGGGTCCCTTATTTATACCAAATCAAAATTATCATTTTTGTTTCTTCATTGAGACTCTATCCAGTATCCCATCCTGGCCTTTGCTGTGTATTTTAACCCGAACATCATTAGCCTGTTTTGCAAGGCCTAATTGGCATCAGTGTCCAAGGTTAATCTCAGCCTCCTCACTCAAACCCTGAGTCATCGGAGTGTCTTTTGGTTGGATCTACAGCCGTGGGTACCAACCCAGATTCTTCCTGAATGAATTAATGCTACGTGTGACACTTACGTTCATGAACCTCGCAAGGCCTGATTTCCTTTGTCACATTAGTCCTTACAACCTGCCAGACTCGCCTTCCTCTTCCCACCTTTCTCACTTCCCTGAAGGCTCAGCAGTGAATTGACAGGAGATTTGAAGGTAGGATTGGTTTGGGGAATAGAGTGTTAGAAAGAGAGTAAGATTTGTTCTGTCTTCTTAAAGGAAGGGAACCACAGTTAACCAAGAGCTGGATCAACAAATCCAGGCAAATCTTAGGCTAATAGATGAGACAGCATCCAGAAGTCAGAGTAAGGTCAGGGGTAGCTTATCTAAGGAATTACTCTGGAATCCAAATCTAAAGCATGTCTGATGCTTGGAGATTAATCCATGGGAAAGGGGCAAATAGGAGATGGTTATAGATTATATTTAATGATCTTTGTTAAAGATTTTTATCTTGCATACCTTTTTAAAAACTTTTGTCAGGGTACAGCTTCTAGTTTACACATTTGAATCCATTGGTGATGATTATTATGGGAGAATATGAACATAGATGAGAAAGCTGGTTCTTGGGGAAATGGGATTCCAAGAAAAAAAATTGTTCCTAAGATATGAAGGTAGAGAAGACTCAGAAGCAATTTTGGTCCTGCCCCAGTGAGCTATGAAGTTTCTTATAGGCCTCGTCAATATGGATGGTACACAAAACTTGGAGGCAGAGAACTGCGTTTTCATCACCTGGGTGCTTTTTCTGAGGCTGCTGTTCTGAATCCCCTGATTTTTCCATTTCTACCCTTTCCCCCTCAGTAGATTATTTTAATTGTTTAAACTCCATCATGGTAGATGATTCTAATTGCTGTGATATACTCCATACAGGATAGATTTAACTGCTTTCCTGCTAATTATACCTCCACCTCATTGTCACCCTCTTACAAAAAAAGGATTTCAGAACTTGAATGAGTGACACTATTATTACAGCAGTATCCTTGGATCTGATACAATTTGCAAGGAAAAAGCAATTCATTCTTAAACTTTTGTAATTTAATGATTAATAGAAAAAGACAACATGGACCCTCTCTCAGAATGGTCATGACACATACTTCAGCACATATATAGAATGTTGAGGCTGATTTGTCTAAGTATATCTAATTAGGATGGTGGTACATTCATAGTTAAAAAAATTGAACCCCTTCCAAGTCTTTAAATGTAATGTTGAGCTTCCCTAAATACCGGGTGTTCATAAAGTTCATGTGTAATTTTAAGTAGTTTTACATTGTAAATTACACGTGAACTTTATGGACATCCTGTCTTTCCTGAGAATATCAGAGGTGGGATTACACAGCACATCACAGAGCAAAATTAAAATTTCCTTTGAATATCTTCTCTTCCTCAAATTTCTTCTTCTCCAGAAGTATAAAAGGCTTAATCTGTCCTTTTTTTTTTTTTCCTGTGGAGCATCTGGCATGGGCTCAGTCCTTACTTTCCCATTTCAGGTCTCCATGTCACTTCCTGGTAGAGGAAGTGTCTTCCGGTTCTTTCCATGCTCTCCAGTTCTTCCTTCCACCCACTCCCCCTACTCAGCACAGAGTGTTGTCCTCAACCCTTCTTTAATACAGTTCCTCATGTTGTGGTGACCCCCAAACATAAAATTATTTTTGTGGCTACTGCATAACTGTAATTTTGCTACTGTTATGAATCATAATGTAAATATCTGATATGCAGATGTGTTTTCCAATGGTCATAGGGGTCGCGACCCACAGGTTGAGAACCACTGGGTATAAGTAGCTGAGTGGTAGGAATGAAAAAATTCTCTGTATGTTTATATGTTTTTTCTCGATCTCTCTCATGTAAGATTTCAGTACCCAAGGAGACAATATCTACATACCTAAATACCTACATACCTACATACCTAAATCAGAGGTTGGCCACAGTGGGTGCTCAGTAGACATTTGTAATATTTGAGTTAAAGATTTGAAGATTTTCTTTTGGTGATAAATGGATAGGGATAATTCTGTAAGGTCTTTGGAATGAACTAGTTATTACTCATTCCCATGTGACCTTGGCTGAGTGTTCGTGCCGCAGACTCTGACCTACTGTAGAACTGAGTTCACGGGTCTTCCGCTTCTGAAGTTCTCTAATTCTAAATGTTCTCACTGGTAAAGGGGATAACAAGCGTAACTGTGTATTGACTTGTTATGCTATCTGGTAAGTGCTCAATAAATGTTGGTTTATTATTTAAATAACTATAATAAATATATAAATACAGTACTTGTCATATTATGTAACACCTAATTATTAATAATAAATATTAACATTTCCTAGAAAAGCAACTCTATCTAGACATTGTCTTAGGGGAGAACACTTTAAAGAATTTGTATTGTTTTATTACATGAGAATCTTTAATGAGATGACGTATAAAAAAAGAATTGTTTTATTTTGTTAATAAATGTCCTTGAGCCCAAATCCAATCTGTTTACCACTACTGTGCCTTCTTTTTTTGCATCTTCTCTGACCTTGCATTCTTACTCCTGGGCCTCTAGTTTAAACCTCATTGGATTTAACATCTATTCCTCCTTTAGCAACTCTCCTTCTCTGTCTTCCTTTCCCTGTGTTCATTCTGTGTCTTGTTCACATATTGATCTATCAAGAGATGATCTTGTTATGCTTCTGCATATGAACTGTATACTCCTAGAATTTTATGTATAAGAATCCACTTTCAGGCCTGCAGCTCAGCAGCTAGGGCACTGGCCACACACACCAGGGCTGGCAGGTTCGAATCCAGCCTGGGCTTGCCAAACAACAATAACAACTACGACAAAAAAATAGCCAGGTGTTATGGAGGGCACCTGTAGTCCCAGCTACATAGGAGGCTGAGGAAAGAGAATCACTTAAGCCCAAGAGGTTGCTGTGAGCTATGACAGCACAGCACTCTACTGAGGGTGACAAATTCAGACTCTGTCTCAAAAAAAAAATTCACTTTGGTTCTTTTGTAATGTACAGATCCAGTTTCCCCAGCACCATTTGTTGAAGAGATTGTCACTTCCCCCTTGTGTATTCTTGGCACCTTTGCCAAAGACCAGTTGACCTTACGTGTGTATGTGTGTGTGTGTTTTTTCCCTGGGCTTCTTACTCTGTTCCTTTGGTTTTTATATTGCCTTCATGCTAGTGTCATGTACTTTTGATTACTATAGCTTTGTAATTTACTTTGTAATCAGGAAATGTGATACCTCTAACTTTGTTTTTCCTTCTCAAATTGCTTTAGCTATTTAGGGTCTTATCTGGTTCCATAGGAATTTTGAGATTCTTGATTTCTATTTTGTAAAAGATGTCATTGAGATTTTGATGGACACAGCAATGAATCTTTAGATTACTTGGATAGTATGGACATTTTAACAGTACTAAGTCTTCTAATCCATGAACGTGGGATTCTTCCAGTCTATTTGCACCTTCTTCAGTTGCCCTCCTCAATGTTTTATAATTTTCAGTGAAAACCTCCGTGGTTTATTCTTAAGTATTTTATTCTTTTTGATGCTATTGTAAATGGGATTGTTTCCTTATTTCCTTTTTGGGTAGTTTGTTGTCAGTGTATAGAAATCCAACTATATTTGTTTTGGTATGTTAATTTTGTATGTTGCAGTTTTCCTGAATTCATTTATTCTAAGAGGTTTTGGTAGAATCTATAAAATTTCCTACTTATAAAATCATGTCATCTACAAACAGAAATAGTTTTATTTTATTTTATTTTATTTTTTGCAGTTTTTGGCCAGGGCTAGGTTTGAATCCACCACCTCTGGTATATGGGGCCTGTGCCCTACTCTTTGAGCCACAGGCACCACCCAGCAATAATTTTACTTTTTCTTTTCTTATTTGCCCCTCCCTACCCCCCTTTTTTCTTTCCTTTCTTCTTTCAACTGATTGTTTTGTCTAGGATTTCCACTACTATGTTGAATAGAGATAATGAGAGTGGATATCCTTTGTCTTTGTCCTCATCTTGGAGAGCTTTCTGTTTTCACCACTGAATATATTGTTAGTTGTGGGCTTATCATATATGGCCTTTATTATGTTGAGTCATATTCCTCCTATAACTAATTTGTTGAGAGATTTTATCATGAACAAGTGTTGTTTTGTGAAATGATTTTTTCCTGCATCTGTGGAGATGACCATGTAATTTTTATTTTTTGTTCTGTTAATGTGGTGTATCACATTAATTGATTTGCATGTATTGAACCATCTTTGTATCCCAGGGATAAATCCTGCTTGATCATGGTGTATGGTCCATAAGACTGGACACTGTAAAACTCCTAGGAGTACATCTAGGGGGAGAGCATCTTGATTTTGGTCTTAGCAATGATTTCTTAGATAAGACAACAAAACCACAAACAACACAAGCAAAATAAAAAAGTGAGACTATATCAGACTTAAAAGCTTCTGCACAGCAAGGGAAATAATCAACAAAATGAAAAGGTGGTCTTCAGATTGTGAGAAAATATCTGTAAACCATATATCTGATAAGGGGTTCCTATTCAAAATTTATAAGGAACTTCTACAATTCAATAGCAAAACCCAGAAATATCCTAATTAAACAAGGCACATAGTACATGCAAGTGCTAACAGGTATATAAACAGCTGCTCAACATTACTAATCACCAGGCAAATGCAAATCAAAACCACAACGAGGTCTCACCTATTCCTAATAGGATGGTTATTATCAAAAAGATAAAAAATAACAAGTGTTACAAGGATGTGGAGAAATTAGACCCCTTGTACACTATTAGTGGGATTGTAAAATGGGGCATCCACTATGGAAAACATTATGAATGTTTCTCAAAAAATTAAAAATAGATTTACCATATGATCTAACAATCCTCCTTCTGGGGATATATACAAAAGGATTAAAATCAAGATCTCACAGAGATTTTTCCAGTTCCATGTTTGTTGCTTCATCATTAACAGTTCTCAAGAGGTAGCAAGAACTTCAGTGTTGCAGGCATCCTCAAACTCAGCCCCATGGGCCACATGCAGCCTGCTGAGGACATTTATCTGGCCCGCTGGGTGTTTTTGCTGCTGCTGCCTGTCCGGCTTAGCAGCCGACTCGTCCCAGCCCTCCAATGGTCTGAGGGACAGTGAACTGGCCCCCTGTTTAAAAAGTTTGAGGGCTCTATAACCCAATTTTAGCCCAGGAGGGGTGGGGTGAGGGTGGGTGGAGGGAGGGTGATTGGTGGGATCATGTCTATAGTTCATCCTATAAGGGTTACATGTGAATCTCTCTAATTGTAGAATATAAATGTCTTAACACAATAACTAAGAAAAAGACATGAAGGCTATGGTAACCAGTTGGGTGAAAGTATTTCAAATTGTATATAGAAATAGTACACTATACCGCATGATAGTATTAATGTGTACACTGCTGTGATTTAATAAAAAATAAAAATAAAATAAAACTGCAATGACACTTTCAAAACAAAAAAGTCAAAATATTCAGCCTGCCAATTCAAACTACTGCAGTATCCTCAATAGACTTGTTTCAATTAAAGACATAAATTGAGGAAAATAAATTCTACCCTACTCGAACATATATATGAAAAACAAAAGTTTGAGGACCCCTGGTTTATAGACAGATTAGACAGATGAATGGATAAAGAAAATGGGCCTTCATCATAGAATGAAATACTATTCAGAAGAAAATCTTTTCATTGGTGACAACATGGGTGACCTGGAGTATAGGCAAAGAAAGATAAAAATAGTGCATGATCTCACTTATATGTGAAATCTAAAACAGTCGAACTTATAGAAACAGAGGGTAGAATGGTGGTTTCCAGGGACTGGGAGGAAGGTAAATTGAGAGATGTTCAGTAGGTATAAAGTATTGGTTATGTAAGATGAACAAACTCTAGAGCTCTGTGCAACATAGTGCCTATAGTTAACTATTCTATTGTACACGCGAAACATCTGTTAAGAGAGCAAATCTCATGTTAAGTATTCTTATCACGATATGTAATGAGAGACCAAAACCTAAAGGAACATGAGGAAGCTTCTAGAAGTGATGGAGGTCTTTACTTCCTTGATTGTGGTATTGGTTCATAGGTGTTTGCATCTGTCCAAATACATCAAATTGTGTTTATCAAATATGTGCAGTTTTTGTATATCAATTATGCTCACTAAAATTATTGAAAAAGATTAAATTATCTTAAAAAAACCAACTATAAACTCCTTGACCTTCCAAGCTCAGCTTCCCACACCCCTGCCGAGTTGTATTTTCAACATGATCGCCCACTGTTCTTCTTTACCACCGTGTGACTTAACCAAATGAGACCCCTGTCTCATCTTCTATGGCTCCTTCTGCCTGGAATACCATGAGCTTATTTTTTCCCCCCAGTTAACCCATCGTTCTGCTTTTCATTCCAATTATAACTAAGCCGTGAACAAAAGGTAGGAACAATTTTCATCCCCATTTGCCTCAGTAATTTAGCAAAATATTTACCAACTTGTATATTTAATTTCATATGCACAAATATTAGAATATGTAATGTATATGCATTAGGTGTATTAATATTTTGAAATGACACTCTACTAATACAGAGAGCAATCCTCAAAGTCATATATTGTTTCCTTTAACTTGGGACCTGATCTGGTATGTAGTCTATGCAAAGAAGTCTTAACTTCTCTTTTGACTTTAATTTTATAACTGTGCCATTCAAAGATGCTTTTGCACAATCCTTTTTTCCCCTTTTTTGTCTGTGTTTTTCCTGCTATATTCTGCACAAAGCTTGAATACAATAGATTCTCAATAAATATTTTTGAACAAATTAATAAATATGTGAATAAAGGATACCTCACAGTGATAAGTTTTATGAATAGAACTATGTAAAAAAGTAATCAAACTTTAAAAATAAAGGCTTTGAGGAAGGGACTGGCATAGATAGCCGCTATTCATATAATACTTTATCTTTGCTGAAGGCCATACAGGTACTTAGTAATAAACTAATGACCTTTTTTAACCCATGCAAATTAATATTGCCTGCAAGCATAGAAGAGTAAATTATACAGGAGCTGAGGAATATTGTGCAATGAGTCTAAAAAATGAGTTAAAGTGTTTGACCTGATACCATATGAAAACACATTAACAGAATCCTATACAAGGAATAGGACACAGTCTAATTTTTGTCTCTTTTCAAACCCAAATACATCTATTCCTTGTTTGCTATGTATTGATTTAGAAAGTTGATAGGGACTTACAAAATACATGTGATGAGTTGGAATGAATTAGACTCCAGCTATATATCACTTGTTCTCTACAGGAGAGAAATTCATAAATCATGGAAGTGCCTTGAAACACAGGTTTTACTAAAGTATGGCAACATTTTTTTTTTTTCTCTGTTAAATAGGCTTAGGAGACTCATGAAATTTAAATTCTACCACCCCAAGGACAACATTAACCTTCGTTAACCCACCTTCCTTTGAGGGGAGATATGCATTTATAATTAAAGATACTTTAAGAGCTTATATCCACACTGGGTAACATTTAAGATTTTGTTTTCATTTCACATTTTCTTCTTATTACAATGGGTTGGGAGAGGAAGGAGCCATGCGCCAATGTGTAGATCAGTGGTTCTCAACCTTCCTAATGCCACGGCCCTTTAACACAGCTCCCGTGGTCGCGACTCACAGGCTGAGAACTGCTGGTATAGATTGTGCTGTCTTTTCTCTTTCAGGTAGATTGGGATCCAGGTCCTAATTGTTTTTCTTTTTGGGATTTGGGCCAGCAGTCACCACAGCTACAGAGAGGAATGCAGGGAGCATGCACGGAGCTGACGACGACGGAAGGTTCCCGTTCAGGGCTTTGTCTGGGTACCTGGGGATCCTCCTTGTAAATCACTGTGGAGGAGCCCACAGAGGCCTCTCAAAGGCAACAGAGCTGCCTCAGGCCTAGGGCTGGTACTCAGAAGGTAGCAAGTCAGCTGCATCAGTCCAGGGAGGACCGGAAAGATGCTGGCCTTTCATCTGTATCCCAGAATCCAGCGTAGGGCCTCTCCAAAAGGACATGGCAAAGGTTTGCTCCTTGGCCTCTCCTTGGCCTCAGAAATAGTGTAGCACAAATTCTGCATAACTATTTCCTGCATTTTTGGTCATTTATTTATTTATTTTTGGTACTGAGTTATATATATAATGTGGGTGTGTGTGCACATTAATATATATGTGTGTGTGTGTGTGTGTGTATTTGTGTATATGTATACACTTGCATGTGTGTATATTTTGTGAAATAATATAGGTACTATATATCTGTCTCTTTGTGCCATATATTTTTCTGACATATGACTGAAACCCCCTCCATAATATACAACATACCAGTATTGTTTACATCTTAAAGATTAGGAAACTCATGGGGTAAGTTGCTCAAGATCAGGACAGAAAACGGTCAGAGAACCAGAATTAAAGTCCAGGTCAGTGTGACACTAATGACCACATGATTTCTCCCAAGTAGTGCTGATATTAGCAAAATGCAGAATGTATTGGATAGCAAAGAAATTTACTTCTAAGAAAAGCAAAACTGAGTGTGGACACCTTTGCCATCCAAGTTGTGTTTCTGTTGAGTCGTTTACCACATCTGCATCGATTCGCAGTATGGAGAGAGGGATTTCATTTTCAGTGAACCCATATGGATATTTACATCATTTACTTCATTCTGGGGGGTCCTGTACAATTCTAATCTTCATTTTTTCTCCTTTTTTAGTCCATTGCTTCCCTGCAAATAAAAGATTGCAAAAAGCTGTTAAACCACATTCAATGAAACACTCAATCCTTAGGCTTTTATAAGCTTTTGTAAAACAGTAGTGATCTTGGTGGAAAATGTCCTGGCTGGTAATATAGTGAACAGATGAGCTCACCCCTGGTATGCAAAGCTGCCGAATTAGCTGGTTAAACAGGCTGCTGAGATAATTACATTGTCTGTTGTGTGACACATTACACCGGTGCACTTGGGATTAACCTGTTCTCTTGTGTCTACTTCTGATCAGTTTTTTAGACAGCCTTTTATCTGATGAAGGAGCACAGACATCAAAAGAGAAAGGGGCGTGGGTGAAAAGAAAGGGCTCATGTAAAGCTGAAGAGTTAAATTTTCTATTTAAATTACTGAACATATATCCCTGATTTCCATAACTTTAGTTGCTCTCTAGAGACCTCTGCTGGAAATGATAAGTATAGATGAACGTTACATTTTTCTTTCCAATGCATTGTTTGTATTTTTACTGGGGCTATTGTCTTATAAATTCAGTAACGAATTTAAGAATGAAATAACAGTGTCATATCATACACATAATACGTTGGCTGGGAAGCTATACTTGAGAGAAGACTTGGAGTTTTAAAGGTTTTGAAGGGCATTCTGATGCTAGAAATAAATTGTGATAGTCAATTAGCATGTACGTTTTTACTACCCTGGGCTTATCATTGATAATTTTCAGTTTGTCTATTACTTCCATATTTTATGAGTGCTGTCAAGGTTGAAGTGAAATTGTTTATTTTGAAACAAAATACAAGCTATCCCTAAAGATTTTTATGGGCTTTTTTCCATATCATTATCCTGAAAGGGGAAAATTATTTAGACCTTCTGATTATGTGGGAATGTAGCACATACAAGATTTCATCATCAGTGATAATTTAGATAAAGAACAATTAAGAGAATAAATAGAAAACATACCCATTAACAGCCCGTGGCAACTCAAATTGAATTTAACCAACGATCGAGCCTCTAGCTATAAGGAAATGCAATTTAAAGCAGGTATAATAGATTTTAACAACTAATATGTGTTTGTCACACTGTACCAACCAAGATATTAGTTAAATGGGGCAAGAAATTTCCCTTCGTGTTAATGAACGTCAAATTTAACTTTTGTTGTCCTTTTCTCCCCAACCTCCCAAAATAGCTATGCTTGACTTGATAGGCCAGCATTCAAATGAGATTCTTGCAAAGAAGTTAACAAGTTTCTGGGACGAGATTTAACTCAGTCAAATCTGCATCCTTTAGATAGTTCCAATTTGTTTAAGAAAATTTATAAAAAATTGGTATATTTCCCACCATAAAAGGGTCAACAATATAATGTCATAGGCCAATTTTCTGTCCATTTCAGTTGTAAATCTCTATAGAAATGTTAGAGTGCATGTTGACACGTAATCAAAAGTAATGTGTTTTCTTGAAGGTTTTTTATTTTTAAACATTCTATGTTTTAAACATTCTTGTGTTTTCTTTAAACAATCTATGTTAATTTTTACCTGAGTCAGTTCTACTGGTTCTAGATCTGTCGAGGTTTATTTTTATTGCTTAAATGCAGAAAAAGGTGGGAAAATAAAGCTAGATAATTGTGTGCTTTTCCAAACTTCAGCTAATATATAGGCATCGTAAAATGTGTGTGTCTACATGAGCTCAAACGCTCCCATTACTTGTAATTCTACTAAATAATGCAATAAAAACAAAAACAGATGACTGATGACCTTGTAAGATAAGCCTGTCTTGGAATTGATTAGGGGAAAGGTGCTTTTTTCCTTTTTATACCATTTCCTTTCCAAATGTGTATGAGTGACACCATTAGTCATAGAACAATGAGAGAAAACTAGAAGACTGCATTTGATAAAATGTGATCCTGAATTGCAAGAACAAAAATATTTTTGATTGCATAGCTGGGAATAAAACATCACTCTGGCATTGGGCTTGCTAAGTATGAGGCACTAAGACTAAAGGAATTTAAAATAATGTTTTCCTCTTTTCCCAACTTTTTGTTTTGATTTAATTCATTTTTATGTTTATGGACAATTATTAGTATGCTTAGCATAGACGTCTGTTTTCCATGAATCCATTGAAATGAGTATAAATAATAGTTTTATGAAGCATTTACTATGGACCAACAACGTGGTCAAACCTTTACATATATAACCTCATTTAATGCTTCTAATGATCCAGTGAGATGGTGCCTATCAAACACATTTTAAAGATGAGGGCATGTGGTTTAGAGAAAATAGGTAACTCGCTGGTATTAGCACAGCTCATGGGTGGCAGATCTTATCTTCAAACCAAGATTCATTTTACCTCAAACCCAACTTGAGCACTATGTTACACTACTTCTGAAAAACAAATAGCATTAATGCACTACTTAAGACTGATGCCTTTTTTGGTCATTGGATAGATGTTACATGTATTCCTTAAAAACGGAAGATATGGGTGTTCAGAGTAGTGGAGCCAGGATTGGAGCTCCAGTTCTTTGAAGTCCATGATCTTTCCTTCCACTTTAATGGGGCTGGTGGTGCTGATATCATAGATTTAGGTGCCTAATTACAATTTTTATAACACAAAATACGTACAGAACACTCTTGAAGAAGATGTTGTGGCAAATGATTTTGTAATAAAATAGCTTGAGTTTGAATTCCTAAGTGCCACTTAAGTAGCTATGTGATAAAGGAAGGCATATAATACCTCTAAATTCTATTTTCTCTTCTAAGAAGTGGGAATATTAATACACACCTTACGGATACCTGTGAAGATTAAATATGGCACTAAAGTGCCTGGGACATAAAAAGTGTGAGTGCGGCTCCTGTCTTACCCTTCTCTCATAGTAAATGTTGAGAAACCAGATGTGTATGAATGACACCATTAGTCATAAAACCATGAAAGAAAACCAGAAAACTGTATTTGATAAAGTGTGACCCCGAATTGCAGTAACAATTCTGTCAGGATGGAACTGAGTTTCAAGGGTGGGGTGGGGGTGGGGAATTCAGGGAGAAAATGGGGCTTGAGATGAACCTTGCAAGTTGAGGAGGAAGATTTGTAGAGTTTGAGAAAGGGAGTCGTTTTATTCAAGGAAGACAGCACTAGCTGAATTGCTTGAGTGTAATAAAAGTCCAATCCAGTTATAAAAATACCATTCCAGTGAAAAGCTTTAATGAGATTTCTGTACCCCGGCAGATGACCCACTTATTTAAATACCACCAAATAGTCAATACTACAGAATTCCTTGATGACATGACAATTCAGTCAATCTTTGGCAATTAGGTGTAATTTAATCAGCATGGGAGTTGAGAAGACTTTCCCCCCGGTCAGCACATTGCCTCCTGAGCTTGCCTTCTCCACGGGGCCCAAATCTGACTCTGGGCCTGGGGCCTGCTCCTTCTTTTCTAGACGATGTTTCTGAGCTTTTCCTGCTCCTGCTCTAAGACCACTTTGCCTGCAGATCCTGAGCACCCTGTTTGCTCAGGCAGCTCTTCCTTGAATATCTGCAGAGCCAGCTTTACTTTCTTCTAACTTATTGGTGGTTAATGTAATTAAATGTGTCCATGAAGTCCTTTCTGAGTCATGAACAGTCAAAGCGGAACAAATATGGGACACCTGTCACTATGTTACATTCTGGGCACCTGCATAAGCTCTTGGTAAGAGCATACTTAGCGGTGGCCTTTGTGGAGGGGAATGTGTCAGTAACCTTAAATACATACACCCTTTGATTCAGCGTTCTATTTCTGTGATGTTGTACTATAGATAAATATCCATGGGCATCCACAGAAATAAATTGGAAGAAAGCTAAGTATCAATCAGGACAGGAATGGGCAAATAAGTTGAGATATATTTATACCGTGCCTATTATGCAGCTATTTAAAGGGAGTTAAATTTACACATGGTGTTATGGAAAGACTGCTAAAATACACTGTTAAATAGCAATAAAGGAGAATTCAGAACAGAATTTACCCATTTGGATAGCAAGTTGACCCAGCACCATTTATTAAAAAGACATTTCTTTCCCAGATGCTCTGCAGTGCTAACTTTGTCATAAATAAGAATGACTATCTATGGGGCACCATTTCTGAACGCACTATTTTGTTCCACTGGTATATTTGTCTGTCCTTATGCCAATACTGTATTATTGTCTTAAATACTTTAGCTTTCTAATAAGTTTTGATATACAGTTTCAACTTTAATTCTTCTAGATGACCCTGGGTATTCTCAGCTGTTTGTATTTCCACGACAGTTTTAAAATCAGTTAATTTAAATTGCACATGTAAAACTTACTTATTTTAAAATTTAGATTGCATTGAATCTGTGTGTCAGTTGCGGGCAATTGACAACTTTAACGACACTGAAGCTTCCATGCTATGGCCATGGCATATCCTTCCATTTATTTAGGTCTTTTAAAATTTCTTTCGATAAATGCCTTATGAATTTCTGAGAATTTATGAATTTCTGAGAATAGGACTTTCATAGCTTTCATTAGACTCATTCCTAAGTATGTTATGTTTTTGATACAATTTATAGATGGTATTGTTTTGATGTAGTTCACTTATCCAATCTTCATAAATTTACAGAGAAATTTCTGATCACCAAAAGGCACCATTAAAAGAATAATATGAAAAGCCAGACATGTTTACATTTAATAATAAAAATACGTACACAGTGCTGCAAAACAATAACAAAAAGACAGAAGATCCAATTTTTTTAAATGGGAAAAATACATGAACAGGTATTTCCTGAGAGGATATCCAAAGGGCCAGTAAACACAAAATAATGACTCAGGGAAACGAACACTAAAATCACAATGATATACCACTGTATAGCCATCAAAATCCACTGAAATTTAACATCCAATCCTGAAGCTAGTGTCAGGGAGTACATATGTGTGGCATAATTAGAACTTTCACTTTCACCACTGATAGGAGATAGCATTTGAAAGACTGGCAATAAGTCTTCAAATTGAGCATAGCAAATATGACCCAGCAATTACACCCCTGTAATTACCCAATAATAATGAAACATATGTGCAGCAAAACATTTGAACCAAGTATTTATAGCAGTATTGTACATAATAGCCCCAAACTAAACACAAGACAAATATTCATTAGCAGCAGGATAGAGAATTGTGAGATTTTATATGTCAGAATCTAGTATATTCTACGTGCATCTCACATCTATATTTCTGTGTATTAGAAGTGTCATGATAATAAATTACTGCTCCCATTATAATAAATTATGCAAACATAATGTTGATGGTAAGTAGCTTGACATAGGAGAACGTATTTTGTATAGTCACATTTATCCAGACAAACTAATTTATTGTCTTAGGATTCAGGATATTAAAGGATGGTGATTGGAAAGGGCATGAAGAGGACTTCTGGGAAGGGTGTCCCACTCTGCAGGGTGTCCCAACTCTGAAGTCATCATGCATAGGGAAGGTGGGAAACTGTAGCTACAAGGGCCTTTATTCATAAAATATTCTGTATGAAATTTTACAAAGAAGTGATCAATTTATACAAAATATTTTGTACAGATTTTGTGAAAAAGGTAAATTTTAGGAAAAATGTGGGAAATCACTTATATATAGTAGATTTTACACTTAGATCGAACTAGATTAACAATAAGTTTTCTTTTCAAGTTAATTGCCTTATTGAAATTCACACAGTAATAACTATAGTTATATTATTTAGTTAATTTTGGATTAGAACCAGTTTCTGGACTCAGATCTATTTCTCATTTCACTGCAATGTAGTGTCTGTGATGCTACAAGTATGCTTAATTCTTTAGTAATTATGATTTTTTGGCCATATGTTAAGATCTTATTGACCAAAACGCTGAAAAATTATGACTCTGGTCCTAATTTTAGAAGGAGAAAGAGCTTGATATTAGAATTAGAAAAACCAGAATTTAGATTTGATTTTATCAATTACTAGCAATGTGATCTCTAAAAAATTTCTTAAACTGCTTAAATTTCAGTTTCTTTATCCATAAAATAATAACATAAGCCTTCTAATTTTGAGCTTTCTTGTGAAAACTAAATTGTAAATTACATTTCAAACATCTTCCATGACGTCATAGAAGGAATATAAATAATAGTAATCCTTTGAGGTCAATAGATCTTTTGGACTATAGGTAATATTTCCTAGTCTTTGATTTTTATCCAAATACCGTATTTATTTTTATTGTAGCTTTATGAAGAAAGAACATGTTCATAACAGTTATTTTTCTCATGTCCTTATGATTTAAATTCTAGTTTCTAAAATCATCATAAAGTTTATAAACATCAGTAATTTTATGGGTTCATTTTTATATTAAAATCACCTGCTAGAGGTCTAAATTGGATCTATTGTAAATGAAAACATAAATTACTATGAAAAAAATTGGATATTTGTGACTTCCAACAAAATCACAAATTTTAGCAAAGATTTTTTTTTTTTTAATTGAATGGTAACTATGTACATTAATGTCCTTCTGGGTACAGTGTGGGGTTTTCACACACAATCCGAAACACTTCCATCAAACTGGTTAACATAGCCTTCCTGTCATTTTCCTAGTTATTATTTTAAAACGTTCACATTCTACTCTTAGAAAGATTCACTTGTACCCTTGTAAGATAAACCTCAGAAGTGATCCCTCCAATCCCCCTCCCTT
>NW_003852408.1:19055898-19096653 GCF_000181295.1 Otolemur garnettii
CCAAAAGTTGAATAGTTAAATTTAAATCTAAGATTTCTTTGCTCAGCTTCTTTTTGGAGGATCTGTCCAACACTGCCAAAGGAGTGTTGAAATCTCCGACTATGATGGAGCTGGGAGATTTAGCAAAGATTTTTGAGCAGACTATCTTGGTACCCTTAGTACTGTAGTATACGCAATAATCCCCTACAGATTTTCAACTATTGAACTTTTGGTAGATCCCAATAAAGTGATGGCCCTAAGTCACCCAGACATAAACAATAGCCACCAAGAGAAAGGCAATGGTGATTACTTGAAAAATAATAATTTGAAGTCCCAGAATCCAGCCAAACCTATAGGAAGGATTTTTTGCAAAGGTAAATGCAAGCATATTTAAAAGTTATAATTCTGTGAAAATATTAGAGGAAAATATAATAATTCTGTTGCTTTCACCCTGAAATTTGGCTTTAGAAAGCTGTCCATTCTTCCTGTGCTTAATTGAAAAAGATAAAATTTGAATGTTCATAGAAATCTGAAGTACTCTTTCAATTTATTAACTCTCTCCTAATAAATGTAATTTGGACAGCATTTACGTACTGTAATTTTTTATGAAAGAATAAGATTTTTAAAATCAAAATAAATCAGGACTTATAAATCAATATATAAATCAATAATCAAGATTCTTCAATGAAATGATTAAGTTTTTTTGTAATGTGGTTCTTACAATTACGTTCCTTCCTCCTCTCGGTCATGGATGTTACTGTCATTAAAGTAATTCAACCTAAAATTTTAGGGAAAGGAAGGGAAAAAGAAGGTATATTGCCCAAAATTGTATAGGTGCTTTATGTAATTTGTTGTCTAATTCCAAAAGAAAATCATGCAGTTTGGAGATTATTATTATTCTTATTATTATTTTGAGACAGAGTCTATGTCACCGTCAGTTGAGTGCTGTAGTGTCACAGTTCTCAGCAACCGCAAACTTCTGGACTCAAGTGATTCTCTTACCTCAGCCTCCCAAGTAGCTGGGACTACAGGTACCCACTACAACACCTGGCTATTTTTTGGTTGTAATTGTCCTTGTTGTTTGGCAGGCTGTGGCTGGATTCGAACCTGCCAGCTCCGGTATATGTGGCTGGCACCCTGGCTGCTGAGCTACAGGCACCGAGCCCAGTTTAGAGATTATCAGGGAACTTGTACACAGTCACAAAACTGGGTGAGACACGGATTCAAAGCCAGTTCTCTCTGAAATTATAGCCAGTGTTTTGTTAAAATGATGTGGGTATATTAGTTTGCTTGTGTTTATTTTTATTTATCATTATATAGTAAGCTTATTATTAGCTGCATTTACATTAACTCTGTTAATTTATATAACAATAAGGGGCTTAATATTTTAAAGTTATACTTCACTTAATTTAATTTTTTTGGTCATTATGTGGTAAAAATTATTTTAAGTGTCAGGATGCAGCAAAAAATGTAAATGATATCTTTTTCTAACAATTATAGTCTCCTTCCTTGGTCAAAAGATCAGATTCACAATTCCTAATATAGGTTAGACTTTAAAATTGTACGTGATAGAGACACACATACGTGATAGCAGCCATCCAGACCAATTGTTCAAAATGCCTTTTGATAGTCTAGAACCAACAGGAAGATTCCAATAGCAATGTGTCCTGATTCATATAAAAGCTACTGAAATCACAGCAAAATTCAAGAATTTCTCACTGTTCACTTTTGCTGGTATTTGGACATATCTCTCAATTCTTCCCAGAGTTTTCGAATAGTGTTCTTCAAGCTAGCAGTTATCAATTCGGAGTCACTAGAAATACTTTCCTTGAGTAAAGATGGTGATTGTATCCTATTCTCCTTGTCCCTTGGGGATGGTTTTTGTCTTTGAGTGGTAAATGTGACCAGCTATAAAAAACAAAATTCTCCTTTTAATTAGTATCATAAAAAGGTTTCTTCTTTTTGAAATATTTTTTCTCATTTTTTTAAATGATTACTTTATCATGTCTCACACCACTTAAAAGCATTTGAAAATTTTAAGTTTTATTAATTTAAGTATTATTGATTTTTAATATTACTGAAATTAATAGAACCATTGATTTCGTATGTGTGATGCATTTTTTTGAAAAAGAATACGATATTGTGGGAGTCAGATTTACTGCCTGCTCCTAAATTCTCCTTCCTTCTTCCTCTTTCTTTGGACTGCTTCTTCTCATTCTTTGGACACTGCTAAAAAGTACTTTCTAGGGAGCCTTCTCTAATTCCCTAGACAAGCCTAAGTTTCCTTGATATGCAGCCCCTTTGTGCCCTGCACTTTTATTATAAAAATATTTCATTCATCTAATAGTGAATGAATAAATTTAATCACATGGCCTTCCTAAATAGCCACTAAATACTCTAATGCCTGGTTTTTGAACTGGCCACCTAAATCCTGGTTCACTGATGGTCTTGTTGACCTGGGTCCTTCATTAAAATGAACTTATACTAAATGTTAAAATGTGCACATAAAAATGCATTAAACCTAAAAAGATATAATAAATTCTTCTAGCAAAATCTCATAGAAAGATGTAGGTATCATTTGCCTTGAGCAAAAACCGAGCCCTTCACTCCTCTTCTCATTCTTAAAACGCTGTGTTCCTCGGGTTCCACATCAAAAGCAACCGTCATAGAGTTTATGCTACAGAGTCTCAGTCACTTTTGCAGTGCTCATTAAACCTGAAAGACACCCTTAATTGCCTAAAATGTGTATAAACAACTATACATTAATGGGTTCTGTTACTACAGTACCACTGGGCTAGATTCCAAAATAAATACACAAACTTTCCATGCACATTTCCACAATCTAAAAATACTTTTTGGTTTGTCAGGATAATTAGGAGATTGTACAGAAAAGTAGACGGATTATGAAATTTCACTGGCATACAGTACTACAACCTTCTGAATAGAAAGTTTGATTTATGGTGACAACTTGGAAGAGAAACCTAGTAAAAACCGGCAAAACATGGACTGGGGGAGGCAGGGGTGGAGACAGTGAGGAGGACTTAATTATAGATGGAAAATCTATGAAGGTGCTGATGTCTAAGGGGAAGAAAAATGCTCACATTTTGTCCTTCCCTTCTTACCTTTGGCATTTTCATTCATTTTTACACATTTTTAGAGATGATTTCTAAACATCTTGCCCTCCCGTCTAGCTGCTAGCTGGGTATTTTTGGTTGACTCTCTTACCTGTTTCAGAACTTTCTTTTTCCACCTGATTTCAGTCTGTTTCCAGCAGTACTACTTTAATTGTCTAGCTTAGGCAGCTTCTAATGCCAACACGGTACACATACTAAGAATTCACAAAGCTTAAGAGTTACGGCTGACTTTTGTTCTTCCATGTCACACGTGAAAAAGTAGTCCTTAAGTCTTGTTGATTTTTCCTTTACGTTGTTTTTAATTTATGCCAGGGTTCTTCCATCTCTTCCCCAAGCCACCCATTTAGTTCAGGTTCCTTTTCTTTTAATGGATTTCAACATCTCCTTTTGCTCCCTTCTCCAAGCCATGTTGCACATTCAGTTGTCATCTGTACACTCTTTATTCCTTAAAGTCAAACATGATGTTCGTAATACTGGAGGCATTCAATAAATATTTGTAGATCCAGTGACATAAAATAGTAAAGTCACAGTGGCAACAGATTAAAGTGCGTGAAATAATTGTCAGGAAAAAAATTGTGTGTATTTTTACACACAGTGTTATGGAAGTAGGTTTTGAGAGGTAGTGACAGCTTGGGAAATAAAACACTGAAATACGTAAATGGTAGGCTTTTTAAATACTTTGCAAATTGTGACGGAGGAAAAGAGCAAAGTAAACATGAACTTTAGGTAGGATGAAAGCAGGTGTTAATCAGTAGCGGTGCTGACCGATAGACTTTCTGCAGTGATGACCATGTCCCTACAGTCGGCACTAGTTACCTGTGGTGGTTGAACACTCGCAATGTGGCTAGGATAGCTGAAAAACTCAATTTTTAATTTTTAAAAGCCTCAAATGGCTAAAGGACAGCACAGGTCTATAGTCAGAAGCTTTCCCGAGGACCATGGATTTTCTTTTAGCTTTACTAATGCTTCTTTATTTATTTGAGACAGAGTCTCACTCTGTCACCCTGGGTAAGTGCTATGGCATTATCACAGCTCAGAGCAACCTCAGTCTCTTGGGCTCAAGCAATCCTCTTGCTTCAGCCTCTTGAGTAGCTGGAATTATAAGCACCCACCGTGATGCTTGGCTACTTAAGCTGTATTTATAGTTTTCTTTTCAATTACACAGAAGTCTCAAGTTGTTTTGCTTCCAGATAGCAACATGCAGGGACTATCCTGATCTTAGTAAATTTTAGCCAGACCCTGTATACACACTATAACTACACTCCTTAACCATATTTCTCTTGTTCATTAATTCTAAAAATATTTATTGAATACTCTATGACAGGTACTCTTCTTGGTGATAGAAATAGAATCCTTAATCTATCTAATGAAGCTTAGTTTCTAATGAGAGATACAGGCCATAAACAAATAAATAAGCATGTAGTATACCAAGTAGTAGAATTTTTGTAAAGAGAAATAAAGCAAGGAGCTAGGTTATGACAGAAGGTGCTGTTTTTAGAAGGGTCACAAGAAAAGACCTTTCTGAGAAGGCAACATCTGACCAGAGACCTGAGGGAAGGAAGGAGAGATCCATGTGGATGGGGAGAGGGAGCAGCATCTGCCAAGACCCTGAGAAGGGAGTATCCTTAGTATGTTTGAGGATTTTAGGCTGAGTAACTAGGTGGATGAAGTTGCCATTCACTAAGATGGGAAAGTCTAGAAGAGGCCAGGCATGAGTGGGAAAGATCAAGACTTTAGTTTCAGACATGTTGAATTTGAAATCTGCATTAGATATGTAGGTAGATATGCTGAGTGGCAGTGCAAGTTCAGAGCTGGCCATGTGAATCTGGCCACCATCATTACTGAGATGGTAGGTAAACCACGATCCTGGAGGGTGAGTACAGATATAGAAAGACGGGGGCACTGTAACATGTAGAGGCTGAGAATATATAGAGGAACCAGCAAGGAAGCCTGAGAATTGGTGCCAGAGAAGATGGGGGGGCAACAGAGGACATGTAGAGACACAGAGATCGAGTAGGTAGGGGCATTTAATGGGAAGAAGTGATCACCTACATAAATCCTACTGAGGGGTCAAGGAAGATGACGACTGAAAATTGGCCATGAGATATGACCTGGAGTCGTTCTTTACACTGACAAGTGGTAGAAAAAGAAGTCATGGCTCTTTTCCACTAAAACGCAGTCAGAAGAATGGTAGAATCTAGTGAATGCTGCAAAAGTAACTGCAGTTTCTTCCTCGACCTCCCACCCATCAGGAGATTGAGTTCATCTTGGCTAGCGTAAGGCAATTCCTCCTCCAGGGTCTCTATGCTTCATCTCCTGTTCTGCAGTCCCCTCAGTCTCCTTGCCCTCTGCTATTTCTGCAAGGCTCTCCTGGTCTCTTTGCTCTGGACCTAGCTCAGTTCCTTCTATTTCCCCTTTCTTGGCCTAGGAAGGCCCTGGGGATGGAGACTTTAGGACAGAATCATCACAATACAAACAAAATCAACAACTTCCTGTCACAATCACATGTAATTTAAAAATCTGTCTCTATTTTTTTCCTGACAAAGTAAAACTTCCTTTTATTATCAGTTTGATTTTTTTTAAGTGGCAATTTTCATAACTCAAACCTGCTCATCCCAATTCCCCTTAGCTTGATGCGCCTTTTTTTTTTTGGTCATAGCATTTATCACCTTCTAGCATAATTGCTTGTTAATTGTGCTCCTTGTTCATTCATTGTCTCTTTTGCTAAATATAGACCCCAGGTGGGCAGGTATGTGGTTCTGTTTCACTCACAGATATATCATAGCTAAAGTGTCTGGCTTATAGTAGGTGCTCAGGAAATTGTTTGCTAAATCAACAAATATTGTGGTCTCCAGGAGTAAGCACTGATTGTGTCCTATTAGAAGAAGTAGATGTGTGTGAGGGCAGAGAGTCTAGCCTAACACAATTAATATCTGATGTTAATTGTTGATGCACAGGAAGTTGTTTTACGCTGAACAGTTCCATACTGTTCTGAAAATTAAGTCCAGGCCGTTGAAATAGAAGGCGTGGTCTGCCATGATATCTCTGGAAAATGTTAAGGTTTTGCCACCACACAATATACAAGGTATAGAGAGGGATGGTGATACAGAAAAACCTACTATGGAAAATGATTCCAGGGGCTGTGACCTTGTTCAGGTAAAGACCAAGGGGAAAGGAAAACAAGCCAAGGATAAACATGTCTTAAAGATCAAAGACCAGAGAGAACCCAGGCCATCTTCGGTTCAAGAGTCAGCAAAAATCAGCCTGTTGTCAGTTTATTTCCAAGTTTTCATTTCTCTAATGTTCCAACTCGGGAAAAGCAGTGGGGAAAGTGAGGGGAAAGGAACACACAGAGAGTAGTCACAGGCAATCGACAACTCTGAAAATATAGGCCCGGGGTGGTCAAAGAGGGTTTGGCTCTATCCCCAAAAGAAGAGAAGAGTCTCCAGGCCGCAGGGAAGTGGGAGGTCTTATCTGTATGCCTAAACTTCCTTGAAGTCGGCAGCTGCTTCCAATCCTTTGTTCCTTTCTTTTGCCTGCTTATGGGTGGAACTGAAGTGGTTTGTCCTATCTTAGCCTCAGTGACCATTTCCGTGTGGCTAAGATCCACTCAACCACACTCTTTGTTTTCCTGTCATTGCAAACTGGAAATTGAAACACCGGCAGAACTGCTGCAAAACACATGTGATAAGGTCTGTGAAGCAGATTCAAAATACGCGTAATAAGAATACTTTCTGAATTTAAAATATACTGCTTTAACGTCTTACTCTTTTACATTTTACATCATATTTCCTGATCCGTTGGCCCCACCATCTGTAAATATGGACATACCTTGGAGATATTTAAGTTTGATCTGGACCATCATTGCGAAGCAAATACCACAATAAAGCAAGTCATAGGGATTTTTTCATTTCCAAATGCTTATAAAATTCACCTTTACACTCTACCGTGGTCTGTGAAGTATACAATTGCATTCTGTCTAAAAAAATGTACATACCTTAATTTTAAAAATACTTAATTGCTACAAAATGCTAATGAGCCTTTTGCACACAGTAGAATTTCTTTTACCATAGGAGCCATCCTCTTTATCATATGTAATATTCTAATTTTTTCTCATGTCATTTCAGTAATATTCACAGCATCTTCATTAGGGGTAAAATTCATCCCAAGAAACAGCTTTCCCTGATCCATAAGAAGCAATTCCTCATCCATCCTCAGGCTGAAGCATTCCTCAGGCTTCCCTGTGAGATTGTAGCAATTCAGTCCCACCTTCAGGCTCCACTTCTAATTTTAGTTTTCTCGCTATTTCCATCACATCTGCAGTTCTTTCCTCTACTGGATTCTTAAACTCCTTAAGTCATCCATGAGAGTTGGAATCAATTTCTGACACACTCCTATTAATGTTGGTGTTTGATATCTCCTAGGAATCATAAATTTTCTTTTCTTACTTTTTTTTTTTGAAACTATTTTTTTAGTCTTACTCTATCACTCTGGGTAGAGTGTCCTGGCATCATAGCTCATAGCAACCTTAAACTCTTGGGCTCAACAGATCCCCTTGCCTTCTGAATAGCTGGGACTACAGGCTCCTGTTATAACACCTGGCCCAGGCTGGTCTTGAACTCCTGAGATCAAGCGATCCACCCACCATGGCTTCCAAGAATGCTAGGACTACAGGTGTAAGCCATTGCTCCTGGCCCACAAATGTTCTTAGTGGCTCTTAGAATAGTTACTCCTTTCCAGAAATTTTTCAACTTACTTTGTCCCGATCCCTCAGAGGAGTCATGATCTATGGCAGCTATAGCCTTACAGAATGTGTTTCATAATTAATAAGACTTTAAAGTTGTAACTACTTCCATTGGCTGCAGAATGGATATTGTGTTAGCAGGCATGAAAACAAATTATTCTCCTTGTACATCTGCATCAGAATCTCTGGGTGACCAGGTGCGTTGTCAGTGAGAAGTCATGTTTTAAAAGGAATTTTCTTTCTTTTTTTTTGAGCAGTAGATCTCAACAGTCAGCTTAAAATAGTCAATAAACCATTCTGTAAACCGATGTACTGTTATGTAGGCTTTGTTTTTCCATTTATACATACCTTTCTCATCAGTCTTAGGGGCCCTAGTATTTTTGGAATGGTAAATGATAAATAGCTTCAACTTACACTTGATCTTAGCCAAAAGGCTGGGAGGCAATAATAGCTTCAACTTAAAGTCAACAGCTGAATGAACCCCTAACAAGAGAATCAGCTTGTCCTTACAAGATTGGAGGCCAAGGCATTGACTTCTCTCTAGCTATGAAAGTCCTAGATGGCATCTTCTTCCAATATAAGGCTCTTTTTTTCTACACTGAAAATGTGTTGTTTAGCGTAGCCACCATCATCAATGATCTTAGCTGGTTCTCCCCGATAACTTGCTGCAGCTTCTGCATCAGCACTTGTCCTTCACCTTGTACTTTTATGTCGCGGAGGTGGCTTCTTTTCCTCTGCCTCGTGAGCCAGCCCCTGCCAGCTTCACACTTTTCTTCTGAAGCTTCCTCACCTCTCTTTATAGAATTGAAGAGTTAGGAGCTTGCCGTGGCTGGCTGGTTTGATCTTCTATAATAATAGAAAAGTTTGAAATATTGTGAGAATTATCAAAATGTGACACAGAGGCATGAAGTGAGCACATGTTGTTGGAATAACGGCACCAATAAAATTGCTGAACACAGAGTTGCCTACGGCAACAAATAAAAATCATAGTATCTCTAAAGCACAAGAAAGCAAAACGCATTTCAGTGAGGTATGCCTGTAACGATCTAGCCTACATTTGGATTTAGATTAGATTTAGATTATGCATTTTTTACAGAGATATTCCAGACACTTCCTTAACTCAGCGCAGTCAGGTTAGCATTGGTAGAGAGTAGCCTCCTGAAGTCTGATAGCCATTTAGCAGGTTATTGGCTACTGTAGTTACTGGATATAATGAGTTGTCCCACATTTGACAGGTCTCTAACTCTCAGGGTCTCTGTTACCTCATGTGTAAATTAAACGTGGCTGATAGTGCTTAGGATGCATTTGGCTAAAGTAAGCAGAAAACTTTGAATCATACAAATAACAAAGATAACTTATTAACTACCATAACAAGAATTTGGATTTGAAGACACCATTGGGAGCTTGCGTGTGTTGTGTGCGTGTGTGCACACGTGTTCTTTCCTTACCATCCGTGGCCAGTTTGCTAGTTCTTAGGCTGGCAGATTTCACGGACATAAAAAGGCAACAATAGAACCAGACACCTTCTCATAACACAAAAATATCCAATGGAATAAGAGGGATTTCCTCTTTCTGTATATTTTTCTTTATTATTGAGGAAGCATTTTCCAGAAGACTCCAGCAGAATTTTTCTATCATGGTGGATAAAATTGCCTTTCACACCCACGTGGAAACCAATGTCTGGCCAGGGGAATAATACACGATGGTCACCTTCTACCAGTACTTACCTTGTAACTGGAGCTGAATTTCATCATCTCCCTTTAAAGTTGTGACTGGAAATAGGAGAGCAGATCTCTATGGGGAGAAAAGGCAGGTTTAAAGGTAGTGACTGCAGGGTATGTGTCCAAGCCGTGTCTCCTGACGTGCTATATCATCCTAAGGTCCATTGCAACTTTTATTTTTTTATTCCATTCCCCACTTGGCACTCTTATAAAGTTTTTATGGGTCAGATCATGACTTAACATATTCATGGAGTGCCTAGCACTAAGCTTAGACACTCAGCAAATATCCATTGAAATAATGAGCAGTTAATCCCCTTAATCATGGTATCCTGTTTTTTGTATTACAGTGGTAACTGTTCATTTTTGAAACTTATCCTTATATATGGCTTTTTCTGGTGCATCTACTTTCTCTTGTCATATAATAATGGTGGAATGATTATTTATATACTTCACTTAAATAAAACATGTTGGACTTTTAAGGAAGGAAAACTACTTTCCCTTTTATACAGATTTTTCCTAGTTGCTCAGGCATATGTGGCACTCGTATGTGGCCTATGAGACCATTTTGTGACTTGTATTTATCTTCTGCTGGATGTGGTGAGTGAGCCTCTGACAATATACAGCAGATACCCACAGCCGTTGTGGGAGTCAGTTTGGCTTGCATGTCTACCACGGCTATCCACCCACTGAGATAGTCCATAGATCAGTGTGGTTAGACACAGCAATATCACAGTGCAGAGGGATTAACAAATTCCCTCTCTGGTTTGCATTTAGAAAGTATAAAATATACTCAGGAAGCATAATAATGGGTTTCCAATTCTAGAAGTTGGTGAAGTCAGTTCTTTAAGGCATAGACTTTTATTTATGCAAAAGAATTTTATTAGGAACATCAGCTTTCAGGCAGAAGTAGAATAAATGAGGTTTTTAGTTTCTTTGTTAATTGACTAATAAAAAGAACCACACACAAAGTAAAACTTTTAATTATAGGAAATCTTACAGTTGTTTATGTCTACTTATTTTTTTATTTTTAATTTTTTTTTATTAAATCATAGCTGTGTACATTAATGCAATTATGGGATACAATGTGCTGGTTCCATATACAATTTGAAATATTTTCATCAAACTGGTTAACATGGCCTTTACTGCATTTTCTTAGTTATTGTGTTAAGATACTTATATTCTACTAAGTATATTTAACATGTACCCTTGTAAAATGCACCCTAGGTGTGGTACCACCAATTACCCTCCTTCCACCCAGCCTCCCCTTTCCCCTCTCTTAGTTTATATCTATTTTAAAAAGATAAAGGCTTAATAATGTGATATTATAGAAATGCTCTCAAAGAAATGAACAAGATTTCTTTTTTCTGTATGTTTTTTACATAGTACTTTTCCATAGTTTTATACATAGTACTTTATGTCAGAATACGTAAGTCTCTATCAAAGACCATTTCCCATATGTTAAGAAACCCAAGGAGATGGCTAAATGTTTCTGTGCTTTAGTTTGGCTATTTTCAAAGTAGAAGCTCATGGAAAATTAATAATTTCTAGACTAAATTTATTATAACAATGACTATAGAAGTTAGTTTAGGAAGCATGTTTCTGTCATACAGTGGGTTTTTAATGCACAGATTTTAAGAGACAAATATAATTTTTTAAAAATCCTACTTATCTCCAGTGTCTCTGCATATATTGTTGCTATACCTTAACAAGTTCACCTCTGAAAGTAATGGAATCCTAAAAACATAAATGAGGCAAACCATATCTAATGTTTGGGACTAGCAAAAAGAAAGGCTAAATTCAATGGAAAATTTCCAGTGTTCATTTTGCTGACTTCTCTGTAGCATTTGAACTATTGGAAAACTCTAATAAACAGTTGTATTTTCATCAATTCTATAGGCTTCCACTTACCATTCTGATTGCTTCTCTTTAGCCAGCTTCTCAATGTTCTCCTTCTTGCCTTACCCATAAATAACATAGGTTTCCACATTCTTTTTTTTTTTTTTTTTTGGCAGTTTTTGGCCAGGTCTGGGTTTGAACCCGTCACCTCCGGCACATAGGGCTAGTGCCCTACTCCTTTGAGCCACAGGCACTGCCTGGTTTCCATATTCTTAATCCTTTATGTCTCTCACTTGATACACACCCAGACGGTATTTCACTTGCCTTTAATGTTTCAGGTGCCGTGATAGGCTCTTGTTCTGCCACTGTGAGCTCTAACATGAATTGTTCCCCTGAGCTCCAGATCTAAGCATCTCCTAACAACTCCACTCAGATGCTCCACAGGGACCTCTCAAGTCAGCACATCTAAAAATGGCACCTCTTTTAACCCCCCTCTAATCAAACCTTGTGCTTGTATTTCTTGTTTCAGAGATTGGCATCACCATGTTCTGCATTCTGGTACATTCTTAATTCCTAATTTCTTCTTCAGCTTTACAAACAATAAGCCAAGAGATCTCATTGATGGTGCCACATTCATATCATTCAGATCCACTTCTCTCCATTTCCTTTTTCTCTTCAGGTGAGTCCCTTGAGGCAGGGAACCCTCAACAAAATAGGGAAAAAGGAAATGAGAGAAGTGGATAGACAGATAGTCTGATAGATAGTCAGCTCACTTGACTTCAGGGTGGAGCGTGGCAGGAAGGGAGACTCTGTGGGTAACCAGGGCCGGAAAATGCTGCTCCCCACATACCATTCTATATTCTGGTGTCATCCTATGACTTGGAAGTGTCTGATCAGTGCAGACTACCTTCCAGTTGATCCTTTTGCTTAAATGCAGAGAATTACGGAAAGTAGTCTGATTGTGACGCTCCTTTACCTAAGCTCTAATCAAACAGAATTATTTGGAATTCCCTACATATCTCATGCTTTTCTTCTCCTCTAAACTTTTTTATAGTCTGCACCTCTGCCTGGAACATCTTGCCATTTGCCTTTTACTGATGCAGTTTTATTTGCTGTTCAGGAATCAGGGTAGATATGATTTCTTTTGAGAAACTAACTTAGACCTTCACCTCCTACTCCCAACTCAAGACTTTGCTTTAGATGTGGCTTAGCACCGTATAATTAAACTTCAGTAAACGCTATCCTACTGTGGGAGTGAATGGTTTAATGACCTTTTTGGCTTACAGCTCTAGATAGCCAATAGCCAATCAGTCTCATCCACTTCCTATGACATGTATGTCACTGAGTGTGACAGCAGTCACTAATCCAAAGTAACAAGTAAATTACACTCAGATCTCATGTCACAGAGAATCATTTGATATATTTATAGCTAAGGATACTGATTGTTCTATATTAAACTGATGGATGCTAGATTATTAGTTCAAACAATTCCTTACTATGCTAGTTCTAAAAAAGACTGGATTTTATCCATATTATTACTCTGGTGACTTCTTAAAAATGTAGCTTAAGTGTATGTTCAAAAGTGTTTTGTTTTCCTTTTTAAAGTTGATTTTCATCCTTAAGTTGATTTTCATCTTACATTTTATTTCATTATAACAATTTCTTATGTATTGCTGTACATGGTCTCAAAGTAAAAATGTGGCATTTTTCTTGTCTCCTGTTTTGACAGTGGATAACTGAGGCTGAAAGCAAGATCTTCAACCACTGAAATGAAATTTGGTGGCTTTCCTTTTGCTGTAAAGAATTCACTG
Source organism: Otolemur garnettii (assembly GCF_000181295.1). Classification (NCBI taxonomy): domain Eukaryota; kingdom Metazoa; phylum Chordata; class Mammalia; order Primates; family Galagidae; genus Otolemur; species Otolemur garnettii. The sequence continues at coordinate 19,069,124 of NW_003852408.1, forward strand.
CATAGACAATGTATTAATATTTTCTAAAAATTCAGTTTTGATTCTAAGCATTTAAAGCAAGATGGTTTATTTTTAAACATAGTATTATTTTTTATTAACTCAATGATTTTTGTAAACTTTATTTACTCTCTTGAGTATTTGAATAGTTGATTGTCTTATAATTTCTTATTTTTTATCTTTTGGTAGAAAGTGACTATTTCTCTCATGAAGAGGGACATATCCCGAATATTTATTGATGCAAAACAAACCACTCTTACCTTACTGGTGCAAAACAATACATTTTATTATCAGCACAGATTTTGTATTTTAGGAATAAGGAAAACGTTCAGTAAGTGTCTTAGTTCAGCCTATGTTTCTATAATAGAATACCATAAACTAGGCAATTTATTTAAGATGAAAGAAATTTAATTGGCTTATCATTCTGAGGCTGGGAAGTCCAAGATCCCAAGATCAAGGGGCCATATCTGGTGTGGCACTGTTGGTGCATAATAAAATGGTAGAAGGGCCAGTGGGCACGTGAGACAGAGAGAGGAAATCAGGCTGTACTCATAAATTTATCAGGAACCCATTCCCAAGATAACTAACCCATTTTGGAGGTATAGCATTAAAACATTCCTAAGGGAAAAGCCCTTATGACCTAATCATGTAGGCCCTACCTCCCAATACTGCTACAAAGGCAGTTAAATTTCCACATGAGTTTTTGAAGAAACATGCAAACCATAGCTGTGAGGATGGCATGTGTGGGGCTTTCAGTGAAAATAATCAAATAGAGATGATTCACTAGCTAGGGAATGAATCAATAAGGTCCCCAAATAGTCAGTATTTATTCACATGTCTGGGGGTTGTTGACTATTTGAGGGGATTTAGCTGAACTATTGGCCAGAGTGAGATGAGGCATCAACATGGGTTACATTGGGCTTCCTCACACCCAGCAACCACCACAACACAATACAATGCCAGAAGTAAACAAATTAACAAACCAAAACCAAGCAAATGCATGACATTTTCATGATCTAATCATGGATATCATAAGGAGGCATTTCAACGTACTCTATGAGAGGAGGTGCTCACAAATGTCGGCTGAGGTTCTAGGGAGAGGACCCCCCTCACCACTAAGTGTCGTATTATAAGAACATGTGAGATCAGAAATACTGCAGTGGTCTCTTTGGGAAACACAATGCTTTCTTCTTTTTCTTCTCCTTTTTTTTTTTTTGTTTGTTTGTTTTGTTTTTGTTTTCGTTTTTCTTGAGATAGTGTCTCAATCTGTTGCCCCTGGCCAGAGTGCCTTGGTGTCATACCTCAAGATTGGGGGGGAGGAGGGAGCAATCCTCCTACCTCAGCCTCCCAAGTAGCTAAGACTATGGGCGTGTGCCACCATGGGGAAAATATACCAAAACCTTATAGAGAATAAAATGTCACAATATAAGGAAGGTATAATATACTGCTAAACTACTCTAATTATGGGCCAAATCACAATTAGTGATTGTACCTAAATTAGTACCTAAATTAGTACTAAATTTAGGACATACCACATAGAATAAGCTTTAATCTGTCAAGTACCATTCCTAGAAACAAGTAAGAAAACACAGCCGCCAAAGGTTCTTTGGGAGGTACATATGCTGTCCTGCCCTCTTCCCTGACCCCCCACACTTCCCAGAGACGCTCCAGATGAGTCTTCATGAGCTCTAGGTCCTCACCATCTGACCCTGAGCAGGTCACTTGACCTCTTTAGATTTCAGTTTCTTAAATGTAACATGAGGAAGTAGACTACAGTGATCTCAACCTTCTAAAAGATTTTGTGATCATGGCTTCCTTTGTAATTTACGGGAAAGCTGAAAACTGGCCATCTAGAATTCATTAAGAGATATACTTTTATATGCACAGAGGAGGGCCATTAAACATTTGACCCACATTCCTCTGTAGCTTGTCTCAAAGGTTTCTACCTGAGAAGTGGTTTATGTAACCTTCTGATCATTCCACCCAATTAGCTATTTATGTGGCACTTAATACTAGCACCTAGTTTCTTGACAAGGACAGAAAAAAATTGTATCACTTACATTTAAAAAATACGTCAGGCAGATCCTAAACAGATACTTATTTGCACATAACTTTTGTATTCTTTACTACTATGTGCATGATATACTGTAAAATCATTTCCATAGCAATAGAATTACAGTCGGTGCTTAGTGGATAAATCAAGTATCTTATAACTTCTGTGTGAACCTGGAAAGGTTCTCCAGTTTCCTTGGAAGAACTTATGTTGTTACAAATTACAGATTCTGTGCCTGCTTTTACCCATTTATGATTCTTTAGAAGGAAAGGACATAGGTAGAACACTTAAATCTCAAAATAAATACAAATATAAATTATTTTTAAATTGGGAGGTGGGCATAACACCCATTTAGTATCAACATGTATACTTTTCAATTCAGGATATTTTATCCATTGTTATTTATGGGATAAATTGTGTTAATGTTTATATTTGGACTTGTAGAAGAAAAATGTATAAGGGATGTTTTTAAAACCTATAATGTTTTAGATGTATAAATTGGTTGTATAATTTTAAGATTCCTTTGGTTTGTTAAGTATTAAGATGTAAGAGATGATCCAGGTATGCCTTAGACAAATCACACAAAGAAATCTCTATATGTACCAAGATATAAATGTTTATAAAGCAAAATCCCCATGTACTCCTTTAATGTTATTTGAAATTTCAAAATAAATTAACAGGAAAAATAAGGCAACTAAACCCCATCCCCCCAAAAAGTATTAAGATAATCTTCTTTTACATCTTTCTATCTGAATTTTTCTCATATGCCTCAAAGTTTTTAAATTAAAGTGATTGTGTTTAATTTTTGATATTTAAAAATTTTCAGTGGAAGAAAATGAGAACAAAAATTAATAAAAGAATGATTTAGTGACTTAAATTTAATGAAACATTTCCAGAAGTAACATTGTCAGCTTTATGACACCAAACTTTCTGAATCCAAAAGAAACCCTGCAGTTATTTAAAAAAAAAAAAAAGACATCTTCAATTTATTACCTTCCTCCCCCTACATGTGCAATCAGCATTACTAAGACAAATAAAAAATCATCTCTGTCATCGTATTGCATTAAGGAATTTATTTAATTGTTTTCAGTATTTTCCATAGCCTACAGTGAGTGTATCAAGTATTGTACTAAAGAAGTGTTGCAAGGTACTGAACCATGACTAATTTATTACCTGTAGAAATGCCTGAACACTTAATAAGGTGTTAATTGCATTCAGGTGACACACTGTAGTTGGAAAGATAATTTGGTGCACCTTATCTGAGCTGATGGGAGTGTGGAAAGCATTCAGGTTATACTGCAGTAGGAAGGGCGAGTTCCTGCAGCTCATCAGCAGTTGATAATGGACACTCAGCAGTCTACCTACTAAACACCATTTATTCTTTCACCATTAATGGAAAGCATTTCAGTTAATAACAAGAGAAAATAGAAATTTTGTTTTTTAATGTTTTGGCTTGCTTTCTATTAAAAAGGCATTGGTATGACTAACAAGAATATAAATTGCTTATTTAAATGCTCATTATCCCCATGAGTAAGTCAATTAGGAGCTTTATGGTATCTACCCTAAATGACACCAAGATATCAAGATAGAAAGTGAAAATTCCATGACTCATCCATTGGTCCTCAGGTTTCCAAAAATGAGGGTATGAACTAGGGTCAGTGTTGTAGCTGGGAGAACTGAGTGCAAGATCATAGAATTTTGAGTTGTTTTATTTTGCAGATTTTGGCCAGGGCTGGGCTTGAACCCACCACCTCTGGCATATAGGGCCAGCGCCCTACTCCTTTGAGCCACAGATGCTGCCCTTGAGTTGCTTTTAAGTCTGCTGTCACATATTAGCTTGCCTTGTCACAGGTGTACAACACAGTTAGAAAGCTAAGTCTTTACTCACTGTGAAAATTTCTAGTATTTTCTTAGGATTCAGGATCACATGCATTTTATTTTATACATGGATCTTATTTAATATTAACAAATGATTAGCATTTATAGGAGATCCATATGTTCTAAACCAAAATAAGTAAAATGAAATTTAAAAAGGTTTGAGTTCTACAGAATCCTTACAGGTTTCCGGATCTATGCTGGTTTAGCTTTTTTTCTTTGTATTTCAGCACCCAGAATCAAATGAATAGTTGATATTTGTGTTTTCATTAGTTTCATTTTGGCTTAATATAGGCACAGAATTGGCAAAAATGTAATAGTTATCATGTAAAAATAACAGCAGACATTTATGGAGCACAAAATTTGGTCTAAACACTGTTGTAGTTTTATCTGGGTCATTGCATTTGATTCTCATAATAGCTCTGTGAAGCAAGTACTAGTTTTAACCTCTGTTTCCCAGATGAGGAAACTAGAGGTGAATCTAGGAAGACTGTTGTTTCCTGCCTAGTACATAGAGCTTGCTAGGAACTGGAGGGGGGCCCAGTCACAAATTTTTGATGTCTTAGGATCAGATATCTTATAACTTGAGTGAGTGAAACTTGAATGAAAGTTGTCTTATTCTAGAGTACATGCCTATTGGGTATATTTTTTATTTATGAAGTCAGTTTCACTTATTTGAATTTTTTCTCCTTTGTTATACTTCAATTGCTGGATAGAATTTGGCAAGACTGTAGTGGTCCTGCAGAAATCGCATATGTGCAAATATTGATGGGATGTCTTGTGGCACAGCTACACCTGCCTGTTGAAAGACCTTGAAGACGGGCCACCTTCAGTGCTAGTTAAGCTTAGTGATTAGTACTAAAAGAAGTTGTTTTCTGATAGTACAGCTTGCAATACTGGAATTGAAGCATGACTCATTGGCTGTGACTTACTCATCTGGCTGATGCTGAATTATCTGCTCGTGAGTCATCAACGTGGTGCTTGGACAATATTGTTCAAATAATTGAACTCTAAATTAATAAAAGATTATTTTGAGAAACTGCAGGAAAACTCATTTATATTCACTATATTCACCACTTTTTGTTTTCTGCTTAAGGATGAGGTGTGGGATTTGAAAAGAGGTGAAAAACTATTAAAATTTAGGAAATTCGAAGGGTCAAATATATTCCTGAGCGAGGAATGTACAATTTATGCATATTAGTCCATTCTAACCATTTCTCCTTTCAAGCCTCCCGTATTTTTATGTGTATGATGTCTGTCTTGTGTAGGGATTAAGAATCACCCTGATAGAAAAAATAAGCAATAAAAGTTCAACAGACAGCCTGAGATGTGTAGGAAAAGGGTAGGAGGGAATGTTTAATGTGAGCAAGGAATGACATTGTATCCTTAGGAATATTTTAAATAATTAATAAGTGCACATAAGATAATACACACTCACACACACATACACACACATTAACTTCCAGGCAAGGTGGTAAAGCACCCCCATTTTTGTAACATGAATAAACTGCTATAAGACGTTCTAGAAGGGGTAGTTGATTTCTGAGTGGGTGATGTGGAAAATTTTCATCAAGAAGGTAAATCTGAGCTGGACCTTAAAATATGGGTCAATTTAGAGGCATTCTAGGTAGAAGTAATGGAATTAGGAAGGCCATCAGGGTAGCGGTGTGTAGGATTCATTAGTTGGAGAAATGAGAGTTAATTAGGACCTGCATTGCGATTATGACAGAAGGAAGCAGAGAAATGAGGTAAAGGGGAAACTCTGGATATGTCCTGCCCATGCCGTGAATGGCCCATGGTTTACAGTGGACCCTCATCTTGGAAGGTCCAAAAAGCCAGAGGTCACCCCATTCCAGGAAACTGACAACCAAACTTAGACACACACATGCAGAGAGAAATGAGAAGGCCAGTTCCTTTTTTTTTTTTTTTTCACAACTTGCATGGAAAAATATAACAGGGTAAGTAAGAAAATTAAAGTTTGGTTAACTTCTATGTTAGATAGTTAAATAGTACAAATTATCTCATCAGGCTTCATCTGTTTGTGGGCTCAAGACAAAACCACTTTGTTTTACTTGAAACCTTATCCCGCACATTTTAATGATACCAAGACCTCAAATACTTGCTGTTTCTTCTCTTTGCTAGCTCTCTTTAGAAGTCCCCACTGCCTATTTAGTGACACATCCAGCAGATGACTTTGGAGAGACTCCTGGGCTGCTGCTGTGAAGGTGAGTTTGCTCTAGCAAATCCACATCCAATTTGCCTGCCCTCCTGACTTTGCCTATGTGGCTGCCATGTGCCCATGAGTTGGCTAAGCTATCATTTGGAGGTGCCTTAGACATTGGTCACTAGTTATCAGTGGCCTGGCCTAGGCTCGGCTCTGTCCCCCTTCACCTGCCATCACCATTTTACATGACTAAACCTTCACAGGTGTTTGTGGCCCCACACCTATCCTCATTCCTGATGGAGGAAAATGTAATTCCCTACTTTGTATTTTATTTCTATGTCAGAGTTTTTTACATGTGATGGGTAAAAGCTCTTTTTATTTCTGTTTGCTTTGTTCAAAACACACACGCCCACACACACAGACTTCCTGGGGGTGCAGAGCCATCATATTGACCAAGATCAGCTCCAAACTACAGTGATCCACCGTTACTACTTTCTGTTTATTTGCTTGCCACAGTTTCACTTGCTGCAGTGGTTTCGATAACTCACAGTCAACCACAGTCTGAAAGTATTGACGGGAAAATTTCGGAAATAATCAACTTATAACTGTTAAATTGCTTGCCATTCTACATAGCATGATGAAATCTCCCACCATCCCGCTCTGACCTGTCTGGGACAGGAACCAGTCTCTCTGTCTAGTGGAAATGCACCTGCCCTCTAGTTACCTAGATGCCCTCCTAGTTACCAGGTAGATGGTCACAGGTGCACTGTGCTTGTGTTCAAGCAACCCTTACATTACTTCTTGTGGCTCCAAAGCACAAGAGTTGTGAGGCTGGTGATACAGAGGAGCCAAAAAAACCCATCACGTGCTTTCTTGAAGTGAAAAGACAAAGGTTCTTGACTTAAGAAGGAAAATAAAAAAATCATATGCTGAGGTTGCGAAGATCTATGGTAAGTATGTCATTGTAAAGAAGGAAAAAGAAATCATGGTGTTTTGCTGTCGTCCCTCAAGCTGTGAAAGATTTGGCCACAGTGTGTGAGAAGGGCTTAGATACCACAGGAAAGGCATGAAATTTGTGAATGGAAGACATGACCAGGAACATGTTCCCATTGGCAGCAATCTGGATTGATACTATCCAAGGTTTGAAGACCCCAGGGAGCGGGGGTGAAGCCTATTCCCCCCTGATAAGGGGGACCTCAGAATCTCCTCCATCTCTTTAGCCTACTGCTGAGGCCAGGTCTTCCCCAGACTTCTTTATCCAGAGTGCATTGTCTCCAGATGCCTAACCTCTATCCCTGCAACTTAGCTTCTGTTACCTGCCCCAGATTCGTCATATCACACACCCTTTATCTCAGTAGCAGCATGACCTGTTTAGAAATTAACATTAGATACTCCTCTCTGCAGCAGGGTGACCCATTTAGAAATTACCTTGCATTACCCAAAGGAACAGAGTCATTTTATCAAAAAAGATACATGCACTTGAATGTTTATAGCAGCACATTCACAACTGCAAAGATGTGGAAACCTCCCAGGTGCCCCCCAATACATGAATGGATTAATAAAATGCAGTACTACGTAGACCATTGAGAACTATTCAGACAATGAAAAGAAAATGGTGATCTAGTATCTTTTGTAACAACCTGAGTGGAATTGGAGACCATTCCTTTCAGTCAGTGGTTCTCAACCTTCCTAATGCTGTGACCCTTTAACACAGTTCCTGTGGGTCGCTACCCACAGGTTGAGAACCGTGGCTCTCAGTGAAGTATCACAGGAATAGAAAATCAAACACCACATGCACTTGATACTAAATTGGAGCTAATGCATCAACTCTGTGTGCACCATGGAAGTAAAACTCAAGGAGAACATAGCAGATGGGGGGGGGGAGAGGGGATGACTGGATTTACATCTAACTGGCACAATGCATACTACCTGGGTAAGGGCACCCTTAAAATTTTGACTCAATCTGTACAAAGTAAACTATGTAACCAAAGCTTGTGTACCGCTGTTAAATTTAGAAATAAAGAGGGAAAAAGAGCAAAGAAATAAAGAGAAACAAAAAAGAAAAAAAAAAGAAATTACCTTGCACTTTTTTCAGATTGTTTTGTGTTATTGCTGTTTTTCCTTGACTGCAGGGAGAACACTTCTAGTCTGTTCTTGGGCCAAGGTTGCATGTTTGGAAGGAATAAAAATTATCCAGTATGACAAGGTAAACAGAAATTTGAATGTCTAAGATCTGGATCCTTTTTGTCCCTAAGGAAGGTGTACAGAGTCTTTTGAAGGCTGTGATCTTGACATTCTGATAGGCAATGAAGAACCATTGCTGTAGAAAGAGGAAGAGGGAGACAGAAAGTTAAATGCACTGTTGTGGGGTAGGAAAAACAAGCCTGAGAAGGGAAATAGTGGTTTCAGATCCATAAGGACAGAGACTGAGATGACAAAGGCTTTCTGTGGGCTGAAAATACAGGGGGGACCATGAGCTGTAGCATTGGGGGTCTGGGCATCGGGGTGCGTAGCCACACTTGGCCCAGAGAAAGTAAAGCTGTTGGGCAGTAATCCCCCCAGAAGGACCACGCTTGCTGGGAAGGGCTTTTCTTGGGCCCAGAATTGCAGCTCTGGGCAGGTCGTGGAGAGCTGGAGTCCAGTCCCTGCCACATGTGGCAGCAAGTACATTGGCAGCTGCAGAGATGCCAGGATGCCTCCCTTCTAGAAAGTGAAAGTAGGATGACCTTTTTGCACTGTATAACTCCTAGAATCCTTCAAAAATTCATGGCAGAAGTGGACAGCTACTTGACTTTCTCTAAAGCTGGTAGATGAAGTCTCAACTTGGTGCAAATTTATCATTAAATATAAAGATATGTAGGATTGCTTACTTCTTTGGGGTATTAAACAATTCTCCAAGCCCCACAAAAATCAGTGGTATTTGCAAATAAATATAGTAAAGATGTTGTCTGTGGGGAGGGTGCATAAATTTCACTCCCACCCCTCATCAGGCAGGTCCAGCTCTCAGTCTTAATTTACCCAGGACCCCTGATTTAATCATAGTATCCTGCAGGAGATGGCATCATCTCCATTTGTATTGATGCCTGTCAGTTATATTAAGTGGAAATAATTAGCAGAGATTAAACTAATTGGAGGAGAAGTTTTGATGGTCTGAATTGCTAGTATAATAATCATGACAGATTAATGTAGTTGTATCTATCAGAGAATGTCTGCCAAGATATTTAAAACATAAACATTTACTCTCAGGGGACTTTCCTCCAGAACATGATTGCGAAAGTTTGGCAAGTTCTTACTCTTTTAATGCTTATCTTATATTCTACCAACCTTTTTTTTTTGACACAGAGCCTCAAGCTATCACTCTGGGTAGAACGTGCTGCCGACCTGCTTATCTTATATTCTACCAACCTTTTTTTTTTGACACAGAGCCTCAAGCTATCACTCTGGGTAGAACGTGCTGCCATGGCATCACAGCTCACAGCAACCTCCAACTCCTGGGCTCAAGTAATTCTATTGCCTCTGCCTCCCAAGTAGCTGAGACACAGGTGCCCACCATAACACCCGGCTATTTTTTGGTTCAGCTGTCATTGTTGTTTGGTGGGCCCGGGCTGGATTCGAACCCGCCAGCTCAGGTGTATGTGGCTGGCGCCTTAGCTGCTTGAGTCACAGGCGCCGAGCCCCAACCTGCTATTTTATTAGCACTACAAATAACTCTAATGTTTGAGAAACTGAAGTCTTGTTTAGAATTACCTTTAGCCTCATAATTAAATGTGAGGTATTTTCTGGCGTGACCAATACCTTTACATTATAGTATTTACTTGGCACAGTAAAATATAGGAAGGCTCCTACATTTTGTGTTGACTTCTACTCAGATTTCAGTTGGGGAGTTTTTCCTGAATCTCCTATGAATTAGTGCCCCATCATCCTGTTCAAGTTATTTTGAGGGCTCAACAATTCACAGAAATATGCAAGTCAAGGATAGGGACTGATTGGGGGGGGTATGGTTTAATTTTAGAAATATTGAGATTGAGAGTCTGGTGGGACAGCCAGGTGGAGGTTCCCAGCAGGACTCAGGAGTCAAGGTAAGTAGGAGTTTTGAATTGAAGACTGCTGAACGTGAGACAGCAAGGAGGGAGGGAGTTAAAGTGAATAGCGAAAGGGCAGGGGCAGAGCATTGGAAGGGGTGTCTTGAGGGTAGGGGCTGCTGGCACTTGAGCAGCATTGATTTCTCCTCCTCTTTGGCTTCTGTAGCCGAATTTCTGCAAGCGCAGTGGCCCCAGGAAAGGGAAACCCACCCCCTTCACATTAAACGGTGACGGCTTCTGGCAAATCAGGGGAGCAACTTGCCCGATTCCTGCCCAGGAGGAGCAGTAATCCCAGTCAGAGAGCAATTCAGGGCCGTGTTAGAGCAACACTGTCCCCTCACTTTCAAAGCAATTCTGGCTCCATATGACAAAATCCATGACCCAAAACAATAAAGCCACCTTATCGCCTCCAAACTGCCCGAACAGGCTCTATTAATTGAGAAGAAAGTAAAGAGAAGATTCAATGTCGGGAGAGCCCACCATGCAGCTTTCATATTTGAAAAGTATGGTGTACTTTAGACCCTTTTGATAGTGCTAAGTTAAAAAATTTCATACACACATATACACAAATTCATCAGCCAGCCTTGGAAATCAATCTTACCACTAAGACCAGTCAGCAACACAGGACTTCCAGAAGATTCCTCCAGCTCCCTCATAGTGTGAAGACTGGGGAGAAGGTGCTGAGTGTTGCAGTTTTGTTAAAATACTCCCTACGTGTGTGCCCCCCTTTATGGTTGATGGAGCCTGCCACTATTTCATAGCCTAAACGAAAACGTCACTGTTTATATCAGACTTACTGTGGGGCAGCCTTACTAAGATTTTGAGTTTAGGTTTCCATTGTTTTTTTGTTTTTTAAAGTACATATATCCTAAGTCCCAGAAATGGACTTACTTATAAGAGATACTCGCATACTTCTTGCAGCCCTTCCTAAGCTACAATTAAAGACTTTGTCTTTCTGGATCCATCTGCACTCAGAATCTTCACTCAGATTCTCTCAGGTGCCCCATTTGTTCGTTCTACATTCTCTTGAATACATCTGTGCTCTTCACTCGTCATGCATAGTATGTGTGGTTTTCTCAATCAGATCCTAAATTCTTTCAGAGCTAACAGACTGTAGAATCTTCCTTTTTAATAGTCCTTATAGTTTGTAACTAAGTGCTATGTCTGAGGCAAAGTTCCCTAAAGGTTAGAGTAAAACCAATCAAAGTACGTTTAGAGCACAAAAGTTTGATTTGTTTACATTCAGATTATTAGATGTTAAGCCAGTAGTGGATCTCAAGTATATTTTAAGAAATAATCTCAATATTGTAAATACAAATCTGAAACAGTATGGGAATTGTCACTGAGTGATTGGAAAGAGTCATATATACAGAGTCACTAACACCGGGCATTCCTTGCTTGTGTGTATGTGTGCGTGTGTGTAACAATGATGATCACAAATACCCAAGATTGTTGTGACTATCCTTCACTTGGCTTATAGAAATCAAAATACAGAAAAGAAAATATTATAGATCACTGACTGAAAAACTTCCACAAAGTTTTAGACATGGAAATGATAGGTAAGTTATTTTTCTTTAAGTATACTACTTGATTCGCATATATGCCAACTATGAATTTTTGTGATGACAGAGCTATTCACAGTGAGGTTCCCATCCATCTTTAAGGCAAGATTTCTGACACTTGCCATATTATTACAGTTTATTCTAACTTGAACAAAATAACGAATAACTTGGCTTTAACAAATGTATAAAGTTATTATCTGTTATGAAGCGCAGAATAGGAAGCTGGTATTTTCAAACCTCAGCCTTGAACTCCAAGATTCATCTCATAACGCTTTGTCAGAATGAACCTTTTGGAAGCCTGTTAAGTTTGTATCTATCACAACACTTCCAAATTTATACAACTCTAAGACATGAAAGCAAGATTTTAAAAGGCTGTAAAATCATTATCAAATCAAATATCAATATCAAAACCTATCATTATCTAGGATACACACTTCTTTGGCATCAAAAAACTTCAGTGGAGACAAAAGAGAACACTTACATTAACCAAAACGTGAACTTGCTTTGGAATTTCATCAGAATAAAGTTTTTGGAAAATTTTCCATTCTCTGAAAAACGATCTTTGACTTTTCTTAATCACTTTTAATTGATTAAGCCAGGAACAGGGGAAGTCACACCGGGGAGTGGTTTGTTTTGAGCTCACAGGTTACTCAAATAAGGAGTGAAAGCTTGAAATGATTCAACAAAGCCTTTATTGCAGCTCTTTTATATGAATATGGGTTTTCTCATGCCATGAAATTTCAGTCTATTTTCAACCTGTCAGTTCCACATTTCTGAGTATGTGGGATAGTTGAATTAAGTAGGGGGTGCAAGTCACTTAATATATGGGTGATACGGTGAGAGGGGCAGAATGATGGTAAACCTTTGCGGATAGGAGGAGAAGCTGCTATGAATTTGCTTATGATTTCTTTTGATCTGTAGTATTGTAGAACTACTATGTTGTTTTATAACAAATATATTTATTATATGTTTTCCTGTGGTGGTCATGTTATCACCTGTGTTTATGAAATAAGACTTTACATGTGAAGGATGTCCTTTTATAGGACCATGGACTAACTTTCTGGACACATCAAGTGAAATATCTCATTAGTGGGTGACTTTAAAAGACTTCGGGAAGCTCTTCTACCAAATATCTTTTCATAAGCAAATGGATTTCCCTTTCATATAACTTCCTGGGCTAATGTCCTAGAAGTCATCTCTAAGTTTCCGTCCGTCCTTCCTTCCCCACCCTTCTCCCACTCATCAACCTTCCTCCTATCCGTCTCCATCACCATTACTACTGTTCTAGGCCAGTCTGTGTGTCTAATCTTTTATAGACTTTTCCTATAATTTTTACCTTTTGTAATTCTTTTCATCTAACTTTCCTTCCTTCTTGTCCTTAAAGAACATGGTGCTTGACCCATACAAGATACAATATGTAACACATATCGACGCCTAAAGCTTAATTGTGGAGGGGACAACCCTTAACCCAAGCCTAGAATGGTGATCCAGTTCTAAGCTCTGTGCCCCGCCTAGTTTATATCGTCCTTCTCCCTAGTTTATGGATGCTGTATTTATTACTTTTTTGATATTTTTAAAATAACTTATCACATATAGTATTTAACTAGTCTACCTGCTATTAGATCTAATTATGCTATTTCCCTTCCCCAATTCTGAACTGTCTGTGTGATCAATACAATGTCATTTTATACAAGGTCATTCACAGGATTGCTGCTCTTAACTATCTACTCTCAAAGTCTCTCACCACAACAGGCATTCTCTATACTTCTGTATCTTCATACCTTTCTATGTTGACTGTGTTTGCAGGCTCCACCTAATCACTACATATTCTAAATAAACTCTAGTTCAAACATTACTTCAGCCTCGTCACCTCGTCTTTCCTTCGTGTCTTAAACAAATCATTCCCTCTGCTTCTGTAGTGCTTCCCACATATCTCTGCTGTGACTCTTAGCATGTGTAACTAGGTAACTTACTTACATATTTACCTCCATAGTGAGAATGAGGATGATACCAATAAAGGGGTCAGTTATTATTTGTTTTTGTAATCTAACATAATACTTAGGAAAGAAGTTCCATTTATGAGGGAAAATACAAATAAATACATATGCAAACAAATTAATAAATAGAAATAAATTAATTAATTAATACAAATACATTAATGTGAGTAATATGGATGAATACATAAATATATGAATAAATTAACTGTTGATATATTGTCTATCAACAATCAATTCCTCTAAAGATAATTAATCTTAACAATTAATCTCCTAAAGTTAGGAGATATATAGGAGAGCTATATACAGGAGCTATATATAGGAGAGCTTTTATATCAACTATTTAGAGATAAATTTCATATACAATCAACTGTATCCATTTAAATTGAACAATTTTAGGAATTTTGAACACCTATAAAATCACCACCATAAGCAAGATGCAGAACATTTCATCAGTTCCCCAAATTTCCTTTTGTGGAGCCTCTCCCTCTCTTCAGTCGCCCCAGGAAACTACTCATTTGCTTTCTGTCACTGTGTAGTGCCTTATGTTTTTGAAAATTTTAGGTAAATGGAATCATACAATGTAATGTATACTCCCTTTCATCAAGGTTCTTTAACTCAGCATAATAATTCTGAGGTTCAACCACATTGTCAAATACATCAGGAGTTCAATCTTTGTATTGTTGAGTAGTATTCCATTATGTGAATACACTATGTTTTTGTTCACTTATGTCTCTGGTGATAGATTCTTTCTTGGTTCCAGTTTTTGGTTATTATAAGCAAATAACCAAAACTAAGTAAATGCTATGAACATTTATATACAAGTCTTTGTGTGGGCATATGCTTTCATTTCTCTTGGGTAAAAAACCTGATAGTCATGTAGCTGTGTCAAACATATGGTAAAGATATGGGAGGTTTAGCAATAAAAAAAGTGTTTTTACAAAGCCTTTGCACTATTGTTTATTTCCTTCTACAGTGTTTGAGAGTGTCAGTTGCTCCACAGCCTTGTCAACACTTGGTATTAGCAGTCTCTTAAAATTAACCAGCTTAGTGGGTTTGGAGTGGCATGCCATTGTCCTTTTAATTATATTTCATCTCTAATAATGTTGAATATCTTCTTTTTAGCTGTCATCTTAGCAATTCATGTTTTTTATGGGTTAACGTTTTGGTTTTCTTTTATGAATCTTGTGTATGTGTCCTATCTAAAAAGAGAAACAAATTGCTCAATTCAGCTTCACAAAGATTTTCTCATATATTTTATATGTTTTTACTTTTTTTAGAGACAGTCTTACTCTGTCACCCAGACAGAAGTACCACGATATGATCATAGCTCACTATGGCCTTGAACTTCTGGGCTCAAGCAATACCACAACCTACACCCCACAAGGTGCATGCCACCATGCCTAGCTAATTTTTAAAAGTTTTGTAGAGATGGGTTTTGCTATGTTGCACAGCCTGGTCTTGAACTGTAGGCCTTGAGCAATTTTCCTCCCATAGTGCTAGGATTATAGGTATAAACCACTGTGTCTAGTCTTATATATTTTCTTCTGTAAGTTTTATAGCTTAGTTGTTACATTAAATTAGGATTTAATTCATTTTTATTTCTCATATGAGGTCAGGATCAAGGTTCTGTTTGTTTTTTACACAGAGATCCACTTGTTCTAGTTTATCAGAAACACTTGACTATTCCCACTACATTGCTTCAACACTTTTGTTTGAAATCAAATGATAATGCTCTCATGTTTATTGTAGCGTTATTCACAGTAGCCAAGATGTGGAATCAACCTGCGTGTCTTTCAACAGGTGAATAAAGAAAATTGGTATATATACACAATGGAATACTATTTGGTCTTAATAAAGAAGGAAAGTCTATCATCTGTGACGACACAGATGAACCTGAGTGACATTATGTTAACGGATATAAGCCAGGAACACAAGGACAAGTACCATTAGCACATTATCTCACTTATACATGAAATCTAAAAATAGGTGAGCCTACAGAAACACAGAGAAAAATGGTGGTTACCAGAGGTTGGGGAGTACAAGGATTGGGTGTACATTGGTGGTACAATGTTGGTCAAGGGATAGAAAATTTCAGTGAGATGGAAGGAATAAATTCAAGAAATCTATTGTACCTCATGGTGGCTGAAGTTAGTAATAACATGGTATATACTTAAAAATTACGAAGAAGGTGGATTTTACAAGTTCTTAGCATGAAAAAAAGTAAGTGTGTGAGGTAAAGTGCCTGTTAGTTTGCTTGATTTGCCCATTCTTAAAACATTACATTATATACCACAAATATATACAATTGTTATTGGTCAGTTTAAAAAGAAATTTTTAATTGCACTAGAAAAAGAAAAATAGAACACAGTGACTCATCTGTCTGAGGCTTTCTGGACTTTGTCTCTTCTATATTTCTAATTTTTGTCGATGCATTGTTTATGTGGCTTTATAGTAAATCTTCATATCATGTAGTTAATTCTCTCAATTTTGTTCTTTTTAAAAATTGCTTTGGCAATTTTAGGTCACCTACATTTCCATAGAACTTTCAGAATCAGCTTGTCAGTTTTGACAAAAAATCCTTCTGGAATTTGTCATCAGGATTGCATTGAATCTTTAGGTCAGTTTGGAGCTGGGATGCTCCTTTAACATTTAAATGACTCTGGAAATGGTAACAACAAATTATTGGTATTATAGAGGCTATGTGGATGAGAGAAACGTAGCAGTAAAAGTAGAAAAAGGTCTGGCAGGGATTTCATCTACTTGACTATCTCCAGAATTTGGCTTAGAGGTAGCTTCGATTAAACCTTGAAGAAAAATTTTCTCTAAAAGAACAAAAACAAAGAACTTATCTATACCTCAGATCCCAGCTCATAATAAAGTGTATTTTGCAAACTTTTCCCCCCATTCTAAAGAAAAACCACACGAGGTATCTTTTTGCAGAAAATGCCTATGCTTGTTTTAAAAATTACTGTTTTAATGTGCAAACAGCCCAGTATTTAGAACCACAGGGTACTGGGTATTGGGGAAGTACCTTCCACTTGGAACCTTATCCTTTCTGCATACTTAAGCACCTGCTGATAAGCAGACAAAGGAAGGAAGTGTTTTCATGATTTAGACAGTAACACATCAGAAGAGTTGAAACCACTTTCAAAACTACTTTGCTTGCCCCAAGAGGAGTTTTCAGAAAGCCTCAGAGGACAAATGCATAGAACTCTACCTACTTGAAATTTTTCTTTGACCTTTTGAAGAGCTTATAGTTTCCTTCATCTGCTTTTGTTTGTTAGTCACCAAGTTATTTCTGTCACTTATATGGTGTTTAGTGTGTTCATATGGACATTTTTTATTTAGAACAAAATTTTGTAAAATTTGTAGCATATATTCTTTGAAAAGTGCTACTCAAAACTGTTACTATTGGAAGAATTCAGAATGCATTTTGCCATGGCATTGAGATAATTGCTGAATGAAAAGGGCTTTTTTCCTTAGGTAAATAGATGTGATATGAAACTCTATATCTGGAAAAAAGGACTTTATGATTTATGAATTTTACTCTCTACTCTTGGAAATACTCTCTTTCTCTTGGCAAGATACTGCTTGGTACTTATTCTCAAAATGAAGGAAGTGTTCCTTAAAGAGGCTCTAACTCTTCCTGGAAAATAGAAGTTATGTAAATACTGTCTGTCAGAATTGGTTTAAATCCCTATCTATAATTCAGAAATTTCTTTCAACAACCATCGTCACAACAAATTCTGTTTTAACTACAGTAGCAGTGCTAATTCATTCAGTCAAGAACATACTTCTTAGTCCTTAGAAGGCAAATATATGCAGATGTTTGGAAAGCTTTGGTTTTAGGAATTTGTTTGGTTCTTGTGTGATCATCATCCATGAAACTGAAGACGCTCTAAGAGACTCTGAGATCAACCCTCCTCCCCAGTCACCACCAAATCAACTAACTCAATTTAAACTCAGATTGAAACAATTGGATGTCTGTCACATTGCTGGAGTTTCGCAGATTCTTGTATGATTTTTAAAATTTCAGTTATGTATGTTACATATACATGTTATATACACACAGAGAGAGAGAGAGGGAGAGAAGAGAAGGTAGGGAGGAGAGGGAGAGAAAGACTCTACTGATTTATTATGTTACTACTTTTTGTTGACTAGCCACTCTTTCACTTTCAGACTTGATAAATCATGCTTATTCATTAATACACTTAAACCAAAATTACCTAGTATCAATGCATGTCTTTTTCTAATAGTAGCATTTGAGGATACTAGGGCGTGAAAAGGTCAACAACCATAGCTGTTGCTGTCTCTGTGTCCATCTTTCCCACAGTGTCTGTCCACTCTCTACAGCCCTCTGTGGCCTCTGAAACTGTTAGGACTCATATGCCATCCAGGGAAAGAAGAAAACTCTTCTGGCTGAGAGCTTCCCACATGCCAGGTGCTCTGTTAGGCACGTCCGTCATAACATGTGAGTACGTGTTTCCCAGCGGCATATGCATCCCTGCAGGTATACAGATAATTTTTGGTAGGATGATCACATCATGGATTGTTTAGACTGGGACACTTTGTGGTATAAGGAACGCTAGTAATAATTACAAGACAAAAGAGATAAGCAGTCTAGGCAACTAAAAAATGTCATTTCCCTAATTTGAGGAGATACAGATTTATCTTTGTGGGATACTTTCTATTTATGGTAAGTGGTAATTATGATAATGATGCTGAGTTTTATTTTGAAATGTATTTAAGGGAAAAAACAATAGTATATAATGAAACAGACATCAGCTAGACTCAGTCAAATTGTGAAATATTGTCAGAAAGACTGAGGTTTGGGAAACACTCCTTTAATCACAACAAAGAGGTGGGAGATGTTAGTGTTTTTTTTCTTTTTTTAAATCATGAGGAGACTTGAAGTAGGAAAAGTCAAGAAATTTTTTTTTCTTCAGTTTTTGGCCCACGGTTGGGTTTGAACCATATGGGGCCAACGCCCTACTCCTTTGAGCCACAGGTGCTCCCCGAAAAGTCAAGAAATTTGTTCAAGATTATACAGGGAACAATTAGGTGAACTGCCATTTAAGCTCAGTACTGTTACGACTCATAAATCCATGCTTTTTTCTTAATGGGAACTCTAATTTTTATTTTTATTTTAGCCAGGATATAAGATTTTCCCCATTCCTCTTAAAATGAGAAAAACTGGACAACTTTCTGGTCCAATGTAAGGTAGACTCTATATTAATGGTTTGCTGTACTTTGATGTCTTTTTTGGCTGAAGGTGGTTGGGATTTGTGCTGATCTTGGGTTTTCCAGATCTGAAGATTCTCCCAGAATTTCCTCCATCACTGCCCCCTTTCCAGTCTTCTCTGGTATCTAATTACAGATTTTACAAGGTGCTTTCTTCCCTGCCCTGCGCAGAGGCCTGTTTTGGAACTCACATCATTTCACTTAATCCTTCTCTTATCCAAAGGCTGTGATAGAAGCCATTGACGGGTATGATGAACTGAATGTTTACGCCCCCCTATTCATATGTTGAAGCATAGTCCCCCCTCATGTGCTGGTATTTGGAACTGGGGCTTTGGGGAAGTGATTAGATCATGAAGGGGGACCCCTTAAAGTCAGTGAGAAACAAAAGCCAAAAGGTATTTGAACACAAAGGCCAAATATTTATATGTACTTACTATTTTGAGCTCATATATTAAATTTCAGTAAAGTTTATTCTTTCCTAAGCAAAATCCATATGATTGTCAAGTTCTTATTTTTTCCCTCTCATTCAAGTGGATGATCTTGCACATTTTTTGGAGCAGTGCATCCTGGTCTGGAGCCCATATTTAAGCAAATGCCTACAAAAGTCAAATGTCAAAGTTGATACCATCTTTTCTCCACCACTGCTCAACTTGTCCTGTTTCAAAACCAAACTTCCTCTTGGGTCCCTTACTAGACTCTTACTTCCTACCTGAAGAACATACTCTGAGAAGCAGTTCACAAGTAAAGCTTTGGGTGGCACCTGTGGCTCAAAGGAGTAGGCCGCCGGGCCCCATATACTGGAGGTGGTGGGTTCAAACCTGGCCCCGGCCAAAAACTGCAAAAAAAAAAAAAAAAAGGAAGAAAAAGAAAGCTTTGCCAACTTAGGTTACTAGCTGGTAACTAAGGTTACCTGATCAATAGGGGACTCTGGGGAGAGGAGGGCATTCATCATTCAGTTACTACTTCCAGCTCTTCTCTGTCCACATGGCACCCAATATAGTCATTATCTTAAGTCTAATCATTATATTTTACAAAACTAACTTTAATATGCAGCACATATTACGAAGATCAGTGGAAGGGAATATCATCTCTATGCAGCACATGTAAGTGATGTGTGTTTCAAAGTGAAATGAGAGTTAGAGATCAAGGAAATAAATGAGGATCAACTTGTTCACTGTCAGAAGTTGCTGCTTATCCAGCGGCAAATTTTACTGGTCATCTTTCCAGTATAAGCCACTACAGAGGGTGCCAGAAATGTATACACATTTTAGGAAAAGGAAAAATATATTAAAATTGTAATACTTACTGCATACTGATACCATTTGCTATCTTGCTATTGTACCTTATATCTCTTGTAATTGCAGAAGTCAAACATGACTTGAAAATTATAATTTTAAAACAGTTTTTCCTTTCTTACAATATGTATACTTTTTTCTTTTTGGTACTCTCTCTATATGAAAAATCTCGTGGACTAGACAAAGGACTGAGCCAGAATCCCTCAGTCCTTCATCCTAGGATTTCTTGAATACAGCCTACTCTCTCAGAACAGCAACATTTCTGATTTTCAGACATTCTCTTTGCCCCTTCTGAGACTCTAAAGAGGCAACAACTGCTTATATTTATTTACTTGTTTTAAATGCTTTGTCTATAAATACACCTGATGGCATGACTCACCAACTGCTAACCATCCCACACAAAGAGACAGACTTGTTCTGGGCCACAGAAATCTGGTTTTGAGGGGGTGCTGTCTGGTTTCACAGCCATGACTGACTCTCTTCATTGGAGTCTTTCAAGAAACCTCTGAATGGCTTTGCACAATGCAGTGAGATGCGGTTTTGTGCAGAACTTAGGGCAAGGGGGGAAAAAAGGAAAAAGAGAAAGAAAACTTCCCTCTAGTAAACTGGCAGAAAGACGTTTCTAAAGGTTACACACCACCCACACATTCCTTTTAAATGATCAAAGACTTGCAAGAGGTCATAGAAGGAGAAAAGAAGTGGAGAGCGAGCGGGAGCCTGGAAGATTTTCATTTTTAAAAGGAGTTCTCTGTATTGCAATTCTTGCTGAATAACTAACGATTTAGGACTCTTGTTACTCTTGTGGAAAATTTTCGGATCCAAGGAAACAAATTGAGTTGGTGAACTGGTATCTCTAAAACGAAGAATGCTTTTTTCTATCTCTAATTCCAAATTCTGCACCATTTTTCTCTATAAAATCTTCTAAGTATTCTTTTCATTATTTTTCTTAGATTTAATTTCCATGGTCCTTTTTACTTCCTGGTTTCAGCAGAATACACTAAACTTGTCATCTTGATATTTCTGGCCCATCCTCAAACAGGAAGTACTCAACATTTATAAGAAATCTGTTTTGACATGATTTTCTTACCCACTGGTAGTTTCTAAACTAAAACTTTGTCTTTTGAATTGAGTCTTGGATCAATCTTTGTAGCCTGGTTCTGGCCCTCCACTCATTTTCATCAGGTGGAGTGAAGTATTTCCTTGTCTGTATTTTCATCGTAATATTATTTTGGAACTCATAATACACACAAATTTTACTTGCTGGGATAACTGATCTGATATTGTCATCGCCTCAAGGGAAGAGACTTATCTCCTACAACTTTACATCCCTAATTCCCAGCAAACTCTCTGACAAGTAATGGATACTCAATAAACATTTGCTGAAAGAATTAACATATATATTTTTTAATTCGCAAAGCTCCAGGCATAAATCTGCGGTTTTCCTTGACACTTTCTACCAGGTGCAAGTGGCTGGAGGCCAGACCTTTTTTTGTTGTTTAATCCCTCTTTGCCGTCCGCTGCCCTGCCTTCCTTCCCAGTTTCCCTGTTGCCTGGGTCCATACACAAACAGAAGATTTCTATCACAATACAGGAGAAAAGACATTAAAAAAAATCCCTTAGCAGGTACTTTAACTTTTCAACTAAAGGGAATTTTACAACAGGTTTGTGCTTGATTCTAAAACATAGTCTCCGATTGCATAATGCATATGGTAACTTGCTCATCCCTGCTAGTATATGAGTGATACTGCTTTCTCTGTTCTTCAGTGACAGGTTCTGCTCTGCTCTTCTAGAAGCTACTGGGGGCCAAAATTATGTGTACACATTATAATAGCTGTTATCTTTGTATTTTACATTATATCATGTCTATACATTGACTACCTCTTGTAATTGCGTAAGTCAGATGTGACTTCCATTCATTTTTGTTATTGAGATATATATATATATATAATATTACAATTTTAACACATTTTTCTCCTTTCTTAAAAAGTGTATACATTTTTTGGCACCCTCTGTATATGTATATGTATATCTCAGTCAGTAGACTTTAGAATCACTAATCCTCATGAGCATTGATGAAATCTCTTTGACCTGTGTGTGTGTGTGTGTGTGTGTGTGTGTGTGTGTAATTAGAGTATAGTCTTTATGTTGGATTTAGCTTGCCAAACTTTCTATGACATCTTGGATTCAAGCTGTCTTTAGACGATCTTCTCTCTGGTCATCTTTTCAGGCTGACTCAGTTTTTACAGGAGGTGACTGGCCGTCAACAGTCCAGTAGGTCTAAATTCCTAGATTATGCTTCTTTGGTGTTTGATGCTGATTTGCTCTTGTTTCCTAGCAGGCCAACATAACTGTGTCTGATTTCATTACTCAGTTAAACAAGTATGGAGGCTGAATGCCTCTGGCATTGCCTATTTGTCATCCATACACCTGTGGCTTAGAACTCTCATGAACAGCCTACGGAATTCTGGGTATGTTGTAAATGTCAATGCAGGTGACCTTTACATTGTATGTAGACATAGTTTAAAATATCATGCAGTGAAAATTGCAATCTGGTGGGGAAAATTCTATTTTCTTTTTCTGATGTATAGCTGCCTGCTAATTTGGGTTCCAAGCAGGGAGAGGTTTCAGGGCCAATTTGTTCTGGGTATGCAGGTTTGAGATGACATCTGACCAGCCTCCATCTCTGCGTATTCCTTCAGATTTTTTAAATGCCTATGTTTAGCTGTATCTGTGCTACCAAACTTAGTAATGATGGATAAAATGGCAAAGTCAACAGGTATATGGTATTAAAAGAATTCCAATTTTAAAGTAACTTCACACATTATTTATAAAGCTTCTGCTTTCTAGTTATGTGACTTACAAAGTTAATAAAAGAAGAATATGCCTGAGTTAATACTTTCCAAATTGTTGACAACTTATGTACCACTCCTTTTCAAAAATAATTTAGGAACTATATGAGAAATGCTACCAAAATTATTTATCCAATAAAATAATGATAAAGAATTTTGTGAGAAATCCAGATTGAGTTAGCTATAGCACTGGAGTCCATAATTTCCTAGAAGACATGGAAAAGGGAAGTCCAATAGGTTCACATCATTTTCATAAGCTATAAATAAAAAACAAAAAGGTTTGTCTAGAGAAGCAATAGGAAAGTGGCGTAGATTGTAAGGGAAGACAAAAGTGGATTTCAATCCCTCTTCTGCTCTTCACTGAGAGTTTACTGTGGGCAGATTTTAACCTTCTTGAGCTGTACTCTACTTATCTGTAAAATGGGTATGATAATACCTATCTGCTCATGAGCATCTGACAAAAAAATAAAATGAAATTTAAGAAGATGTGACACATAGATTTACATAGATAAGTAAATTTACTTATCTTCTGTCATCTAGACCCTAAGATAAATGTATTGCAAAGTTTTCATACAGTGGTCACCAATCAACATTTTAGTCGGCATGTTTTCCTTATCTGCATCAAAGCTGGAATAAGAATAAAGTGAGAGTATAACATCAAAGTAGTGCTCTATTTAGTCATTTGTTTGGAGGAATTAGAGTGAGCTAATCCAGGTTGCAACTCTCTGGTATCTTAAAGGTAACACTTTGAGACAGGATAGAATCACTATTATCAATTGCATTGGGGCAACTTTTGACAAGAGGTGAAAGATTGAGACCACTAAGGTGGAGAAAGGCATCCTTTAAGTGAAATCTGTTTCACACAGAGTACTTGCTAGTTTTACTTGCATCGTACATCCATAATCGGTGAAGATATGCAAATGAGACTATTAATAGGCGTACCTTCCACCAGTAGTTCAATGTTTATCTCCTTAGCTTGGTGCTCCCACTGCTGCCAGTGGGTCTCAGCCTTGAGTCTCTACTATGTTCATGAACAAATATCTTGCAATACTTTGAGTCAGGCCATGATGTTAGTGTCTGTTGCCAATTTGAGATATTTAGTGTCCACTATAGTGCCATTCAAAGAATGTGCTCTGCCTAGTATCTTCCTGTGCTTCCAATGCTGAATATCCTTGGGAATAACTTGCTATATTCTCTTCAGGTCTCACTCCTCCAGAGTCACAGTGGGTTTGAACAAAGTTGGGAAGAATGCTGGATCTCCGGCTGAGTCATAGCATCCCATCTAGTTCCACTGTTGCTTCTCTTCCCCAGCACCCTGGCCCACTGTCTGCATCTGTGGCCTTTCCTAGATTCAGTACAACCACAGAAAAGCCATTTGGCTGCTGATGTAGTGCTGGTAGTGCAAAGAGAATCTCCATCCCATAGTTCATCAGATCACTCAGTTTTAATTCCAGCCAATGTATCCTGCCAAATTCTAATACATTGGGAAAATTGTTATACTCTAACAATCTCCTAAAATCACTTATTTTTCTTTGCTAAGGCTCAGATAATTATGTTCTTATGGAGTCTAAGATGCACAGAAGTCCATGAAGAGATATCTGGAGGGATGGATCATGCTACATCTTTAGGGAACTGAGTTCAGAGCAAAACATTGTGATTTTTTTTTTCCAGTCCACTCCTTCTCCTGCCTCACCTTATTTAGGGGATATCTGGTAGAACAAGAACTACAGAAGATTGATTAATGATGAAAAAAGAGGGGTCATGAAGGTGAATCATACAATCTGATGTAGTTAAGTGGAAGAGTGAGGGTACTAAATGCACTTTTGTGTTGGAGATTGAACAGAAGAATTGAAGAGGGTTTAAGTAGTCTGTGAATCATGTGCAACAGGGTGGCCTGGGATGCTTGTTTAAAATGCAAATTAGAGTCCTCGGTCACATCCTCTACCCCCATCCTTTACTGAATCTGGATTGGCTGGACACAGAGAATCCTTTGCTGGCTACAAAACTGCCACCCAGCTCAGGAATTTGTGGATTTTGAGATGATAGACACATGGGCACCAGTTGATAGGAAATTAAGTATACATAATAAAGAGCAGACAGTGACAGATTCTTCAAAAACAATGCATCTAGTTCAGTCTGGTAGAAACAAGAACCAAGGAGGAAGTGTGGATTGAGCAATCCCTCCCCCAAGGCTGTGGAGTACATTAGTGGAGAAAGGGCTAGGGGTTTGAAAATTTTAAACTTCCCTCTAAATTTGGTGGCAAAATGTGAGGCAGGCAGTGTGGGTCTAAAAGTTGTTAAGGGTCCAACATTAAAAATAGAGTTACCTCCTTTATTACAGCTCAGATTTTAATAAATTCTTAAGGCAACTGCTATCAAATTTTTAAATTTGAAAACCACTGGTTGGTGGGCTCCTCTGGTGGATGTGAGCCTCTGGCTGTATTAATTCCTGATGAAAGAGAGACTTCCTTCTCTTGGTTCTAAGTTTGGTCCCTAATTATTTGAGTCAAACAGTGTCATCCAAGAAGAGCAACTGTTCTGATTTCCTAGACTATCAGGACCATGCTGAGCCTCTGGGGCAGAAAGGACTTTATGTCAACTGTGTAGAAGCATCCAGTAGCCCAAGGGGCCTCTATGGAACAGAGATTCTGAAATGTGTGATAGTGACCCCCACTTACCTGTTACCTTTTTGTCTTTTAAAAAAAATTTTTTTAAATTAGATCATATTTGTGCGCATTAATTCTATCATGGGATATAGTGTGTTGTTTCCATATACAATTTGAAATACTTTCATCCAGTTGGCCAACATAGCCATCATGTCATTCTCATGATTGTTGTGTTAAGACATTTATATTCGACATTTAGAAAGATTCACATGTACCCTTATAGGAAAAATCATAGGCGTGATCCCCGCAATCACCCTCCCTTCACCCATCCTCCCCCCTCCCCTCCCCTCCCTTACCCCTTTCCCCATATTCTTGGACTTCATTTGGATTATAGCTTTCCTATGATAGTTAACAATTAGTTTCATAATAGGGTTGAGTACATTGGATACATTTTGTTCCATTCTTGAGATACTTTGCTAAGAAGAACATTTTCCAGCTCCATCCATGTAAACATGAAGGAGGTAAAGTCTCCATCTTTCTTTATGGCTGCATAGTATTCCGTGGTATACATATGCTATAATTTATTGATGGGCACTGGGGCTTCTTCCATGGCCTAGTGATTGTGAATTGGGCTGCAATGAACATTCTGGTACAGATATCTGTATTGTAGCGTGATTTTGGGCCTTCTCGATATATACCTAGCAGAGGAATTATAGGATCAAATGGCAGATCTATATTTATATCTCTAAGTGTACTCCATATGAGTTTCCAAAAGGGACGTATTAGTTTGCATTCCCACCAGCAGTGTAGATGTGTTCCCTTTTCTCCACAACCCTGCCAGCATCTGTGATTTTGGGATATAGTGATACAGGCTAAACCTACTGGTGTTAGATGATATCTCAAAGTAGTTTTGATTTTCATTTCTCTGATGAGCATTTTTTCATATGTCTGTAGGCCATACGTCTGTCTTCTTCAGAGAAGTTTCTCTTTAAGTCTCTTGCCCACCCTGAGATGGGATCACTTGTTCTCTTCTTGCTAATACATTTGAGTTCTCTGTAGATTCTGGTTATTAGACCTTTGTCGGAGCATAACCAGCAAATATCTTTTCCCATTCTGAGGGCTGTCTGCTCAGACAGCTTCTCACTGTGTTCTTGGCTGTGCAGAAGCTTTTTAATTTGAGGAGGTCCCAATAGCATATTTTTGATGTTGCTTCAATTGCCCAGGGGGTCCTCCTCATAAAATATTCACCCAGGCCAGTTTCTTCAAGAGTTTTCCCTACACTTTCTTCTAATGTTTTTATAGTTTCATGTCTTAAATTTAAGTCTTTAATCCAGTGAGAGTCTGTCTTAGTTAGTGGTGACAGGTGTGGGTCCAGTTTCAGTTTTCTGCAGGTCGCTAGCCAGTTCGTCTAGCACCATTTGTTAAATAAGGAATTTTTCCCCACTCAGTGTTTTTAATTGGCTTATCAAAGATCATATAATGGTAAGTAGCTGGGTTCATTTCTTGGTTCTCTATTTTGTTCCATACATCTACCTCTCTGTTTTTGTGCCAGTACCATGCTGGTTTGATCACAATGGATTTATAGTATAGTCTGATGTCTGGTAGCGTGATTCTTCCTGCTTTGTTTTTATTTCTGAGTAATGTCTTGGCTATTTGAGGTTTTTTCTGATTCCATATAAAATGAAGTATTATTTTTTAGAGATCTTTAAAGTATGACAATGGAACTTTAATAGGAATTGCATTAAAATTATATATTGCTTTAGGTAGTATAGACATTTTAACAATGTTAATTTTTCCCAGCCATGAGCA
>NW_003852408.1:19098100-19135687 GCF_000181295.1 Otolemur garnettii
CCCATTAAGTTGTTAACTTCTTCTCTTCCTGTTTTCTTAAGGAAGGTTTGCAGTGCTATAATTTCCCTCTAAGGACTGCCTTTGTGGTATCCCAGAGGTTCTGATAACTTGTCTCTTCATTGTTGTTTAGTTCCAAGAATTTAGTAATTTCCTTCTTGATCTCATCTCTGACCCAACTGTCATTGAGCATAAGGTTATTTAGCTTCCACGTTTTTGTTTGGGTCTGCAGATTCCTGTTGTTGCTGAGTTCAACTTTTATTCTGTGGTGGTCTGAGAAGATACAAGGAATAATTTCTATTCTTTTAAAATTGCTGAGTTAGACTTGTGACCTAAGATGTGGTCTATTTTGGAGTATGTTTCATGAGCCAATGAGTAAAATGTGTACTCAGTTTTATTAGGGTGAAATGTTCTGTAGAAGTCCATTAAATCCAAATGCTGAATGGTTAAGTTTAAATCCAAGATTTCTTTGCTAAGCTTCTTGTTGGAGGATCTATCCAGCACTGCCAAAGGGGTATTAAAATCTCCGACTATGATGGAGCTGGGAGTAATCAGGTTGCTCATGTCTGTTAGAGTGTCTCTTATAAATTGAGGTGCATTCTGTTTGGATGCATAAATATTGATAATTGAAATCTCATCATATTGAGTATTACCCTTGACAAATATAAAGTAACCATCTTTGTCTTTGCTCACTTTTGTTGGTTTAAAGCCTATTGCATTTGCGAATAAAATTGCAACGTCTGCTCTTCTCTGCTTTCCATTAGCCTGGAATACAGATGACCATCCCTTCAGCCTGAGTCTATGCTTGTCTTTCAAAGTAAGGTGAGTTTCTTGGATGCATCAGATCTCTGGACCGAGTTTTTGTATCCAGTCAGCCAGCCTGTGCCTCTTTAGAGAGCAATTTAAGCCATTCACATTTATTGAGACTATTGATAAGCCTGGTATACTTTTGGGTATTGAGTTTTTTGAAGGTCCAGTGGACATCTTTGTTCCTTTTATCACTGTGGAGATTGGAATTTGATCAAAATTTTCTGGGTGGGTTTATTTATGTTGAGGAGGATTGTGCTGGTCATTATGGAGGATATGTCTGAGGATATCCTGGAGGGCTGATTTAATTATGGCAAATTTCTTCAGCATGTGAATGTCATTAAAGTATTTAATTTCTCCATCATAAATGAGATCAGTTTAGCTGGATACAGGATTCTGGGTTGAAAGTTGTTTTGTTTTAGGAGGTAGAAGGTCAATGACCACCCTCTTCTAGCCTAAAAGGTTTCAGCAGAGAGATCTGCAATCATTCTAATATTCCTCCCCTTATAAGTTAATGTTTTCTTGCATCTAGCTGCTTTCAGGATTTTCTCTTTCATGTTAACTTTAGTGAAGTTGATTATGATATGCCTAGGGGGTGTCTTGTTCAGGTTGAGTCATACTGGGGTTCTGAAGCTGTCTGCTACCTGAATTTCAGGATCCCTTGGCATATCTAGAAAGTTCTCTTTCATAATTTCATGAAGGAGAGCCTCTGCGTTTTGTGAGGCAACTTCGTCACCTTCAGGGATTCCTATGAGGCGAATATTAGTTTTCTTCGAATTATCCAAGATCTCTCTGAGTGAGAGATCTGTCTTTGTTCTCCATCTGTCATAATCTTTGGAAGTCTGGGTGCATTCAAAGTCTTTGTCTTAGTGTCAGAGATCCTATCTTCTGCCTGGTCCATCCTCTGAATGAGGGATTCAACCATAGAATTTAGATCTTTAAGGGCTGCAACCTCTTGCTTCAGTGTATCGTAGTCTTTAGTCATTTTATCTTTGAAATCATTGAATTCCTGGCACAGCTTTTGAATAATTTGAAATTCAAGTTCCTTCCTTTCCTCCATTCTGTTGGTCTTATTTGCTATCCAGATTCTGAACTCAATTTCTGACATTGCAGACATCTGTTTATGGAATGGGTCTTCAATTGTGTCTGCCCCATCCTTCCTTGGGGGGGTTGGTCTACTCTGGTTGTTCTGATTACCAGAGTTTTTGCACTGATTCTGTCCCATGCTGAATTTGCACCTTTTGGAGACTGTCCCTAAAACCGTTCTGCCAGTGGCTTCTTCTGGTTATCTCCTGGGCTTGCACCACCAAGGCCCTGGGAAGTGGGGACAGAGGGCGGGGCGATGCAGGCTGCCCTGGCAGGAGTCAGTGGAGGTGGCGCGCCCCCCAGGCCCCAGGAGGCAAGGACAGCAGCAGCCGGCAGGGGTGAGGCAGGCCACTCTGGCAAGAGACAGTGGTGGTGTTGTGCCGGCAGGCTCCCGGCAAGAGTCAGTCACGGTGGCACGCTGCCAAGGCCCCAGGTGGCGAGGACAGCAGCCAGGGAGACAGCTGGACGCAGAATGCACTGGCCTGTGGGATCAGTCCTCATGCAGGATGCGTGGATCAAGCAGTTTTCCCAGTGAAGGACTGGGACAGGGGCCTGGTCCCGCAAGGGTGGGGGGATGTTGCTCATGGGTCTCCTCTCACTGTCTCTGCGGGCAAGGCGGGGAGGGTGGACTGGAAACTCAAAATGGCAGTGCAAGTGCCAGTTCCACTTTTCTGCCTGGTAGAGGGTATTCAGGGTCTCAGCAGGGTCCCTCCAGGGCAGTAGACCTCCCCGTTGGCAGCTCTCACACATGGAATGAGAGAATAGGTCTTCAGTTTATTGATCGCCTGTAGGAGACTCAGAGGAGCGGTTGAAGAGGAAACAAAGGAAAAGCACACCTTTCTTAGGGGAGGGGATGGACACTTTTCCTTTGGGGTGTATTAGGTACCTGTAGATTGTCTTCTAGGAGTCACCACTTGCCTCAGAAGAGGTGTCCTGCTGGCATCACTCTTCTCTCTTGGCTGGGCTCCCAGTCTTCGACTTCTTTGGGTGTTCTCTGGACTTTATCCTTTCCTCCAGATGGGAGCTTCTGTAGGAGGCTGGTACGAATTGGCCATCTTGACCCCCACCCCTTTTTGTCTTTTATCTAAACATTTTGCTTTTCTCATCCAATGAGATGATTTAATAAGAAACCTGAGCTAGCCTTTATTTGTTCTCCCAATGTTGAGATCACCAGGATTTTTATTTTCAGATTGACTACCAGGAATAAGTTTTCTTTTCTACCTATTTTGAGCTCTCTAAGATCTCTACATTTCCCTGCTTAGACATTTGCTCTACTCAGTTCTAAAATCTACTTTGGGGATGATGAAAAGCAGCTCAGCTAGTGCTTAGGAATTTGTAGCATAGCTTTATCTGAAAGAAGAGTGATGTTCCCTGACAGTTATCTGCATGGCTAGGGAACAAAAGAATTTAGTGAACGCTTGGATAACTATGTTGTTAGTTAGCAGGACTAGAGCCATTGCACATGTGTACCTATATGCATTAACTATTTATATTATTATTAGATATTTTGCTTATTTTTATTTATTTATTTATTTGTGACAGGTCTTAAGTTGTCACCCTGGGTAGAGTGCCATGGCATCACAGCTCACCACAACCTCAAATTCTTGGGCTTAAGCAATTCTTTTGCCTCAGCCTCCCAACTATAGGCACCCGCCAAACGCCCAGTTATTTTTGTTGTTGTTATTGTTATTGTTGTTTAACAGGCCTGGGCTAGATTCAAATCCACCAGCCAAGTGTATGTGGCCAGTGCCCTACCCATTGAGCCATGGGCACCACCCTAGATATTTTACTTGTAACAGGATAAACCAGTTGCCAAATACCTTAGACTAGTAAAGTGGACAATTTAGTAAATAGTAAATGGCATGCAAATATTTACATACTTAATTGGTACCTTATATTTTGCCTTTTAGAAGCATTGCATCCCAGTGGCTCCTGTGATATTTTTCATGTGCCTTTTTCATCATGGACCTTCACAAAGCCTGATATAGTAACTGAACATTGACTGAATGGGTCACTGTTCTAAGCTCATACTTGTATTGTCTTATTTAATACTTACCAAAACCATATAAAATAGGTACAACCATGTCACCATTTTATAAATAAGACTGAGAAGAAGAGCCTTGTGTGACTTGTACATGGCTAATAAGTGATAGAGCTGTAGAGGCAGCCGAGTTACCTGACCCCAGAGCTGGACGTGTCATGTCTATAATATATCTCCTTTAAGCAATTCATTCACCAGAGTAATTTTTAAAGATAAGCATATTAAAGACTGGCTATTGTTAGAGACCATCCAACAACTCCTAAAAAGACATGAGATAGTTTACATATTCCAAGAATTCATTCCACTTGACCATACATAGTGTTCAAAGAGTGCTTTGGATAAAACCTAGAGGTCTGGGTATGCCCTTCTTCCCTTGTTTATTTTTGGGGTTTGTAAGGTAGATTTTAATCTGCATTCCTCAGAATCCCTACAATGGAAAGGGAGAGGGAAGCAAGCTGTAGATGGACTTCCCTGACTTTCACATGAATGGTGTTTATCTGGCTTAAAATGTGCTCCTTGTTGAAAATGGGATTGTTCCAATAACAACAGAAAAATCAAAAGAAAAGCAAAAGAAAGTTGGAAAACCCTTAGACTGGATGGTCTTCAAGAGCTGTTCTATGGGAGCCTCCTATGACTATGAATTAGCGTGAACTGTTCATCCTTCCAGGGCAGTTATTTTCACTTTGATATAGTCCAACAAATACTTGAGTGCCCAACCTGGTGAAAGCACTAGGGTTGACACGGGAGTAATGAATTTATTCTCAAGGATCAGAGAGCCTCCCTGGGGACAGGGCATAGACAGAAGTAACATAAGAAACCAACAGAACGTACCTTAAGTAAGGTATACAGAAGGATACTTTGCACCTAGGATGTCTCCCACAACAAAACCTCCCAAACATTGAACGACAAAGTATTCAGAAGAGAATGCTGTGTTAAAGTTTCTGAGGATGAGAGAGGGGATACAAACATTTTCTTTGTGAGGGAGGAGGGTTTTGACAGGTGTAGCTGAGGAGAGAGACATTCCAGGCAAAGGGAATGCAAGACCAGAGACTCAAGAGTTTAGAAGCAAATGGAGTGATCAAGTGGGTTGACTGGCAGAAACACTAGCAATATTGAAAGCAGGGCACAGGTGAGGTAGGTTGGGGCACCTGTGCAGTGTAGCAAACAGGTGTGTGACAGTCCTGGTGATGGGCTTGCATCCTCTAGCATCAATAGGCAGAAAAATGCTTCAATTAGATTGGATTTTAGGAAGACAGATATTCTGACACTGTAAAGTGTGGTGAAAGAGATTGGAGGAAGAGAGACCAATTAAGAAATTATTTAGATTGTATACATCAGAAAGAATAAGTCCTGGAACTAGAAAATGGCAATGTGCCTTGTAATTAGAGACATTAGATTTTGATGAAAGAGGTGAGGAATATGTTTTACTGTTCATAAATCGCTAGAATTTTTTTAAAAATTTCAATTTAGTTAATAAAATTGAGTTGAATGAGTGATTCAAGGATTTAAAGATGGCTGATACGTAGATACCATCAGCAAAATTGCATGCCCATTGATTGCTATGGTTCAAAAGTTCCCTCCAAGACTCATGTAACTGTCATTGTGATGGTATTAAGAGGTGAGACCGATAAGAGGAGATTAGCCAATAGGGCTCCACCCTCGTCAATCAATGACGTTTTTTATGGGACTGGGTGAGTTATTGCAGGAGTGCATTCCTGATGAAGAGGATGAGTTTGGCCCCTTCTTCTCTTGCTTGCTTTCTCTCTCTTTACCTTCCCCATTCCACCGTGGCGTGATGCAGCACAAAGGTCCTCACTAGATGCAGGCCCTTCCACCTTGGACTTCTCTTCCTCAAGAACTGTGAGATGTCAATTGCTAATCTTTAGAAATTACCCAATCTATGGTACTCGGTTCTTGCAACACACAATGGACTAAGACACCTATTTCTGTCTCTGTATAAGGGTACCATTTATAAGTGTGCATAAGCGAATTTTCTTCTGTCACACCTTGTGGCTATCTAGAACTAGCACTGGAAACAGCTTCGGACTTATCTGACAGGAATTATTTAAGTCTATTATTAGCTGATGATATAAAATGAGTCTTTAAATATGAAGTAGTTTTCCCATTTAAGTTTTGCTACTTTTATAAATGGACCTTTCCCCCTAACATTTAACTTCGGAAATTAGATAAAAATTGAGTGCGTGTCCAAAGGAGACCAACAGTGTGAGTTTCTTTTTAGTGGTGAGGACTCTGGGCCTCCTACATTGATTTAATCCCCTTTTTATACTGACCTGGTTAATTTTATTGAAAGCATTTTTGGCACAAGTGCTGGTTGTGGTGATAATGGTGGTGGTGGTTTCCAAGGAACATTTAATCTATTGTTAAGCTAATTTTAAATAGTCAAAATTATAATGTGGAGCAGATAGTAAAATAACTCTAATCAGATCCTTCTCAGTACCATTTACAGCGGTTGTGTAACTAAGCGGAGGGTACTGAATAACTGATGTGTCAAAAGTGGCAAATCAAGGGAGAAGTCAGGGGAAGAGCTCATGTTCTTTTTAGAATTCCTAGTATCTATTTCTTGCTGTGTTTAAGAAGGAGGCTCTGTCGAGTATGTGTCTAGTTTTAATAGACATTTTGTGTCTCTGTTGGAAATTTCCTATCTACAATGTTATCTCTAAATTTCTTTGACTTTTTCCTTGGTATTTTGTGAAATATGAAATAGGCCCTTTGTAAGAGCAAATGTCAAATTAGCTCTTGACATTCCTCTCTTACAATTTTTACTAGTTTGCACGGTCTCCCTTAGGTATTAATTTTTTTCTGGAAAAATAAAACAAGTGGCTGATTCTACATCCAGCCAGTTCTTCCCTCAGTAATTCCTGTACCATATACCTATGTACAGAAACTGGTTGGGGGATAAAGTGCCACGATGCCTCACGTGAAGAGATTTTCTAAGTCTCTGAAAATATTTTCTGTGAAATATGAACTAAACTAAACCTCTGTGATTTTTGTTGGTTTCTGGACAGTCCCGTTTAAAAGTCAGCTCTACCACTGACAGCTAAGCATACACAGTAGGTGTGATATTCACCCTCCAGAAGCAGCACCCTAAGCCCCATTTCTCTCAGCCACGTTAGTGGTCACCCCTCTCTCCTTTATTCTGTACCCTTTCTTATGTGAAACTTTTCTGAAGCACGATTTTGTTCTATTGCCTCTTTGCAGCAATTGCATAATATCTTGTTATGCATCACTGTCAGCTCAGCTTTCCCAAGGGATTCACTGTTTGGGAGACAGAAGACAAAATGGTCTGGAGACAGCACTTACCGAAGTAGGCACAGGCGTTATTGATGACTGGTTAAGAATCTCTTCCAAGCAATGCTGTCTCCTGATACACACTTCAGAGAAGGGAGGTGAGCTCACATCCACATTCACGCTCCCAGTCCGCGGTCATCAGTGTACCTGAGTGCACAGCAGGGCCCCGTGACAGTGTCTTCACACTCCCCTCCTGCCTCTTCTGTGTGCGGGGCCTTCTCTTTCATTCTCTCTGTCTCTCGCATCCCGTCATTCTTAACCCTTGGCTTTTAAGCATTTTTGATGCCACACAGCCAGTTTTTTGGGACCTTGTCTAGGAAGCTAGGATGTAAATTATTCTTATGGGTTAACTATATATTTACATTAAAAAGAGATAACTTACTTGGGACTCTGCTCCAGGTCCTTGGACCCTCTGGATCATTGTGAAACTAAGTTACCATGAAAAACTCATCTCCGGAATCCCCATGTTTAACAGGAGGAGAGATCAGTAGCTACACAATACATATTTCTGTATGGAATGAATGAATGAATGAGGGAGTGAATTGTTGGAGGACCATCTCATCATTCTTCTGCTTACATTCTGTTTTTTAAATTGCACTGGAAAATCAGTGGCGGAGGAGGAGGAAACTGAGTAGAGGGAGTATGCAGCTTTTCTTGATTCATTTTCCCATATGGCCACTGTGTCACCAATGGAAATATAAGGAAATTCTGGCTTCTCAAGGGCTCCTGATTTCTATCGCTTAGATATGCAAGAGTGTCAGTAATGTTGTCTTCTGGATTTAAAGAAGCTTAGTTTTGTATAGAAAGGAGAAATAAGTCTTATTTGAAGAATTCTGATATCAATGCAAATTGAAAACCTTCTTAACACGGTGGCTGATGACGAAGATGAGAGCAATAGTCAATCTGGGATGGGTGGAATGAGAAGCCAGCCTGTGTTCAGGTGGTTTTTCCCTTTTGTCCTGCTGCTTCTACCAAGGGCAGGACGACTGAAACCCTGATGACGGGGTTAAGTCTCACAGTGGTACAGGGCTCTGTCCTCTGGACGGCATGTTCACACACATTTCTCCTTTAATTCTTGGAATAACACTGTGAGCCTTATCTCCTGCCACTCTCCCCCTCCGTGTGGCCACGTAAGTTTTCTTGCTGTTCTTGGACCACATCGGACTCCTCCTTGCCTTGAGGCCTTTGCACACATTATCCTTGTGTCTTGGAATGTTCTCTCCGCCTCTTACTGTCTCAACCCCTCTGCTTAAATGTCATTCCCCAAGGAGATGTTCTTTGATCTCCGAGATGAAGGAACTTTTTTATTTGTTCCTTTATCTTCCTGTTGATTTTTATAAGGTAGCAAATATTGTTTATTAAGTCTGTTTGTTCATCTTTCTTGCAATATAAATGGTGAGTTGCTTGAAAATAGGGATTGTAGGTAACAGCATCCACTGATGTGCTGGCACATATAAGGGTGAGGCCAAATGTTGAATGAGTTATGGCAAAGCAAGAATCTGGGTCCCTGTTTTACCAGTTGGGATAACGAGAGTCAAATTGGTTATGGATTTGCCCACATCTGTCACAGGCATTATAAGTGGCAGAAATGGTAGTGAAAGACAGAGCTTCTGTTGATAATGTAGGTGGCAGGGCATTGTCCCTTATCCTTGTGTCAACTTCACTCTCTATTATCTCTGATACAGTTGATTATTTGGGCCAGTGTCAAGGGTGGGATAAGCAGGTGGAAATGATCAGAAGTTCTGGGGAAGACTCCAGCTTGCGGCTGGGTTCTCATTTTCCTACACCTTTCTCCGTGTTGGATATCTTCTTTCCATAGACCTATTCCAGTTGGCATGACATACGCTTCAATATCCCAACCTCAGAAATTCCCACTGCTGAGTGCTAGTCACACACTGTGAAGAAGACAGTCCAGCAATTAAAAAAAAAATACAATTTGAGCTTCCAAAGCTTATTTGGGCAAAATTCCCAAGCATCACAAAGGAAGAGAAGCTTTGGTGACACCTATAGAATCCATCCTGTCTCTCTAGATCTATTTTTGTTTGCGTGCCTGAAATTACATTAAAATACCAAATCATATTATTTTTGCCATTTCCAAATCCTAATTGGTGGGTTTATATTTCATTCATTAGTGGTTGCTAAGGGTGTGAATTTTTTCTAAGTGTAGGCATTCTCCACGGCAGCTCTCAACAAATACCCTCCAGCTGAAAGTGGATGTGTCTGGCATTAAAATCACTAACATCCAGGCTGAATCAGAGCCCTGTGTTTATGGGTAGATCACCTCATCTCTCTTGCTGCCATTAATAACTTGCATTCCTGAGAGATGGAATAAGCCATCTGAATCAACCAACATGGTCCCAGCAATTTCACAGTGTTTGCTGTGGCTCTGTTGACAAATTTTCATAAGTTTTAGTAAATGCAATAACATAAATCTAATATGTCTTTAATTTTTAGCCAAAAGATCTAGACACAGACTCTTCTTTTTTGGGGGGGGGGTGTCTCATGGTTTTTATTTCTAAAAATCTCAATCTGAGACTATTTATCCAAATATCTGAAGCTTTAAGTTTCCAAGGCATTGTATATTATATTTATTATATTTTTAGAGGCTTGGAGGTTATATTTTAAGCTTAGGACTCTCTATTTAAAATCTAATTATAAAAATATATATTAAGCAATTTTAGGTATTCTACAATTATTAGATAATCTAGAAATCTTTGCAATCTCAAAAATGTAGAGCATGAGATGAAACCTAAGTAATAGGTAGGCTTTGCAACTGAAAAGAGGAGGGAATGAGGTCCAGGCTGGTGCCCTGTGACCTCAGCCATAGGAATGGCTTGTTCAGGACTCGTGGGGACGTTAGCCTGGGCTGTAGCAAATCTGAGATTGGTTGAACAGGTAAAGTGGTAACCAGATTATAGAAGGACTTGTATCAGTATCATTTATTTCAAAATATACATTATATTGAAGTATAAAATGCCTAATGAAGCTTGACTTTCATGAATTAAGTATTTTTGTTATAATTTAGTTTGGATACCTACCCATATCAGGTAACTAAATTATAACCTAAGTTGTTCCTCTGCCTAGAATGACCTGTACTTAGAGGCCCCTGTGCCTTCTGGAAATGGTGGGAGAGGTAGGCCTATAAGTGAGGAATGGGGATATATTGTAAAATCTTCAAACATCACAAGCTCATGTAACGAGGGATTTATGGATTCTATATGTATTAAAAACCCTGGAATGATACTTTCATAAAACATGAGAGCCCAGCCTGAGCAAGGAAAAGTCAGTGTCTGGAGCCTTATTTGTGTCAAGAGCACCAGGGAGCAATGGGAGATGGGTGACTATTTTGCCACTATGGACCCTACACAGTTGGCCCCTCTAACACAAATGTAGGGTATTTTGAACAAGTTGGCACCTGTGTGTTTCCCCCCAAATAAGACCTACCCACAAAATAAGCCCTAGCAGGATTTCTATGCATTTGTTAAATATAAGCCCTACCCCGATAATAAGACCTAGTGATGGGTGTGGCTATGCAAATACACCCTGCATTTCCTGGTGGAGGGGTAAGGAAGACTAGAATACCTGTTAACTGCCACAGCTTCTTTCTCCAAGCCGTTCCCACTTGCACTGTTGTGTGGGTGGTAACCGGGTCTCAGGCATCCTATTGCGCACGTGTGAAGGGCTAGGGGAAAGGAGTTCATGCAACACTAGCGCCAGCCCCACCAATAAGATGGGCTCCCCCTGTCAGGTTCCAGAAGAAGATGACTTAACTGTATTTGAATAAATGTAGATTGTTGTATTATACTTAATAAAAACAAGACAACCCAGGCAGTGCCTGTGGCACAAAGGAGTAGGGTGCCAGCCCCATATGCCAGAAGTGGCAGGTTCAAACCCAGCCTGGCCAAAAACTGACAAAAAAAAAAAAATCCCCTGAACATAAGCCCTAGTATGTCTTCTTGTGAAAAAATTAATATAAGACAGTGTCTTATTTTCAGGGAAACATGGTATTTGTATTTTGTGATGCTAAAAAACTAGTACAGATATATTTATATCTCAACCATTATTTTTTCCTTTATTCATGTCAAAGACCTTCCCTCATCAGTTGGTTAATTCATCACAGTCCCTCCCTCCTGTACTTTCAAACTCTCAGAAGTTTTAAATTTAATTTAATCTTTGAGCAAATAAATATATATTCTAATAGTCAAATAAAAATCATGACCAACATGAATATTTTCCGCCCCCCTCCCCACTCTACTACTGTCCAGTGTTATGGAAAAAAATAGCAAGCTGGGGTTCACTATAGATGAGTTGCTCTAGAACACACTGTAAGGAGATGACCCTTAGTTAAGACCTACCAAAAGAGGGTATGCAGAGAGAGAGAGGCCCAGAAGAAACGTACTGAACAAGCCTCTGAAGTAAGAATTTCCCAGGTGACAGCAATTTAAGAGAGAAAACTGTAGCTGGAACATAGCAGAGATGAGATGAGGATGAGGAGATATACCTTATCAAAGAGGTGAGGTCCCAGAGGGCAGCAGGAGCCAGGCCGGGCCGACACTGCAGGATGTGCAGAGCAGTTTGGCACACGTAGGATCCCTGTTGTAAGGAAATTACTTTGACTGCCTTCAAATCTTTGCTCAGGGCTGTGAAACTCCAGTGACATTGTCAAGCAGAAATCGTATCCTGCATAGACTTCTTCTACCTGAGAGAAAGTAAGCATCTGTTTGGGTTGCTTCTTGCATATTGATGACTTCTTTCTGACTTCGAAGGAGAAATTTTCTTATCCCCGGGGAATATCTGATGAATTTTTAGCACATTGTGATCCAATATTTACTGTTTAGTTGGCCTCTCTGCTGGGCTGGGCTCTAATTTCTCTTTGTTATTCCAAATCATTAGGAAAATGTGGTTACTAATAAATAAAAAAGCATTTTATAAATAGTGCTTTGGCCTACGTAAATAAATAACTAGTGCTCTGGAAGAATTAAGGAAAGGAAGCAGTGTCCACATGGGGGAAAGCTGAAAAGAAGAAGAGGTCACAGGAGGCAGGGAGCAGAGAGAACACTGATAATCTGGTGAAAGTAACAAAAAAAAATCAGATCTAAAGATGACCAGAATACAATGAGCACTTCAAAAATCTTTGGTAACCTAGTTCAGGGAGAGGGAATCTGAGTTTCCTGCAGAGTTGAGACAGGTAGTCACACATCCTAGTTAAATATTAAAGACACTTGGTGACATCAGATGACAACAAATCTTAGGGACACCCAGGTGGCAGGAACATGAGGTTCATAAATAGATAACTTTAACTCAAAGATAAGACTATGGCTTTTGATGTTGAAACTATATATGCAATAGCTCCAAATTTACTATATGTCTTGTCTGAACACTTTGACAGAATATCTGCTTTGTATCATAATCTATCAGTGTCCAGAAAAGCTGCAGTCTTTAACCTGTGGGCAGAGCTGATTACCCATAAGTGGGGGGGGGGGGAATCCTGAATCAGGAGGTGGAATGGTACATGGGGTATTTTTGGCTTAAACTTTAGAGTAAAACAGACTTTCCCCCATAACTGAGTAAACAGGCTATGTTTCAACGAAGACATTACAACATAATTAGTAATTATTTCTTCATGCATGGATTCTAATTTTCAAAATTATAGACATGGGAAGAACTTCCCTGACTTTGGCAGTGACTACTGGTGGCCCACTTGGTAGCCATTCTCCCCTCTGCTTTACTATCAGAGCCAGACTTTATTCGTGGCACTGATAACAGCCATCTAGCCAGGCTTTGCTGATAGGTGCAGGCAAGGAATTGTAAGGGCAGGTCATCACAAAGGCTTTGAGGGGGATGTGCAGAGGGCAGTGCCTTCCTTCTCCCTGGAACACAGATGTGCTGGCAGAGGGGCAGGTATTATTTTGTAGCCACAAAGCTTCAAGCTTCATAGCAAGGATGGCAAAGCAGAAAAATCAGAAAGGCCGTGGAACACCAGTAACCCTGTAAAACAGCGTTATAGTTGCTCTAGTTTTGGTTGCTCCTTGCATATTAACGACTGAATACAATCCCCAGCTGATGTGCTAATTACTTTGTAAGGCTCTTGCATCTAAAGAGACACAGAGAACCTAGGCCTGCCTCAATATTATTCTTGCTAAATCACGTATATCAAATATGAAATTAAAGCAGAATGCCTTGTAACATAACATGGAAGTATTTATTTCTTTGAGACTGTTTATCAGTTGAAGTCAAAACTTCAAATTAAATGCATTCAGTTCAAAATCTCAGTTCAAGATCAGCCTGAGCAAGAGTGAGAGCCTGTCTCTACTAAAACTAGAAAAATAAGTGAGCATTGTAGTGGATGCTTATAGTCCCAGCTACTGGGGAGGGTGAGGCAGGAAGATGGCCCGAGCCCAAGAGATGGAGGTTTCTGTGAGCTATGATGATGCCATGGCACTCTACCTAGGGCAATAGTTGAGACTGTTAAAAATAAAAATTAAAAATTAAAATAAAAAGTACAATAAAATGAAAAAGAATTTTTAATTTACAATAATGAGATGGTCAGCAATGATCCAGTTTATTCCGGGTTGAATCAAGTTGCTCCATTCTTTCATTCATTGATATGTATCAATTCCTATTGCTACAGTTCAGGTTAGGCTCTTTCCACTTGGATAAATGTGAAACATCCTTCTAGGTTTACACTTGCCCCCCTTATTCACTATATGTCATCTACAAATTAATTTACAGTACACTATATTTTCCCCTCTGCTTAGTAATGTTCATGAGCTCCCCACTTCTGACTTATTAAAATCTAAACTCTTTAGGCCAGAAGTTCTTGATGTGTCTACACGTAACTGTTGCTCTCTTATGCCTTCGTATCTGTGCTCAGACTCTCCCGTTCACCTCTCATAGTCCAGCTTTATAACCAACCCTATGTCAAAGCTCCCTCTTTGAACTTGGTTGGTGATCAAGGCACTTATCATAGTTCAGCTGTTTAGCTCCTTGAGGTCAGTTAATTTGGCACATCCTCCCGGGGCTCCTCACATCTCCCTGCAGTTTCATTTTAGTGTTTGTTTTTCATAGTTTACGTAAACACTGCCTTCATTAAAAGTTACAAGTTGGATGACTTGGACAGTTTTATCATTCTCCTTGCCTAACTTGCTTTTTTTAGTCCTAAGGGAAGAATCAGGTTTCCTTGCACAAGTAAAAAACAAACAGACAAAAATCCCAAACTATAATGTGATGGGCCCAGCTGAAATCTTGGTAGAATTAAACTAAATGTTTCATTTATGCAATAAAAATGTATCTTTGTTCTGTGGGTAGAACTGATTACTCATAAGTGAAAAAAAAATGAAACTTACATAAAATACATACTTTTTATTGATTTATTCAACAATGTTACTGTCATTCTTTTCACCCACATGATCTTAATTATACCCGATACTGGATTAGTCCTGCAGAGGGTTGGTAAAAAATGGGCATGCCGACATACACATTTCAAAAGGTTATATGGGGAATTGGGCTGGGGTGGTGGGTGGGGATTTTGGCCAGGTGGAGTGATGTCCTGTTAGGTCTTGAAGTTTCTTATCCAACCATATCACTTCAGAACTCCAGTAGTTACTTAATGAGATTAGCACAACTGTCTTTAACACACCACTTCACCTGGCCCTAACATCTTAGTTTCTAATACAGTTTCTAGTGTGATTAGAGTTGTAAGACGAGACTGCAACTATGTAACAACTGGTAAAAGAGACGATGAGTTAACCTGTGTTACAAACTTAGCAAGAACGGAACACAAAATATGGTACATACACATCTGCATATGGGTGCCTGTGCAGAACGATGTGTACTTGAATGAATGCAGCACATGCAGATGCAAATACATCCATGTGTACGTGCATGCATATGTGGTTTTGTCCGTATACGTGAAGAAAACCATAAACTGCGTGTGTGTGTGGGTATCACCTTGTCTTAGTAAGTTATCACTTTAACTTCACTGCCATTTGCTCTTCTGGAAGACTATCGTACCGCACGAGCTTCTTTGAATGGTTAGCTTTTGAGTCAGAAGTCTGTTAGTATTTTAAAATGACATTGCGGGTTGATTTCCCTCACGATCACCTGTTAGTGTTGTGCTCAGCTTTCTATATGACAGAAAAACACAGTCAGTTAGATTTAATTGAAAGACCTTGATATCAAGTGAACTGAAAATGTGTCCTAAAGGAAAATAATAAATTTGTGAAACAGATTTAGAATGCATGGGATTTTGTTTCCTTCACAAAATCTAGGGACCTTAAGGGTCTCTTGACTAATCAGTGGGCCAATTTGTTTATTTTTAGGGCTAACTTCATCCACTAACTTTTCTTTATCAGATTTTGCTAGTGTCTTAACTGGACCACGAACCGTATTGACCCCTCAAGTGTGCGTGGCACTTAATAGAGGGCAAAATGTGTTCTTTTGGAGACTGAACATAAAATAATCAGTGAAAGAGTTGGGCCTTTATTAAGCATTAAGGGTTTCACATAAGATTTGCTAAAATAAAGAACTATATTGGATAGGGAATTATAGAAACAACTGAGTAGCAATGCCAGACTTTGACGAGAATTCGGTGTTGGAATTGAGTGAAGAATGCCTTTTAGGGTGGAATAGATCAGTGGGAATAAACTGCAGTGCAGCATGTGGGAAGCAGGTGAGGACATGGCTCACCATGAGCTTTGGGAAAATGACTTCGGCAGCACCATATGGGATATATTAAGATGACAGGAAACTGGAGCCAGGAGACTGGATGGGAGGAACGGTCATGTCCAACAGAAAGAACACGGGACCTGGACTGGATTGGTGGCAGGGTAATTAAAAAGGGAAGAAATAGTTTAGCCC
The DNA here is from genome assembly GCF_000181295.1 of Otolemur garnettii. NCBI lineage: Eukaryota > Metazoa > Chordata > Mammalia > Primates > Galagidae > Otolemur > Otolemur garnettii. Next base: position 19,114,200 of record NW_003852408.1, read on the forward strand.
CAGGGACCTCAGACCATGGGTGATAGCCCACGTTGGAAATCTGATAAAGGCTATAGACTCTGTGCGCAGAAAGGGAGTCCACACCTGGGCACACAATTTTGCACGCGATTTCAGTAGATGACAGGCCCTGTAATGTCATCCAAGGACCCCAAGTTAGGTAATCCTCAAAGAGACTACTAGGTGCAGTGTACCTACTACTAGGTGTACCTGTAGGCCCAGGTACATGGGAGTCTGAGGCTTCAGAATCTACTGAGGCCAGGAGTTTGAGGCTGCAGCGGCACTAGGATCACATGGTTGAGCAGCCAGTGCACTCCAGCCTGGGCTACATGGTGAGAAGCCCATCCGTAAAAAACAGTTTTAATAAAATAAAAATAAAAAGCTACTCTGGAGGTTGATATACATACAGAACGTCCCCATGCAGTAGGGAGCTGAAAATGCCTCTGAGATTTTATAGACCTGGATGTTTGGGAGAACTATGGAAACAGGGATGACTGGAAGATGGGCTTGCTCAGGACAAGTGCGTTACTCTGTGCTCTCTGCCCTTGGCTGGGAGCCTTCTAATGATGCGGTTCTTGCCTTCGCCCACTCTTCTGAACCTTCTGCTGAGAGACATCTGGATTACTTTCAGCGAATGGAGATCGGATACTCCAGCTTTAGTGCACTCTAACACACATGGACATAATGCTTGTGACACAGGACTCAGGAATCTGCATATCTCACTTGTATCATATTCATATGAGTCTTGTGTATTTTAATAGCTGGAAATTAATTTCCCTCATTGGTATTCTAAACATGATGAATGTATTCAGTATTCATGTAGCTCTGATATAAAACTATATGGAAATTCTAGTACAATTTTAGCAATTAATGTCTGCCAATTATAAAGGGTTACAATTATAGCACTCACAGGGAATTATGCAGTATATGAAAAATATACAAATAATCAGAGGAATTAATTTCCGATACCCAACTATTCTGATTAATGAAGAAAATGAATCACTGAGTAATCGTAATGTGAAAAATGCTAATAAATGGTCAAGACAGAGGAGTACTTTATTTTCAGATAAACAGAAATATGAAGGCAGTTTAGAAGACTAATGAAATCATTTATAGTATCAATTAAATATGAAATATAAACCATGAATCATCGTGAAATTTTTTACTTGATAGATTTTGGGTCAACTTTGTAGTTCTAAATCAAGAGTCGTAAGAATTTGGAGGGGAAGAGGACTTCCCTTAGAAACCATTTAACCCACTGACATTTTCACTGTGCAAATGAAGACCCAAAATATAGAAAATGTTATTATTTTCTCGGGTCAAAAACTATGGTTCTCAAAAATGGTTCTCTTGTGAAGAATTAAGGTACCAAAGCTGTTCAGTGTTTTTCTTGTCCTCAATGAGGCAAAGGGTATATTTTCATGTGAATTAACTTCTCTCAGAGTAATAGGTAATGTGATAGAAGCAGTAGCTTCTGTAATCCTAACCTTCTATGTAGAATCTGTTCCTGAGGTAGACAGCTGCACCATACCTTGCCAACTAGCAACTTAATTGAAATAAAGTAATTTTATGAACCTTACTGACTTCTCTATCTATAGGAATTCTCCCTAGGAAGGAAAAGAGTCTATTGTTCCCATACCAAAGAAAAGAGTCCCCCCCTCCCAAAACATGTTACAATGTTGTAGACCTAATGTAATGGCTAATTAGAAAAAAATGGAACTCTGTTACCTTATTGCTTATTGACAAAATAAACATTATATACAATATCACAAATAAGCAATATTATATAACTACAAATCCACAAAATGGTACAAAGAACATGTCTAGGATGGTAGGTAATCTGGTCATTGGTTCTTGCTGGACTTTAAGAAGTTACCTTGTAGCCAGATGCAGTGGCTCACAGGTAATTAGGCTGTGCCTGTAATCCCAGCACTCTGGGAGGCCAAGGAGAGTAGATTGCCTGAGCTCAGGAGTTCAAGACCAGCTCTGAGCAAGAGCGAGATCCGTCTCTAAAAATAGCCAGGTGTTGTGGCGGAGTTGTTGTAGTCTCAGCTACTTGGGAGGCCGAGGCAAGAGGATCACTTGAGCTCAAGAGTTTGAGGTTGCTGTGAACTGTGACACCACAGCACTCTACCTAGGGTGACAGAGTGAGACTCCGTCTAAAAAATAATAATAATAAAGTAATAAAACGTTACCTGTCTGGGGTAGCTGTTGACATTGCCATGAGAGATCTTTGTCCTGATGCCTGGTTTCCTTTTCTTGCTGTTTGTCTTAGCCTTTTCCTAAGTTGACTCATAAAGAAGGAATCTTAGTATTTCACAGCTGGAGGAGACTCAGTAGTGTTTCCTCGGAGTGTTCTGTGACCAGCTGCATCTGAATTACCTGTGCTATTTATTAAAAAGAGAATGGCTAGGACCCTGCCCCAGACATATTCAATTTAAATTAAATTAGGGATGTGGGAAGATGGGCAGCATGATTTAAAAAGCTTCCCAGGTGATCCTTATACCCGATACAGTTTGAGGCCTCGTGACTAGAGGTTCTCATCATGTGTTCCTGGACCAGCAGAATGAACACCACGGGGCGCTGTTAGACATCAGATTTCAGACCGACTGAATCAGAAACAGTGGGGGAAAGGCCCAGTAACCTGTGTTTTAACAAGTTGTCCAGTGGATTTCAAAGTGAGCTCAAACTAGAGAACTATGGATTCCGGACAACCCCTTGAGTTGGCCTGGAAGGAAATCAAGGCCCAGGTGAGTAACTGGCTTGTTAACTATAAATACAGGTTAACAGAATGAGCAACGGAATAAATCAAAGTGGCCCTTTAGAAACCAATCCCTGACTTTTTAAAACTTGAAGTACGCCAAACACGTACCCGTATTATAACTTTCTATTTCTGGTTTGTAGGTTAAAAAGTGCAGGGATCGAGCAGTGGTGGTAAAGAAGGCATGGATTTGAATTTATTTTAATATGTTTGTATCTGCTTAAAGATCTGTGAAAAGTGTGTTCAAGACGGTTTGAAAAAATCAAAGAATTACCTTTAATGGGCCTGAAATGCTTTGCATTCACTGGAAAAAGATTCAATTTAAATCTAAAGGGCTATTTCTGGCATTGATGGCACAGCAGAACAATTTACACAGTTTGTTATTAGAAATTTGATTGTAAGATGTTCAATGTCATTCAAGTTTTGAATAGGAAGTATACTTCCTAAAGTATTTTATGATTGCCAGTTCAGACATTAGAGCTGGAAAAAGAGCTGATTTAGTTTGTAAGGTGGTGTCTTTGCCAAAACAGAAGCTGCGCTCACCTGCCCAGTGAGAGATGAAATTCTAGTCAAGCATGTGGCTGCTGGAGTTGGGAGTATCACAGTCCCATTACCCCCTTTCTGAAATGCGACTGGCATCCAACCTGCTCTGTGTAAACTTTGCCAGAGAAGGAACAGAGAACTGCGAAGCTCGTAGTGCAAATGCTGTTTTATGTACCTTGTTTCTTGTAATACTCTCAAATTTCTGAGTGTCAATGAAAAAAGGTTCCAGGGGAGAGATGGTCCAGCCTTGAGGTCCATATCCTGTCATTGATTTCTATGCAACACTCTCATCGACTTCAATGGGAGTTCCGCACTTGGATCAATGGCAGGATATGGGCCTTTACTTTTAGACGTGAAAGTGTTTTAATAGTGGTTGGCAAACTAGTGATGAATTAGGGTGAAAGATACAAAGAATTGGCTGGAAACTTTCAGACCTAGAAGCTGCCCTTAACCATTAGCAGAGTTACTATTATTGTCATCATTTTTTGCAGGTTTTTTTGGCCGGGCTGGGTTTGAACCCACCACCTCTGGCACATGGGGCTGGCGCCCTACTCTTTTGAGCCACAGGAGCCACCCAGAGTTATTTATTTTTTTTAATGCAGTGATAAATTTGCATATGCTGATGTGGGTCAGTAAGTGTTCCAGTACACTAATTATATTGCTTGAGTCTGTTCTGGGTTTCTTATAAAAGTGTGGAGAGTAAGTCCATGAGTGACCAAGCCAGTTGATTTAAATTATCCTCTGGACCAAAGTGTAACAAAAGCATTTGCTTTCCTAGCTTGACTGGAAGCTCATGGTGAGATCTACCACCAGCATCTTGTGATTCAGGACATTATCATATCCCTAAAAACTAAACTGGAAATACAGATGTTCAGGTTTTCATCACTCTCTTTGGATATAAATATGTTTGGGCAGATAAGAAAGTAAAAAATAAATATGAAAAATGAATTTTTCCTATCCCTTCTGGTAATCCATTCTACGTGTTTCGTACTCATAACCAGTAGGGATGTTTTATTTTAGCAACATACATACACACGTACATAATATAAACCTCTGTGTGTTTATACACACATTCTCTCTCTCTCTACACCTGTATATATAAAGCATTTGTGTAGAGTCTTGAGCCATATCTCTTTATATATAATACACACAGTCATGACCTATATAATGTTTCAAATTGATGACAATAGAACACATATATATATATGATGGCGGTACCATAAGTTTAGACACCATATTTTTGCTGTACCTTTTCTGTGTTCAGATATGTTTAGATACCTAAATACCACTGGGTGGCAACTGCTTTTAGGCAGTAAAGTAACACATTTTACAGGCGTTTAGCTAACAGCAATAGGGTCTATTATGTAGCCTTGAGGTACAGAGGGGGCTGCACCATCTAGATTTCTATATATACAGTCTGTGATGTTCACACAAGGAGGAAATTACTTAGCAGCGCTTTTATCAGAACATATTCCCATTGATAAGCAAGACGTGATTGTACCTATTTAGACACGTTCGTACTGTGGTGTACAAGACCCCTCCAGAGAGTATCCAGCCATATACGTCTCTGTTTGTCACATTATATGGCTGGATACTATCTGGATGGCTCTTGTATACCATAGTATGTATGCCCCCCCCCACAGGGTGCCCACAAATATATACATTTTAAGAAAAGAAAAACTATTACAATTGTAATTATATATACTGATAAAACATAAATACGAGGCATGAGAGCACCTCTTATGGCTGCAAAAGGCAAATGCAAATTGAATAGTACAAATTTAATACAGTATTTTCCTTTTTAAAAATGTGTATACATTTTTCAGCACCCTCTGTATAAGTTAAAGTAAGATTTTTTTTTTAATTTCTAAATAGTCATAAAGAATATGCAATCTCCATTTAAGTGAAAAGGTTAATTAAAAAACGTCAAGCCTCTGTCGTCTTCTAGGCCAAATCCCACGAGTCATTTGACACTTTCTTCCCTGGCCTCGTTTGCTGCTAATCATTTTGTCTTTGTAGCCCCTTTCTTCTCTGAGAAAGTTATGTTACTATTTGTGTTTATCGTGGAATTTTACTGAAGTAAAGTCTTAATTTTCCACTGTGAGCACTCCCGAGCATCCTGTGATCATAACGGGAAACGGCTTAATACTAAATCGGGAGCGAATCCCGGGCTACAATTCCCAGATTGTCCACTGGAATTACTTACTGGACGAAGCCACTGTTCTCCAGGCTTTCATGTGACGTGTCAGTTGTAAATGTTTTCTTTTCCTTCACTCTAAATAAAGATTCAGTTATAAACATCTTTTTCTTTCTGTCCTTCATCATGATCTCCTCTTGCGTGCCTATCAACTGGAGAGAGGGCCAAAAGTTCAAGGTTTTTATTTCATTTGCATCAAACTATCCCTCCCCGTAACACTCTGATGCTTAGAGCAGACTACAGTTTAAGTTATTGCTGAAGTTACACGAGTCTGCTCCTCACATCTCATCTATATTCTAAGGCATAGCACCGTGGTTATTTCTAGTGCAGATAGTTACGTTTAAAATAAACCTAATGAGGAACGACTTTTGTAGGAAGGAGTGATCTGCGATGGAATTGTATCTCGAGAGCGCAGGACTGGCACTTCTGCTCCCATCTTTCTTTTAAACCTCACGCTAAACATTGCATATTCTTACTGCCAGGGTTGTAGAGACTAGTTACGGGAAGAGTACATATGTGGGAAGGGAGGAGGAAGAAAGCCTGTGCCAGGAAAAAGCAGGAAAGAGAATATTTTTGTTAATGGAATAACTGATGAACTCATAATGACAACATTACATAAATGAGTGTACAGAATAGAGAAAAAATACTAATGTCAATCGAGACATATCAAATGTGGGCACTGCCAGATGAATGTTTTCTGTGTATTCATAACTGAATATTTCACTAGTTACTGTCAATCTGTTCTTAAATTGATTTGATTTTAAAGCAAGAATTCCTGCATAGCTCTCTGCACAGACAATGCTAGATAAGTTCTGACACAGACCTTTTCTGTAGTTTGATACAGCCAGCTTCCTATCCAGCATATTTTCTCACCTCACCCCAAAACCAAACAGGGCATTAGTACCTAGAGCAGAAAGACAAATCCAGTAATTGTTATGACATCTATTGTAGGCAAAGCCAAACAGCATTCTAAGAAAGAGAGGGTAGTAGTTGCTGTATAGGAAAAAAGCAACTATTAGTTTTTACTTTGTTATTAGCTCTTACCAACACGGTATCTTCATTTACTTTTTCAGCCTTTGTGTCAGTGTACTTAATATAGATCCCGTTACCCATACATTACATAGTTACACAATTTGACACTTCAAATAGGTTTTGAAGAAAAGAATTGAAATTTGTAATGTGTTTTGGGATTCTCTAATGAAAGAAACAAATCCAGGTAAACTACTGTGATTTCATTGATCTTTAAAATGCAAGCTTCAGAATCAATTAAACCTGTAAGCATTACAAAAATTCTTTTTTCTAAAGCATCAGACGCACCGTATACGATTTCTTTACACGCATGGCAGCACAGATATGAACTGAAAGGTTGCTAACTTAGAACCTATCTCTGTTTAAAATGTAACGAAAACAAATCTAGAAGGCATCCTTCAAAAAGTTACATGACCATGCTTTTAAATTCACTAATATAAAAAATGCTTTCATCAGCCCTCTTTTTACTACACTTTTCCCCCATCAGTGGACAATTCTAAGATTGGTTTCTTAATTGCCTTGCATATTACAGACATGGAATAAGTATTTTGTTGAATGAATGTGGACTCAGTAGCCATCCAAGTTAGTTGTTAAAGACTTTGCTAGTGTTTATTATCTGTGACATTGTAGTTTGTAGTTTGTGTTTTCTTAGCTATGTCCATGGTAAGATTAAGGTTTCTTTAGTCTTGCTTTTTTTTTTTTTTTTTCCGTATAGCTGATCAGTGAATAAAGCTTCCTTCAGGGTCATTGCAAACTCAAACCAGTGTCATTTAAAATGATAATCCAGTGAGATTAACTTCCCAAAGAAACATAACCAAATAGAGCAAGTGTGCATGGAGTGTGTTGTGTAAGGAAGAGAAAACGAACTCAGTTCTCCATTCTGAAGCTGGACAAATGCTCATAATACGACTTTGTGGATTTATGCCCTTTACGACTAACCTCAAGGTACTGTGCTCATACAAAGCAAGTTACTAGGTCCCAGTAGCTTGGGACTGTAACAGTGGGTGGCATTGGCTGAGGAAGGCCCCACCCAGTCATTTTTCTGGTGTGCAGCTGTGTCTGGGAGCACAGCTGTGCTTCGCCTGAGCCCTGCATTTACTGTGCAGCTGTAAGAGCTGCTTAGGAAATTGTTAGGGGGCAGCTGCAGAAGCTGACGGTGGTAACAACCTGCTCAGAACTAACCTGAGCAGGGCTTCAGTGGTGAATCTCAGATTCTGTGACCTCCATATTCTGAACACACACTGGTTTGTGCTCTGAAATTTGTAGGAAACAACTCAGGCTTAGCTCTCTTATGACATTGTAGGGACTTTGATTGTGGCTCTCATTTGACTCTCGAATCACAGCTTTATTAAATAGCCTCCAGATACGTTAGTCCATTTCCACGGGAATAGTCATGTCAGTAACCTGTGTGGTTCTAATTACATTTGAGGACTGAAAGCTGTCCCTTTATTAAGTGTTTTAAACAAAGTACTAGGCCACGTATCATTGAAAATTAAATCCTATACTTAATATACTACACTAAGTCTGACTTTAACCCTCCTAAATTCTCATCTAATGCTGATTTGTTTTTATAAGTTTAGTGTTTTCTGTTCACATAATGATCTTATATCTTAGCTATACCTTTCTTATATTAGCTAGCACGGTTATGTGTAAGCACTAATTTATGCTCAATACCATACTAATTTGCTAAAGAATATATATATATATATATATATATGACCATTCCCTGACTTCAAAGGCATGAAATTAAGACATTGCTCTTGACTGAAGCCCAGACTAATGATAAAATGAAAAAATACGAGAGAATAATCATCACTGCGTGTTCAAAACTGGAAAGAGGAGGTGGAAAGAGATTAGGATTTTCAACAGTAGGTCAGATTTGGGGGAAAAAACAAACTTGTGAAATTGTCCTAGGAAATGAGAACTGAGCTTCATGAGCAACAGTGTGAGGGTGAAGAAGACGTTTGGAATATACAGTAGACAGCCATGAAGTCCATGCGGGTGGGTGCACATTGAGACGTTAGAGATTCAGATCAGACAGGGAAAGAAGAAGAAGGTGGTTATAAAGACTTAAACGCCTGGTGAGTCATCCCATTCAATACTGTGGAAATTGGAAAAAGTTGTGGTTTTTTAACAAAAGAGAAAATCACCTGAAGTTAGGCAAGGTGAATTATTTACCCCCAGAACCTACCATTGGGCCGGATTCAAAGTAAATACTCAACTGAAGTTGCATACAATGTTTTTTGCTAAATCAAATCTGAGAAAGTCCAAAATGCAAGGTGAATTTAATCAGTGTATGTCAGGGTTCCAGCAAGAACAAAACGCATTCTACTGGGACTTTTGAAGAAGTATTTCAAAGATGGTACCTCTCACAGAGGTATAACCAGATTTAAGAAAACCAAAAAGATTGAGGTACCCATGGACTAATGAAAGCTGTTATTTCTGGAGACTAAGCAGTCTGGGATAGGCAATGAGAGTCAATGAGTTTAGAGCAGGGACCATGAAAAAGGAGGGGCTGGCCAGAAGCTGTTGTCTAAGTAACTGTGCTGGAAGGGGGTGACAGTGGGAAGAAATAAGAGGACTCTACATCCACCGCTCTTGTTCTGCAGAATGACCACCCACTAATCACCCTCATTAGCCAAACCCAACCAGCAGGAGAGGACAAGGGCCAGTAGGTAGTGCACGTGTGGAGGTCAGCCTCCCAGAGCACAGCGTGGGGCTGAGACAGACAGAAAGAACTAGGGGGGAATGCAGAAAGAGCACTTTGTACAAATCTTTTCTAAGACTTCTTCACCTTATTACTTAAATGTAGAGGCAAAGCTTTTATCTAAAATTGGGAAGATAAACTGTATTTATTTTCATAATTTATGTGTGGCTAATTGAAAAGCCGTATGCTTCTTTTTCATACACATAGACCAGAATCCTCTGGTTTCTAAAAATTCTCTGGTTCTCTGGGTCTTGACATACTATGTTAAGAGTGATGTGGGGTGAAGTTCTGAACAGATAAAAATATAGCAATACAAGAGAATAAACTCAGATGGCCAGTGAAAAGATGGCGAGCTATTTGACCTCATTAGTAATTATAGAAATGAATTAAGAACAAATTAATCAAAAAAAAAAGAATAAAACTGATGCGACTCTGTTTTCCTGATTAAACTGGAAGGACAGGAAGGAAGGAACATTCTCAGACCTGGTGAGGGTGTGGCCTGACAGCGTGGCCTTATGTTGGCTGTGAGAGTATAAAATTGGCACAGTCTTTCTGGACATCAATTTTGTAAATTATATAAAGAAACGTAACTAAATTCATTTCCTTTACCCTAAAAAATTCTATTTCATGAAATGTCTCATAGAGAAATAAACATGTAAATATCTATGTATGCTTCATTGTTTATTTAAAATGGGAAATATTAGAAATCATTTCCAATCTGAATGTGACTTAAAATGATGCCTCTTGTTATAGAACACTGTAAGTGATTGAGACAGTTTTAAGGGAAATTTATCAAGACAACTGGTAATTATAGTAATTCAAGTAACAAGAAAAAAATGTATTACTTAGCAGGAAAAAAAAATGGAAAACAGTGAAAGATGATAATGATGAGCCCCAAATGTTAACAGTGACAGTCTCAGAATGGGTGGTTACTGATCATCTTTTTCTTTCTACTTTCATTATATGTCCTTTTTTGTAACTTAGCCTTAGATTTTGCACATCATACTCCTTGTTTATGGCACATGATTCTTACTACTCTTTGAAAGACCTTTTCTTATTTTGTATACAGTGGGACCTCCATAGTTGACCAAGTCCTTACATTGACCACGCCCTTAAGTTGACCTAAATTTTATAGACCAGACGTGCGCCACAGGAACTCAGTGGAAGTTCCTTATGGTGCCCACCTCCATATGTCGACCAGTTTGTTATGGCCCTTTGCGTGATCAGCTCACAGAGGTTCTGCTGTATTTCCTTTATCTTAGATCCTCTCTTTCATTCCTTCCTTGCCCATGGTCAGAATTTAATGGCGTGATGTTCTTGATCTTTTCGGGGGGTGGGAGAGAATGCATGGAATTTTTTTTTATTGCTGGGAAATCGTTGAGGGTACAAGGAACCAGGTTACATTGCTTGCATTTGTTAGGTAAAGACCCTCTTATAATTGTGTTCCGCCCACAAGAGATGTGTCACACACTGTGACCTCCCCACCCCCTCCCTTCTTCCCTATCTCTGCTCCCTTATTCCCCCACCCCCACCACGTAGTAGTATTAATCGTCCTCATATCAGAATGGAGTATATTGGATTCTTGCTTCTCCGTTCTTGTGATGCTTTACTAAAAAGAAAGTGTTTCAGCTCCATCCCGATTAATAGAAAAGATGTAAAGTGATTAATAGAAAAGATGTAAAGTCATCATCCATTTTAGTGGCTGAATGGTATTCCATGTATACACATACCACAGCTTGTTAAACCATTCCTGGGTTGGGGGGCATTTAGGGTGTTTCTACAATTTGGCTGTTGTAAATTGAGCTACAATAAACAGACTAGTAGATGTCCTTGATTTTGTTTTTTCTTCTGGGTAGATGCCCAGTATTGGGATTATAGGAGAGGTTCATGACCTTTTATGTGATTGTTAAATGTGAATTGTGTTTTGTGTGCACAGATTTTCAATTTTGGTAAATGATATTCCATTATACATTTCATATTTTTCTTAATTTTTAAAAAATTCAGTGTTTTGTTTTTCAGATCCATTCACGTTGCTGTTTATATCTCATCCTTCATTTCTCACTTCAGCTTAGTGTTTCACCTTGAAACAACATGAACTATTTTCACAACCAGAAAAATAGAATAGAAAATGCTACATTGGCATTATGTAATCCTGACATTAATCCTTAACTTGAGGAAAGCTTTATATATGGAGATTTTCAAGTGCCTTTTGAGTAAGTAGGATTTTTAGGTCTAACAAATTTAGACTTTTTGTTTTCTTTGATAAATCAGGAAGCAGAATTCTAAGCTATGTCTCTTGAGTATTTTATTTTAAGGACTGAATAAGCAAACTCTATCTGAGCTATGCAGAAACGTTTACCATGGCCTAGAGGACCAGTTCTCCAACAGTTTAGTCTTTGGCACAATCTTTAACTATGTAAAAAATTACCAAAGAGCCGAAAGACCTTTTGCTCACATAAATTATGTAAAATTATTATTTCACATATCAGAAACTAAACCCAAGAATGTTTTTAAATATGAAGATACACAAATAAATTCATTAGCTGTTCAAGTGATGATATCATCATGTGTCATGAAGCTTCTGGAAAATTCCAGTCTATTAGTGACAGATTGGGAATGAAAAGAGCAGTTAATAGCTTAGTATTATTGTGAATATAATTTTCATCCCAGTATCTCCCTTAAAAGATCTTGGGGACCCCAAGGGTCCTTGGTTCGTGTTTTGAGGAATGCAGTTTTTCACTCTCCTGCATGGACAGGACTTTCAGGAGCTTCTGATTCAGAGCACTGAAATGGTGCGTCCAACAGCAGGATCTCACCCAGCCAGTTTCCTCTCAGGATTAGAATATTGTCACCACCTTAATTATGTAATGTCAGCCATCCACTTCCTTTTGCATTTGCATATTTTTTTAAATTATTGGACAAAACAGAATTTGAAAAAATGATTAATGCATTTTCTTTTTTTTATTTTTGTTAAATCATATTTGTGCACATTAATACTATCATGGGATACAGTGTGTTGTTTCCATATACAATTTGAAATACTTTCATCCAATTGGTCAACATAGCCATCACGTCATTCTCATAATTGTTGTGTTAAGACATCTATATTCGACATTTAGAAAGATTCACATGTACCCTTATAGGATGAATCATAGGCATGATCCCAGAATGCATTTTCTTATTCAAAAATCAGGAAGCTGTGGGTGACATATGTTTTTCTTTTCTTTCTGTGTATTTTGTTAGCTTATGATATGAAACATATAATGAAGTCCTAAAAATGAAATCATTTTTCCTGATACTGTAACCCATTGTCCTTATTAAAACAATAGCAGCATATGGAATCCAATTCCCAAGTAATCGGAGCTCTGGACGTTTCATCTGGCTTCTTCAATAGGCTAATCAGTGGTACCAAGTAGATAAACTTAACAACACCCAGCAAGGCAAGACTCCAGTCCTGAGATGTGGAGTGCAAACTGTCTTCCTGTGTTGGTGCTGTGTGCCGGTCTGGTTCTAAGACACCGGGGGAAAATGAAGCTTCTAAGCCAGCAGTTCTCAACCTGTGGGTCGTGACCCCTTTTTAACAATGAAAATACATTGTGGCCCTAGGAAGGTTGAGAACCACTGTAAAATCTAAGCTATCCATAGGCATTAGTGACTGCCTACAGAATTCAGAGACCTGTGGGTAAAATTACCCATTAGGGAAAGAGGCCATAGAAAAAATGGAAAGACAAGCCTGTCTGGAAGAGATAGGCCTTCTTGAGTAGATGCAGGTGGGACAAAGAGAAAACACCTCAAAAGGCTGTTTCAGAGGTGCTTAATGAAAATGCTGAGAAACCATAGCAGTTTAGAAACACAGGTCACCCATGAATAAAACTGCCTCCCAAAATCTGTTTTGAAGTCCTCCACTACCCCTTTCTCTTCTTCCATTGCCCTATTCCAGTCACAGAACAAAAGATTTCCTAAGAAACTTGCTCAGCCATTCATCATGACTGTAACAATAGCCATCATTATGTTTGGCCCTTGCTGTGTGTCGGGTTCAGAGCCAGGTATGTATGTGAATTATGTGAATTCTCAGAACAATTACATGAGGTGGGTTCTACTATTTCCTCCATTTCACACATGGAAAAAATTGAAGCACAGAGAGTTTGAGTAATTTAGTAAAGGTCACACAGCCAGAGATATTATCTAAACCCAGTGAGAGTGGCCCTCATCACAAATTCTCAAAACTGCAGATGCTGGCGTGGATGTGGAGAGAAGGGAACACTTTTACCCTGCTGGTGGGACTGCAAACTAATACAACCTTTTTGGAAGGCAGTATGGAGAACCCTCAAAGAACTCAAGTTAGACTTCCCATTTGATCCTGCAATCTCATTGCTGGGCATCTACCCAGAAGAAAAAACATCCTTTTACCACAGGGACACTTGCATTAGACTGTTTATTGCAGCTCAATTTACAATCGCCAAAATGTGGAAACAACCTAAATGCCCACCAACCCAGGAATGGATTAACAAGCTGTGGTATATGTACACCATGGAATATTGTTCAGCCACTAAAAAAGATGGAGACTTGACATCATTTGTATTAACCTGGATGTAAGTGGAACACATTATTCTCAGTAAAGCATCACAAGAATGGACAAATAAGAATCAAATGTACTCAGTTCTGACATGAGGACAATTAAGGTCCTAGCACACAGCGCGGGGTGGGGGATGGGGAGCACTGAGAAAGGGAAGGAGGGAGGGGGGTGGGACAAGGGGTGTGGTACACCTTTTGAGGGTGGGACACAAAAGAGGGTCCTTATCTAACAAAAGCAATCAATGTAACCACAACTTGGTTCTGTGTACCTTCAGTGAATCCCCAACAACAAAAAAAAGGTCACACAAGCAGAAAGTGAGATGCTAGAGATTTAGTATACTAGCAGAAGAGTTTTTGTCTTCAAAGAAGACCATATACAGAAGGCAATATGTTAGCCAAAAGAATAACTTTCTAACAGTAGAGTTTGAAGTCCTTCAGCCTCCTGAGCTAGGACAAAGATGGATTTGTTAACAGTGAAGAAAGTGGCTTCCTCTGGTCACTTCAAATCACAGACCCTTTACCAACCTGGAGTTTGCACTACCAGGAAATATCATCACTTTTACTCTGGGACACAGATGAAGAAACATTTTCTAAATACATTTTGTAAAATATGTTTTAAACTAGAAATGGAAATTCCTTTGCTGCGCTGGGATTCAGAGAGTCCAGAACAATAAAGTCAGAGTGGTAACTGTAATCTCTCAGGAGAGGTTATTGAATAGCTTTAAATTCTTATTTGCTTACAATTGTCCTGATTCTATTGTACTTTCACATGTAACATGCATAGCTTGTGTTTCAGCAAGCACTGCCTAAGAAAAAGATGGCTCTTTGAAGTGTGAACTCTCTCTGGCAGAAAACAACACTATGACCGTGGAATAAAGAGGATTATTAAGCACTGAAACACCCTTGGAGGCAGGCAAAGATCCAACGCATGGCGTGCTTGCGCCACCTTGTGGAACGATATATATTGGCATGTCTTTTTTTGGCAGCTAAAGCAATTTTTTCACATTTAAATTTTGTTTAAAAGAATTAGATTAGCAATATAATTTTTAAGGCAGATGCCAATTATTCTGTTTCCTTAGTGATTAAATTATAATTAAGATACATTTATAATGCCATAAAGTACTATATGCTTATGTGTTTTGTTTTGGTGATTTAAATATGACTTGTTATTTTAAAAATATTAATAAGAAGGTAATCTTTTTTCCCTGCTCTTTTCCTAACTTACAAAGCAGATATTAATTCAGGTATAATTTGGGACACTGCAAATATAAATTATTTCATGCATAAGCTTTTATTCTATGTTCAGTGAATAATGCATATTGTGATCAGTACCCAGGGTTCTATTTTGTTCTAATATGCATTTTAAAAATTAATGAGTATATGTGTAAGAGTGCTATATAATATCAGAATAGGGGCACGTAACAAGAAGGCAAAGTGTTAACTGACTGATGGAACTCTAAAATTTAAAGAAAGCCCAAGTCATATGTTTCTATTAATTTTGCTTCATTTTGGTCAGACTGAAAATTTATAGTTTAGGTAAATAATTACATATTCAGGCAATTTCACTATGCCACCTGCTTCTGAATTTGAAATTTTTCATTTAGATTAAAGGGATAAAATTCTGTCACACTACATTCCAATTCAAATGAAGAAAGGACTGCTTTTCTCCTTTCTTTAATATATTTAACCCATTTTATATGGAACTCCTACAAGCAGTGAATGCTCCTGAGACTGAGAGCTATTATATTCTAATCAGATAACTTTTTATAGACAATTAGACATTAGAGATAAAAATAAATTGATAACATATTATTTGTTCATGATTAAAGTACCCGTATTTAAATGACAATAGAGAGGTTTTCTATAATCACATCATGGTAGAAAGTCTTTAATACGATTGTACTATCAGATGTGATTTGGTTAATAAATAAATCATAATTAACTCTAGATTATTTTTTAAATGAATTACCATGGCCTCTCTTTCATCTTAGGCTAGATTTATCCTTAGGTATCCTCTCTTTACCTTGTTCAGGCAGCTTTCCCTTCAGAAAACCCGAAGGCTATTACAGTATAGCCTGCCCCCAAATAAAAGTAATATAAAAACAATAATAATAATGTGCTTGAGTGTGAAAATAGCAAGACTATGAGGACTCCTTGCTGTTCTAAATTTTGAATAATTCATACCATCAGAAGAAATCTGGTTTTTTGTTGTGTTTTTTTTTTAAAGCTGTCTCGGAATGAGCAGGCCTGGGTTTGAATCCTAGCTCCAAAATGTACTAGCTCATTTTGGGAAAATATTTAACCTTTTGTTTTTCCTCATAACTCATAGCAATATGGACACGGCAGGACTGCTGAGAGGAAAGAACGAAATAGCATCAGTAAAATAATGATGCACGTAAGGGAAGCCGAAGAGGAGGTAAAGAACACAGAGTGAGCATTGAATCTTTCCCTTAAATAGAACACAAGACGCAGACAGACTAGAATGGAAGGGCTACAAGCTTCCACTCAATGAAATCTGCGGATTAAAATAGAAAGGCAAGTTAACTTGTACTGAGACTTAATGGAGGTAGACAGTAGATTTTGAAGATGTTCAATAAATTTAACAAATAGTTTATCTCGTTGATGGCCCTTTCATTTTACAATATAGTCATAGAATTTATTCTCCTTGGAAGCCCTGAGTGCTTTTGCTGAAATCCAGTGCCTAAGCTAGACACCTAAAAATCTACCTCAATTTCACACTCTTCTTTACAGCCTGGCGGAAAGCAAATCTGGGCAGTTATGTCTCCCAAACGGTCCTGAAAATTTTCTAGTTCTCTTACTTCCCTTGGTGTGTTCTTGTCCAGGTCCCCTTCATCTTTAGCCTGCTTCTAACTGGCCAGTTTGTGTTTTCACTGAACAGCCAGGGTTTCTGTGCCTGCTTTCTTCCCCCAACTTAAAATTAGCCTCTAGCTTCTCTTTTATCAAAGTGTCATTATTCCTTGTTCCTCCCTCCAAGGCACTACATGGTCCATCCCCAGCTGACTTCTGGGACCCTATCTCAGGCCGCCGGTGCCCTGTTCCTTGATGCCTTTCCCACCAGCTCCTCCCAGGCCCTGCTCTGTTGCTGCTGATCTCTTCCTCGCTCACAGTTGTAGACCTTTTGCACCCTACATCTTTTTCATGTTTTACGTCACTTCCTCAGGGAGGCCTCTGACACCCACCAGCCCACAGCAAATCTAAAAGAGTCTTTCCTTCCTTACTCCTTCTCTATCTTAGAAAGAGCATCCCTTCTGCACCAAGAACTACTCTAGACCCAAGATAAATTAGTATCTCTAATCTCAAGTGCTCTTGTTCTAGTACAGAAAATAAATAATTAAACTGTGTTAGTATGACGGAAGGCGGCAAGCGCTTTGGAGAAAAATAAAGCAGAGAATGGAGCCATGGAGTTGCAGGGGAAAAATTCTATTTTAAGTAGTGTGGTGAGAAAAGTCCTCACTCAGGTGATGACACTCATAGAAAAGACCTGAGGGAACCAGTGGCTGAGTCCTGCAGATAGGAAGGGAAAGGTCGGTGCAGACCGAGGAGGAGCAAATACAAAGGCCCTGAGGTGGGAGCACTCCCGGAAAGTTGGGGAAGGGAGGGGAGGAGGGCAGCCCATCGGAGGGGGTTCAGCGCCAACAATAATTAATCCTTTTTTGTTGTCCTATCTTTCTTTCTGATTGATCTCGGAGAGGAGTGATTTCTCTCTGAGAAGTCATTTTATTCTCTGATGGATCCAATATGAAAAGCACTCGGCATGATGCCTCACACACAGTAGTGAATAAAATTGATGAATGAATGTGTTTCAGCCTAGGGATGTTGAGAGAAAATGACTCAACTAGAATGTAAGCTGTTTATTGCAGCTGCTCTTGGGTTTTTGTGCTCCTGTGGAAAGATGTTAACGTAGGGAACGGGATGCTGGCTGAGTGTGCAGCCGTGCTCAACTCATGGGCAGGGCCTTCCAGAAACAGTTACAGGAAGGGAGCTTGGCTGTGGGCCATCAAATAATAATAAAGGAAATTGCATGATCTCAAGAGATATTTTTCCGAGTAATTGCAGATATAGTGATGAATTACTCCTCTCCACCTCAGAGTTATTGCCGTCTGTAGGATGAGGGTGGGCACTTAGAGTCAGTGCTCTTTGCCACAAGCCTGGGCTAAAGATTAGCTGGCACTTCCTGATCCTGGGGTCCTCCCTCTGCTAAATCCTGCTCTGGGAACACATTTCCATAACATTAAGCTAACACACGGCTGAGTGGGCAATGTGTTTCTCTGCCTTAGTTATCTTCTTCCTTCTGTGGACACAAGCTGATCATCAGGGTCTCATTTACCAAGTGGCCGGTCTTTATACGATATTGTTTTCTAGCCCTTCATGAAAATCTCAGAACCAAGGCCTTAAGGAAGGCAAGATTTTCTGGCCATTTAAAAATGGGTTATCTCTTGGGGGGTAGGAAAAATTACAAGAGGGACTTTACGTCACAAATGCAATCAGGGTAACCTAATTCTTTGTACCCTCAATGAACCCCAAACAATAAAGATAAATAAATAAGTAAATGGGTTATCCACTAACATAAGGCCAACAAATCTGTCATGTGGGACAAAAATCTAACGGTTTGCCTGAGGATGCTCATAAGGATGACCCAGTGCTTATTTGATGAATTATCTAATACAAGAAGTGGATTAATCCCACCATTTGTCAATGAATTGTCATGATTGGGGTAATAGCTACAAGAAGCCATCTCTCTTTTGCCATTTAGGTTTTGAGTAGATAGGAAGACACCTTCCTAATTTCTCAGGAGTAGAAATCCAAATATTAACACTCTTCTTCTCAAACTTGACAGTCCTTATCAATTCTCCAAGCGTTTCTCCTGCCATCTGTCTTAGTCTCTCTTCTTTTCCTTGGCTCTCCAGCCTGCCACCCCGGACATTCTTTCCCCTTTACCCAAGATTTACCTGGTGGGAGTTTGTTCATCCCCGTAGTTTTAGCCATCGTCTCTACTTCCAGGTCTCCTAAAAGCTGTGTCATCAGCCCCCCTTTCTCTCCGAAGTCACAGGCCTCTGTTTCCAGAGGGGTGCCTAATATACGTGTTTTCACCAATTTCTTACTTTTAGGGACTTCAATCTCAACCTGTCCCTGCCAATTTACCTTTCTCTCTATCATCTTTCTTGCAGTTTTTACTTTCATTTAATGATATTGTTATCAAATGCAGAAAACAAACGAACAGAAATTGTCATAGCGTCACTCTTCTCCCTGCACACACTCAGCATCTGTTAAGTCAACAAATATCAAACACTAGCTGTCTGCCAGTGACTCAGGGGAGCCTGGGGATAAAAAGCTGTGAGCAAAACCTGCCTCTCGGGGTTCACCTCCATTCTCCTCACTAAGTTCCATATGAAGGTACAGAGCGTCCCTCGTCTCCGTCCTCATCGCAGTTGCTGGGCTTTAGATCTCAACGTTTCCTGCTCTGATAGTGAATGACAAACCCACTTGGTTTCAGTGTCTCCACTGGTTTTCCCTCCAATCTGTCTACGTGGCCAACAGAGTCCTCGCATGTAAACACAAGTGAGTGCGCAATACTGCTTGATATTTGGTTAAGTGTCTCTGTTGGGTCTCCCAGTTGACGGGGAAGGGGTGTACTACTTAGTAAGACACGTTTGCCATTTGTACGTCCCTCTCCCCTTCTCCGTGCCAGGCCTCCTGTTCCAGGCCCATGGAGCTTTGCCCCACAGCCTGTCGGGAAAACCACCTGTACTTTCAGGTTTGGTGAACTTCTTAACATTGAGTAACTTGATTGATCACGTATTGATCTTTCTTTGAAGCCTTCCCTGGCCTCCTCTGCTTCCGGGTGCTGCCTAGAATGGTTTCATGGACATATGACATTACTTTGGGGGCTATGTGTGACCCCAACCCACAGCCCATTGTTTACGATTTCCAGTTTTAGTTCCTTTCAAATGAAGCAGGAGGTGAGAGCACTTTTGCAAAATTTCAGTTGTAGAATCCGTATAGATGTTTGTGCTTTTCCTGTCTTTTTTTCATGGTCTTTCTCTTCTAGTAGGATCTTTCTTTCCTCTTTCTAAGACAATCAACCTAACTGTTTTTTCCCTAAATGCAAATCTTTAGTATAGGAACAGAGTTGTACAAGTGTTGCAAAAATAAAAGCTCAGAACATGTTTGTTACCCCAGAAAGAATCCCAGTCACTCCGCGTTGGCCCCTAAAGCCCAGTGTGGGTCAGCTGCCAATCTGCCTGTCTACTCAGTCTGTGTGGATACATCTGCTGTGAACATGTCATGTGAATGGATTATAAATTATTGGCCTTTTATGTCCGAGTGTTGCTCTTAGCAGAATGTCTTTGCAGTCCATCCATATCGTAACATGTACCCGTACTGTATTTATCTTTTATGGAGTAATAGTAGGTATTCTATTGTACTGATATTCTGGATTTTGTTTATCCATCATCCATTTGATGGCTATTTGGGCTGTTCCTATTTGATGGCTATTTGGGTTGCCAATTATGAACAACGTTGCCATGAGCATTCATATATAAATTTTTCTAATTAATTTAGTTTTGACAGAAATAATTCTTTCTTTTGAATTCTTATTTGGTAGTGGCCAAAGCATAAATTGGGGGGTTAGATTGTGTTCAAATTCTGCAGTTTACTGTGTGACTTTGGACAAATTTCCTACTTTCTTTTGGTCTCAGTTTTCTCACCCATAAAAGGGGATACTGATGATATTTTTCTCATAACATTGTTAGTATAAGATTAATTTATAGATCATTAACATTGTTATTATATGGATTAATTTAAGTGTATAGAGCAGTGCCAGGAGCATAATAATTACTCTATAAATATTTGCTATTAATATGTTTGTAACATTTATTAGATGAAATAATTCTAGAAATAGCTGTAGCTATTACAACAGATTAGGAACAAGCATAACTGATCCTGATAACTTGTGGGATCCCTCCTAACTGAGATTGTTCAATGTGCAAAGCACATTAGTTATTACTTTACAGAGAAAAATTACAATTATTAGTTAAAATCAACCCATTTGGTCACTTAAAGGAAGGGCAGTTAGAATCTCCTATTGGGACTGCTCAGAAAGACAAGGTTAAAAGTTAGCATTTAGATAAAACTACAGGTTTTCTGTATTATATCTTTATATGTTATATACTTTTATTTTATTTGGTACTATATTAGAAAAATAAAGAAATATACATTCAGGAGGGAGTTCTGTCTCTAAGTTTCTATGTTTCATCCTAAATATGAACACCAATACCAACTACATCTATTTCATACGATCATTGTGGGCTTTAAAGAAAATGTGTTACAAAATTTGTGATCAGAGAATGATTATTTGAATTATTGTTTGAATGTTTCGCTATTTGTTTTCATGTGTAGGTAAGGTTTTGGAAAGTGGGAGCCACCTTAGTCATTTACAGGAGAAAGGACATTTAATGTAAAGAATCTGGAAGGGCGAGACATCAGAGGAGTTGGACAGTAGTCTCAGCAGCTTGCAGGGACCCAAATGGATCCTTCTCAGGAAACTGCCCGAAGGCCTCGGGCAAATCCCCATGTGAACTCTGTGCCCAGCCCCCACTCACGCTGCAGCTGCCTCCTGAGAATAATGGCTTCTCTTTTCTTCTGCCTCCCAAATCTCA
>NW_003852408.1:19137093-19139724 GCF_000181295.1 Otolemur garnettii
AAAAAAAAAAAAAGAGTCTGAATACATTTTGACCTAAAAAAAGCAAGTCCATTTCAAGTAGAACTAGAAGGAGCTGAGGACTGACGTGGGGAGGCTGCAAGAAAGATGTAGGATTGGGATAGAGTGGTCCAGCAGAATGGAAGTACAGGTAGGAAACCACACAAGGCCTTTTCTAAAAGGACACAGGTAAGAGTAAAGTAATTCACTAAACATAAATAACATTGTGTCATTTCTTGGAATATTAACTTACTTCCTGACAAATCTTTAAAACATGGTTTTTAACATAGTTATAGTAAAAGCTATTTGCATAGTGTTTCTATTCATTAGTAATGAGCTATCCAAAAGGAAATTAAGCGAACAATCCTTTTTCTAATAGCAACAAAGCAACATAAAATACTAAGGTATAAATTTAACTGAAGAGGTGAGGGACTTTTACACTAAAAATTATGAAACATAGTGAAGGAAATTAAAGAAAACACAAATAAATGGAAAGATGCCCTTGTTTGTGAATTTGAAGAATTAATATTCTTAAAATTTACATGCTATCCAAAATGATGTATGGATTCAATACAATTTCTGTCAAAACTGTAATTGTTCACAGAAATTGAAAAAATAATTATTGTTATTCATAGAACCTCAAAAGACCCCCCCCCAAATAGTCCAATATTGAACAAAATGAACAAATTTAGACGTGTGGCACTACCGCTTTTCGAATATATCATATTATAAAGCAATTGTAATCAAAACCACATGGTTCTGTCATCAAAACAGAATCTTCAGCCAATGACCCAGGATAGAAAACACAGAAAAAAACCCAGACATTTACAGTCAATTTGTCTATTCAGTAAATAGTGTTGGAAAAATTGGTTACCCACAGGCAGAGGAATGAAATTAGATCTTTATCTAACAGCATGCATAAAAATCTATTCCAAGTGGATTAAAGATTTAAACATCAGACCTGAAACTTTAAAACTACTATAAGAAAGCATAAAGGAAGAACTCTGTGACATTGGCCTGGGCAAGAATATTTTGGATAAGACCTCCAAATTATAGACAACAAATGCAAAAATGTATCAATAGGACGGTATCAAACTAAAAAGCGTCTGCACGGAAAAGAAACACCTAACAAAGTTCTGGGGAAACAATTCAAAGAGTGGGAAAAAATATCTGCATATCACACATCTGATAAGGGTTTGATATTCAAAGTATATGAGAAACTCAAATGTATCGCAAGAAAGCAAGTAGCCTGATTTTAAAACATGGGCAAAGAACCTCAACAGATACTTTAAAAGCACACATACACATGTCCAATAGGTTCATGAAAAAATAACTTATTACTAATCATTAAGGAAATGCAAATTAAAGCATCATGGAGATATCAGCACACCTTTTAACTTGGCTTATATGAGACAAGATGAAAGATAATCCCTGGTGGTGGAGTTGTAGGGGAAAGAGAACGCTCATACGCTATTGGTGTATTGCAAATTAGTACAGCTGTTATGGACAATGAGATGGTGGTACCTCAAAACACCCAAAGTAGAATTACTGTATGATCCAGGAATCCCACTTGCAGGATGATATTCAAAGGAATTGAAATCAACTTGCTGAAAGGATTATTTGTACTCGGGTGTTTACCTCAGCATTAGTCATGACAGCTGAGATCCGGAATCAACCTACGTGTTCATCAAGTGAATAGACAAAGACATTGCGGTATATAGACACAGTGGAATTTTATTCAGCCTCAAGAAAAGAAAAAATTCTGTCCTATTGTGGCCACATGGTGGAATCTAGAGGACATTACATTAAGTGAAATAAGCCAGGAAGAAAAAAGGGACAACATGATCTCACATGTAGAATTTTAAAAATACTGAATTCATAAAAATAAAGGGCAGAAAGATGGTTACCAGGGGCTAGAGGGAGGAGGAGAGAGTGAGAGAGTTGGGAGTTGCTGGTCAATGGTGCATAATTTCAGTTAGACAGAAGGAATGAATTTTGGTTGCACAGCAGGTGACTACAGTCAATTATAATGTGCTGTATGTTTTCCAGTAACAAAAAGAGTAAACTTCAAAATTTAGCACCACAAAAAATATGAAGTAAATGAGGTGATCAAGATGTTAATTTGCTGTGGACCTAATCATTCCACGTTGTGTACATAGGTTAAATGATCATATTTTACTTTTAAATATAATTATGATCATATTAAATTAAATATTAATCTTAAAAAACATAAGTTGCAAGAGAAAGAAAAGTTGCAGAAAAAAATCTGTAGGATAAAATATCTTAACAGACTTATCAATCAAGTACAGTAGATAGACCTTATTTGGAAATTGATTCACATAGTAAAATAATGACATTTATGGGGCAACTAGAATTTGAACACTTTTATAGGGTGTTTGATTAATAGTTTTTTTGTTAACTCTTAGGTGTAAGAATGATATTATGGTTATGTTCAAAAATATACTGAAATACCAATGAAAAAATACAAAAACTATTTTCAAGTATAAAACCTTTTCTGAAATATATATGTTCTTATATGGTAAAGCAGGAACTTCCTGTACATATTTTCAGAGAATTAAAAAGCAGAATATATAACAAAGATATTTGTATCAGAATGTTTATTGCAGCCCAATT
>NW_003852408.1:19140091-19145370 GCF_000181295.1 Otolemur garnettii
GAGTATGAATGTCTTAACTCAATAATTAAGAAAATGACATGAAGGTTATGTAACCAGTTTGATGAGAGTATTTCAAAATGTATATGAAAACAGCACACTGTACCCCATGATTGCATTAATATACACAGTTATGCTATAAGAAATAAATTAAATAAATAAATAAATAAAGCAGAATAATTCTTTGTATATATTCGTGTATGTCAGCTCCCTAGTCTTAGCTCTCTCTAATAAAAGGGAGTATAATTTGTATGCATTTTTCATGCATCTGAAATAGCACAACTTGTTGGTATACAGCACAGCCAGTGCGCATGGGAGTCATATTCTTCCTACCACTCCAGACGAGGAATGAACTTCTCCTAACCATTTATGTCCAAAGCCTTACCTACGGTCAGTGAAAGAAAAGCATGAGTTATGTTATGTCTGGAAAAAGAGACACTAGTTATTACTGTTTGTCTTTCAGATTTATTCATGTGTTAAAATAAGAATAGTTTTCACTGCCTGTGAATGTCACACAGTACAGGACGGGGCCATACCTGGCTAGAAGTACAAACTGGAACTCTCCCCAGATTGTTTAACTGTTTTCGAACACTAGTTCCACTAGTCATTGTGCAAATTTGAGGTTTAACCTCTCTGGCTCAACTCTCTTACCTGTAAGTTTGATATTCTATGAGAAATGTTGAAAGGCCTAAATAAGTTAATAAATACAAAGCACTTATAACAGTGCCTGACACAAACAAAAGGTCTGCTAGCAATTACTTCTGTGTTGTATGGAGAACTTTCCCTCTCAGACACCATTAAAGACTAACTGTCCTTCAATTTCAGAGTTCTTAAATCTCTTCAGACACACCATTAGACATTTTGGGGCCTGCAACATTTTACCAAATGGCTTATAACTGTCTAACTTTTACATTTTCATTTCATTTATAAAAATTACATATGTTGTTATATACCATTTTAATCTCTTTTAGGCCCATTTTCACTATTATAGACAAACTTTGTCTCCTAGTTATGGCAGACGCTTGCTATGTCTTCTATGCACTGGTTACTGTGTCACCCTACTGATTCAAAAAGAAAGAATGATGGAAGTCTACACATATGAGGTAGAGTAATGTAACAATGAAGGCTGTGGACTTTAGAGTCTTTAAAATATGGACTGAATTGTAGTTTTCTTCTTTAGAACTGATAATCTCAGACGAAATTTAACCTCTCTGAGACTGTCTTCTCACCCATAAAATGGAAATTAGATTTTCTCCCCAGGGTTTCCGTAAGGCTTATGTAAGCCTGTGTACCTAAAACAGAGAGTACAGTGATCACCATGGAACAAGGGTCATAGTATGTTACAGGAACAATTCTTAGAGCTTTATTCTCAATATTTATTTAATCCTCCCAACACCTTATCTATAAGATATAGGCTGCCTGCCCCGTTAGTCAAGCTACTTTAAACCCAGATATATTTCACTGTAGTGGCAAAATTCTCCTTTTCTTTTTTAGTATAAGTAGAACTTACATAGTAAAATGTGAAAATCTTATGACTACATCCTGAAGAATTTTTACATCTATTTAGACTCTTATGACTACCATGCAGATCAAGTTATAGACCATTTCCATCACTTCCAAAGTTCCCCCCAAGGCTCAGCTAACCAGGGCCCTCCTTCCCTCTTCCAAAGCAACCACTAGTCTTGACTTTAACACTAGAGATTAGATTTTGCTATTTTTTTTAACTTCATACAAATTCAGTTCCAGAATATGCAATCTTTTGTGTCTAATCTCTTTTACTCATCTTTTTTGTTGTGCAATTAACCACATAGTGTTGTAAACTATCAGTAGTTTATTCTTCCCAATTCTATTTCATGTTCCATAGTATGATTGTATAGCGACTGACCAATTTTACTGTTGACGGACATTTGGGTTGTTTCTAGGTTTGGTCTTTTATAAGTGCAGCTGCTATAAACATTCTTGTTTTTGTCTTTTGATAGATATGTTTGTTAGTTTTGGCTACAAACTTAGGAGTTAGATTGCAGGGTCATAGGGTGTAGATTTGTGAAATTCTCAAACAGTGTTGAATTCTTACATATCATGTCCTTTTCATCACTATCAAGAACAATGTTACCATCAGTGTTGTTAATTTTAGCAGGCTTGACATTCCAAGCGGTTATTTACCATCTCTGAAAATGTTCTGAACCAGAGGGACGCATATAGGTGTGTGACTTCAGCAATTCCGCCTCTCAGTCCCTAGCCTATTGGCGTAGAGATAACAGGGTGGCTATAAAGTTCATGTGCAATTTAAGATTCGACAAGTACTTTACATTGCACTCAAACTTTACGGACAGCCGTGTATCACACTCGAGCTGGGATGACCATATTCTCTCTTGGGAATCTGTTTGGGACTAAGGGCCATTCACTTTTGGTCGGTTTAGAATATGAAAACCTGAAAATGTTGTACAAATATTATGCCAAATAATTAGAAGGATGAGGACAGCCAAAGTGTATGGACCAGGGTTTTCCATTTTTTTAATGTCACAGCACACTTGAACCTGGAGTTAAACTTCCATGGCACACTTAAATATGTTGATCAAAAACAAAGAAGGAAAACGAATTTTACACATTGAGCTTTGAACTTCTTTCAAAAATAATCAATGATCTTGAAAACTTTTTGTGGCACATTGGTTGAAAAAACCACTGGTGTAGAGAGACAATCATCCACCAGTTACACAGAAGGTAGGAGAGAAATATTTTCCAAATTCCTGTAAATTTTCCAGTTTCTCATTCAAGTCTGTAATGAAAAGCTTGGTCTTTTATCCTGTTTGTAGGTCGTTTGAAGCACTCTTGTGTTCACTGAATGAATTCTTTCCTTTTCTATAAGCTTACTAGACTGAAAGTAATACCAGTCATCACAAGTGTCTTCCTAAAAGAATTTTGTGCCATGTCATCCCCGGGGTTACCTGTGGAAGGTAATAAATGCTCCAATTTCTGCAGCACTGAAAGTAAAATATTCTCTTTACAGTGTCACTGGCAACATGGTTATACAACAGAGGATACCTTCATTTCTTCAGGCAACCTCTTGCTCTATCTGCTGTCTTCAGCTCCAATGGCACCTCTCATGAGCTCTAAAGTTCTCCCGGCTTTCTCGTGGCTTCTACCAACCTAACTCCCTGCACTAACACTGCCACACCTCCGCACACACTTCCAATTCTCTAGCAGGAAATTCACAGGTGCTTTCCTTACACATATCCAGCACTAAGGTGTCTCCTCCCAAGATACCCAGAAGCTTGCACATCTTTCAACACACACAACTAAGGGGACCCTTTGATTCATCACACCTGAGTTAGAGCTCTTGGGAGCCAGAGGCACTTGGAGCTTATGCATTGAGAAGTGCTTTGGAAGGATACGGCCGGAGGTCAGCATGCCTAAGCTGGGGGAGATGGTGAAGAAACTATGTAATTTAGTTGCTCATACACCTTGCATCCTCACTGGCCCATTGCCCTGATTAGAAAAAGAAACTTGAATGCCTAAGATCATCTGCCAACTCAGCCTAGGAAGCTAAAGGAATTCTCTTATTCTTTCCATGATTTTCTCCCATTCGTATCAAAATGCAGGGTGGTGGTGGCGAGAGGTTCACAATTCTTCCAGAGAGATTAAACAGAGAAATTTAACAACTTGGCACCTTTCACTCTAATGTTTATTTTCACTTTTTCCCTCACCACCGGTGAAAATTTATATTTTTTATGAGAATGTGTTCCAGAGCTTGAGTGAGTAGAATCCTATAACTAAGTTTTGGGATGAGTGAGTGTGAAAAGTTACATGGGACTCTCAACTCCAATACGAGGACAAGCCTTGAAAACCTTTCTTCGCTGTGTTCTTACATGTTGCTTCTCTCCTTCCTGATGAAGTGTCAGCTTCAACTCAACTACCATCTTTTATTTCTTACCCTCTCCTTTCATGGTGCCCTGAAATCTGATGAAGAGGAGGATTCTGCCACAGGCCCTGAGTTTCTGTATCTCAGAACCTTCATCGACCTGGGCATCAGCTAAGGCCAGATGGCTAGATGTGGCAATGGTGTTCCAAGTGGACTATAACCAGGCCAACCAAGCATCTGGTCAGGGACGTGGGGAAAGCAGGGTCCTGCAAACCTAAGACAAAACTCAAATATTCATAGTGATAACTAATGTGTATTCAAGTTTCACTGTGTGTCTGGTAGTGACATATGTCTCTAAGCTACAACATATGTGTCTAGAGACTGTCTCTAAGTACTTGACATACAGACCAACTCTTTTAACCTTCACATCAGTCCTGTGACAGATCTATTACTGTTATTCTCAGAAAACAAAGGCACAAACAGATTAATTATTGTCCAAGCTACAGAGTAAGAGTAAGGGGCAGAGAAGGAAATTGGACTCAAATCATCAATCCAGAGTCCAGAACTTTAGTGTCACCCCCCAAAATAAAATAATTACTTGATATTCAGGAAAAAAAAATCTTGAGAAAAATAATATCTTGTTTGGACTAACAATTCGTTTATAGTCCAAACTAGAAATATTTTAATTTTCAGTTGATCATGGATTTTGTTTAGGGAAAGCACTACAAATCTCTTCTGTGTCAGGGCTCTGGAGTTTTTAATCTGACCTTGGACTATGTTTACCCTGTGAAGACTAGGGTAGTTTCTCTGAACCTTCATTTCTTCTTTTGTATAGAAGGGCATTAAAATATTCATTCTACTGGGGTATTTGGATGTACAAAGTACATTATAGATACTCCATCAGTGATACAGGTAATAAATAATAGCTGCCATTTAATAAGTGATGATTAGGTGGCATGCGATTCCTATACATCACTTCAGATAATGGAAGGGGGGCACACTTACAGAAAATCACAGTGAAGTTAATGAGTTTAAATTCTTATAGCAGGACTTATGCTTCTTTACATTCTCTGGGTTTTTTGTTGGCAAGGTTTATTTCAGGAGTGCTGGGTATCACACGAGTATTTAACTTAATATACATGTTAAGAGGAATTATTTCTAGATCACTTATACTTAAGAAGACAGAAGAAAAGGCTTTCTGCATTTAAGCATTAAAGAATAAAATCTTTGTACTAGAAAGTACAATTGGCTAATTTAATGCTCTCAGAATGTTTATATTAGAATTTCTTATAGCTCAGTTTCAAAAGGATTAAGAATGAATGTGTAGAACTTGGTCCTCAACCCCCAGGCAGCAGATTGGTTCTGGGGCATGACCTGTTAGGAACTGGAACCCACAGCAGGTGGTGAATAGCTGCCTGAGAGC
>NW_003852408.1:19149008-19155547 GCF_000181295.1 Otolemur garnettii
GGGGAGGCTGCAGTTTAACAGGTGGCATGTGTTCCTCTTGGCTAACACCATAAGGAGATGAATTGATGAAATAGAAGAAGGTATTGAGGCATAATTGTCAGAGAGGATTACTGAGTCACCATGGTGTGCAAGCCAGGTTGACAAGTCTACTAATGTTGACAAGGCAACAGTGCTTGTTTTTGTGGGAAATATTTTTCAGGAGGATGTGCATGAGGATATCTTATGTGCTCTTTTGTGGCCAACCAACACCACAGCTGCAGAATTATTCACTTCCTTGAATGTTAGCACATCAGGAAAGCTGCAGTGGACATTTTGTGTCAGTATATTATGGATGGAGCAGCTGCCAAGCTGGACAACTTTGTGTTTTCACTACTCAGGTCAAGAAGGTTGGTTGCTTCTGAGTGTGAGTCTATGCACTGTGTCATCCATGGAGAAATGGTTGCGAGGTGAAAAATGCCACCTGAACTAAACAATAGTTTGAAATTAGCAACCACACTAAAGTGCAGTGTTTTCACTCAGCTCTGTGAGGAGATGGACACAGAGCACCCGTGTCTTCTCTTGTACACAGGAGTGAGATGGCTTTCTAAGGGTAAATCACTGGCCAGAGTTTTCGAGTTAAGAGAGCTGCTCTAGAGATTTCTTTTATAGAAACAGCCACCACAGATGGCACATTTCAGTGACACAGAATAGGTCACAAAACTTATTTGTGTAACATATTGAACCTGTTCAATGACCACGATCTGTCATTTCAGGGGAGAATGACAGATAGGTTCAAGTGAGCAAATAAAGTGGCTGAATTCAGAGCCAGGCTGGAATGTTGGGAGCAACAAGTGAATATTGGGGTTTTGACATGTTTCAAACATAAGCAGAGTTTAGAAAGAGACTGAGTCAGACCCCTCTTACTCCCAGCTGGTGCCTGGTCCATAACTCAGTGCTCAGAAGAGTTTGAGCATTACCTCCTAACCACAAAAGACCCCCTAAATGGGAAGGAATGGATCCACGACCCATTTGTGAATCGAATCGACTTTGTGCTAGAAGAGGATCGACTGCTTGAGACTGCAAACGATGGTTGGTGGCCATAACAATGTGTTCGAGTCAACTTCAAATCTCTGTACATTCATTCCATATTAAAATCTGGATGGATTATCCCAAGACTGCCACACAAAACACTGGAAAGCCTGCATCCATTTCCAACATCCTGTCTTTGTAAAGCAGGGTTTTCTGAAGTGACAGCACACAAATTAAGATTATGGAGTAGACTGGACGTGAGCAACACACTTCAGGTGTCACTGTCGCCCACCACCTCCAGATGGAACCATCTAGTCCCAATGAAACAAGCTCAGGGCTCCCCCTGATTATGATTATGGTAATTGTACAATTTTTCAATTATATATTACAATGTAATATCAATGAAGAGCAGAGTAAATGTAATGTGCTTGCATCACCCCCAAACCATTCATCCCCCCACCCTGGACCATGAGAAAAATTATCTTTCATGACACTAGTCCCTGGTGCCAGAAAGGTCAGGGTCACTGATGTAGAAGATTTTGGGTTTTGAGGAATTTTACTTATTTATTTCAAAATATTAAGGGGGTAAAAATGTTTTGGGGTACATGGATCACTTTTGCGATGCTTGACTCATGGCTATGACGTGTTTATCACCCAGATAGCATTCACTGTACACATCTGGTAGGTTTTTACCCACCCCCGCCTCCCCAGTCCCCCAGCTTGATTCCCCAGAGTTTTCCTTCCCTCTGTGCACATGTGTGCTCATTGGTTAGTTCCATTTTAATAGTGAGTACGTGTGGTATTTATTTTTCCATTCTTTAGAAACTTCAATTGGGATATTGGTCTCCAGTTTCATTCCAATTGTTGCGAATGGCATTAATTCATCTTTTTAAGGGCTTAATAGTAATCCATGGTATACATATAGCATATTTTATTAATCCACTCATGAATTAAAGGCCACTTGGGTTGTTTCCACCTCTTTGCAATTGTGAATTTTGCTGCAACAAACATTCAAGTATAGGTGTCTTTTTGATACAACAACTTCTTTTCCTTTGGGTTGATAGCAGTAGTAAGATTGCCGTGTCAAATGGCAGGTGTTCTTTTAGTTCTCTGAGTAATCAGTCTCCACCGTTGTACTAATTTGTAGTCTCACCAAAGCATTCCTTTCTGTATCTACACCAACACCTATTGTTTTTGGACTTTTTAATAAAAACCATCTTAACATGGGTAAGGTGATACCTCTTTGTGGCTTTAATTTGCATTTCCTTGATGATTAGAGATGTTGAGGATTTGTTTTTGTATATTTTTTTGCCATTTGTCAGTCAAAAATTTGTTTTCTACATCTGTGAAGTAATATGTTGGTATTTTGCTAACAGTAGCATTGAACCTGTCCATTTCTTTGGGTACTATCGAGGTTTTAACTTTGTTAATTCTACTGATCTCTGAGCATGATGTTTTTCCATTTATTTGTAACACTTGTGATTTCTTTCCTCGGTGTTTTGTAGTTTTCTTTGTAGGAATTATATACCATTTATACTCTTAACCCAGGGCTTAGTGTATTCCTGGGTATTTTGTTTTCTTTGTGTGTATGATGAGTGGTATTGAATCTTTGATTTGACTCTCAGGCTTGACTCTTACTGCTGCCAAAAAATGCTCCTGATTTGATTTTGTAACCTGAGACTTAGCCAAATTTATCACACCCAGGAGTCTCTTGGTAAAGTCTTTGGGGTTTTTTATATTAAGATCAGATCATCAGTGAAAAGCAGTAATTTGATCTCCTCTTTCCTGATTTGGATACTCTTTATTTATTTCTCTTGGTTAATTGCTATGTCTAGGACACCCAGCGCTACATTGAATAGAAGCGGTGACAGTGGGTGCTTACACAACGTTCCGTATCTTAGGGGAAATGTTTTCAACTTTTCCACTTTCGCTCTGATGTTGGAGTTGGGTTTGTCATAGTTTTCATAATTTTGAGATATGTTCCTTCTATGCCTAATTTGTTAATGATTTTTATCATGAAAAGGTGTGGATTTTGTCAAATGCTTTTTCTGCCTCTATTGAGATAAACATAGAGTCTTTGATTTTGCTTCTGTTTATGTGGAGAATCACATTTATTGATTTATGTATGTTGAACAATTCCCAGGGATGAAGCCCACTTGGTCAGTGTGGAATATTTTAAGAATTTCCTGTTGAACTCAGTTTGCTATTAGATTGTTGAGAATTTTTGCCTCTCTATTCATAAGGGACATGGGTCCATAGTTTTTGTTGTTATTGTTGTGAGCTTGTCTGGCTTTGGTATTGAGGTGATACTGGCTTCTTAGAATGACTGTTGGGGAGGGTACCCTCCTTCCTGATGTTACAGGATAATTTCAGCAGTGTGGGTACCTGCTCTTTGAAGGTCTGGCAAAATCTGATGGTCAAGCCATCTGGTCTGGGACCTTCTTCTGTGGAAAGATTATTTATTACTATTTCAGTCTCACTACTCATTACTGGTCTGTTCGGCAGTTTTATTTCTTCATTATTGAATCTTCAGGAGGCCGTGTGTTTCCAGGATTTGTCTATTTCCTCTATATTTTCTAGCTTGTGTGTGTAGAGATTTTTATAGCATTCACAGATGATATTTGTATTTCTGTTGTATCGGGGTAATAACCCCCTTTTCATTTCTGATTGAGCTTCTTTGGGTCCTTTTCTGTTCTTGGTCAATTTAGCAAGAGAGCCATCAATTATGTATATCTTTTCACAGAAACAACTTTTTCATTAACCTTTGTATTTTTTGTTTGTTTGTTTGCTTTCCATTTTGTTTAATTCTGCTCTGGGTTTGTTATTTCTTTTCTTATTCTGGCTTTGGGTTTGGTTTGCCCTTCCTTTTCTAGTTTGCTCCCAGCCTGCTGGGGAAAGCCAGTAGGCAAGAGCTCCAGTGGCCCCACTGAGCAGGAAAATCTGCTTATTGTGGTGAGTCTGTCTAGATTCATAATCTGGCTGTCAGGAGTGGGGTTTGTTCTCCCTGCTCCCTGCTCTGCAGTCTCCTTCAAGTAACTCCTTGCAGGCAGGAGTTCAAGCTAGCTGAGCTCCCCCATGATGGAGCTGTGGGTTGAGAGCTTCCCTGTCAAGGACCCTTCCCTGGATTAAACTTTCTTGTGGGGTGTGGGGTGCTCCATGAGGGGGCTGCCTAGGACCCCACTGCACTCTCTTTTCATTTCTGTCCACTCAGGATCCCTCGCCAGAGTAGCATGATCAAGTTCTTGGGGTATGAGATCTGGCTTATAGGCCTGTCCCTAGGTCCCCAAAGATCACTCCTGACTGTGTTAGGGAGAAATATGCTGGTCCTCAGCTGCCCACAGATGCTCCAGCAGGACTGGTGTCCCTCTACTGTGCCTTGCTTTCTGGGAATAGTTGGATGAGCAGCAATGGGGAGGGCCAGTGAGCAGGGAACTCAGTCTGAGCACCACTTAATCTGCCGTGTGTCTTTAAGTGGGTGGGTTTGAGACCCACTCTCTGTGGCAGCCTTGGTGTGGTAGATGCACCAATAGTGGGGAAGCAGCTGCTTCTGAGCGCCCAGCTCAATCCTCTCTCTTGGCAGCTGTGGGCAGAGGGTGAGCAAGGGAGGAAAAGTGTCCAGTGGGAGAGAGCTGGCCCTCTAGTCACCTCCGTCCCTGTTTCCAGAACGTCCAGGCTGTGGGTTCACACCGATTCTCCAGGACCCCCAGGCTCCTGCATTCTGGGCTGGAGTTGGGAAGTGTTTGTGTGGGAATGAGTAAGATGAAAACTGAGGGCGAAAGCTCCCGGGGAGGACCAAGGTGCATGCTGTGTGGAGAAGCAGTGTGGGGCTCGCCATCTTGCCTTGGGTGGGTTTGTGGACTTGAAGCAGCCACAGGGAGGGTTACAGCCTGGTGCTATGTCCTCCTGAAGCTCCCGGGTCACCCGCAGCACTAACTTTTAGGCTTGTGAGGATAAAAGGGTTGTCCAGCAGCTCGGGAGCCTGCTGAGTGACAGAGGCGAGAGGGAGGCAGGAACAACACACACTCACGCAGACACCTGCTTGTTTTCCCCGACTCCCAGCCTTTCCAGACTTGATCTATGCCAATATTCTGTTCCCCCATTCTGTTCCACAACTTCTTCCCCTGGAGTCCCTGGTCGCTCCTGGCGGTTTCCCTTGCAATTATATCTGATCTATGTTTGTTGTTATTGTGGCTTTTTTTTTCTTTTTCATCTAAAACATTTTTTCTTTCTAAGATGGTCTTATAGCTAATGTCTCTGTCAGCCATATTATGCAATTTCATTTTATAAAAAGATGGACATGTAATGAAAATAAATATGATTTTCTGAAGCCCAGCTGACATATTTTATCTCTAACTGGTAGATATAAATTAATGTTACAAAGGGCAACAACATTTTGTCTGACATAAATTTGAGGTATCTATACCTTATTTTTTCTTACAGTGCCATTAATAAAACACTATTTCCTCTGTCAGCATCATTCTTGAATCTTTGACATTTGAATTCATGTTAGCTTTTATTCTGAGTAGTTATTAAAAATATATATTTTAAAACTCAGTAAATTTTCTAGCAATTTACTTATGGCTTTTACTCACATGGTTTCAGCTTTCCAGAATTTGACCTAGAATGATTTGGAAATGTCGAATATTGAGAAAAACAATTTCGTCATTTCTGATGGGTTATCACACAAAATGATTAAACCTAAGACAAGTGTGAGTGTATTTGTATGAGGTATTGAGATAGCTATTTTAATTGAGGGAGCTAATTTGTTGGTGGGGTCTAAACAAAAACAGATGTAAAGGAGAAAGTGTTCCCTGTGAGTTTGCTGAGATTTCAGATCCATGTTATTTCCTATCACAGAAGTTCATAAAAGTATAGGAGTATGGAACAAAAATCAGTCAAGAAAAAAATTGAATTAAATTAAGCACCAGCAGCAGCACATTAAATTACATTAGGATTGACAAGAGGGTTTTCCTGTGCTGTAATAAAGTACTTTTCTGGGTTCTGTGACCTCCTGGATGTACCTGTACAATGGCTGCAGAGCAGGCACAGGAGTGTGACAGTCCTTCATATCTGCATCAATGCCAAGACCATCAAGAAGTTAATGAAAAGGAAATGTTAGAAAAGATTTCAAGGTTACTCTCACATAGTTATGAGAATGTTTATGTACAAGGTTATTTATTTAGCACAGGATTTTACCTGAAGAGGCACAAAACGAGAGCACATATGACCTTGATTGATTTTTTTCTACTTCTCAGGCTTCCATGAATCTTTCTTTTTATTTGCAGCACATCAGCATCGCCACACATACAGCATCCCAGTTCCCCATAGTCTTATTTTCCGTTAAACTGGAAGTAAATAGAAATACACATTGTTTTCTCTAAGTCTCCACTAGGGATGAGACCTTGGGTAATGAGGATTAAAAATGAACAAAGACTTCGGTTATCCTTTAGGAATACCCCAGCAGGTGTGTGTGAATATCTGTCATGCTCTGGCAGTTTCCTTCTAGTTCTACTTTAAATTTGGTAGCTTAC
>NW_003852408.1:19156929-19159353 GCF_000181295.1 Otolemur garnettii
ATCTTCTTTAGAGAAATTTCTCTTCAAGTCTCTTGCCCACCCTGAGGTGGGATTGCTTGTTTTTTTTTTTTCTTGCTAATACGTTTGAGTTCTCTGTGGATTCTCATTATTAAACCTTTGTCAGAGACATAACCAGCAGTTTTATCTATTTTTAAATTTCTAAATGTACACTTTGTTTTTCTCTTTACTTTTTTTTTTTTTACTGTGAAACCCATGTCTGCTTTTACTGGTCTTTTCAAAGAACCAGCTTTTATTTTTAATTATTATTTCTTTCTGTGGTCATTTGCTTTGTTCTGTTTATTTCTTTTTGGAAGGCAAGGGATAAGACTAAAAGAAAGTTTCTTTTTGCCTCAAAGAGCTTTTCTCAAAGCAAAAAGAAAATGAAAAGGATTCATTTTTATTACACATTAACATGGACAAGCACTGTCCTTTGGTTTTTATGAGAATTTGAGCTCAAGATAATATGTGT
Source organism: Otolemur garnettii (assembly GCF_000181295.1). Taxonomy (NCBI): domain Eukaryota; kingdom Metazoa; phylum Chordata; class Mammalia; order Primates; family Galagidae; genus Otolemur; species Otolemur garnettii. The sequence goes on from NW_003852408.1 coordinate 19,157,399, forward strand.
AACATCCATGTGTGTTTTTCTGAAATCCAGCATGTGCATATGGACATATGGGTGTCCCCTGTGCTCTTGTTCACCTAGGGAAGGAACTGGCACTTTGGCTTTCAGAACAAATTAAAAAAATTGCAAATCCAACTTGTCTTTGACTTGGGTCTGGGCTAATTTTTAATGAACCATTCAGCAGTAATGGCTTCAAACATTTAAATGTCCTATGAAACTGCAATTAAGACACTGCTGATTCTAAGAACTATGCCACCAGTAAACAGAGTTAGAGAACAATTCCAAGTCTAGATGCCAAGTTCAGAGCAAAATATCTGTAATCTGCTTCACAGTTTTGCCATACTTATACATGAGAGGAAGGGTGTAAGAATTATATGAATAGTGTTTAATAGAATTGTATACAGAACTGGGAAATTATTTTCATTAAATTTGCCACTTATTGTAGTTCATTCAAATGCTTGTAAAGAAAATATCCCTTAAGGCAAAAGACTAGTTACATTGTCGTCATTCAGAACTTCTTTTTATTAACCTTCTTTTTACTATTTATTTATTTTATTTCAGGTTAACGTGAGAGTACAAAGAACTAGATTGCAATGTTTGCATTTATTAGGTAGAGTCCCTCTTGTAGTTGTGTCCTGCACCCAAGAGGTGTGCCATCCCCTTGCATCGTGTCCATTAAGTGGGAGCACACCAATCCTCCTCTCCCTTCCCCTCCCCCTCCTCAGAATTTCTTGAGAACAGAAGAATAAATACCAACTTCCCTGGTTTAAACTTAATTATTTGTCTAGAAACATGTTATTTTGTAAGTTGACCATCTATGTTATGCCTTGAAAGCTCAAAGCAAAGAGTAAAATCACATAGAAAGCCAGAAATGTCATCCAAATCTAGACAGATATTTGCTTACAGTTTTCAGTATTTAAAACCTTTTTCCCACACATCGAGCAGATACTCTTTTGGCAGACAAAGCCCTGGCAATGATGAGAATCTGGTCGGTACACAAACTTTCACAAATTCTGCAAGTGGAGAACTTATTCTTTCCATGTGGATCAAATCATACTTTCATAGAAGTCAAAACTTGATTTTAATTCAGCTTTCTTCCATTTCTTTCTGTGGAATTCCTAGCACTCCCTTTCCATTTATCTGGAATGATAACAATACAGAGTTTCTTTTCACGTTTTTTGCGCAGGGTTCTGCTGGGGCACCCCTGGCTGCAAAAGCAACAATGACTGCTTGAAAACATCCTATGATTTATTATGAGTTTTACTTTTCTATTTCCTATCCATTTCCTTTTCTTAATTCATTCATATCTTTAAATTTGTATTTTATTTTCCTTGTTTTCAGAGTTGAATAGCTAGCTGGTTCATTTGTAACTTTTTATTAATAATGAACATAATTAATTTAAAGTTACACTTTTTTCTCTGAACACAGCATTCCCAAATCTCATGATTTTCGTAATGATATACTCTTATTTATGCTAATTTCTACACAAGTTGCCATTTTCTATTTTTATTTCCTCTGAATTTAAGGATTATTTAGAATAGTATTCTTAATTTTAATGCATTTTATTGTTTGAGAGGTCTTATGTTTTTACTGTTGTTTACTGAAATTTCAGGCTTTCATAGAATGTGGAACATAAAAACTCTGACTCTGGTTTTCATTTGTGATCAATGCTATGGATATTTTTTTGCATGTTTTATGGGTTAAAAGGGAAAATTAATTTTGTGTTATAAAATTGAAGTTCTAGACATATCTATTTAACTGAAATTACAGATTAAACAATTTCAATATTTTCTTTCCTACTTTATATTTTAATTATTTGTCCAATTGAAAAAAAAAAATATGAGTGTGTCACTGTGAAGGTTGACTTGATAGCATTTTGTCTTATCTGAACCAAGATTTTTATGACTAGAGAAGGTTCTCCGTGGATTATTCATTTTGCCAGTAGAAATTTATTCTTT
>NW_003852408.1:19159963-19160907 GCF_000181295.1 Otolemur garnettii
TATCGCCCAACCTTTTTTTTTTAATTTTCTCTCACTATTTTATATTTTGTGATCATTTTTTGATTCGCTCTTCCAGTGTTATAATTTAGTGATGACCATTTCTTTTGCCAATTCTCCAGTTAAATTTTAAATTCAGAAATCTTACTCTTTCATCAATTTCAGAAACTCTGTCGACCATCATCCCATCTTGTTAAGATCTCCAGGATCTCACTGAGATACTATTTTACACACTGTTGATTGGCAAAAATTAAGAAGCGTGATGACCCTGCATTTGGGATTGTTAAGATCTCTTATTTGTCACTGGTAGGAATGTACGATATATAGTTTGGAGATCAATTTGACATTAATTTTCAAGTTGAACAGTTCCATGAATTGGACTCATCATTCCCCAGAAGATCTGTGCATTTGTGCATGCTACGGGATACGGGAGGAATGTTCATAACAGCACTGCTGACAATAGCAAAACCTGAAAACAAGCCAAATATACAATTATTAGAGAGTGAATAAATAAACTGTGGTACATCTAGTTTTATTACATAAAAGTTAAAATGAGTTAGTAGGTAGCAGCTTTAAGCATCAATCTTAGTAACAGCAGGTTGAGTCATAAAGCAAGTAGACGGTTCCCTATTTTAAAAGTTCACAAGATGCCATGTAAAACAATACAATATTTAGGCATTATTTATTAAATAGTAAATCTGCAAATAAAAGAGAAGCTCCAAAGTAGAATGGTGGTTATTCTTTGTGCAAGAGAAGTGACCAAAGGGGGAGGTAAAAGGACTAAAATGCAAAAATAGATGATATTCTCAATCCTGAGTTAGGTAGTAAGCTCACAAGTATTCATTTTATTTATTAAAAACAAAGTTATATATCAGTTAAAAAATTAAGCATTATTGCTAAGCTTAACCTTAAACTGTGGGTTTCTCAAGTTGAAATGCATCACAGAA
>NW_003852408.1:19161329-19195150 GCF_000181295.1 Otolemur garnettii
CTGTACACACAAGATTTAACATTCATGCACTTGTGTGTGTGTATGTAATGCGTAGGTGTTTCTTCACTTGATTTTAGCCAAAAGGCCAAGAAGTAATTCTGTGTACCTGCTTTTTATTGCTTATAATATAATATTTTGGCCTCTACAAAAGTTCCTTAGTTCTAGTCTTCCTCTTTCCAGTGAAGATGTCTCTTGAAATATCTGCAATTTATCTTTTCCATCTTCCACTGGAATATGTGGGCAAACCCCAGCATCTGTTTAGATTAGCTATTGAGATCTCTTATAGAAAGAGAGAAGCAAGATTTTTTTCTGGTGATAAGTACAGCTATGCACACAGTTGAAGAATAATGGGACACATTTCTTAGCTTTAAAAGAAAGTGTGGCCCAACAAGACAGCTTTCTTCCCTGGTTATCAGATCAGCAGAAGTCACAGTGCCTTTTGGAATGACATACAGAGAGCAGGCAGGGCCCTGCCCCCTCAGTGCGTCAGGGGGACGTATGTGGCTCAGAGGCTGAGTTCCAAACAAACTCTCAGTTTCTGTTGTCTCCCAGGCATCCATAAAAAGGACCAGCTTTCTGCAAGGATGTGTTGTAGTATAAGGCACCTCTGGTTTTTCCAGGATTGGTTTAAGGCAATTATTCTAAATGTTAGTTGTGTCACAGAATCACCTGGAGAATCTTATTTTTAAACGTCCCTATTAATCCTCAGGATTAATGAAATTAGAAACCCGGGGAATACAATTCAAGCATCAATATTTTCTAGATTGCCGCTGGTGATTCTAATGTTGATATTACTATCTTGAGTACCAGAGTAGAGGATTAAGCAGATGATTCCAAAGCTTGTTTTCTCTCCTTTGGTATACTCACCTCTGTTATATCACAATCATATGAGCACCAAAGATTTTTCACCTCCATGGAGTTTAATCAAGTTAAAAATCAAGTTTGAATTAAAACCAAGTATTAACCTTGAATGCTTCTAGATTGATTGATTTCTCCCTGGGGTGAACACTGCTAGTTGCTTGCTGGATACTTTCATTTTGGTTTTAGTATACAATACCAATTTTTTCTTCAGAGGAGAAATAAAACTTCAGAGTAGTTATATGCTCAGTTAAAAATGCAACTTTCAGTTTCCTTTGCAGCTAAGGATAGATTTGCCACACTCTGGGCAAAGAGATAAAAATGGCTGGGGTATCTTGGAAGGATATTTCTTTTTTCCTTCTATTTCTTCTTCTTCTTCTATTTCTTCTTCGTCTTCATCTTCTTCGTCGTCTTCATCTTCGTCTTCTTCGTCTTCTTCTTCGTCTTCGTCTTCTTCATCTTCGTCTTCTTCGTCTTTATCTTCGTCGTCGTCGTCTTCATCTTCGTCGTCCTTGTCTTCGTCATCGTCGTCATCTTCATCTTCTTCGTCGTCTTCGTCTTCTTCTTCGTCTTCTTCTTTGTCGTCTTCGTCGTCATCTTCGTCCTCTTCTTCGTCTTCGTCGTCTTCATCTTCGTCGTCCTCGTAGTCTTCGTCGTCGTCATCTCCGTCTTCTTCGTCTCCTTCTTCGTCTTCTTCTTCGTCTTCGTCATCTGCTTCATCTTCTTTCGTCATCGTCTTTGTCTTCGTCGTCGTCTTCGTCTCCTTCTTCGTCTCCTTCTTCGTCTCCTTCTTCTTCGTCTCCTCCTTCTTCGTCTCCTCCTCCTCCTCTTCATCTCCTCCTCCTCCTCCTCCTCCTCCTTCTTCTCTTTGTCGCCCTCTGTAGAGTGTGGTGCCATCATAGTTCACAGCAACCTCTCAAAAGGACTCAAGAGATCCTTTTGCTTCAGTCTCCTGCATGGCTCAGACGCAGGTGCCTGCCACAGTGCCCAGCTATTTTTAGAGATGGGATCTTGCTCTTGTTCAGGTTGGTCTCAAACTCCTGAGCTCAAGCAATCGACCTGCCTCTGCCTCCCAGAGTGCCAGGTATAGGCAGGAAGGATATTTCTCTTCCTGAGGAAAAATAAACAGGATAAATTAAACTGACAAGGCCTCTTTTCTCCTATCCCTTCTTTCCATCTAGAAGGAAGCTATGATGTGTCTGGAGATGTAGTGGCCATCTTAAAATAGCAATGACAAAAGTCACTTTTAATTGATTTCAACAAGGTTTAAGGACCCTGGGTTCCTGACGTAGTCTTTTACTGCTGCACAAGCCCTAGGTAACATAGGCTTAATGTCTGGTAAGATAACTATCCCCGTCCTCTACTCCCTGTACTATTTTTTTTGAGACAGTCTCTCACCATGTCACCCTCAGTGGAGTACCATGCTGTCACAGCTCACAACAACCTCAAACTCTTGAGTTTAAGTGATTCTCTTGCCTCAGCCTCCCTAGTAACTGGGATTACAGGCACCTGCCACAACACCTGCCTCTTTTTTTCCTGCAGTTGTAATTGTTGTTTAGCTGGCCCAGGCTGGGTTCAAACCTATCAGCCTCGGTGTATGTGGCCAGCGTCCAACTCACTGAGCTATGGGCACCGCCTACTCCATGTACTTAAAAAAAAAAATACAATAATGCCTTCTTATTTGACATACTTTTGTAGGGCTTTCTAAAGGTTTTGAATTTCTCAGTTTGATTAAATAATGAGTCTAAAATTACCAAACTTGAATGAATTGTGAGAATTAGAGTAAACGGCAGCAGAATATGCCCTGTATTACAGATGGGGCCAACTAATATCCCTGAGGACCCAGGCCTGAAAAAGTCAACACTAACCAAGTGTACACACAGAGCAGAAGAGGCTCAGTTGACTATGACAGAGGGTTAGCACTGCTGTCTTTAACCAGGAACTTCTGAAGTTACAAACTCTATCCAAAGAGGGTTTCTGAACCATTCCTCTCTCCTAAAATTCTAAGTCAGCTCCTTGAGGAGGTGGCAGATGTAAAGCTCTGGAGGCCTGGCAAAAGGAAAGTTCTCTATGTCTGAGAAGCTGAGTTTTCTGATTGCTAGAGCCTGCCTGTAAACCTGGAATGGGGTACCTTAAAATCTCAAAGATCTAGTTCCATAATTACAAAAGCTGTTTCTTAGTGAGTCAAAGCCAGGCTTTCTATAATTTTCACCTAATATGGTAGGACTTGTTTAATGGAGATGATTTTTACTCCTTTTTTGTATAATTCCAAGTTTGTGCCTTTAAACCTCTCCCATTTATCTCAGGGTCCATATTTCAGCTGTAGCTGAAAACTAGCTTCTATTATACCTTCTTCAGCTTCCCCGATTAAGCATTTATTCTCAGCTGGTCCCTCAGATTGACTTGTTATTTGATTTTGTTTAAATAGCTCCAAACACAATATTTGAAGTTTCTTGAACACTAGTGATTGAGTCCTTGCTTTGTTGCCTTCTTTACAACTATGTTTTTTGTCATATTTAATAATGAAAGTCTGTTTTCCTTCACATTTCCTGAATACTAGGCCACTGTATTTCTCCTCCCCAAACTGAACCACATTTTTTTTTATTCTGGGAAGAGGATTATTTTTGATTCCAGATATCCTCAAGAAAAAGAAGAGAAGAAAGAAAAAAGAGGGAAAATAAAAATTGATGTAGAATGACTTGTTTTTTCTAGAATGGGATTTTTAATGCAAAAAAAAATTATTTTGCTGCAAGCACATGTCAAGTTCTTATAGTTATTTTCTGTCTGAAGGAATCTTAGTGTGGTGCTTCCACATTGTTTTATATTGGTTTGTTTCAATCAAGAAAAACTAGTAGTTAGGGAACTCAGAGAATCTGACCGAGGTCAGTGATGGGAACATTCATAGAAGGCTTCCCGTCTTTCTCTAATAATTTTTCATTTTTCCTTCCCTTCATTAGCCCAGTCTCTTTTCAAATCCAGTTCCTAGGATAAAATAGGTATTCTGAAGCTAGAGTTTCTTTGTCCTTAATAACTAAAATGACATAGAAGATTTTCTGTTTGTGGACAAAATAGGTAATTGATTGAATTGCGTCCACACCAGCTCCCATGTGGTGACACTCACTGAGTGTCAGGCGCTGTGCATAGCGTGTTCCCTGGACTCTCCCTCACAGTCTTATACACAAACCAGGGAGGTCGATACTGTTCTCTCCATCTGGTTAAGATAAGGATACTGGTGCCCAGAAAGATTATGCAACTTGATCAAAATCAGTTGGTGCAGGATAGACAATCTGTGATTTAGATCCAGGTTGCTCTAACTTGTTTTTAAATACTTTACTTCTTGTACTCCATAGATAGAATTCCAACCTGCAGATTGTAAGGGACCTTAGAGATTTTCTTATTTAACCTAATGCATAGCTACTCTTTATAGTATCTCTTAGATCTTCATGGACTCTCTGAATTAGGGGATCCTCACTGAACCAGCTTCTTCCATTTTAGAAGGATCCACAGAGAATTACATTTATTCAAAATTTGCTTTCCTCTGTACTGCTGTAGATAGGTCTGGGTTCTCCTTGCAAGTGATACAAATAATAATTTAATCCCTTGTCAACAGGCAATGTAGTGGAGTGACTAAGCCTCATGTATAGAATGAGGATAGCATAAAACATGTGGGATATTAAATCAGTGGTTAGAGGGTTAAATGGGTAATACATGTAAAATGCCTGGTACTCCCTAGCTTAAGAAAAGTGTTCCTTTTCTTCCATTAAAGCACAAACAGTCCTTTAAGGCCCTGGGGATTTCCTTACCTCCTCTTTCTGGAAACATAAAACTGAAATTTCAGCAAAGTGATAATTGGCTCTAAATGATGAACCTATATTAGGCCAGGATTCTGCTACTATTTTATCTTTAATCTTTGACCTCATTTAATCTGTCTGATATTTATGCTCAATTCATTCTCATTTATTATCTGTTTTGGCTTAGCCTCTTCAGATTAATAACTTGTTTATATGACTCACCAGCATTAGTCCAAGCTTTGACAAGTACTTATTTGTTTCTAATAGCTAAATACGCTGCAATCCGAAGGTGAATGTATCCAGAGTCCAGGAGCCCTTCTGGGATACTCTGGCCACCCTGCCCTAGAAGCCGGCCATGGGGCAGGACATGGACACCCTTGTCATGATGGCCTCTCCATCATCTGAGGATAGTTGTTATATCCCCTCTCTAGGCCAAATGACACCTGTCAGATCAATCCGTTCTTATACGTCCTAGCCCTTGCTTGTCCTTGTGTATTTTGTCAGTGTCTGCCAATGTCCATGTTTGATCTGACCTTGGCAAGTTACCACCCTTACCTTTTACGTTTAAGCAACCTAGTCTTTTGGATTAACAGGAAAGGTTGGACTATTCAGTCTTTTATTAGCATAACTTTGAAGTAGTGCAGAAGTGAAGATGGGTGTGCGTTTGCAACCAGGCAGAATATAAAAATAGAGTGGTTAATTCTTTCTGGCACTTTATCAACTTCTCTCCTATTTTAAAACTACAAAGAGAAAACTTTTTATGATTCATTTACACTTAACTATTTTTTGCTGTTGTCTAACAAAACTATCACTGAAAGAATTCAAACAAAAAATCTTATTCTATTCAGTCCGTTGTTAGTTATAGATGAGGCTTTACTAAGGCCAAATGCCCCAAGATTAGACTAAGAGGAGATAGTTCAGATTTAAAATTTTACCTTTCTATTTAAATTAAAAATTTACATTAGAGGTATGTATTAAGTTGGCATTCAGGATTAACTAAATTGAAGTTGGAATAAAATTTCACCGTCTTTGAGACTAACTCGCTCAACTAGTTCATTTTCAGTGTCAGTCCAGTCTCTGGTTGATTTCTTATATTATGCATTTGTGTGTGTGTATGAATTTCAAAGGTTTTTTTCTGAAATAGAATCTCACTGTGTCATCCTCAGTAGAGTGCTGTGGTGTCACAGTTCACAGCAAACTTAAACTCTTGGGCTTAAGCGATTCTCTTTCCTCAGCCTCCCAAGTACGTGGGACTACAGATGAACACCATAACACCCGTCTATTTTTTGAGGCAGTTGTCACTGTTGCTTAGCTGGCCCAGGCTCGGTTAAAACCCGCCAGCCTCGGTGTATGTGGCTGGTGCCACTGTGCTATAGGCACAGAGCCGAATTTCAAAAATTTAACTCAAATGCTGTCACTAATATTCTTGGTGTTCCTTTTTCCCAAACACAAGTATTTGAGGAATGCTGGCTCTCTGTTTCGCTTTTTTCTGGCCATCTTAAAAAACAGTATGCATTGGTTTAATTTCCTAGGAGTGTAAGTGACTGATATAAGCTAGTGCATGAGGAACAAACAGAGGATAGAACTGAGAAAGAGGAAGAAGGAGAAGAAAGGATAGGGACCGGGGTTCTCCATAAACCTCAGCAGTAAAAACTGTAGCATTTCCCCTAGAATTAAGTCTCCCAATCTTTTATTGATCCCTTTCATGGTAATATAAATCTCATAAACTCTCTTCAGAATTTTGAAAACTTTTCCTTTATTTATGCATTTTCATGATAAAAAATAGTTTAAAGTAAGAAGTATTTTATTTTTTCATTCAATATATTAGCTGTATTAATGGTAGTCTAAGCTACTATAACAAAATCTCAAAAACTGAGAAAGTTAATATGCCTCGTATGCGAGGGCTGGACAAGCCAGGTTGCCCTGCCTCACTCATTCTATTTGTGTTCCTTCATCCCTAACACATTTCTTTTTTACATGTTATTGCCTCAAAATGGAGGAAAATAGGATTCATGATTTAATTTTTTTAATATTTAATTTTCTGTTTTTGAACATAAATAAGATTTTTTAATTTTTTTCTATTTTGTTCTTTAATAATGAAATAATAGTGGTTTTTAGGTGTAAATAAACTTCCTGTCCAGTAAATGAAAAAGTACATATAATTGTTCTTATATTGTCTCTTATAAATGTTGAGTTTCTAGAGTTCTAGAAACACTTGCACATGTAAGGTAAGAATTTTAATCAGGGGCAGCACCTGTGACTCAGTAAATAAGACGCCGGCCCCATATACCGAGGGTGGTGGGTTCAAACCCAGCCCCAGCTGAATTGCAACCAAAAAATAGCCAGGCCTTGTGGTGGGCGCCTGTAGTTCCAGCTACTCCAGAGGCTGAGGCAAGAGAATCGCTTAAGCCCAGGAGTTGGAGGTTGCTGTGAGCTGTGTGACACCACAGCAGTCTACCAAGGGCAACAAAGTGAGACTCTGTCTCTACAAAAAAAAAAAAAAAAAAAAATTAATCAGATAAATCCACATTATAATTGGGTTGTCCACTTAGGTGGTTTCCACTTCTTCTCTATTCAGCCTATACCCATTTGTCTCAGCTTCTATCATTCTATAAGCCTTGCTCTCACAAAGGTTGCCAATTATCTCAGTTTGAAAAAAAACCTTATGTGTTAATTGGATCTAATTAATTAAATATAACTAAATGAGTTAATTCTAATTAATTTTTTCTTTAATTAGACCATTTAGTACTTTTGACTACTCTATCCTTTTAAAAGTACACTCTATCTTGGTATCCTTGATGTTTAACTGTTGAAGGTGATACCTCTTTTGAGAGATCTTTGTCAGTCCTCTTTGTTAATTCCTCTTTTTTGCCCATACTGTACAACTGGACTTTCTCTTTTCTCACTCTGGAGTCCCCTTCTCAGTCTTTGAGCTCACTAGCTTAAAAGACTGTTTCTGTGACTGTGTACACCATGGAATACTATGTAGCCATAAAAGGATGGAGATTTCACATCTTTTATATTTACCTGGATGGAGCCAGGACATAGTCTTCTTAGTAAAGTATCTCAAGAGTGGGGGAAAACAAGTATCCAATGTACTCAATACTACTATGAAATCAACATATAATCACCTACATACCCATATGAATGGTAAAACATAAATATAATCCAGAAAGGACAAGGGAAGAGGAGAGAGAGGGTGGGGGAGGGGGTACATAGGGGAAGGGAGGGTATTTGGGGGGACCTCACCTAATGTGAGTGATTCAAAACTATTAAGGAATGAGTAAAATTGTGATGTACATGTTTCTTAGCTCAGTGTAAGCATTTCACATTGTATGTCACTTTGTACATTGATGTATTTATGTATCATTTATGTATCCCATAAATGCATCAATGTACCAAGTTACAATTTAATAAAATATAATAATAATAAAGAAAATTCATATTTTGGATTCAGACCTCTTTTTTTGAGCTTTAGTTATATCTGTAAGTTCTAATAGGCATATCAAACTCAACCCCTGTCATTAAACAACTCTTCTTACCTTGGTGAATGATACTGCATTGATTTAGTTAAATGAACAAATGAAGCTTTGTTATATTTAAAAAATATTTAAGTATCTATTAATATTTTTTTGGCCAGTGTTTATTCTAAGCGTTGGAACTACAACAAAAGACAAACTTTACCATTTCATTTCTCTCATTCTGCATATCCAACTCATTATGATACTTGTCGATTCTTAACCCTCTTTGTTTTTTTCAACCACAGAAGGTTTCAAGTTGATTTGTTTTAACTTTTCAAACATAATTATGTCTTCTAATTAGAATTTCTAAAATAACTTTCTTTACAATTTTCATAATTTTTTATTAACCCACCCATCATTTTTGATCCATGAGAGAATATTGACTTACTTGAACTTATTTAGACTGAAATCAATCTCTAGAGATCTTAAACCAATTAGGACATATTTTAGAATCAGTTTTTTAATTTTAATCAGGAAATATTTTAAAAATCACATTTGCCAAGTTTTCAGTGTTTGATGTGTGTTAAGGACAGTTGAAACTCTGAAGTGTAGATGCTGCGTCAGTGCGTAGCTTCCCATGCGCAGTAATCTGAAGGGGGTGGTAGTGATTTTCAGCAATGAGGGGTGCAGCAGTGTTTCTAGGATGAGTTTGCAAACTTCCTGGTAGAAGAGAAAAGTAATAAGAAAGAATACCCTCTGGTGAGTTTTCAAGATTTTTTTTCCATTCTAGAAAAACTGAAATGAAAGCAAATGGGAGCAAATATACAATAAGTGACACATACTTCTTAAAATAAGAAGTAAAAAAAAAACCTCTTTTGAATGATGCAGCTAGGAATGTACCAGATGTCACAGTATAACCTACGAGGGCCAAATTGATGTTCCATCTGATCAGTACGTTTGCAAACTCATTCTAGATAAAGTGGTGCATGCCTCATGGCTGAGAATCACTGCCATCACCTTCAGATTACCGCCCATGGTGATCTATGCACTGATGCACCCTTCGAAGCAATTTTGGAAATTTCGGGGAGAATGTCCATTAGAGCTGTCTTTATATTATCCTTGAGGTCCTGAATGTCAGCAAAATGTCTTCCTTTCATGATTTCCTGTATTTTCTTCAGGTAAAGAAAAAAGTCATTAGGGCCAGATCAGGTGAGTAGAGAGTGTGTTCCAATACAGTTATTTGTTTACTGGCTAAACATTTCCTCATGGACGTGTTGTGTGAGCTGGTGTGTTGTGATGTAAGAGCCAAGAGTTGGTGGCCAAGATTTTCAGTGAAGATTTTCCTCTTTCTCCATTGATATTGACTTGTTCTGCTGTGCTTCTCACAGTCAAATGATGGTCCTGACACACAATTTGATGGATTTTTGAAATGTTTTTTTCAGTTTGGCTTGTTAGGGGCCCACCCTGACCTCTCTTCATCAGTGATACTTTCTCTCCCCTCAGAAAAATGTTTCATCCATTTGTACACTGGTATTTTCTTTATGAAATTATCCCCCCAAACTTGGAGTAATATGTTTCTGATTTCACTTCTACTCTTACCAAGTTTAACAAGAAACTTACAAATGTTTATTTGTTAATCTAATTCAAGTTCTGACAATCTCATGGCAGCACACAAAACCATGCAACAATAAGAAGCGCCCCTCAGCAAGACACTGGCACATGTGAAAGCAGGTGTGAAACCTGATATACTAAGGTTATGCAACCTTACTGAGTTGTATGTACCGTGCTGCCAATGTAAATGTGCAGCGTCAAATCTGCACACTTAATTGAAGAGCTGTGTAGGTATGTAAGAAACAGTGCTAACTTTTAAGAGCATACACATGTGTGAGTGCACACACATACACACACACATACACTCACAGTTTATACACAGATGTCTCATTTCTTGGTGCTAGTGATATGTCAATAGCACTAGCTCCCATGCTGCTTAACTAAATGGATATTTTCAGGTATTCATCTGTTATTGGCAGGAATTTCATTTCCCAGAAGGAAACATTTTCTTAAAACAATTAACCCTGTGTTTAAGTATTGTCTTCCAGTGTTATCTAAGTGCCACTGTAGCTCTCCTGCTGTTCACAGCTCCGTCATTTTAGATCTGACTTGAACTTATTCCTTCTGCTCACTTGGCACTCATCCTTTAAAACTGTGAACTTAGTCTTCATATTTATCTTTTTATTAGACTATAAAATCTTTATGGGCAGTTACCATGTTGGCTCATCCTTGCATCCTTTACAAGGCTTAGAATGATAGTTTATATGCAGGACAGACACAATATTTTATTTGGATTTTTATGAATATATCTTATCTCCAAGAGTAGTTTCATAATGACAAGGGCAGTGACAATTTTTTTAAAGGCTTATTCACCTTAATGAATTTTTTTTTTAAAGATATAGGGTGATTCTATTGGGTATGGCTATTCCCATCACAAAGATGGACCTGTTAGTACTGAGTACATTGGATGCTTGCTTTTCCATTCTTGTGACACTTTACTAAGAAGAATGTGTTTCAACTCCATCCGGGTTAATACAAAAGATGTAAGGTCTCCACCTTAATTTTTTTAAAGGCCTGAATCCTATGATCTAATATATGCCCACACAAGAGGAAAACTCAATTCAATTGAAGATGAGGGCAGGAGAAAAAAGGGAGAGGAGAGAGTGGGGGAAGAGGATTGGTGTGATCTCACTTAATGGCACACCTCCTAGGGGCAGGGCACAACTGCAAGAGGGGGTTATACCTAACAAATGCAAACACTGTAACCTATTTCATTGTACCCTCACATTAACCTGAAATTAAAACAAAAGAAACAAGCGAAAAAATGGTCCTGTTTAAGACCAGCCTGAGCAAGAGTGAGACCCTGTCTCTACTAAAAAATAATAGAAAAATTAGCTGCACGTTGTGGTGGGTGCCTGTAGTCCCAGCTACTGGGGAGGCTGAGGAAAGAGGATCCCTTGAGCCCAGGAGATCGAGGTTTCTGTGAGCTATGACACCACAGTACTCTAACCTGGGGCAACAGAGTGGGACTCTGTCACATAAATAAATAAATGAATGAATGAATGAATGAATAAAAATTAAGAAAAGATTGTTCTGAATATTAGTCTAACTTCAAGCCTTACTGCAGCAGTATACATCCTCCATCTGCCCTTGTCCTGGCCCCTGGCCCTCTGCCTCCTGCTCTTATTCCATGGTCAGCTCTGCTTGCTTTTCTTACTTTCTAAATGCAGACCTCTTGACCAGGTACTTATCTTTGTCAGTTAGGCTAGCTTGAGTTGTCATAGCTGAGCTGGAAATTTTTGGCAGTGTTGCCATGTTTTTCTCAGTTTGCTCTTCTTCAGGGATTTCCAGACTGAGAGCTAATTTAGTCTGACTCAGTCCCTGAGTCAACCACGTAAGATGTGCTGCCTTCCACAAGGTCGATATCCTTGCCTAACCCTACTTAGAAAACGGTGTTCCCCAACTCTGCCTCATGCTACTTTTTGTGACACATCCAGCAACTGTTCATATCTTTAGCACTGAGCACAATTCTTGGCAACCTGTACCCACATTTTGGAAACAAAAAACAAATACTTACAATGATGGTGTGAAGGGTGTTCAGAAAGCCCCCTTCCACTCCTACCCCAAATAATTTTAGTCATCCACCTGTGCTTGGAAGCCCCTCCATGTTTGTGAGATAGTTAACTGGCAGCCATGTGACTTGAGACGAAAGTTTTCTCCTCCCAAACTAATTTATTTGGGTAGATTTATAAGTTTAGTCCTAAACTAAGTGCGTTAAACATTGGCTTAATCTAATACTAAATAAAATTTTCAGAGGAGTTTTTTGTATATAAATAATGACACTTGTACCTGGTTTCCTTTTGATTTATCGTTTTCTCATGCATATCCTTTTCCTTTCCACCAGCGAATCTATTACTTCCTTTGTGATTAAGTTATTCGCAGAGCCCCACTGAGTGGAAGGGGCTTTCTTTCCTTTGGTTTGATACCTGTCTGTAATACTAGTGTAGGCATTTGTTACACGGTTTTTAGTTGCTTTAGTTTTTTCTACAAAATGACGAAAGTCATTTTCTATCTTTACCTAAAGGAAAGTTGTCCTTCACAAATAGGAGAGAAGTTGTTCACATGTGAGGAGACATTTAATCTGATTTTTTCATCCCTTAAAAATACAGTATGTACATTGATTTATTGAGAACTCGCCAAGTGGCAATCATCCATTATAGTTAAAATGTGGTTGTTAAAGTTTTCCATTTCATGGAATGTATAACCTAGAGGCAATAACTTACCCAAATATCTGTAATACCAATAGTATGCACTCTTTTTATTTTCTATAACTTAATTCATTGTTTTTCTCTGTTACTATCTCTTGGAAGCACTGCTTCCCTTTAAAAAATATTTCTCATGTTATTTCTTACCAGAATTTTACAGGGAAATTATTTACATCAGTGATAGAATCTAAAGTTGGTTTTAATGATTTTGACTGCATTTAGTTTTTAATTTTCTGTAAGAGACTTCATGGTTTCCCACTATTGTTAGTCACTACGATATTCTAAAATTTACTTTAGAATACATCATTTCTATGCATTTTTCAAATGTATTTCATTCATAGTGGAAACTTTGGATTTAAAACCAGCTCTTCTGACTCAAAATCAGCTGTTTCTATTTCACTATGAATGCTTTGAAATGCCACATGATACCCTAAAGTAATGGTTCCTGACCATTTTGGGTAATCCCTCCTTTGCTAATGTGATGACAGTTATGAGCTCTTTCCCCATTAAAAATGATCTATGAATATGCACTTAAAATTTTGCATAGATATTTCACGTGTATTTTTAGATACTCTGAACCTGATCCATGCACTCTCTCAAAGCTCTGCTCTGAAGTTCTGTAATTGGAATCCTGAGAGCACAAGATTGAGCCTGATATTAGAGAACACACTGAATATTATGGTTACACACGGAATCACAATTCTTCCATATCCGTGACAAAGACGCGATGCCAAGGCGTCCGGGTAGGATTCAACCGAGACCTGTAAAGAGAAAGAAAGAAAAGGAAGAGCCAAACATCACCCCAGAAATACTGAGTTGTTGTAATGATAAAAAAGAATAGAGAGATTGGTTTGAGTAGGAGAAATTTCAAATAACAGTTTTTACTCTGTTAGTATCAGTATCCAGTGTGGATATTAGCAACAGAGAAATGAATAAAGTAAAAACAGAAGATCAGTGGATTACAAGAGGACGTGCAAAGCCTCTGAACATCATTGAATCCTTTTGGAAGAGACAGATACAATCAGTAAAGAAGTCATAAAATTTCCCCATACCAAACATTCCTTTTGTTTAAAATTAACGTTCATGATGTGTGGCTATTCAAACGGTGGCTGGGTGTACCTAAGAAATCAGTGGGAGAACTTCGGAACTCACTATCCTGCTGTCCCCACACTTAGTAAGGATCCACAACCCTCATCATCCGTCCCAGTCTGAAATATTGATCGGGTGAAAACAATCCACGTGTTCCCAGGTAGCTTCTAAAATATCACCAGCCACTCGTGACTTCTATCGCTGAGTGCTTCTCTATCAGACATCTAAGTTGTTTTTTTTCCCACACAGATGGTTACATTCTCATGTTTTAAACTGATATTACATTTAATTACTTTTAGTTTGAAAGCTTAAAGTTAATCTTAACGGCAAAAATTCACAGAAATGTATCCATTGTTCTTGATTTTAACCAAAGTGCGTGCAAATCTTCCATGTGGAAAAATGACAGTTAAACCAAGCCTTACGGGTTGTCATGACAACATGAGTAGTGTTCCGTGAGGAAGGATTTGAGCTTGATCATATTTGCAGTTGTCCTGGCAACGTGACAATCTGACTTCATGGAAGAGGTGTCACTTCACCAGTTAAACTGGTTTTAGGATGGTTGGACATCTACTGAAGATTGATATCTTCTGTTTTGTATGTACGTGTGTGTATCCATAAAAGCACAGAAGAATGCTTGGTGTTTTGGAAAAGACACAAAAGAAGTGATATTAGAGGCTGAGCAGTGAGACAAATGAATATCAAAGTAGGAAAAGATACAGAGATATATGTGAGAATGAGTTTGGGACATGGAAAACAGAGAATAAAAGAAGAGAAAAGCAATAAAGACAATAAATCAACAAGGAAAAGGAGGATGCATTAATAAGTCACAGAAATTCACTTTGCCGTTACCGAGTGAGGAAGCTGAACATGGAACAGGGGGAAAGTTACTGTGGAAACTTCACGGCACGGTGAACAAACAGGAGCGTCCTATTGTGTTGTAATTAGGTTGTTGCTACTGTTGGTATCGGGATGATCAGATGCAGTCTCAATCGAGAATCATACCACAAGAATTGCAGGTATCTGACAAGGGAGTTTGGAAGGAAACAGCTTCAAGCTAAATAGATTTGGTACAACAGAAAACATTGCTTTATAAAATATCATTTTCATCCCTTGACAATGACAAATAAATTTCACATCAACCAGAGCAGTTGCAAATGTAAATAATGTTAACGGCAACTGCTTCCAACATACTTAGATATCCCGAGTTGAAATATAAATTGAGTGATTTTACTTTCTGCGGTGAATAATCTTAGTTCAATTACGTTAAAAATATGAGAAGTTTGATAAAATGAGGTGAAAGCAAATGACATTGTAATTTTCTGGTGTGTGTTTTTGCGTGTGTGTGTGGATAATAACATCTCCTCTGTTGTCTTTATGACTTTGTATGTATACAATGCCGTACTTTCAAATTATGTCTTTATAACCTTGATTCCATGGTGAGGGGGTTTTAGGGGTACAATAAACCCCCTGAAATCAAACGCCCAATGAATGTGTATGTGTGTGTGTATGAGTGTGTGCATTTTCTGGGGGAGATGAACCCAAATTTTAATCAAACAAATAACGATTTATCAAAACAGTAAGACCCATTTAGTAATAAAAAGTGGTGGTTTTGTGGATACAGTCAAGAAGAGAAGGAAAAAAGAGAAAAATGGCCAGAAATGTTTCACTGTGTGAAAGGCAGCCAGGAGGAAGGCTCTGGATCTCACCAGAGACCCTGAAGCTATTGGTGTGCTGGATCATCAAATCTGTTAGAAACAGAGACTGGTGAGAAGCTGGTTCACAGCACTTGCTGAAGATGTTAGTCCCTAAGGCAGAGCAGTATATCCAGGCATCAGCAGGAATTGTCAGTGAGCGAAACAAAGAGCCCTGCCTTCCTGGAGCTTACTGTCTGGCAGAATGAAAGAGATAGGGGCACAAGATGTGATGAGAGTAACCAGCGAAGGATATCAGGGCTTTCTCAGCGCCTGCTGCTGAGTTGATGCTTAATTAAAGAAAGGGAGGAGGGGAGGAAATAGAGCTTAGTCAGATACACAGCGTTCTTGGTTTGCACAGTCTGACTATTCCACTATGATCTTGTTTAAAGAAAAATTTCAAATTAAATTGAGCACAGTGTATTTGAGCAAAGAATAATTCATTTAATTGGGCATCACTGGCAGAAGGTTAGAGCACTCCCCCAGCAGTGTGAGCAAACTTCTGGGTCTCGGTTTCCTCCTCTGTAACATGCAGGGAATGATGCTTCTCAGCACCATCCTGCAGAGTGAGAGACGGTAACTCAGTGTGCCCGCATCAGCACGCTCAGCGAAACTTCTCTTCCTTCTGAAGAAAAACACCAGTTTCTTTAGATTTGATTATATACTCAACTTTCAAAATGGCCTCTTATTAGAAGGAAATCCTGAATCTGACGCAGTTCACTAAAATCACAAGTGCTTTAAGAATCCATGAAAAAGAGCCTCTAGCAAAGGACCATTGTCTGAGGGAATATCAACATTTTGTTCTGTTTTGTAATCACATTAAAGTTAAAATGTATTTTCTTTAGGATTTATGGATCTACCGGTTAATATCAATGTGTTTATCTTTGTGTAGGACGCATAATGTGTTCTGGAGAGTCAGTCAGGTGAGGCCGTAAGGAGACACAGAGGAAAGACTCAGGGAAACGAAGATTTTTTATCACAAGTCTTAGAGACAGGGCAGGGCACATCACAAGTGGTTAGGTGGAAAAGGCACCAGGCGGTCAGGAGACAGAAGACAGGGCAAGAGGAAGGGTTAGGACGCTGCCTTTACTGGGGTTTCCTTGGAAAGACAAGGCCGAGTGAATAATTGGGTTGGCTAGTCTGAATAATTTGGGGCATGCTTTGGGCTATAGGGGTTCTGGCATCTAGCCCCAGGATGATTTGGGGAAAGAAATATTGCCTCTTGGGGTATAAGGGCCAGATAAGGAAAGTATATATTTCAGGGCTGGTTAGCTTACATGGCAAAGATGCGCTTCTGACTGGGCCCTTTGTTTTTGACAGTCCGAGAGAGGTGTCATCTCCCTACCTGCCTAGATAGGTTAGCACCAGACACTGTTAGATTCAGAGATGCCCATTGTTTATGTTAAACTTTTTCCTCTTCCTACTTAACCAAACCATCTAGAAGCTACAGATCCGGGTAATATTGTCATGGCGAGGACTGAATCTGCCGCCTTCTGAAACCTCAGGTTAATTTGGTTCCCTCAGGCATTACTGAAGGGGTGGTTGGAATTTGCACACCTCGTGGGAAAAGCACATTTCTCTTACTATCACTTGTATGCAGTGATGTTTCTGATCCAGAATGAGAACTCAGCTCATCATGACTTAGCTCATTTCAAATACAGTGGCATGTAACACGTTAGGCTAAATCATTACCATCTGCTGTATTGTCCAGTATATTCCAGAAACATTGTATCCACAAATCTTAGACAAACCTTACAATACCTCTTTGAGCTATGTATTACCATGTCCATTTTACAAATTAAAAAAAGAAAGAAAGAAAAAACAACAACAAGCGATGAGAGGAAAAGTAAATTACCCCTGGTGACCTGGAAAGTAAGACGCCGACTAGGAAATCAAACACAGGCCTGAGGACTCTACGGTTGGTGCGTGTTATGCTTTGATAAGATGTCTATAAAAGTTCTGTAATCCCCGTTCACTTGTTCAGCACATTGGTTTATTTCTCTCTCAAAATCTTAACCTTTGCCTCATTCCGTTACTTTTATGCCCAAACACTGCTTTTCCAATGCAGTGCCTTTGAAAACAGCTGAAACCTAGGCTAGATCTGAGCTGTTGCCCATGGTAACAGGCTGTATCTAAGGCTGGGTTCATTTCAGATATCAAATCATCCCGGAAATACCCTGGAGAGGCTTTGGAATTATTCATAATTACCACAAATTGAAAGTGATGAGAAAATTGGTGCTATTTTTCTATCAATCTCTAGAAAGATTATTATGCTATCTACACACCACTAGATTTAAAAAAAAGTCTTACTGTGAACATTTGTTTCAAAAGCTTCAACCTTTGTTTATAACACTCCAGTATGCCTCCAATTATTTCAAGGATTGCAATAAAATCTTCATTTTCAAACAAAATTAAATGTGATGAAGGTTTGTTTTAACTTTTTATTATAAAATTTTCAAACGTAATCAATAATAATAGAAGAACAGTACCCATCAATCTGGGTTCAGCAGTTACCAGTAAATGTCAAATCTTGCTTCATATATATCCCCCACTCCTTCCCATACACTCTACTGCAGTGTTATATAGTAAGTTCCAGATAATTATCTCAAATCAGGATGCTATAGAAACAATTGTACAAAGACAAAGATGAGAAAGGGAACACAGGAACAATGTAAAACCAAAGGGCAACGAAAACTCTTACAGAAAATGCAATGAAAACTTCTCACTTTAATTTTATTCCAAGGAGATAAAAAAGTCGTTTTTTGTTCATTTAGTACAGAAATCAATATTTAATATAATCTTAGGATAATGACTTCTTTAAAGTGTGCAAATAATTCTTGAGTGACATCAAACAGTGAGAGAGACAAAAAGATTAGATTGTAGCAATTCCCAAATCGTAAGATCTTGGGAATCCTGGATAACTTTGTAACTTCAAGCATTACCTTTGTTCATTGATGACCACATCCCAAATCAAGGGTGCATTTCCCTGTACTGTACAGTGGGAAATGTCCATGGCAGTAGAACTCTTCAGTATGTTCTGTGTCGACAAGATAATTTCTATAGCAGGAATCCTCAAACTTTTTAAACAGGGGGGCCAGTTCACTGTCCCTCAAACCATTGGAGGGCCGGACTGCTGGCCCTGGGATGAGTCAGCTGCTAAGCAGGACAGGCAGCAGTGGCAAAAACACCTGGCGGGCCAGTTAAATGTCCTAGGCAGGCTGCGTGTGGCCCACAGGCCGTAGTCTGAGGACACCAGGTCTATAGCATCCAAACAACCCCTACGTTGAAACTGCTTCATTGAGACTGATAAAGTATTTTATATTTATATGTTTTTGTATTTCTCATTAATAACTACAGATAATAGAGCTATATAGTTGCACATGTATTAATCTTTAAGTCCTTGAAATAACAATTCCCTTTTAACACGCACTTCATTGGTGATAGAAATATTCTATCTACATTATATTCTTTTTGTTAAAATGTGTCTAATCATTCAAAAAATGTTTCTGTTCTTAGTTACATCGATGGTGTTGAAAACACATATGAAGTGATTATTAGTTTGTCATATAAAAAGTTAATAGAAGAACATATTCAATATCATTTTTTTCTTATAGATTAATTTCAATCCCAACCTAAAATATTAATACCAAATCTAGGCAAATCTATGCTTCATTAACATCTGGGATTAATTGCAACGTTTGGATCTAAATGTGAACCAACACCTACCGGTCCTTAAAAATGCAGTACAATATTAGACTGGACATTAAGTAACGCATATAGGAATTTTGTCATATATTTTAGGTTATGATAGGAATTTTTATAACCCTTCAAACTTAAATCATAGTAATTATAAAGCTTTGGTTGAAAATAATATAATTAGTATTTTACTAAACATCTTGACTTTATAATTTAAAAGAAATGGCTGGTTCCTAATACAGGTGTACTCTAAAAAGCTTGTATTTACCTTGTAGCTTTTTATTTTGAGAGATAATTTTCTACATTAAGTACACACAATTTGCGTAAAGGTAAATTCAGTAAGAACATATAGTCTAGTGAATCATCCTCTTTAGTTCTCGTCAGAATCACCTAGAGGGCTTATTAAAACAGATTGCTGGGCCCGACCCCGACAGTTTCTGATTCAGCACTTCTCGAGAAGATTTCAGTGTTTTCATTTCTATCAAGTTTCTAAGTGAGATTGATATTGCTGGCCAAGGGACTAAATGCTAAAAAATGCTGAAGTGGACTAATGCATTTCAGAAAGTTAAAACTGTAAAAATTGTGAAAAGGTCTGTTTTAAACTGAGCAGCCCATAGGGGAAAATACAAAGAAGATAGGTGTTGCACAAATTCTAATACTTTCTTTAACCATCTTACTCCCTCATTCTTTGGGACTTAACTTTCTCATCAACTCTCATTCCACATCTCTTCTCAAACATCAAAAAAATCCCTCCTTACCTTTACCTGATGACACTGTATTACCCTAACATCTACCATGAGTTAAGGGAATCAGGAGAGAGCTTCATCCTCTCCTGACCGGATCTACCAGCTGCCTCATCCTTGTCCTCATATACATGTTCAGAATAAGTTTAAATTGTTTTGCTGTCAAATACTGAAAAAGGTGGCAAAAGTCACAGTTCAAATCTGCTTGCCGTTCTTTTGCATAGTTTTTCTTTAGGCCTGAAACAATGTACTAATTAAAGCTCATCTTTCTTGGCTACAATTATATCATCCTTTCTGATGAGACACAAGCCACTGTGATTGGAGTTGATAGCACCTTGCACTCTGTTCCGGCTCATGTGTTACTGCAGGCAGCTAGCCCAATTTACAGAACATATTATTTCAAAGTTACTTTTTTATGGGGTTGAGAGGAGGTGGTTAGTTGCCTTCATTGTCAAATGTACTTAATCCGTATCTCACCCAACTTGAATAGTGAAAATGTTTATGTAAATCTTAATGTTTGTCATCTTAAAGGTAGAAAATCAGATGTAATTTTTATTTGTTAGTTTCAGAATCCCTCTGCTCCCTGCTAAGAAAACTTAAGTGTTGAAATTATCGTTCAAAACATGTGATTTGAGAAAAGGCTTACAATAAGGAAGAAAGAAAAGGAGGGAGAGAAAGCAAACTGCCACTGTCCAGGCCAGCAATCACAGAAAAGGGTAATTTTGCTCAGTAATACAGAGCGAACAGTGACTTCTCAGCCTGCCTGAGAAATCCCAACCATCAGAGTTAAGAAAAAAATGTAGTCATCCACCTCGACCAGCTACCTGTGTTGAAGATGCAGATAGGAAATATTTTACAGTTAGTTGACTGTTGAAAGGCATTTTCACCAGCGAATCATTTGAAATGTAAACTTTTGTTTCAGCCTAGCAGCACAAAACTTTTAAATTTGAAAACTCACCACTATCGGCCCCAAGGGGACAAAAAAACAGATCATAGTTGTACTTACACGGGTAAATATTATTTTTGTTTTATTTCTTTTGTTTCTCCTTAAAGTCTGACTATCACCATGTTTTGTTTACTCATCATCTGGATGAATTTCCAACCTTCTTAAGGCCTTTGCTTAACTTTGCGGCAAAGAATTCCAGTGGTAGTTCAGCTCTGTAGGCAACGCTCCAAGTTCACTCCACACCAGGGCTTACGGTCAGTGCCCTGCCCAGTGTTCTTATCCTCTCCTGCCCGCCCCATCCTCATTTCACTGTCTTGCTCTCTGTGATCAGTCGTGGTAATCACCATCAGCTTCTTGCTCCTCTCTCCTGAGGTTGATGAACCACCCTCCCAAACTGGTTCAACCCACCTTTCCACCTGTTCTCTGTCTGCGGCTGAGCGGTTCTGTGTAGCTGGAGGACAAGCTGAGGCCACACCGACTGGTCAGTTTTAATGAGCACAGACGCGAGTCAGGCCCTCAGCGCTGCCCTGCCGCCTTCCTTCTTCTCCAGGTCAATGCAGTTCCGCACAGTGCTCAACACCTTTTCCTTCTTCATCAGATTTCCAGAATTTCCTCTTATTCTCAGTTGATCACATTGCTATTTTATTTCTCTGAGAAAATACAGCAACGGAAAACAAGTTCCTTTTTCCTACCTCGTATCAACCTCCCTGCCTGTCCCAGCTCCCTTACACTTTGCCTGCCTGGACCACCGTTCTGCTCCTGCATTGGAAGCCGCAGCTTCAGACTTCCTCCCGCAGCTCTCTCTCTCGGATAGCCATTTAGTCATTCTGTCCTTTTACATCATTCCCATCAGCAAACAGTTCATTTGTAAACTTTTCAAATATCTCCTGTTATTTTTTTCTAGTTTCATGACTTCATTTTTAGAAAAGACACTTCATATGATTTAAATCTTAAATTTGTTCAAATGCGTTTTGTGGCCTAACGTGATCTGTCCTAGAAAATGTTTCATGTGTGCTTGAGAAAACGTGTATTCTGCTGCTATTAAATAGAATATGTTTTATGTGCCTATTTGTTTCATTTGGTCTAAAGTGTAGTTCAAGTCCAATGTGTCTGTATCAGGTTTTCACCTATTCACTGTTGAAAGTGGGGTATTTAACAATAATAATAGTTTTATTGTATTGCTGTCTATGATCTCCTAATATTTGGTTTATTTAGGTGCTGTGATGTTAGGTACATGTATATTTGCCATTGTTATATCCTGTGGATGATTTGACCCCTTTATCATTGTATGATGACTGTATTTGTGTCTTTTCACGGTTTTTGAAAAGTCTATTTTTCTAAATAGCTGTCCCCTCTTCCCTTTGGTTTCTGTTTGAATGGAATATCTTCTCCTTTCCTTTCAGTCTGTGTGTGTACTTAAAATTAAAGCTGACCTATAGTTAGGTCTTTTAAAAAAGAATCTATTCATGCACGATGTCTTGTGACTCAAGAATTTAACCTATTTACATTAAAAGGAAATTACTGATAGGCGAGGACTTACTATTACCATTTTGTTAATTACTTTCAAAAGTAATTTTGATGTTTTCCTTTGTGTGATTTAATTGTTTTTCTGAGGTAGCACATTCTGGTTCCTTTGTCTTTACCTTTAATTTATCTATTATAGGTTTTTGCTCTCTGGTTACCATAAGGGTTATAGAAAACATCCTTATAATAGTGTATTTTAAGCTGATAACAACTTAACTTCCATCACATACAAAAACACTATAATTACTTCTCCCCCACACACACATTGGATCTTTTGGTGTCACAGTTAATTAATTTTGTGTGTACTTTAATCATCTATTACAATTTTAAAATATTTTTGTCTTTTAGTCCTTATATTAGAGATAGAAGTTATTTACACACTACTAAAGCAGTATTAGAGGTTCTGAATTTAAAGTTAAAGCTTTAACAAGTGCATGTTACACTCCTCTATGTTTTCATGTTGCTGATCAGCATTATTTCATTTCCATGTGAAGAACTTCTGGCATTTCTTATAAGGAAAATCTAGTGGTGATGAACTTTCTTAGCTTTCGTTTTTCTGGGAAAGTATTTATTTCTCCTTCTTTTCCAAAGGACAGGTTTAACAAGTAAAAGTACACTGGGTAAGCAGGTTTTCTCTTTCATTACTCTGTGATTTTTTTTTTTTTTATTTTTTACAATTTAGTTATTATCAGCACTCAATTGTTGCATATTTTTATATGGTACACGTCATATTTTGACACATGCATGCAAGGCATAAAAATCAAGCAATAATCCAATCACAGTCATTGGGTTATAACCATCATATCAACCATTTATCTTTTCTTTGTGTTAGGAACATTCCAGTTCTACTTCTCTGAGTATTCTAAGTATACCGTAATTTAATGTAGACTATCATCATTTTGTTGTGTTACAAAATATTATTCATGCTATCTAATTGTCTAACTATATTTTTCACCCATTAATCATCCACACTTTATTCCCACCTTTCTCCACTACCCTTCCCAGCCTCTGGTACCATTATTCCACTCTTGGTCTCCATGAGATCAATTGTTTTAATAGTTAGCTCCCACATACATCTGAGAATATGTGAGATGTGTCTCTCTAAGCTTGGATTATTCACTTAACATACTGTTCTCTGGTTCTACCCATGTTGTTCCAAATGACTGAATTTCATACCTGAATAAGATATTCCTTTATGTATGTGTACCACATTTTCTTTGTTGTATCCACAACTTCTTCTGTTGATGGACATTTAGTTGATTCCAAATCTTGGCTATTGTGGATAGTTTTGCAATAAACATAGGAGTGCAGATATCTTTTGATCTTATGATTTTCCTTCTTTTGTATATATACCTAGCAGTGGAATTTCTGGACTACGTGGTAGTTCTATTTTTGTTTTTGAGGAAACTCCATACTGTTCTACGTAGTGGTTGCTCTAGTTTACATACCCACCAACATGTATGAGAGTTCCCCTTTCTCCACATCTTCACCAGCATTCGTTATTGCCTGTCTTTTTGATAAGCCATTTTAACTGGTTTTAGATGGTATCTCATTGCAGTTTTAATTTGCATTCCTCTGATGACTAATGATGTTGAGCATTTCTCATACCTGTTGGCCATTCGTGTGTCTTCTTTTGAAAAATGCCTATTCAGAGCTTTTGCTCATTTTTAATCAGATTATTTGATTTATTTTTTTTAGTTGTTTGAGCTCCTTGTATATTCTAGTTATTAATCCCTTGTCAGTTGGATAGTTTGAACATATTTTTTCCCCATTCTGTGGACTCTCTCTTCACTTTGCTAATTGTTTCCTTTGCCATACACAAACTGTCTAGCTTGATGTGATCCCATTTTTTATTTTTGCTTTGGTTGCTGTGCGTTGGGGGTATTACTCAAGAAATCATTGCCAGACCAATGTCTTGGAGCATTACTTCAATATTTTCTTTTGGTAATTTCATAGTTTCATCTCTTAAATTTATGACTTTAATCAATTTTGAGTTGATTTTTGTGCATGGTAAAAGACAGGGGTCTAGTTTCATTCTTCTGCATGTGGATATCCAGATTTCCCAGCACCACTTATTGAAAAGACAGACTGTCCTTTCCCCAATGTATGGTCTTGGTAACTTTGTCAAAAATAAGTTCACTATAGTTGTGTGGATTTATTTCTGGGTTCTCTATTCTGTTCCATTGGTCTCTGTGTCTATTTTCTTAGATAGTACTGTGCTGTTTTTGTTACTATGGCTTGATAGTATAATTTGATGTCAGGTAATATGTTTCTTCCAGTTTTTCTCTTTTTGCTCAGGATGCGTTTGGCTATTCTAGGTCTTTCATGGCTTCATATAAATTTTAGAACTATTTTTTCTATTTCTATGAAGGATGTCATTGGTGTTTTGATGGGGATTGCATTGAATTTGTAGATTGTTTGGAGCAGTATGGAAATTTTAATAATACCAATTCTTCCAATCTGTGAGCATGGAATATTTTTCTGTTTTTTTTGTGTCCTCTTTGACGTCTTTCATCAATGTTTTATAGATTTCAATGCATATATCTTTCACTTTTTTGGTTAAGTTTATTTTCCATATATTTTGATTTTTTTGCAGCAATTGTAAATGGAATTCTTAGTTTCTGTTTCAGATTATTTGCTGTTGACATATAGAAGTGCTGTTGATTTTTGTACGTTGATTTTATATCCTGCAACTTTATTGACTTTATTTATCGGTGATAATAGCGTTCTTGGTGGACCTTTAGGTTTCTCTACATGCAAAACTGTGTTTTTGGCAAATAAGAATAATTTGACTTTTTTCTTTCCAATTTGGATGCCCTTTATATCTTGTCTAACTGATGTAGCTTAAACTTTCAATATTATGCTGAATAACAGTAGAGAGAGTGGACATCCTTGTCTTTTTCAGATCTAAAATATGGCTAAGATATGGGAGAATTCCATGGATTAGCAGTCAGAGTCTCTCACTAACCTCCTTCACTTCCTCTCTAACAAAATGAGTCTCACTGTCCACACTGGGACGCCTAGAGTTGAGGAAGGAGTGACGTGAGCACTTTCCTATGGCCACCATAGCTGGGACTGCTTAAGTCTCACTAGAAGTCAATCCAGTCTTATCCAAGGCCTGTGGAGACAGCTGCCTGGCTATCTCTGCTGTTTATTCAAGTCCAAATGCTCTAAAGTCATCAGGTGGAGGACTGGATCTTTCTAGGACTGGATTTGTCATTTTAGGGTAGTGGGTTTCCTTTTGGCTTAAAATGAGTCTAGAAATTCCATCTAGAAATGATTTCCTTCTGAAATCAGGGACTTCAGGAATCTGGTTGGTATTGCTGTGGTACCTGTGGCACTGTTGGGGGATGGGAAGGGTGACACAGGCTATGCACAAGTGTTTTATCCTCTTCCATGCCTCTTTCCTTGCTGTAATGTTAAAACCTGGTACTGGGATTGGTTGCCTGATTTTTTGCACTTTGAACATATCATTTCACTCTTCTGGCCTGTAAAATTTCTGCTAAGAAATCTGCTTATAACTTTATTGAGGATCCCTTGTATGTGAGGGACTTCCTTTCTCTTCATGCTTTAATATTCTCATTGCCTTTGATTTTTGATATTTTGTTTACAGTGCGTTGTGGTGAAGTCTTCTTCGGACTGATCCTAATTGGAGACTTCTGAGTTTCATGTATATGGATGTTCATATAACTCCCCAGTATGGGGAAAATTTGTGTTAGTATTTTAAAATATGTTTTCTCTTCTTTTCTCTTCTTCTCTTTTCTCATTCTTCTCTTTCTGGATATCCTATAATGTAAGAGTTAGCCCTTTTAATGACATCCCATAAATCCCATAGTTTCTCATTTCTTCTCATGGTTTCTTCCTTTTAACTCAACCTTAGTAAATATTTTTAAATTGCTTTTCTTCAAGTACATTGATTCTTTCTCCTAATTGATAAAACCTACTGTTGGTCTCTTCATGGATATATATTTTTAATTTCGATCATGATATTCTTCAGCCTCAGAATTTTTTGGTTCTTCTTATGATTCTGTGTCTTCATTGAATTTGTTTTGTTGTTTCATTGTTTTTCTAATTTTTTGAATTGTCTGTACTCTTTAATAGCTTGCTAAGCTTTCTTAAAATAATTATTTTGAATTATTTGTTAAGCAATTCATAAATCTCTGTTAATTTGAGGTTTGTTACTAAAATATTATTGTATTTGTTGGATGCTGTCATTTTTCCTTAAATTTCTGTGTTCTTCAAAGTGCTGTGTTTCTGTTTCTGGTTTAGTGGCCTCTTCTAGTCTTTACTGAATGTCTTCAGTAAAAAGAAACACTTTCACCAAGCAGACCATCTGGGAATTTTGGAGGCTCTCCTAGGCCTGGTTATATGGGTAGGCTCACTCCATACCTTTCATTCCCTTTCACAGAGGAATTCTTAAGATTGCGTGCTTTCTCTTGATTCTACAAAGCCAATAGAAGCCCCTTGTTGGTTTTCCCAAAGGCAGGGCTCTAATATGTTCCTTTATGTGCCTTCCCCCAATCACACAGAGTTCAGCCAGTGTCTGTCTGTGGAGGTGCACTCGGTTCTGGGTGGGAAGGGAGTGAGGTACTAGAAGTATTTGGAGTGTCCATGTACCAGTTGGGGAAGGTCTGCTGGCAAAGCATCCCAAGCAGCTTTTGGGCAGGCTTTCTGACGTATGTGCAGCAGTCACCAGGTTCTGTACCCTCCCTTTCTAGCTCCCAAACTTTCTTAGACACTTATCCATGCCGTCACATCAGTATTCTGATGAGAGGAGAAGGAAGTAGGAATCTTGGGCAGCCTTCTGCGTGGCTGGAGAATCTAGGTATTTGCTCCCTGGGTTCTCAGTTTCCCCTGTTAGAAAAAAAAAAAAATGACTGCTCAAGTGTTTGACACTCAGCTATGCCACCCTGAGGGAGTGTGGTATAGGTAAAATGTAAATATTATTATTACCATCATAAATACTGCTATTCTTGGATTTTATGATCTAATTTTGTGCTAGAATTTTTCCACTAGACTCCTAGACTTCCACAAAAGTCTTCTCATCCGTGGAGATGGCAACAGAAAGATTCTATTCTTCCAGCTTGCTGATGTCATTCCTCTGTTTTCTTTAATACTTTTGAATTGTATAGGAGATGTCTTAAATATTGACTATTGAATTTAGTCTTGAATAAATAAATGGGGAGGATGGGAGGGTGATTGGTGGGACCACACATATGGTTCATCTTACAAGGGTACATGTGAATCTTTCTAAATGTAGAACATAAATGTCTTAGCACAATAACTAAGAGGATGCCATGAAGGCTATGTTAACCAGTTCGATGAAAGTATTTCAAATTGTATATAAAACCAGCACACTATACCCCATGACTGCATTAATGCACACAGCTATGATTTAATAAAAGAAAAGAATAAATGGACTACTCTATTATGAAATACTCTATTGCCTCCTCATAACATCTATCTAATTATTAATAAATTAGTTGATGAGTAAGAACTGACAAAGGAAGAAGGGTGTAGTGTGAGAATTAGGAAGTTTTCTTTTGCAACCAGAGTCAGAACGTTGCTGGTCTAAGATGTTCCACTGGTTCCTTCTTAATGAGTGTATTTTCTCCACACAGATTAGTTCATCTTCACTTTATTTCCACCCTTGCCACAGTATTTTGATACTATAGTTAATAGATTAGGTACTGTTATGTAAATGCTGTACTCTGTATATGCACACAGAATTTCACAATTGTTCAGCAAGCTTGACAGCATTTCTGGTATTGATTTTGTCTTTGAAGATTAAATTAAGGAGGTAAGTTGTTTAGATGTTAAAATAATACAGAAACGCCTTTATGTTAAAGTCATTTTAGGGTACCAGTGACTTAGGACTTGTTCATCAATTAGATTGGTGAATGTGAGCAAGGGGGAGTATCTTCTGGTAAGCTGATGTTTCTGATAACTGGACAAAAGTATTCCAAAGAGAATATAAAATATTTCAGCCTAAGATTATGGCACCATCAAGGCATTTTATCCTTAATGGAGTGCAATAGAAAATAAAAGTCTCTAATGTTGCTTGGAATTGGCGGAGCCTAGTGGCTCACACCTGTAATCTTTTATTTTTTTTCACACCTGTAATCGTAGTGCTCTGGGAGGCTGAGCAAGGAGCATCCTTTGAGCTCAGGAGTCTGAAACCAGCATGAGCAAGAGCCAGACCTTGTCTCTATTAAGAATAGAAAAAAAAGCTGGGTGTGGTGGTGCATGCCTATAATCCTAGATATTTGGAAGGCTGAGGCAGGAAGATTGCTTGAACATAGAAGTTGGAAGTTGCTATGAGTTAGGCTGATGCCACAGCACTCTAGCCTCAAAAAAACAAAAGAAATGTTTTTCCTCACCCACTTAACGCCTTTTTTCCTCTGTATGTGGCCAGGGAGTATTCAAAATTTAGTGCTAACAAAGTCATGAGGCACAAAATGAATTCCTTAATCTAGGTAAGTATGTAATGTCTTGATAATATCCTTGGGGTATAAGCTGAATATCATGATAGCATCTAGGGTTATAACAGAGACTCAAAATCCATATAGTAGCCAGGTACCACTCGCATGTTGAGATAGCAAAGGCAATGTGCAGCCACAAGCAAATTCCAAAAGTAATTCTGACTTTATGTCATTGCTGTATATATATTTGGATATAAGTAAGAGTATGTTCTACAGAAAAACAAAGCAAAGATATAACTTTAAAAATTATTATTATTCTTTAAAACATATACTGTATTCAAGTGTTTCTGGTTAGATTTTCTTCAGAATGAATTATGAGCCAGGCTTTAAAAATTTAAACTCTTTTAGAAATGGCATTATATTTTTCTGGGATTTCTTTCTGTTTTTTGATGGGTTTCTGGAACTGGGGTTCAGTATGTTTGGCTGCTAGTCCCTCTTCTGCCACTAAATAAGTAGAGGGGTTGGATAAATCACACAAGCCCTGCTACCCTGTCTTCTCATTATATAAAATGAGATTATGATGTTAGAGTGACACAGATACTTGATAATCTTGTATTTATTTAACAAACCAAAAGTTTATGAAAGGAATATGTAGGAATTGAAGTGTCATGGCTCCATCTTGACTATCCATGGATGCCCAGTGCCCATCACAGGCTGTCTCTATGGACTGTGTCAACTGCTTGGCAGAAAAGAAATGCAGACTGTTTGCTGAACATGATAGAAAATCTGGTGGTTGCCGATGATTCACCCTTCCTTCATATCAACACGAATCAAGGTGATGCCTGTTTCCCCACTTTCACTGTTCCACCTCGTGCATGAAACAGTCCTTTAAAAAGTTTCGGACATAAATTTTCTACTTGGCATGCCAAGAATGAGTCATGGGTGTGTCAAGATATTAGTGACTCTATTACTCAAGGCATCAGGGCAGGCCTGGACCAGTGACCTCTGGCCTTGAGTGCCCCCCTCCATTCACTCAAGAGATCTTTAAAAAATAATTTTTTTTCCTCTATATGCTATGATGTGAAAAGGGTTGGGAAATACTGGACTAGATTCATTGGTTAATATACTTGTCTAAAAACATGCTTTGGATGCCTAATGTGGATATCTGAGTGCATCTTGAGAATACAGAGATAATTGAAACTCCAGCCTTGATGGCCCCTAAATGGCATGCCATCTCCAAATTCAACTGTGTATTTCCATTACTTCAGAATGGCCAACTTGGAATAAGAGAATAAATACATCAAAGGATGGAGTAGAGAAGTCTGAGTGAATGTGGAAGCTGTATAATCTTGGGAATTGTAAGAGAAAATCCCAGAGTTTTTACTACAGTGGACTTTCATTTTTTATCTCTTGAGAAAATACTTCCATTTTTATTTTCCTTTCATTGATAATCTTTCAACCTGTGTTTCTTCACCTTATTTTTATAAAAGTTTTAGGTAAACAATGTCATTTTCATAGTGAAGAACTTATGGGGTTGTCAATTATTAAAATATTCAGAAATTATTTTATATATGATAGTTTAAAACTTAATCACATTTCCTTAATACCAATAATATTAAATATAAAAAATGATTTAAATATAATAAAAAATTTCTTAAGGCAATCACAAATAAGTGAATGGGGTTAAAACCCAAATGATAGGGTGGTCTTTAACACTGCAGCAAAAATAGAAACCCACTGTCATACACTTGTGTCCTGGAATCCTCTCTTTAGCTTATTCGGCTATTAGTACTCTATGCTTCTAAGAGTTTAGTTTATTGGTATGATGGTTGGCAATCATAGCAGATGCACTAAGATGGCAATTGTCAACAGATTGCAGAGTCTTAAAAAAATATGGCAGCTCTTCATGAACTATTTGTAGATAATGGAGAGAACACACATTTGCACTTCATACACATCCACCAAAATTGTATGAAAACAGTTTAAGATATTTTTCACAAAATAACACTTTAACAATCAGACATAAACTTTAAATATGTATATTTTGTTTTAAAATAGTAATATTCTAATTCTGGACATGGAGTTCTTTTAATGACAGTTTTGAGAAGTAAGTATTCTATTATACTTAACAACATTCTCAAAAATAACTAGTGATGAAGGGTCTACCCTGTCTCTTTTGTCACAGTGTGCTTTAAGAGTGCTCACATGTTTTGACCTCCTACTAAGTGGTGGTTATTTGGGGTATATAAATATCACCTATCTGATATCAGTGACACATTCATGAAAATCTGATGCTCGCTGCACAAAAATACTAACTGGGAGCCTACTGCCCTCCTAGTTATTGTAAAATATTCTACTGTGTTATTTGTCAGCAGAAAGCTCCTAATTAATTTCCTTAAAGGTAAATAAGATGAAGGAAACTGTCTATGTGTAAGCACTAAACGGTCACTTGAGGACGCAAACCCACAATTATCAATTACTAAGCACTGTGCTGGTTTTCATACATTTGTTTATATGTGTGGAAATATATATATTTTTTCTTTGTTTGAAACTTGGCAGATTTTCAAAATGTCTACATGTAATTCTAATGTTCTAACAGGTGCATTTGGAAGGTAGTTTAAGATTTTGTTCCCCTAAATCTGTTAAAGTTTGACTGAGTTTTCATATATAGACATGTATACTTATATTTATATATTCATATATAAATACCAATGTCCTTTGTAAACATTAGCCAAAAAGTATTATTTTGGAAGATATGTATGTTAGGAAGTTTGGACAGTGTAAACTAAAAACACATCTCCAAGGAAAATGGAAAGTATTTTGGAGAATGAGCCTGTATTCTTATCTCCTGGACTTTTCACAGGTTCTACCAGTCACATTTCCCTCCTTCCACAGACTGGAAAGTTGGGGTTCATACAGCTTGAGTGACTTGCACAAAGTCACTTGTATGCTAGAAGTGCCCATAAATATTATTACTGAATGCTCAAGTTTGTTTATTTGGATGTTTGTGTTGTTATTTTCAAGAATCTGGAACCAACCATATTGCTCTCTGTCATAAGGAATTGCCCTAAGTCCTCCTCTAACCCCCTTCACCTCTGTGAAGACTGAATACATATTTGCTGACTGCTATGTCTTCACACCCCCCCCCCATTTTTATTTCAAAAGGAGAAAAAGTGGTCACCCTAGTTTTCTTGGATTAAGAGAAATAACAATAATTTTGCTAACCAGATGTGATATAGTCCTTTCAGAATCTAAATTTGATCTGGTCTATTTAAATCAGTGGTTCTCAACCTTCCTAATGCCACGGTTCTTTAATACAGTTCCTGTGGGTCACAACTCACAGGTTGAGAATCGCTGATTTAAATCCATGCCATTCTCAGGTGTTAACATTAAATTCCCTACCTTTGAAAAGTACCCACACCTGGGTGGCACCTGTGGCTCAATGAGTGGGGCACTGGCCCCATATACTGAGGGTGGTGGGTTTGAACCTGGCCCGGCCAAACTGCAACAACAAAAAAAAAACAGCCAGCTGTTGTGGTGGGTGCCTGTAGTCCCAGCCACTCAGGGCTGGAGGTTGCTGTGAGCTCTGACGTCACAGCACTCTACCAAGGGTGACAAAATGAGACTCTGTCTCTAAAAAAAGAAGCAAAAGAAAAGTGCCCACACCTAATACCTTGCTTCTGAACAACTTTTTAATGTCCTCCTTATCTCTTATTTTCTATTATCACAAATAATATCACCATATATTGTAAATGATGTTTTTTCAGTTAGTTAGTTTGGGCGCAATTGAATACTTTCCATCACTGTGGTTACTTGGAAAATCATTTCAGCCACTACTGTCTGCACAGAAGGCATCATTTCATTATCATTCTATTTTCAGGAACTCGATCTCCTACATGCACCATGGATCCACCTCAATTACGTAGTACAAGGTCAATGTGAGTCTTCCAATGAGTACTGCTTTTTACCAGAAAACACAGAAAATTTAGAAAAAAATTGTCCTAGATTAGCAATATTGTTGACAATTTCAACCACATTTCTCTTTCTAAGTATCTGGCATACTCAAAACTAATGTCTGAAGTATACTGACCTGATAGACACTAACCATGAGTGTTCTTAGGATAATGTTCCTGAATTCTCTAGAAAATATAAGACTTCAAATTGGTATTCACTTCAACCATTTCTTATCATGCAGAAGAATGGGAGGTTCCAAAAGGTGTCTTCATGTGGTAACTTTTGAGGAGACATGTGTTTTGCTGGAATTTCTGATTTTTAAATTTTTTTTCAAGCGGCCCTATCCTTCTCATAAAAGAGTGCATTAAGTGACTTTTTAAGCTCTTCTCAATATAAAACTCTCCTTAAGAACAGAGAGTATATTTTTAAATTTGGAAACAACTTCAGTTTCAGGGGTGTCCAACGCACAGCCTATGGCCTATCTGTGTGTGTGTGTGTGTGTGTGTGTGTGTGTGTGTGCGTGCGTGCAGCCCAGGATGGCTATGAATGTGGCCCACCACAAAATCGTAGACTTACTTAAAGAGATTAAGAGATTTTTTTTGGTGGAACTTGACTGCATGGTTCTCGTGTGAACTCTGTAGATGACAAGGCTGTGTCACAATGTCATGTAAAATAAACACACACGCGCTCTCACTATCTGTTCACAGCTCTCAATGTGTTGTCTTCCAAGTACAGTCAGTCGAGTTGATGCTGTCAGATGTTATATGTGTGCGTAGTGAGATATTGATTATTGATAATATTTCAACCTGCCATTGCACCATTAGGTGTTTAATGTTATATAGAAGTCAGGTAAGCAGTCTGATTTGATTATTAAGGGCACTTTCACACCTCGGTGGTGCCGTACCCATTGCCTGCCACCTTGCCCAGCATTGGCAGCTGAGATATGGGAGGAAGGACCCCAAACCTTGCTTTCTATTGTCTTGTCAGTTAATTTTCATAATAAAAGTAAATATAGTCGCTTATCTATTATTATTGGTTTTTAAAATCTAGCATGGCTTCTACACGTCTCGAAATAGAACAGATAAAGGAAAATTATCCAGTGAAAAGTGGGCTGATGACTACTTTTTTGTAGAGGCACATAGTGAGACGTGCTGCTTAATTTGTGCAAGTTTTCAAAGACAATAATTTGAAAAGTATTATATGCAAAATCATGCTGCCAAAATCAATGTGTGTGAATGGTTGTTTTGTAAACAAACCAAAATAGTGGAACTGAAAAAATGTCTGTCTTCACAGCAAAAAACATTTTTTAAGTTACAATTCAGATGGCTTC
>NW_003852408.1:19195481-19205186 GCF_000181295.1 Otolemur garnettii
TTACACATGTTCATTTTTGCACATACTGAGTCAAAGTTATAAGTGTGCCCTTGACCCAGACAGTGTGGTAGTGTGCACTGCACCCAACACATGTGAAATAAATGGCTTCTTTATTGCCGTTAAAAGGTGCAACTACAGCAAGAGATTTATACAAAGGAGTACAAATATGTTAAAGCAATTTCCTTTGCCCATTGTCAAAATATGTGGCATAGTTACTTATGGTACCCTGGCAATAGTAGGCAAAAGAGAGGGACTTGTAAAATTAATAGAAGTCGATGCAGTTGCCACCCAAAACTTACATTTGATGAAGTATCATTGCATAGTACATCGAGAAAATGTATGGCACAAAAGCTTTAGAAACAGATAACATCGTGCAAATGATCAAGACTGAATTTTATGAGGGCCAAGGGATGGAATCATCACCAATTGTGGGAATTTCTTAAGAGTATTTATGCTGACTATGGTAACATCATTTACTTTTAGGAAGTAAGATGACTCAGGAGAGGCCAAATGTGGAAAGGATTGTATGATTTGTAACATGTTATCAAGTTGTTTATGGTATCAAAAACAAAATTCGTGTAATATTTGTTTTTCTCTGTCTGGCTTACTTCACGTGGTATAAAGTCTTTCAGTTTCTTACAGTATTGTGGCAAATGACAGAATTTCCTTCTTTGTTGAGACTGAATAATATTCTCTTATGGAAAGACAATATGATATGTGCATTGCATTACACTATTGTTTTCTTTATTTATCTAACAAAAGCATTGGTTGCTTCCAAATCTTGACTATTCTGAATAATGTTGCAGTGAACAGAGGCGTGCAGATACCTCTTTGAGATCCTGATTCATACCCAGCAGGGGGATTATGGATTGTAAAATAGTTCTGTTTTTAATTCCTGTGGAAAATCC
Organism: Otolemur garnettii; assembly: GCF_000181295.1. Lineage (NCBI taxonomy): Eukaryota > Metazoa > Chordata > Mammalia > Primates > Galagidae > Otolemur > Otolemur garnettii. The sequence continues at coordinate 19,196,390 of NW_003852408.1, forward strand.
ATACTGCTTTCCATAATGACTGTATCAATTTACATCACCACTAACATTGTACAACAATTCCCTTTGCCAACATTTGTTACCTTTTGTTTTTCTTGTCTTATAGTAGCCACTGCAACAAGTTCAAGGTGGTTTAGATTTGCATTTTTCTAATGGTTAGTGACCCTGAGCACCTTTTCCTGTACCTATTGGCTCCTTTCACATTTTGTACAGGAATCATTTTTACTCTTTCGAGTGGAAATTTTAATTATAATTGATGGATTTCGTTTAAAGAAAATTATTTAAATTGGTTAGTTAATTTTAGCAGATAGTCCCAATGAATCAATGTATACAGACTCTCTTAATATTGCTTTCCTGTTTGCTTTTACCACTCTTTATCTTTATTCAGTGGAATAAATAATTTTAAGTGTTTACACTGTGCTAGAAAGGATAGCATAAATGTAAAGATAAGCAATGAAAGTTACAAAACTTGCCATCTTTGTTTAAATGTGGATTAGATATATATACAAGTATAGTGTGATTGTTACAGCGCTGTCACAGAAGTATAGAGATAATTGTAAATGGAATTGCGGTGCCCTTTTAAAGTGTGTGATCATTATTTTCAACTAAGTAAGTGTATTAGTTAAGGTAATGCTAACTGTTATGAAAGATAAATGCAGGAATCTCAGCGTCTTAACACAAGAGATGTTTTTGTTTTACTCACCAACAGTACAAAGTCTGGGGTGGCATTTGGGATTCTGCTCCTTATACCATTTAGAGAATCAGATTTCTTGAACATTCAAATTTCGAGGTCTTTTGGGTTCGACATCCAACAGGAAGAGAGAGAAAACAGAGCCTTTGATAACATGAGTGGTTTTATGGGCCAGCTCTGGACGTGGTATAGGCTATTTCATTATTTGGCCAGTATTATTGGTTGAATTGTGTTTCTCCAAAAATTCATATCATGAGTTTCTGACTCCTAGGACCTCAGAATATGGATTCTGTTTCCTCCTTATTTGGAAATAGGCTCATTGCAGGTGTAATTAGTTAAGATGAAGTCCCACTGGAGTAGGGTGGACCCTTAATCCAATGTGAGGTGCCCTTATATACAGGAAATGTTTGGAGAGAGACTTGCACAGGAGGAGAATGTCTTGTATAGGTAAATTCAGAGATCAGGGTGATGCATTTACATCTACAAACCAAGGAATGGCAAAGTTACCAGCAGCTACCGGGTGCTAGGACAGGGGCATAGGACATATTACCCTTACATCTCTCAGAAGGAATCAACCATGTTAACTCCTTTATCTCTGATTTCTAGTTCTCTAGAACTATGAGGCAATAAATTTCTGTTGTTTAAGCCACAGGGTATCTAGTACTCTGTTAAGGAAGCTCTAGGAAATTAATGCAGCCAAAACTTGGTATGGCTACACCTAAAAGTCGGGGGTCTGGAGACTGTAATCTAGCTATCTACCCAGGAGGAAGGGAAAACTATTTTGGTGAACATCACTGCCATAGCCCTTCTAATTTCACCCTTTCTCCCCAAATGGAACAACCTCACAGACTCTCCAGCAGGGATAAGAGCAAGTTGTTTCCAATCATTGCAGCAGGCAGATATGCCAGGGTCTCCAGGAGATGGATTTCTCCTAAGTCTGAAAGTGGCTTATCATGTCATGTGAACTCTGAGACAAATTGTTACTGCCTCCCTTTTTGCTCTCACCATTTATACACAGTCAAGACTCCACCAGGAAGCAGATCATATCAGCCATTTAAAAAAAGAATTTAAAGTTTTAATAACTAGTATTTGAAGAACTAAGGGGTCAAAAAAGAAAACTCTTAAGGTGTCACAGACATAGCAACTCAGGAAGCAGCTATGACTGCTGGGGCCGAGAATGGCAAGAGAGAAGACTGAAGTATTCACAGTTAGAAGATTTGAAGAAAGGCTCTGAGATGCTGAAATTCATAACTTTAAACAAGAAGTGCTGGTCAGCTGGTGCTGGTAGCTTTGCAGGAAGAAACTTTGAAGGGCTAGATGCTGACTTCCGAGGAAGGGACATTGCTTAGTGGTGTTGGTTTTGAGGAATTGCAGTGGAGCTGATTCTGTGAGTATTGGGTTCAGCCACCGCTACTGGAGTGGACTGTGGTTCTAGGATAAAAAAGTGAGGCTGGGGCGACCCAGGCAGAAACAAGAAACAAGCTTTTGGTCGCCAGATGATATTCACTCTTGACATAGTTTAACAGAGAAGCAATCGACAAACCAGAAAGGTAATTTGCAGTCTCAGTGACAACATTCCAAAGCAGAGTGTAGAAGGGTGGGTTGGAAACTGATGGAGAAGCTGACAGTCTTCCGTGGTCGAGCCGATGCAGGATAAGTGCCATAGAATCTCTCATTCAGAAAAGAGAAGAATGGGAGATAGACAGCAATCATTGGTTCATAACCAGGGAAGGGTTTTCAGACTCAGCTGGGCAGGACTCATAGAGACTTTCTATTATAGGATTGGATAAAATTATTTAATTGGACCCAGATTTGATCATATGAGAGAAACTAGATTGGCCAATTGTGACAGTGATACCCCTTCTTAGAAGATTTGCTAAGAGAAATAACTACCAGCACTCCAGATACAGTTATACTCACACTTATGATTTATTACACTGAGAGGAGGTAGAGCAAAATCAGCAAATAAATTAGTCACATGGGGCAGTCTGGGGACCAGGTGCAAGATTCCAAGAGTCCTCTCCCAGTGGACTCACACAGGATGTGCGTCGTCCCCTCCTCTCCCAGTGAACTCACACAGGATGTGCGTCATCCCCCACAGCAAGTTGTGGCAACACATGTGAAATATCATCTAGCAGGGAAGCTCTTCAGTGACTAAAGGGCCAGGGTTGTTACTAGGGGCTGCTCATATGGGCACCCTCTGTCTGGAACATACCAAAATTTCAGTCTTCCAGAAGGAAAGCAGGTGTTTGCCATAAACCATATTGTTTCATTAATAATATTTTAGGAACAGTGACCATCCTATGAGGGAATGATGAGAACCCACCCATCTGAAATCTGGTCCCAGATACCAGCTAAGGGCTGGCATTGCAAGCAGGACTTGTTCTGGATAGCAGTCTCAGCCGCTATGTTAACGTTTTTCATACACTATTATTCTCTGAGACTCATGTTCTACTCTTTGGGGGGCATGTGGTGGGTATCCCTTCCAAGATATATATGACAGTTTCACAAAGGCTTTCCTGTCCGTGTTTGCAGCCCCTCTCATAACAATTTCATCACATCCCATTATCTAACCATTAAGCAGTGTCAGATACTTAAGTTTTTGTTTGGCAGTACCTCCTGCCCTTTTTAAACCAAATTTTGTATGGTTTCAGGTCAGGCTGGGAAAACAGAAACAACTTTTAAGTGTTCAAGCAGGAAAGGATATCTATAGGATAACATTTAATATGATAATTTCAATGTTTACAAGTCCTTAGACAGGACAGTCATAAAGTCAACTTCTAAGTCTTGGGTTCATTTCTATTTTTAAGGAGTCCAGAAGTTGCACAAACCATGGGAAATGACACCACCAATGATGTCCAGCGCTGCCTCCAGAGCCAAGGTAGTTAATTTCTTAGAGACACTTCTACAAGTCTCTCCTCTGCCAAAATCCCTGTCTCTTTAAAGTAGCACCAAAGAATCCATAATTATCCTTTTACTTCTGTTTTCCCTCCAAATCCCATGTAAAAATCTCTCAATGATGGATTCTAATGGCAAGGTTTCTTGGAAATTCAGTTCCAATCTTTTAGCTCTTGCAATATAGACCATAGATGGAAAAAAATATGAGTCACCAAAGACAATTTCAACAGTAGTTTTATTTTTAAGTATATGTGCACTCGTTATATTTTTATCAACATGCTTTTAAAAGTGAGGATTCTGCAGTGATGAAATGAATGGCATAAACTGATTTGAAGAGTAATTAAAACTATCAACAAGTTAAGTGGTACTTAACAGGTTGACAAATAAAATAGATAAAGTTCTGATGATTATGAAGACATAAAAAGGTTTTATGTCATACAAAGTAGCATTAAAATGGGTTAATATATTTCAAAAAAATAGATTCTGCTAGGAGAAAGCATTCTAAGCAATGTATTAGTGGAACTAAAGTTGTGAAAATAGCCCTAAAATATTCATATGATAGTAATGGGAAATGGGGCTTTATAAAAATGCAAAGTGGTAAGAAATTAAAGGAAGGAGGTTTTCATAATCTATTTCCAGCATAAAATATTTTTAAGGATTCATTCATTTGCCTTCTATTGGTCATTTTTGACCTATTTCTGTATTGTTTTTTATCATTTTAAGTAACATTTTAATGTAAGCCATGTGTATATAAAAGTGTTCTAGGAAGTCCATATACTCAGTTCCCACTGAAGGCAGTGCTCATTTGCATATGACAAATTATTTAAATTTGCTTATTTCAAAGATCTAGGAATTGTAACACATTTTCTTACCTCTGTAGTGGAACAAGTGATTCTTACTTGTGCTAGAGTTTTTCACTTACCTATTTCATTTACCATTCATCCTCTCCTGCCTGTTTTGTGCCCTAGAAGGTGAGGTATTTTTGCCCGTGGCTTACAGTTGAATACAGCCAATGGGAGGCACTGGTGGGAGGGGAGGGGGTGTGTGAGCAAAGTTTAGGGCATTTATTTCTCTAGGCAATTTGCCCCCCATACCCTCAAGCAGCCCTCTGCATGTTTTGGTAACTGCCCAGCTCCTTCAGGCTCAGGGCTGGTAACAGCTCTCCAACATGGGTGACCCTGGGGAAACTCACGGACTCTTGCTGTATCTCTTCTATAAACCCTGTCATATCTTCATACTTAGCCCTTTTCAGTAATCTCTCTTCCATTAGTAGGTTTTAATATGTGTTAACTTCTGGGGCTGTGATAATATAATGCCCTTTGCAAGCTGTGCTATGGAAAGAATTGCTTTGACTAGTACAAAAGATATCTATGCTAGTAAAACTGGATTTCAAAGTTGTTTTCTGGATTTGTGATGTACTAGTCTCTCTGAGTACATCTGGCCTTGAAGTCAAGTCTGCAATATAACTAGTATTTAAAATCAGTTAATTAATCTCTTATTTAATCCACCAATGTTTAAGACAATCTTCTAATCTCTTAGTATGTATACTGTCTTATGTTTGATGCTGATGGGACGACAGTGGAAGGAGGCATGGCTATAGCCTTTAAGGTGCTCTCTCTCTTGTCTAAGTCTTCTAGACCTTTTAATCCTTATCTGTCACTGGTATAATGACCCACACTATGTATACTCCTGAAATTTGACGTAATAATTGAATAATTTATCTTATTATAAATAATAAAATGATGTAATTATAGAATAAATAAATGATGTAATTATAGAATAAAACTCATTCATGTTTTCCTTTATAGTAAATGAGTCATTAGATTAGCACATTAATCTCTCTTTTCTTTCCTAACTATAATATTAAGGTAACATGTCCATTCTGGAAGAGGCAGAGAGTGAGTGGGGGAGCTAATATGATATTATTTAAATATTAACTCTTTCTCTGCCATTCCTCCACCTCCTTTTAAGGCTGAGTGGACATAAACTGATAAAGAAAAATAAGTGTTAAAATATTATTTTTGCATGAGTTTTTGTTTTGTTTTGTTTTGAGACAGGGTCTTTCTGTTATCTAGACAGGCATGCACTAGCCTGATTATAACTCACTGTAACCTCTAGCTCTCAGGCTCAAGTGATCCTCCTGTCTCAGTCTGCTGAGGAGCTAGCACCACAGGCATATGCAACCACACTTGGCTAATTTTTCAGTTTTATTTTATAGAGACAGGTCTCACTGTTGCTCAGGCTGGTCTTAAACTCCTGGCCTCAAGCAGTCCTTCTACCTCAGCCTTCTAAAGGGCTGGGCTTCCAGGACTGAATCACTGCACCTAGAACCTACGTGGATTTTTATGATAATCTCATCCAAGATTTTGTTCAGCACCTTAGAATAAATTTTCCATCTTTTCTATATGTAAATATAACTGGTTTAATTATAAACTTTTAGTCTATTGAGTAGTTTTCAGCTTAGGTATAAACTTGACTATTGAGTCATAATATTCAAACTTGAATGGGTCACTTTTTAGTAGATTTCTAAACCAAGGACTATTTTCATAAGAAAAGAGGGCCAAAAGTTCAGCCTAAAAACCTGACTGTTATCCATTTTCCTCTCCTTCCTGCCACAGAACACTACCTCTAGTCCACTATATCCAATCACTCAGCAAAGTCTTACAGACATTATTTTCACATTATTACATTTCTGAACCAAATTCTTAATGAGTGGTGACTCTTTTTTTAGGTGCTAGGGAAATATCCATGAACAAAACACAGATCTCTGCTGTCATAGAACAAGCATCTCTCAAATAGAGACAATGAACAGACAAAAAAAAAAAAAAAAACCTGTATTACTCAATAATTTGAAAGGTGAAAAGTGCCATGAAAAGTGACAAAGTAGAACAAAGTGGAGAGAGTTTCCTGAGATACTGGGTGATCACAGGAGATGATGGCATTTGAGAAAGATGTGAAGGACGCCAGGGTGTTAGCCATCTCCCGATAGTGCATTCCAGGCACATGCAATAGCCCTGCAATGACCCAGTTGAGAGTGTGCTTTTCACATGCAGCAGCGAGAATGGCTGGAGGGTAGGAGGCCTCAGAGGGTAAACAAAGTGTGTGTGTGGGGGGGGTAAGGCTGAAGGGATGAAAGGGCCTTAGATTATATGAGCACTTGGAAGCCAGTTAAAGGATTTGGACATATAGGAGTGACATGAACTGATTCAGGTATTTTATAGAAAAAGTGTCTGAGATATTGGAATAGTATGGAGGACTAAAGGAAACGAAGAAAGGATATTTGTAGCAGGCTAGGTTAGGTAGCAGTGGAGGTATTAAGAAACTATTGGATCCTAAATAAGTTTCAAAACTACAGATAAAGGAATTTACTGAAAGATTGTTTGTGGGAGTTAATGGTGATTGCAAGGATTTAGCCTGAGTGGCTAGGAGAATGAAATTGTCATCCACCAAGACGGGGAGACTAAAGATGGAAGTTTAGAAGAAAAGTCAAGGGTTCAGTCTCACACAGGTTCAGTTCAGGATGGTTACTCACCTGCTTCTTCAGCTGCTTTGTGGGGGTCTACAAAATAAAGTAATAAGAACCAATAATTATTGAGTGTTTTATATGTTTCATTTTCATTACCTCTTCAAAATAGTCATCCCTATTTTGTGTGTTCAGAAACCAGTGAATGACACCTAGCACTTTGCATCATATAGCCTGTCCTCTGGTTGTAGACTTCTTCGAAAACCTCAAAGCACACATACTGCTTCTTCCGTGGGATAAATTATACTACTCTTCCGTGGTGTCTCCCTGTGCAGGGAGTAAACACATCTGTCACGTTGACCTTAGGGTTGGCAAATGACTGGCTATGGCTAGTAAACTGCAAGTAAAAAGTGACTGGCACCAGTTCTGAGCAGAAGCTTAAAAGCCATCCTTCTGCTGTCTTTCATGAAGCCTTCAGTGTACTATCTGGGCTACTGTTTCAGCTCAAGTCCCAATGAACCTCTATGAAGTTCACCCTGGTGAATATGGTATGTGCAAATAATGACTTTTTTATTTGTGAGCCATTGAAAAACTGAAGTAGTTTGTTAAGAGTAAGTAACATAACTTAGCGTATATTGTCTGATTTGTTCCTCCAGTCCCTTGCATCTGCAGTCCCCACCCTCCAGGCTGCAGACTGGTGGCCTGTTAGGAGCTGCACAGCACAGCAGGAGGTGAACAGTGGGCCAGTGAGCAAAGCTTCATCTGTATTTACTGCCAGTCCTGATCACTCATCACCCCCTGAGCTCCACCTCTTGTCAGATCAGCAGCGGTAGTAGATTCTCAGAGGAAACTGTGCATGTGAGCGATCTAGACTGTGTTCTCCTTATGAGAATCTAATGTCCCTCTGATGGTCTGAGGTTAGATGCAATGTGCTTGAATCCTCATGAAACCAGCACTCTCCCTTCTGCAGAAAAACCACCTTCCATCTGAAACTGGTCCTTGGTGCCAAAAAGTTGGGGACTGCTGCCTTACATTACTCACATTTATTTGTATTTTTCTTAATATTATTTTCTGAAAGAAGGATTTAACATGTTTTATAAAGATACATAAAAGAAATAAAGAAGTCTGCTGGGAGAATGGGGACCAAAGACCCCATTCTTGGCAAAGGAAAGCACCCCTAGAAAAAGAGGAAAACTAAAAAGTAAGCTGAGTGAGTCAGAACAAAGGAAAGTCAGCTAGTTTGCATTCAAGCTAACCATTGCTAGCAAGCTTCTTCCCTTTTCTGAAATTCTGGCCTGTTGGGGATACAGCTTACAAACCCTTCCTGGGTCTGCAAGCACTCTGAGGAGGGTAATGGCCGTAGAAGAGGTTATGACAAGTCCTAGAAAAAAATATCTTTTTTGTTTTTTTTGGGCCAGGGCTAGGTTTGAACCCACCACTTCCAGCATATGAGGCTGGCATCCTACCCTTTTGAACCACAGGCACCACCCCCCAAAAAGATATATCTTCTAGGGCATTGCCTGCCTGTGAAACAGGCAAAGCAGATACCCATTGTGGAGATTTTCATTTGCCAGGGGCCGAGACCAAGGGAATAGCTCAAGCCCTGAGATGTGGGCAGAAGAGCTTATATCCCTTATAGCAGAGGAAAATCCTTTGTGGTAGTGATGGGAGGAAAATGCCTCCCTGCCACCGATCCCTCAGAGGAGATTAAAGTTCCTGGCATTTAACTCCACAGAGAACTAATGGAG
>NW_003852408.1:19206336-19213736 GCF_000181295.1 Otolemur garnettii
TGAGAAACTGAGGCATAACCCCATAATCCCAAGTTGGTTGTGAGCCTAACATGACCAAGGCTTTGGCTGGAATAGCATTTACTGCATTAAGGAATTAAGGTTGACTTTATAAGGCCAATAAAAAAGCCCTTTGGAAAACTGGCCAGGTACCCATCAGTAACCTTTCCTGATCTGTGGTAAGGGATGAAGGTCACTTGCTGACAGGTCTGGGAATGGAAATGTGCTTGGGGACGTCAAGAGAAGAGGAATTTACCCAATGCCTACATGTATCTAATGTCACAGATGAAACCTGGGCTTGTGAAAGGCTTTTGAGAAGTCCAGCCTGAAAATTCCTTATAAAAGGTTCCAGCAAACCCCCCCTGACTTAAGGCCTACATGGCAGTAGAGGTTTACACACAAATTCCTGTATGCCCAAGAAGTTTCTTTATGCCTTGTTTAAAGATCAAAGTAACAGCCTCCAAACAGCAAGGCCAGCAAGGACAGGTATTCAATCTACCTTGTTCCTCCATAGCCTCAGACATCATCAGATAAGAACAAGGAAGTAATGGCTAATGACGTGTTCCCCATTAAGTTATGTTAAATTGGGTTATGTTGAAAGGGTTATGTCAAAAGGTGTATGTTGAGTGGATTATCGGATACTAATCATGAGGTAGTCACATGATATTTAAATGGATCAATGAGGTCATTGCTGTATTGTGCGCATGTACAAAATTCCTTGTATAAACCGACCGCAAGTAAAGAAGCTCGCCATTTTGCCTGAGTGAGCAGATGGTCACCTTTATTTAAAGCACAATTTCAATAAGTGTGCTTATTCTCTGCGACATTGCTTTTCCGTGACACCCTTACAGCAACAGGCAAAGTATAAGAGAAAGTGGGCAAATATCTCTAAGGTCAAATACTAATGATGAATATAGAATTGGCAAGGTTCCGTTTCTTTTTATTTCAATTTAGACATTTTCAATCCTGTTAACTTTATGGGACAAAAGATGCCTAATTGCCTTTAAAACTTGTTTTTTTAAGTTTTGACTATAAATTTTATAAGTGCTCATTGCAGAGAATTTGGAAACTATGGAAATGTACATAGAGGAAAAATATAATATTCTAAAACCTACAGATTTCTACTGTTATATTTTACATATTTTAATTTAATATTTTCAAAATAAAATAAATTTTTTATGAAAATTTGAGATGAAGTGTCTATTCTTTCTCTGTTCTTTTAAACATATGCTGGGGGCATCTTCTTATATTATTAAATATTTGCCCAAATACTGCTTTTGGTAACTATGTTTTATTCTATCAAGTAGTTATTTTTTTTTTTATTTATTTAGGTATTTTCTGTATTATTGGATTCTCAGATTTTGTTCATATTTTGTTATTATTTGTATAACAGTGATGAATATAAATATCTGTAAGTATAAATTGTCTAGATGTGTTATTATTCTCTTACAGTAGATTTCTAGAAGTAAAATTACTAGGTCAAAAGGTGATATCCTCCTACACATTTTGAATGTTTCCAGACTTCGTTCTTGAAAAGATGGGGCAATTTGGTCTTTCTAGTAGTGTTGAAGATACCGCTTTAATCAGACCAATGCTATCAGATTCATGCATTTAATAATATTTGTTAATTCGACAGGTGAAACTATCTTGTTTTAACCCTAATTCTCTACTCTTATTTGTTGTTTGAATTTTAAAATTTTTCAGACCATTGATGGCTCTTTTCAGGCATCAAACCAAGTCTTTTCCTCTCTGTTAACCGCAGAAACTCTGGAAAGCAATAAATTTTGATTTTTATTAAATAAATGAAAAAAAGAAACTTATTAGAAAGATAAAATGTAAGATTAAAACCTATCTTTAAGTGTTCTCTTAGCATTTGATCCCTGCCACTGGTTTTCTAGTCTAGAGGAAGGGAACAGTAATGTCATTCTAGTTGGCAATGTGGTCCCATTTGCACTGGTAGTATGACAAGATTACTTTAAGGACAAGACAGGCGATCAAGATCATTTGTGTTGGGGACTTCTGTCCAGGTCAAAAGAAAAATACTTCCTCCTTATCATTAGCACAAGTTATAGTCACAGATTAGCCAAACTGGATTATTTACTGATTTCTACTTAGTCAAGCTTTTATTTGTTTATGGAGTATGAATTGCAGTAAAAGCAAACATCATTAGGCTGTGGATCATTCATTATTATAATCTATGTAAAGTCATTTGCACAAGCCTTGATTATATTAGTGTAGGCACCAATGAATATATTCTGTTGATAATAATTACAGCTAGCATTTATTGAGTGAGTGCTTTCTGTTTGCCAATCACAATACTGAGTACACTGCATTTAATCTACACTCCAAATCAATGAAATACTTTATGCTTTTATCCTGAAACTGATGCATGAAAAGGTCAGGTAACTTATCTCAGGTTGCATAGTAAGTAACAGTGGGACCTGGGTACTATTTTAGGTAATTCAGCACTAGAGCTTACCATCGTATTATCTAAAACATAATTTAATTACATTAAAAAGAAAATCTCAAACTCAATATCTCTATTCTCTTCTAAGATTAACTCTAAAGAAATACTTGCAATAATAGTTTGATGTTTAGAGGGGCTTGGGGATCATGGTGTACGGCACACCTCTTGGGGGCAGGGCACAATTCTAAGAGGGACTCTACCTAACAAATGCAGTCTGTATAAACTAATTATTTTCTCTAATTCATAAACTTAAACTAGTTCATTCTCAATGAATCCAAAATAATAATTAAAAAGTAATAATTTGATGTTTATATTTTACTGTTTAATTGCTGGGAGAATATCAGCAAAATATTTAGATTATCAATCATGTAATTTCCATTTGATTATTTATATTATAAATAAATATTACTCTATTTTCTTGATTCTATTTCAGTCCTTTGACCAAATTCATAGCTTGCTTGTTTTCTCTGAAAAAAAAAATGTTATTCCTTGACTATCATCATTATGATGGAAACTTCAGCACATGATAATTAATAATACTTTTGTGGTAACAAATATGACACCTAAAGAAAGCAGCTGGGGAAACTGCCATCATCCTCGTTCAGCCATTTAAATTGAAATTATAATTTTAATAAGCCTTAACATTATCCATTTGGCTATAGAGGCAATAAACCACACTTCTCTCACACTTTCTTTATGGCCGTTGAACTTCATAGTTTGTGGATGAGAAAGAGTTCATCATTTGACTCTGGAACATAGCCTAATGCATGTAGATTTCAAGGAGAATTTAAAGAGATTTTAACTAAAAGTATAAGTAAAACTGAAATGATAATTTTTTTCTAATGTATTTTTCCGATATTTTGGTGACACTTCTGATCTTTAGTGACACATAAACACACACACAATTGACAAAAGCAGATGTCAAAATATCATTTCCAAAGACTTGAATGATTTTTTTAATAATAATAATTCTTAGCCTTAAGGAAAAAAATTAACATCGAAAATAAACCATGTTTCAGAACAAATTCATGAACCATAATGTATAAGCTTATTCACACCATTAACTCACTGTCTAACTTGGGCAAATCAAACTCACTCTTTGGGCTTTGGTCTCCAGATCTGCAAAAGGAAAGCATCGGATTAGATGAAAAGATCCTTGCTACTTTTGGGTTTGATCTCAAGGCATTTTGAGGTTTGCCTATTTTATTATTTCCCTGTGGTACGGAGTATCTACATGGGCATTTCTGAAATGACACTAGTTAGCAATTGGTATGGCAATAGTATCAATTTTTTAGATTTCTCTTAGAAATTAAAACTGAAAGCTAGATTAAGCATTCACTCAAAACTGAAAATTAAATTAAGTATTTCATAATTTCCTTAAAGGGTGGTAGGGTAAAAATTATCATGATAAAAGAATAAATATAGATAAAGTGATCAACACTTTCTAAACCTTAGATATCACTAATTGGTACATACTATAATCTTAGTAAGAACTACGTAAAGTGCTGAGGCAATTTTCTGCTTATTCTATATACTCTAACAAAGAATAAATGAATCTTTTTATAAAAATAAATCAACTTATACTTTTAAATGGGTAGAATATGTACCTTAAGATTGTTCTAGAAAAAGGATAAAAACAATGCTTATTCCTTACATGTATTTGTTTTGCCAAGGTTCATAATAACCCATTCACCAGCTGTTCATAAACAATATTTATTTATGTCAGAAAAATCTCAATATGGTATTAGAACTCTAAGATTTCCTGGATTTATTTGAATGTTTGATGTATTCAACATATTTATGAAACATGAAATCATGTATGTAGGTGCACATGTTGAACAATTTTTCAGGCCAAATTTATGCAATAGTTTAGGACCTGGGTCCCTGTGTAAATTAAGCAGTTAGATTATAGGAAGGAAATGCCAATTGTTTCTGTTTCTTCTTTCATTCTACTTAGAATTGTTATCAAAATATGTTCCATAACCCATTTTAAAAATTTGAAGCTGCACATCCATAAATATCAAGTCTGTCTCATTGACTAAAAGTATATATATATATATATATATATATATATATATATATATATATATATTGGCTGAGGCTGGGTTTGAACCTGCCACCTCCAGCATATGGGGCTGGCGCCCTACTCCTAGAGCCACAGGTGCCACCCCAGTAAATTATATTTTTTACATGTTCTCCTACCAGATAATCTTACCAGCTCTTTCAGGGTTTTGCCAATGTGGATTAATTTATACATAGAGCTAAAGAATTTCACATAGGGTAGGAAGAATAGAGTCCTATAAAAAATGTAGAGAGTATATTCTCAAAGACTCAGCTTTTTTAGATTTTATTTTGTTTTGTTTTGTTATTTGTTAGTAAATCCTCCCCTATTGTGTTCCTGGCTATTCTTCTGTGGCCTTTGAAGTGGAATAAACTTGTAACCAAGTATCTGGACCCATAACAGAATATCGATAATCCCAGGGTTGGACTGAAGCAGTCTGGGACATGTGAAGAGTCAGTACAGTCAACCCATCACAAAAAATCAGTGTTGCTGGGTTTGATAGCATTGATTGAAACATAGAGATAAGATTAATGATTGAGGAACTAAGGGCTATAACCCTACATGAGAAAATGTATGTGATGTAATGCCAAGAAGAGACATATACATTTTTATTCCTTCCTCTCACCACAATCAATACAGGTGACTAATCATTGTATTTTTAATTTTCATTAGAAACTTTTAAATCTTAATTCTAAATGTAGATTGTGCATGAGAAAAAGAATTATATTCTTTATCCCCTATACATTCCAAAGCCAAAATCCAATTTCTAATATATTGGGGGGGGGGCTTCCTTTATTCAATCCTTTTCTGATGGTTTTGGTTTTATTCATGAAAAGTACAGTTATAAACCTCTATCCTTTGCAATAAATTCATCATAGACAAATATCAAGGGTTTTTAGGGTGAGCAGGAAATTGGATTTTAAAAGATTCTTTCTACTGCTCAAAGGAAATTAAAACAAAATAGCTTAAACAAGGCATCTGAGAAAATAGAACCAATTATTAAGCTATTTTCATCTTGAGACAGACACACAAATACCCACTGGCAGAACATATAGAAGTCTTCGGTGTTACTTTAATTTTAAAATAAGCATTGGCCTTGCTCTTTTAGGAGTTTTATAATATTTTGTCTTGAATGAGAATCTATATGACCTTTGTGCCACCTGTGTGCTGAGCAATGCCGTAACATTGTTAACATTGATCTTTTTTTTTTTTTTTTTTTTTCCTGCAAATGTACCATCAACTTCCCTCCAAGGCTTTATCTTCCTTGTGGGCAGAGTTATTGCAAACGACTGTACCTGAAAATCCATACTTAGCTTGCTGTCTGCAGCAATTAATAAATGATTTTCTTTATGTAGCTGTTAGGCCCTTTACCATTAATTTAAAAAGGTGAGATATTCTTTTTTGTTCTCCAGCATGGTATAATAAACAGTGAGAGGACACATCAAACAGAAAAGAAGAAATTTTATTGGATGAAATGTGGGCAACAGCATAGACTTGAAGATTATTTCAAAACGATTTCTGGACACAGCCTTTAAAAACTGTTTCAACAAGTTTATATGACGTAACACAGAAGTAAAACAATTATCTTCTTAAGATTTTTCCTGTTAGGCATTGCATGAGAAACCTGGGTAGTTGGTTTTACCTCATTGTCAGTCAACCCACATTGACTAGTAGGAAAATCAATTACCAGGTAAAGTAGGTATTTTATAACCTTTGGTCTTCTCTTTTTGTACTTCCCACACTCCTGAGTATTTCCACCCCATGGTACCCATTTTTTTATCTACTTCTTTCTTCTCATAGATTTGGAGGCCTATTTAGCACACATAGTTCAACCAGATTCCCTCAGAATCCTGGATTCATCTCCTTAACATAAATTTAGAGATATTACACAATAAGCACCCTGAAAGCACAGTCCTGAAATCCCAGCATGAAGTTAGATCAGACAATGGTCCATGAATAAGACGCAAAATGAGAAATTTGCCTGCTAAATGTTAGAAGCTGAGTCTTCATTATATACTTTCAAATCTGTGTTTCTCAGCATGTCAGACAAACTACTTAAGAATCATCTCTATGAAGGTAGAAACAGTGTCTGTTTTTCCTTTGCACATACCATAATGTATTATAGATAATAGAGTTGTTAATAAATATTATAATTATATATGCATTGATACATAATTAAAATAAATGAAAACTAATTAAAGTCTTAAAGATGTTAGTTTTGGAAAATGGACTGTTTGAGTTTCTTAGTTACTTCTATTTTTCTGATCTGGTAAAAATATTAAGTGCTGAATATATTCATTAAGGAGATCTTTTATTAAGCAGTTCCTTTATGCAGAAATGTACTAGGTACTAGAGATACTCTGGGGTATTAGGGATTAGAGATACAAAGTCTGACAGTTAAGTTTATGAACTTGCCACCAAGCTCTTACGTTGACTGGACCATACAAACAACTCACAGGATGGTTCCGTAACCTTGGTATATCCATGTCTCACAGTTGTGTTCATGTTGATGTGTTGTGGTGTCATGCTGAATGGCATTCATTATTGTTGTTGAACGGCTTTGTAGGTTGTGAGAGTGTCAGGTCTTGAATTAGAGCAATGAACAAACAAGCAAATTTATTGTTGAACTTGGCAAGCATAGAAGTAAAATCAGGGCATGCCTAAGTTTATGGGTATAATGCAGTGGTTCTCAACCTTCCTAATGCCTTCTACTACTGCAACCCTTTGATACAGTTCCTCATGTTGTGGTGACCCCTAACCATAAAATTATTTTTGTTGCTACTTCATAACTATAATTTTGCTACTATTATGAATCATAATATAAATATTATAAGATGACAAAAGGAGGAAAAGAAGTCAGCAGAGGCTTCCAGT
>NW_003852408.1:19214220-19221984 GCF_000181295.1 Otolemur garnettii
TCAAGGGACTCATGCAACCCAGCCCCCCCAGAGGTTGGGATTTGTGGGTGTAGGTCCAAGTACCCTACTGTATATCACTGTTACTCCTGTCTCTCTCTCTCTGTCTCTGTTCCTCTCTTCTTTTTCTCAATCTTACATTTTACTCACCCCTTCCTTTCTCTTTTCTCTTTTTTTTAACCTGTTATCCCTTCTTGCTCTTTACTCTTCTCATTCTTTTAATCCTTAACCAAAAGTACACTTTAACACCTTTTGTGAGAGGCATGATAACTTAAAAAGCAAGAGGAAGTGAAAGGAAAAAGTAGGGTAAGGAAATACACAAAAATAAAACATTTATTAGGAAGAAACAGAAGAAAAATCCTGGCAACATGAAAAACCAGAACAGAGCAACACCCCTCAGGGATTATGAGGTAGCTACTGCAGAGGATTCCACCTACAAAGAAATGGTAGAAATGACAGAAGGGGAATTTAAAATATGGATGGTAAAAGCAATGAAGGAAATTGCTGAGAAAGAGGAGAATAACCAAAAAGAAATCCAAAAATAGAATCAAATAAGAGGTGAACACTATGAAGACTATAGAAAGGATATAGCTAAGCTTAAGGAATTGAAGCAATCAATCAGGGAACTTAAAGATGTGGAAGAAAGTATCAATAATAGATTAACTATGCAGAAGAAAGAATCTCAGAGGTGGAGGATAAAGCTCTTGAGCTAACTCAGGCAGTTAAAAAGATAAAAAAAAAAAAAGAGAGAGAGAGAGAGAGAAAGCAGAACGTTCACTGACAGAATTATGAGAGTTCATGAAGCAATCAAAGACAGAAGTTATAGGTATCCTAGAAGGGGAACAAAACACCCTAGAAGAATGGAAGCCCTACTAGGATATATCATAAATGAAAATCTCCCACATTTCACCAAAGATTCTGATATACTTTTTTCAGGAGGATATCAGATGCCAGGTTGTCTCAGTCCAAATAGAGTTTCTCCTAGGCACATTATCATGAACCTGTCCAAAGTCAAGCTGCCAGGAGTGTCAATTGACCTACAGGGGCAAATCCATCTATGACTGCAGATTTCTCAAATGAAACTTTTCAAGCCAGAAGACAATGGTCATCTACCTTTCATCTGCTTAAACACACACACACACACACACACACACACACACAATTTTCAGTTCAGAATTCTATATCCTGCTAAGCTAAGCTTTAAAATTGACAGAAAATCAAATTATTTACTAATATGCAAACATTGAGGAAGTTTGTCACAACAAGACCAGTTCTACAGGAAATACTTAGACCTATTCTATACACTGACCATCACAATGGACCACCAGCAAAGTAAACAGCCATAAACTAAAGGACAAAACCTAGCTTCCACAATGATGTAAAAGTTAGCAATGGACTTTCACTAAAAAGATGAATAGAACTCCCATATCAGTTATCTCAATGAATGTTAATGGCTTGAATTCCCTACTGAAGAGGCATAGGCTGGCTGATTGGATAAAAAAGCACAAGCCATTCATTTGCTGTCTGCAGGAAACACACAGCCTTGAGGGACAAAGTAAAACTCAGGGTTAAGGGATAGAAGACAATTTTTCAGACAAATGGAATTTAGAAGAAAAGAGGGGTTGCTATCTTATTTTGAGATATAATGGGATTTAAAGCAACTACAGTAAAAAAAGACAAAGATTGGAACTTCATATTGGTTAAAGGAACAATATAACAAGAAGGACATTTAAATTCTACATATTTATGTACCCAACTTAAATGTTCCCTGATTCTTGAAACAGACCTTAACTAGTCTGAGCAATATGATATCCCATAACACCATAATTGCAGGGGACTTTAACACTCCTCTTACATAGCTGGATAGATCCTCTAAACAGAAAATAAAGAAATGTACAAGAGACTTAAATATGACCCTAGAACAACTGTGTTTGATAGACATATATACAACACTTCATCCCAAAGCTGAAGAATATACATTCTTCTCATTGGCCCATGGAACATTCTCCAAAATCATGTCTTAGGACACAAATCAAACCTCAACAAAATGAACAGAATTGAAATTTTACCTTGTATCTTCTCAAACCACAAGGCAATAAAGATGGAACTCAACTCCTACAAAAATTGTCATCCCCACACAAAAGCATGGAAATTTAACAACGTTATGCTGAATGACAGTTGGGTCAAGAAAGAGATAAAAAAGGAAATCATTAACTTCCTTGAGCATAACAACAATGAAGACACAAGCTACCAAAACCTGTGGGACACTGCAAAAACAGTCCTAAGAGGGAAATTTATCGCATTAGATACCTACATACAAAAAACAGAAAGAGAACATCAAGAACCTCATTAATCATCTTAAAGAAATAGAAAAGGAAGAGCAATCCAATCCCAAACCTAGACAAAGAAAAGAAATAACCAAAATTAAATTAGAAATAAATGAAATAAAAATAAAAGAATCACTCAGAAAATTAATGATACAAAAAGTTATTTTTTAAAAAAAATAAATCAATAAACCATTGCCCAGATTAACCAGAAATAGAAAAGTAAAATCTTTAATAACCTCAATCAGAAATGAAAAGGGGAAAATAAAAACTGACTCCACAGAAATACAAGTGATCATTTCTGACTACTACCTAAAACTTTATGCTCAGAAATTTGACAATTTGGAGGAAGTGGACCAATACCTGGAATCACACCATCTTTCTAGACTTAACCAGGAAGAACTAGATCTCTTGAACAGAGTGATAACAAGCATTGAGATTGCAGAAACAACAAAGAAGCTTCCAACAGAAAAAAGCCCAGGACCAGATGGCTTCACATCGGAATTCTATCACACCTTCAAAGTGAGCCTATACCTATACTGCAGCCTGTATCTATTCCATAACATTGAGAAGGAAGGAAACTTCCCCAACACATTCTATGCAGCAAACATCACCTGAGTTCCAAAACCAGTAAAGGACATAACTAAAAAGAAGAATGACAAAACAATTTCCCTTATGAATATCAATGCAAAAATACTCAAAAAAAAAAAACCTTAGCTAATAGATTGCAGCTACTTATTAAAAAAAATTATACATCACAATCAAGTAGGCTTCATCCAAGGGAATGTAAGACACCATATCAATAGAAGCAAAAACAAGGACCATATGATCTTTTCAATAGATGCAGGCTGGAAAAACATTTGACAAAATTCAGCATCCTTTTCTAACAATAACACTTAAGAAAATAGGCATAGGTGGCAAATTTGTTAAGTTAATTGAAGCCATCTATGATAAACCCACAGCTAGCATCATACTGAATGGTATAAAACTGAAAGCTTTTCCACTTAGAACTGGAACCAGACAAGGATGTCCACTATTGCCACTATTTCAACATAGTTCTGGAAGTTCTAGCCAATGCAATCAGGCAAGAGAAAGATATAAAGGGCATCCAAATGGTGGCACAGGAGGTCAAACTCTCCCTCTTTGTTGATGATATGACTTTATACTTAGAAAACTCCAGAGCCTCAACCACAAAACTCCTGTAAGTCTTCAGGAAATACAGTAATGTCTCAGGGTATAAAATAAATGTCCACAAATCAGTAACCTTGGTATATGCCAATAACAGCCAAGTTGAGAAGCAAATCAAGGACACAATTCCTTTCACAGTAGCTTTGAAGAAAATGAAATACTTAGGAGTATACCTTACAAAAGAGGTGAAAGTTCTTTTCAAAGAGAATTATGAAACCCTAAGAAAAGAAATTGCAGAAGACACTAATAAATGGAAGAACATACCATGCTCTTGGTTGTGAAGAATCAACATTGTCAAAATATCTATTCTAAACAAAGCAATCTACAGTTTCAATGCAATGCCCATTAAAATACCAACATCATATTTTGAAGAACTAGAAAAAATGGTACTTCATTTTATATGGAACCAGAAGAAAACCATATAACTAAGGCTGTTCTTAGTAATAAAAACAAAGCAGGAGGCCTCACCCTACCAGATTTCAGGCTATATTACAAGTCCACAGTAATGAAAAGAGCATGGTATTGGCACAAAAATAGATACATACAACATCCAAAATGCACTACTGGGACCTGATCAAACTAAAGAGCTTCTGCACAGCCAAGAACACAGTAAGTAAAGCAAGCAGACAGCCCTCAGAATGGGAGAAGATAATTGCAGGTTATGTCTCTGACAAAGGTTTAATAACCAGAATACATAGAGAACTCAAACTTGTTAGCAAGAAGAGAACGAGTGATCCCATCTCAGGGTGGGCAAGGGACTTGAAGCGAAATTTCGCTAAAGACGATAGGTGCATGGCCTACAGATATATGAAAAAATGCTCACCATCCTGAATCATCAGAGAAATGCAAATCAAAACTACCTTGAGATATCACCTAACTCCAGTAAGATTAGTCCATATCACAAAATCCCAAAACCAGAGATGCTGGCATGGACGTGGAGAAAAGGGAACACTTCTACACTGCTGTTGGGAATGCAAACTAATACGTTCCTTTTGGAAAGACATCTGGAAAACACTTAGAGAACTAAAAATTGACCTGCCATTTGATCCTGCAATTCCTTTATCAGGTATATATCCAGAAGACCAAAAACTACATTACAACAAAAATATTTGTATCAGAATGTTTATTGCAGCCCAATTCATAATTGCCAGGTCATGGAAGAAGCCCAGTGTCCATTGATCCACGAATGGATCAATAAACTGTGATATATGTACACCATGGAATACTATGCAGCCATAAAGAAAGATGGAGACTTTACCTCCTTCATGTTTACATGGATGGAGCTGGAAAATGTTCTTCTTAGCAAAGTATCACAAGAATGGAAGAAAAAGTATCCAATGTACACAGCCCTATTATGAAACTAATTTATAGCTTTCATATGAAAGCTATAACCTAATTATAACCTAAGAATATGGGGAGGGGAGGAGAGAGGGGTGGATGGGTGGAGGGAGGGTGATTGGAGGGATCACCTCTATGGTTTATCTTTCAAGGGTACAAGTGAATCTTTCTAAAAGTGGAATATAAATGTCTTAACACAATAACTAAGAAAATGAAATAAAAGCTATGTTAACCAGTTTGATGAAAATATTTCAAATTGTATATGAAAACATCACACTGTACCTCCTGATTGCATTAATGCACATAGCTATCATTTAATAAAAAACAAAAAGAAATAGATATATAGACATATGGAACAGAATAGAAAACCAAGAAATAAAACCAGTCTCTATTTGCCATCTGATCTTTGATAAACCGAACCAAAGTATACAGTGGGGGAAAAGAATCCCTTTTCAACAAATGGTGCTGGGAAAACTGGATAGTCACATGTAAAAGACTGAAACTGGACCTACACATTTCACCCCCTATAAAAATTTACTCAGGATGGATAAGAGACTTAAGTCTAAGACACAAAATGATAAAAATCTTACAAGAAAATGTTGGGGAAACTCTTGATGATGTTGGACTAGGGAAAGATTTTATGACAAAGACTTCAGTGGCCATTGCAACAACAAAAATCGACAAATGGGAATTAAGTAAGCTGAAAAGCTTCTGCACAACTAAGGACACAACAAGTAAAACAAAAAGACAACCCTCAGAATGGGAAAAGATATTTGCAGGACATCAATCTGACAAAGGGTTGACAACTGGAATCTACAGAGAACTCAAATTAATCAACAGAAAAAAATTCCATCTACCTGTGGGCAAGAAATATGAACACAACCTTCTCTGGTGAAGACAGACAAGTGACTAAAAAAAACTTGAAAAAATGGTCATTGTTCTTGATCATCAGAGAAATGAAAATCAAAACCACCCTTGTGATATCACCTAACCTCAGTGAGAATAGCCCCCAGCACAAGGTCTCAAAGTTGCAGATGCTGGGCGTGGATGTGTCGAGAAGGGAACTTTTACCCTGCAGTGGGACTGCAAATTAATACAACCTTTTTGGAAGGAAGTATGGAGAATCCTCAAAGAACTCAAATTAGACCTCCCATTTGATCCTGCAAACCCATAGCTAGGCATCTATCCAAAAGAAAAAAAATTCATTTTATCATATGGACATTTGCAGCTCAATTTGTAATCTCTAAAATGTGGAAACAACCTAAGTGCCCACCTACTTAGGAATGGATTTACAAGCTGTGGTATATGTATACCATGGATTACTAGTCAGCCACTAAAAAGGATGGAAACTTTACATCTTTTGTATTAGCCTGGATGGAGGTGGAACACATTCTTATTTGTAAAGCATCACGAGAATGGAGAAGCAAGAATCTGCTGGACTCAATTTTAATATGAAGGCAATAGATGGTCTAAAACAAGGGGTGGGTAGGGCAATGAAGGTTCGTGGAGAGGGGAAGAGGGAGGGGGATGGGGCTCACGGTATATGGCACACCTCTTGGGTGCAGGATAGAATTACAAGAGGGACTTTACCTAACAACTGCAATGAATCCCCAACAATAAAATATAAAATAAAATTACCTTCCAAAATATTAATTTACTTTATAGGTTTAATAACATTTGTACAGCATAATGGGACATCAGAACTGTGTGCCATTACAAATAATGTTTTGCTACTGAACAATCTTTTATCTGACATATACGATTTTTTTTTCCTTTAGGAGTCAATATGTATTGTCAGGAGCATCTTTTTCTAAATTGTAGTCATTACTTGCATCGTGCTAATATTTTCTTCTCCATAATGATCCTTTGGGGTAGAAGGAAGGATTTATGCTTATTGATGTAAATCTACCCTTTAAAAGAAAATGTAATCTGTTACCCTCCCTCTCGGAAACCTGTTGTTAAAGACTATACATGGGATAATAGACCAGGAAGCACTTTATAAACTACAAAATACTGTGGATTGCCTATTATTCACTTCAAAGTAAGCCTGCCTTGAATCTGGCCTAAGTGAGAAAGGTTATTAAACATATACATTGTATGGTATATTTTTGTGAAATATTCATATAGAGAGAGCAAGAGAGAGCAAGAACAGAAAAGAGAGAGCATGAAGCCAAAAGAAAACACTAATCACTATTATTTCTAGGTGATCAAATTAGAAAAGACTTATTTCTTTTTTTTTTTTTTTTGACTTATTTCTTCTTTACACATTTCTGTCTTTTCTAATTTTTTGCATTATAACAATAGAAAAGGAACGAGCCTTCAGACACTTCTGCCCTTGCAGTCCCCAATAGTAATACCTGCATTATGTTATTTGAGGGGAGCTAGGAATGGTCCATGTGCAAAAATAAAAATACCTACTATCCAAACAGTATTCTACAGTTGTTCCCCCTCAGTGTTTTGAAATGCAATTTCTCTGCAAAAGGAGTTGTTATATCATGAACATCTTTTTAATGGGTCACATTTTCAGATCATGTTTTTTCGTAATATAAAAACATTGACTGGAAATTTGTATGAAATAAGGCACTTGTTAAATGAATATTTCTAGCTATTATTTAGCTGTGGATGTGGTAAAGATTCTGCAGTTGTCTGCATTAGTTTCTTCATCAAATGTCTTAGATGAATGAGGGTCTTTCAAGCTTTTAAAGTTAGTCCCGTAGTTCTGTGGCTGCTCCAGAGTGCTACATGCATGATTCCTTTTCTTGGTGCATTACTATTGGTTACCTATTTTGGATACCTTGATCTAAGGTCTGAGGCTGGCAGACCAGGTTCCTTGGGGTAAGAGAAGGGGAGCAGGGCGGGTTGGGGTTGGGGGGACAGAACAGAAGACACAAAGTTGAATTTCCATGTACTTCTTGCA
>NW_003852408.1:19222150-19231000 GCF_000181295.1 Otolemur garnettii
TTCTAGGCAGCTAGGAGGGCTTCATGTCAGTTCTTCTGAAATTCCAGGCTTCACTCCTGCAATATCTGCGGATGCCCTGATAGCTGCCTCTGAGAAAGGGCGGTGTAGGATCAAGGCTTTTAATGACAAGGTGCACCAAATGTTTCTTTCTTGAGAAGTTTTTTTCTTTGTATTTCTCCCAACCTAGAGGTTCAGCAAGAGTGAACGTGACAAGGAAAAGCTGATACCTGCAAAGTATTTGTATTGTTTTGTTGAGTGTGGATTTAAGGTTTTGGGGTATGTGTGTTTGCAAGCTACTTAAACTGACTCTGGTTATCATGAGGAAAAGGAGGTTTATAAGGCCATTCTGTGTGTGCGTGCGTGTGTGTGTGTGTGTGTGTGTGTGTGTGCTGGGGTTGTGGTGGCACAGAGATTGGAGGCTTATACATTCAATAAGAAGTTAGAAGACCAGGTTTGGAAATGCCTGGTAATCACATGGGACTATAGAGCAATTGGCCACAAGAAAGGCAGTGAGAGTCCCTTCACAAGAACAGTGAGTCAGGCTGGCATCAGCACGGCGTTCCTACTGCTCCTAGAGCAGCACCTCCGGCAGTCTCACGTCCTTGTGCCACCCACTCGAGATTCCGAATCCCAGGGAGCGTCCAATTGAGCAGACCTAACTCAGCAGGCTGAAAGAGAACAGGTTAGGAGGTCAGAGGGCCAGCTATGGACCGCGGACAGATAAAAGTAAGATTATTTATCATTCTCTTTGGATGGTCTAAGATGAAGAGCCATGGACACTTTCTGAAGAAGGGATTTTAGTTTTGTTTCTTCTCATTTTCTGAAGAACTAAATTTTTTTATTTTACTCATCCCTTACAAAAAAGACTTAGAAAATATCAAAGAAAACTATAGAGCTGGTTTTCTTTAGACTGCAGTGAGTACACAACCCTAGTGCTCTGTTTGAAATTATTTGAACCAACGCAAGCAGGCTCAGATCTAGGTACAGGTAGATATAATTAGGTGGACGCAATTCCAACTCCAGAAAGACTAGATTTTATTTTGCTTAAGTAGAACAGTGACATCTAGTGCCAAAAACTCATGTCACTGCATCTGAAAGTAGGTGAGAATACACATGCCTTCAGGATGATGGAGAATGAATGAGGGATGCTTTATTGGTGATGCCTGCAGAGAATGGTCCTTGCACTTTCTCTTACCTATTCCCACAGGGGCCGCATTAGTAACTGCAACTCCTTCCCAGCTGTTCTTCCCAACCCTGGCCTCACCATAGACAACATATTATTCCTCTGTTTGCGATTCTACCAGGAATTATTTTCCCCTTCTTCCCACCATTTCTATTTCCTGTTATTTCCCAAAACACATACTCAGTTCTTGTCAGATATGATTTCTTCACTTTCAAAGCAAATCAGATTATCTCTGCTTCTACATCTTGGTTTTCATTCCCTTTGCCAATAAAGTTCTTACTGTCCTTTGTCAAAGTTATCTTTCAGTTTTTGCACTCTGGACAATGTTTTTTTGAAATGACTTCTTAGCTGAATTTGTATGACATTTGGAGTCTTTATAGCTTCTGATAGTTTCATTACAGTCTGAATATTGCTGCTCTCTTTCATAGTGTGGCTTGGTTTCATCAATTAGATTGTGAATTCCCTAAGTCTAGGGGATTCCTACACCTCTAAACATGCTTTGAAAATTGTTAAGTGTGTCAGTCAATGCCTGATAAAGTTTTTTTATAAATCTCTTGGCATTTAGGTGTTCTATAATTTTTGAAAATGTTTTTTGAGTAAATGTTGATAGCTTTAAAAATGTTGGCGTTTGATTCCAAAGGGAACCCCCTACTTCCATGTAACAGTTGCAATCATTTTTGACCCCTAAGTTTTCATGTAATATAGATGTTAAAGTGCTGCCATTTCCTTAAAAGATTTGTGATTTCACAGGTCTGGTCATTTCATAGAAGGATGATTAATGGGTTATGCAATCAAAAAAATCTTTTCTATAATTGAATGGGAAGATTTTTTTTTGTTTTAGGCCAAGCAAAAAAGAGGTAAATAGGACTGGTAAATGAAGTTGGTAGAGAGAGATAAAAAAAATCAGTAGAATTGTGAAATGTGAATTTTCTAAGGCAAGGTAGCAAATTGAACTAGTGGAGATAGGAAGAGAACAGCTGATTCAGTATAAAGATAGACCCTTCAAGGTTCATGTAGCACAGTAGAAGATAAAGGACACTACAGATATCAATGCCAAGATGGATCGAGTTTCACAAAGGATGAGTCAGGATTATTTGACCCGGGAGTGGCTGAGTAAGCAACTGAATTTGCTGTTTAGTTTGTTGGTTGGTTTCTGTTCAAGCAAATCAACAGCAACTATGTCAAAGCAAAAGGGCTTTTTGGCAGGCATCTTCACTTTCATGTAGAAATCAGAAGTCAAATCTCTGTGGAAAGGGCGACAAGTTAGTTATTTCATCAACTTTAACCTACTTCTTGCAGTCATTTTATGCCATTGACTCAATTCAGAAGACCTATTGTAACTATAATTCTTTATGACTAAAACTGCCAATTGTAACACTTAATATCTGTCCTTAAAATTTTCTCTAATTGGCTTCTTCATGGTCCACTGCCAACCTCATTTACTCCTTTGCCTGTGTTGCTGGATGGAGATAAAACCAAATAAATGCAGTTTTAAATTAAACAAAAAATCAAGTAGAGTTTTCCTATCACAGATTGAACATTTTGAATTATAAATCCCCATAGCAAATAGCTGGGAAGGTTTAGTCTTGAGTTCAAGGTACCAAAAAGGAGGAGGCAGTTAGAGATCTCAGATCAAAAAGATAATAGGTGAGGAGTTAAGCTTCCTTGTCCCTCTCTCCCCCAGATTTCTGAATCAGGTCTCTTTTCCCAAATATCCTGGAAAGTAGAACTTAGAATATATAAAAAAAATTAATACAATTAATATTAAGCAATGATTGTGAATACACACTGTGCTTGGTAGTATTGAATCAATGAAATAAAAAAGGAACTTAAAATTTAGAGCAATAACCATATTTATCTATAATACATTTATATTCTGTCATGTACAAATATATTTATATTTCTCTTTGCCTATAGTGTGGCTAAAAGTTAGCTGCAAACAAATAGTTCTAAGGGCAATAAAGAACAGTAATTCTCACTAAGGGCTTGATGGAAAGTCTCTCTTTTTTGGAAATATGTCTCTTATATGTTGCAAACATGTGGTACTGTCTTACATTTTGATAGAACAATTTGGAGGAGAGGTAAATAGGATTGGTAAATGAAGTTGGTGGAGAGAGAGAAAAAGTCATTATCTACTTCGGTGCTTAGCATTGTTTTAATAGCTGAACACTTATAATGCCTATTTTATGTCAAAGACGTAAAGCGAGAGGTTTTGTTAATATCTAAAATTTTCACATAATTCAGAGTGGGTACCAAGATTAGAATGTTGACAGCCAAGCTCAAGATTTTTAATAGATAAACTCTAGAGACTAGACTGCCCTTCAAAACATGAATTTTCCCATAAAATTACATTCCGTTAGGAGGAAGGGTTAACCGAAGGAGCATGTTAGGAACTTTACCTGTATTACTACATCTCAGCCCCTGTCCTCCCCTTCTCTCCCGGTTGTTGCTGCTATCCTGGGTCACGTCCTTTTGGTTTATGGAAACAGCCTCCAAATTGACATCTTACAATTCAGCCTTCCAATCCAATATGCATTTCCCTGCTAAATCCAACTTCCTTAAGTTTTAGTTATTTCATTTCATGCCTCTATTAACAACCCTTCAACTTTCACCTTTTCCTTTTGTTAAGGATATCCCAAATGCCGCAAACTTTCCACAGTCTGGTCCCGATCCTGTGCTCCTTGGTGAGCTCCTTCCTGATTTAATGGTGCTGTTCTGTCCTAGAGAGGACACGCTGATGGTCAGTGTGCCACATTTGGCCTATGTATTTGTTTGACTATGTGCTTATTTTTGAAGACAGATTTCCAACATTGTCAGTGGATATTTCACTTAAAAATCCTGATTTCTATGCTCCATGTAAAATTAGATGATCTAAGTCTGGAGCCAATATCATCCAAGGTACATACTCTTGATTCATCCTGCTCTCTTTTGCCTTTATCAAATGTACTCAATTTCTTCATTGAATCCCTAATTGACTTATTAGCTTCTTCCTTAAAGTATTTACCCTGGTCTATTTTTGGTCACTTGTTTATCCTATTATAGGATTGCAAACTACTTTAGGAATATGGGATATGTTATATTTCTCAACATTTCCCTTGTAGCTCTATGAATGCCCAGTAATCCTCATACAAGTACTTAACATGTATTTATTGAATACTACTGTTTCTTGGGCTACCCAGCAGACTATGTTTGCAATTGTTGACTATTTAATCTCATTCCATGTCCCATATTCATCAAAACTCCAGGACTTCTGAACTACTTCTTGCAGTTTGGTATCACAGACTATGAACTTCAGAACGAGAGATAAATTATTCTAGTCACTGTCCTACTTTCTCTGTGCCTCAAAAGAAATGGTTCAGAAGGTGCCACCTACATGGTGGATTATTTCTGATACCGTTATGGTCCAATGTGGTAATAAAAACAAACATTTTTATAAGGAATATTAAAGAAAGCTTAGGGAGAAAAAAACACATATTTATAGAAAGGAACTTCATGTGATAAATATGAAACATGAAACACATGGGGTTTGTCAGTACCTAGTGGATTGTTTGACAAATATAATAACCATTTAACATATATAAAAATGATATAAAAGGTACTAGCTATATGTTAAAAATAAATTCAGGTGCTTTTGAGGAATACTAAAGCCTTTTTTAGTATTTCAGTGAAATTTGGAGACATTAAAATGAAATATTCACACTGGGGTTCTGAAGTGGATAAGAAAAGAAGCTATTTCTTTATTTTAAGAGGTACACTAGAACAGGAAAATACTACCCTCCACTTGCTGTCTGCCCATGAAACTTAAATCTATTTCATGGGGATTTAGGTGAGAAGATGGGAGATAACTTCAGCGATGTGCAGATAACTTACAGGCAAGAGATAGGAACAGAAGCAGATCGGGAAGCACCTTGTCCTCACAGGTGTGACTCTGCAATGAGTTAATTAATGACTTTTGTACCTTTGCTCCTTTCATCAGTGGGTCCTGCTACCCTCTCTGCCTCCCTCCTCTACTCCCTTCCTCTTTTCCTTCCTTCCTCACTTTCTTTCTCCCTCCATCTCCCTCCCTTCCTTATTTATTCCTAAACTATAAGGAAAAGAAAAATCCTAAAGAAAATCACAAAGTGTGTTAATTCAACCTTACATTATATATAGACTTTTTAGTGTGCAGTTCTTGAAAAGGTAGTGGCTTTGTTGTGGGAAAACATTTGAGGTGTCGTTGTTTAGATTTGCTGGGTGCTTATTAGATGTCAGATAGCGTTCTCGGTACTTTACATGGCTGGTTGAGAGCTCACTTACCTTGTTCATTCCCTGAGTGTTGGACATTCTTCTATGTGTATCAAAACGATAACTCATTTACAAACCTCGTAGCAACTCTATGGAGTCCATATTTTATAAATGAAGAAAACGAGGCATAGAGGGGTTAAGAAAATTGCCAAATTTGCACAAGTAGTATATACCAGAAATAGGATTCTCTCCTCAGCAATCAAGCTAAAGAGGCCTTGCTTTTAACCACTGTGTTGCCTTCCTGTCTCTTACAGGACTTGACTGATGTAGGTTGTAATTATTACTCCAAATTTCAGGTGAGAAGACAGGGAAGGCTAAGTAATTTGCAGAATATTTCAAATTTATTAAATAATGCTTTCCACTGAAATTATGGTCAAAATATAAGATTCTTATACTAACTCTGACACTTGCTAGCTTTGTAAATGAACTCTTTTGAACTACAGCAATCAGTAATAACACATAATTCATAAGATATATTATATCTTAAATATAACGATCACTTAATAAACTGTATGTAGACTTACTGCTAGAAAGTATTGTCAAGTCATGTGGCCCAAGACATAAAGACAAGTGCAAGAATTCACCCCTGTCTTGGCAAAAGCTTAACATTTAGTTTTTCTTGAAATTATAATGTGTGGTACTTGAGAAAGGAAAATGATTAACATTAACTCAAATTTGGTGTGAAGGCAGTCTTTCCAAGTATGACAGAGTCCATCAAGGAAAATGAAGTTAGTGGTGTCAAATGTGTAGATTTTAAGTTGTATGGTATATATGTGTGCTTGTTGTGTGTGTAATTTAAAAGATAAATTGAGAAAATGTTTACGATATATATGAGAAACAAGTAAGGGAAAACATCAAAAAATGTAAAATGATGTGAAAAGGAAATTTTAAAAAATATCAATAAGAACATTTTAAATAATCTAACTTTATTAGTAACCATATTGAAAATAAGCAAATATTCATATAAAATTGAAAAAGATAATTTAAAGATGTTAATATATAGCATAGATAGAGGGAAGAAGAAATGAATTCTTCCAGGTGTGGCTGGTAAGTGCAATTTAATATCCATTTCCAAAAAACAAATTAGCAAATCATATCACAACACTTTCAAATAAGCATGTGTTTGCATCAGCAACTCCACTTCTAGGAATGTATTGTAGTAAAATAATTTGTAAAAGATTTAGTTACAAGAGGGCAGCGCCTGTGGCTCAGAAGAGTAGGGCGCCAGCCCCATATGTCGGAGGTTCAAACCCAGCCCTGGCCAAAAACTGAAAAAAAAAAAAAAAAAAAGGATTTAGTTATAAGAATGCTTATTCCAATACTATTGATAATATTATCCCCCATTAGTTCAAACTGTCCGGTTGTACACCAAACAAACTAATTTTGACTACATGAAGTGGGAAAGAAACATATTTAAAAGATATTGAGAAGTTTACAGCATTGATGGGAAGGCTAGTGAAATGGGCACAGAAAGATGTATCACTGGGGGATGGGTAGCAAAAACAATTTAGTTTAATCAAGGCCCCACAGCTGTGGGAATGAATGCGTGATGGTAGGATTATTTATTTTGTTTTCTTATTGTGATATTCAAAACTTAAAAAAAAAAAAAAAAAAAAGAAGAACAAAAGAAAAACTCCCTGATTTGGAGGTTGGATGTGTAGAACTCACTTATTCACTTGACAAGCTTATAAAAGTTGGTTGGAAGAAAGGAAATCTTAAAAATGACAACATAGGAGTTGTTACCAAAAGAAAACAGAGTTGATAATGGGAAGCCATAAAGCAAGTATCTGTTACACATCATTAATGTCTGAGAATCTGGGGCGCCGTGGCTATAAGATATTAGGATTATCCATATAACGGAATTATGTTGAAAACAATACTGTAAGGATTATTCAATAATATAGAAAACTATATATTTAGGGGATAGGTTAAAATATTATTTGTGAATTATCAGCCCACTTAAATAAATTCTATCAGGTAGGCCAAGTAGATGTCATGTTTGGGTGATAAA
This sequence comes from Otolemur garnettii, assembly GCF_000181295.1. Taxonomy (NCBI): domain Eukaryota; kingdom Metazoa; phylum Chordata; class Mammalia; order Primates; family Galagidae; genus Otolemur; species Otolemur garnettii. Next base: position 19,229,629 of record NW_003852408.1, read on the forward strand.
ATTAGAGTTATTTTTATTGATTTTTCCCTATAAATCCATATTTTCTGAGTATTTTACAACTAGCATTTGATATATTTGTCAAAACAAACATTTTAGAATAATTAAAATACTTAGAATGCTGCTCACTCTTTTTTGATTGAACATCCCTTGACTCTACATTATATATTTTCAAGACCCCAAATATTGCTTTTAATCACAACACAAAGTATTCTGTGGTTGTAAACTTTTTATTGTTTGTTTTCATCACCCTTGTATCTTCAGTTATCTGCTTCTAGCTAGAAACTTATCCAGATAAGCTTTACAATTTATAAGCTATAGGAAACCAAGCATCTCTCATACCAGTGATAATTGTGTTTATCATGTCAGGATTTCATTAAGATTACATGCACATTAAAATAATAGTAATTAAACTCTTTGAAGGAAAGGAAATTGTCTTAAGTTACTTAAAGCTTTTAACAGTATATTGTTGCACAAGCTCAAAAATTCTTGTTGAATTAGGTGGATTTAACAAAGATATAAAATTTTGATCAGGTTCCATTTGTTTATTTTTGTTTTTGCTATGATCATTTTGAGGTCATCATAAATTTATTCTGTAGGCTGATATTTATAAAAGTTTCTGCACAACGAAGGACACGATCAGTAAATAGACAACTTACAGAGTGGGAAAATACATTAGCATGCTCTGGCGCTGATAAATGGCTGTCAATCAAAGTCTACAGAGAACACAAGCTAATCAGCAAGAAGAAAAATCAAACAACCCCATTAAAAAGTGGGCAAAAGACAAGAACAGAAACTTATCATACAAAAATCATCTAATGGCCAAAGAACACTTGAAAAAATGTTCATCATCTCTAATCATCAGGGAAATGCAAATCAAAAGCTACGATGAGATACCACCTAACACCAGTGAGAGTGGCTCACATCAAGTCTCAAAGCGACAGATGGTGGTGTGGTTGCAGAGAACACACATTCTCTGTTGCAGGACTGCAAACTAGTACAAACTTATGGAAAGTAGGAGGGGGATACCTCAAGAACTAAAAGTAGACCTACCTCTTGATCTAGCACTCTCACTACCAGATATTTGCTGAAAGGGAAAAAAGGGCATTTTATCCAAAGAAAACTTGTGATGGAAATGTTTATAACAACACAATTCACAATGACAAAGATGCAGAAATGACCCAAGTATCCATCTACACATGAATGGATTAATCAAAGGTGGTATATGTGCACTGTGGAGTACTGCTCAGCCAAAAGACAAAAGAGGGGGTGGGGATAACCCCACAAGAGCAGAGAGTCTAGTTCACTGTTTTCTATCCTGTTGATAAATTTTCTTCCATTCAACGACTAGTCCTCACACACACACACAAAAAAA
>NW_003852408.1:19231222-19237665 GCF_000181295.1 Otolemur garnettii
CTGACAGAGCTTTATTTTTCAAATTCGTCACACCTCTATTTAGTGATTTCTGCTTTAGTGTCATGATTAGAAAAATTTTTTCATTCCTAAAATGGAAAAATAATGATTCATAGATTTATTCCTTTCTCCCTCTTCATCTTTCTGTAATTTATTTGTATGTACATTGAAAAGTAGGGCTTTAGATAATCCTTTTCCTTGGGAATAGTCCATGTCCCAATGTCATATAACTATTTGTTGATTGAAAAGTAAATAAAAAATTTAAAAGATGCAATATTTATTTTTTCTTTATAACCAGTAGCTGTACAACATTCTCCTGCCTTTCTTGTAGTTTATGTGGTATAAGATTGAAGCAATAAGCACTTGGAAGTCTAACTCTTCAGTCCCATCCTCGTTAGTGAATAAAAGTAAACACAATCATGTGAATTGGAGAAGGTGCACAGGTCTAGGTCTGCCTGTGGCCAGGTGTTAGAAGCTTTGCTGCTGCTCGTACTTTTTCTTCTTTTAGGGTTAAAAATGAAACACAAAATCTTAACGGTTTTATTTTTAGTCTTGTATTAAATATTTGCTGGAGGGAAATGTGCTGAAGGGCCTTCTCACAATTGTAATAGATACGTATTTCCCAATCTACTTTTTCCTGTTCAAGGATATATTTCTACAAATCCACACACATTTAGCTTTATGCCTGGTGAACAGCAATCCATTTAAGAATTTGACTCATTATCGCATGAGTGTATAGATATTTATAGGTTGAATTCTGTGCATTGATTCAATAATAGTTCCTATGTGTTACTCATTCCAGCTAGATTTATGTTTGTAAGCCCAAGTCATCATGAGGACTCAATCAAAGTAGATTTCTTGGTATACCCAAGAGTGAAGAGCATGTAACAGTTACTCAAGGGGAATTATAGTATTTAAAGATCCACAAAGGATTTTAGAGATCATCCTTTCGTGTTATAGATGACGATGGTTGGCTTCACTGAATAATTGTTCTCTAAACAAGAGTCTTATTTCAATTGTCTTTTCTCATTCCAGAGCTGACATCAATAATTGAGAAGAGGCAAAATTATTAAATCTATATAACAGATTGTTTTAGCAACAAATTGTTACGATTTACGGATGCACAATTTTTCTCAGCATACATCATTTGGAGTATTATTGGAGAATCGTTTTTATAGATCAAATAGTAATCATTACTGAAGGCTTCTCTTTGCTCTCCATGCATAACTTTCCTTGACAATGATCCAGATAAGAGTTACTTCACTATTTACTCTAAAGCATATTTTCTATACAAACTATAAAAAAAAAAAAGCCTCTGTCAATTTGGAGATTCAATATTCAGAAAGATATATTGGGTTCCAAGATACAAAAAAGTATCAGGACAGCCTTTTTCTGAGCTATCAAAGTGATTTATTTATAAAGCTAAATTGACTTCATGTAACAACTTTTTCTAGAAATGAAATTTCAATTTATAAAAAAGTCAAGTAGCATTTTCCATTTCCCATTAATTTAAGCTATCTGCATGTAGAATACTTAATTTATTTTCTTCTCTCTTACTACTGCTACTTCTGGTTCCTCAATAAATCTAAAATATCAGACAGAGATGGGGAAAAACAAAGGCGATCATACTTTGGGTGTGGAAATGCAAATCAATATTTTCTCATTATACTGAAATCTAAATTAGAAGTGATGCTTGTGCAATGATAATAGTGGCCCATCCACCCACTTTAAAAAGCAAGTAAGGGGACAATTTTTTTTTTTCTAATGATGATGAAATTTGTTAGAAAACTGTGCATAAAAATACAAATAGATGTTATCTACGATTAATGTGAAAAAAATTGACAGAATGAATATCATCACCAAGGCCGTTCTCACCAGCAATTATTAATTGTATAAATAAAGCTGCAAAGAAGGTGGATTTGTCTTTACTGTCTTGTAACCCAGTTAGGAAGAGAAAGCTTAGATATAAAGAACACAAGAAATGATAATTTCTAAGTTAAGCATATTATTCTGTCGTCCTGCTTTTCTAAACTACATATTATCCCAATCAAAATCATTTTTCTTTCATCTAACAACAGTATGAAAATGTCAGTTGAATTTTTTTTCCCTGAAGACCTTATTTCCTGACTATTGGTGGCCAGCTGAGATTAAATTCTTTTCATCTCTCTTTCAAAATTTAGCTTATTTTATGGTGTGTTGGAAGATGTTAAATAATTTCAAAAAAAAAGAGAGCTCATTTTTCAAAAGAAGAAATTACATTCCAAAATACATACACTAAATTAGTTGGATCACGAGGCAGGAAGTGCAGTGTTGTATGCATCTGAATTCTTGACTATTAAGCTGTGCTCATTTTTTCTAAGCAGTTGCTCCACTCTTGGCAGAAACTAAGAATGCAGCGGGGTGTTTGAGATAATTGCATGGTACAGACGTGACTCTTGTTATTATGCTTCAAAGATACTATGCTCTTTACAAACTGAAGAGGGGTTTTGCTCTTGACAACCCCTGACTTGACTGGTACCATTTTTCTGACAACATGTGTTCACGTAGCTCTCTGGGTCACATTTAGATAATTCTCACGAAGGTTCAAACTTCTCCATTATTATCAGATGTGTTGGGGTGATTCGTAATCAGTGATCCCTGATGTTAGGATTGTAATGGTTTCGGTCACCACAGACCACACTCCTGTAAGATGGAGAATGTAATAGTATGCTGGTTCTGACTGCTCCACTGCCCTGCTGTTTCCCCATCTCAATCCCTCTCCTTCAGCTTCTCTATCCCCGGAGACACAAAAATATTAAGATTAGGCTAGTTAATAATCTCACTGTGACTTCCAAGTGTTCAAGGGAAAGGAAGAGTTATATATCTCTCACCCTCCAATCAAAAGCTAGAAATGGTTAAGTTTATTCTGGAAAGTGTGTCAAAAGCCAGGAGGAGCCAAAAGCTAGGACTCGTGGGCCAGTCAGCCAAGCTGTACATGTAGAAATAAAGAGTTATTTATTTATTTTGGTTTTAGACATTTTCACTCTTTCTTTCTCCCTGGGTAGAATGCCATGGTGTCGTAGTTCACAGCAACCTCAAACTCCTGGGCTCAAGTGATCATCTTGCCTCAGCCTCTTAAGTGGCTGGGACTATAGGCGCCCTCCACCACACCGGCGCCTATAGTAAATAGAAAATAGAAGTAGAAAATAGAAATTTTAAATAGAAAATAGTTTTTCTATTTTTAGTAGAGATAGGATCTCCCTCTTGCTCAGGCTAGTCTTGAAGTCTTAAGCTCAAGGGATCCACCTACCTTGGCTTCCCTGAATGCTATGATTATAGGCTTGAGCCACCATGCCCAGCCTGAGGAAAAGTTCTTAAAGGACATGAAAGAACTACTCCTGAACATGTGAATAATAAGAATGCGATGTTACCATATTCCTGATATGCAGGACGTTTTAGTGGTCTGGATAGAAGATCAAAGGAGCCACAACATTCCCTTCAGACAAAGCCTAATCCAGAGCAATGTCCTACATCTTTCCAATCATATGAAGTGTGAGAGAGGTGAGGAAGCTACAGAAGGAAAGTTGGAATCTAACAAAGGTTGGTTCATGAGGCTGAGGAAAAGATGCCATCTCTATAATATTTACATACAAGGTGAAGGAACAAGGGCTCATGTAGAAGCTGAAACGAGTTACCCAGAAGATCTGGCTGTGGTTATTGATGAAGGTGGTTATGCTAAACAACAGATTTTCCCTGTAGACAAATCAACCTTCTATTGTAAGAAGATTCCATGTAAGGGTTTTCATAGCTAGAGAGGAAGTTAGTGCCTGCCTTTGAGGGCCAAGCTGTGTCTCTTCTTAGGAGCTAATGCAGGTGATATCTTTAAGGTAAAGCCACTGCTCATTTATTATTCTGAAAATCTATGGCCACTAGGAATTATGCAACATCTACTCTGCCCGTGCTCTATAAATGAAACAACAAAGCCTAGATAGCAGCTCACCTGTTAACAACATGGTTTGCTGCGTATTTTAAGCCCAATTGAGCGACCTACTGCTCACCCAAGAGATGCATAGAAAAATAATGTTTTCCTGCCTGATAACATAAAATCCATTCTGTAACACGTGGATCAAGGGATAATTACAATTTTCAAGTCTTATAATTTTTTTAAGAAATACATTTTACAAACCAGAGGTGCCCTAGATATTAATTCTTCTGATGAATCTGGGCAAAGTAAACTGAAAGTCTTCTGGGAAGGGTTCACTATTCTAGATGCCATTAAGATCATGTGTGATTCATTAAAGAAGTTCAAGATATAAACGATATAGGAGTTTGGAAGAAATTGATTCCAAACCTCATGGAAGACGGAGGGGTTCAAGACTTCAGTAGAGGAAGGAACTACAGATATTATGCAAATAGCAAGAGAACTAGCATTAGAAGTGGACCCTAAAAATGTGAAAAAAAATCCTGGCTAATCAGTAGAAATCAAACTATAAAACAGACAAATAAAAAGCATTGGCTACTATCTTGGTTTATTTGCTAAAATTGAGTGAAAAATACAACTGTATTTTAAGATTAGCAGGCATTACCAGCTTTAACGAATAACAAATAGCCAGGATTCTGTAAAATAATTCTGTTAGATACGTCGATAAAACTGTGAATCCAACTAACTTTAGAGCTCATCACATGAATCTACACTTCACCTCCTCCCAGAGTTATGTGCCCATGTTTACCTCCAAATTAGTAAACCTGATCAATTCTTGATATGCAATTAGAAGGATGAGAGTCAAGATAAGTGCAAAGAAAAAAAAAATGATAACTCCTAACTTGGTTTTATCTATGCAAGAATAGATGAAGCTACTGCATATCAAATGTAATTGTTTTCTTCTAGATTTTATCAGCTAATACTTTTTCTGTAAACTTCATTTAATAGTGGCATCTAATTAAAAGAACATAAACATATTCTCTTGCTGTGAAATTGCATTTGTTGAGTTTTCCATTCTTTAGAGACATATTCTTATTTATAAAACTAGTGTTAAAAGACAAAGAGCAAGATATCCATCTTGCTATTATTTTGCTTCCTACTTTAAAACATCGAATATAACATATTCAGTGAATAATCTAATCTGCAAAAAAGATCCATTTGAAGAAACAATAAAGTAAAAGAAAGACAAAAACTCTACAGATCTATAGTCCTTTCCTGACATATGTCATGTCATAGAATATCATGTCATATACCAAATTATACCATTTAATCCCCAGAGAGAGGTGCTTTGTTATGTATACCCCACCTCCTATATTAAGTAATCATTTGTTAAATGGGCAATAAAGATGACAAAATTGAGGTCACTGCTGATCTAATGAATGTGTTCTATTTTTTTGGAAACCACAGAAGCCAAACTGGAAAGAGAAATTAAAAATTTTAATGTGCACATATATGATAGTACATTATTATCAATTTTCTTGATCTTCATAATAGTCCTTTTAAGCAGCAACCATTATCATCCTCAGCCAGGTGGCAGGTAGTAAAGTTGGGACCTAACCTTCACAGTTGGTACCAGCATCTGTACTCTTCATACTCTTCAACCCTGCATTAAGCTACCTTCATGGAATACTAACCTAAAATAAATTCAGTGTCTTTTAAAATCTAGAGAAATATTTACAGGTCCATTAACAACTCTCTAGTGATAAAACACAAACTTGTTTACAATGACTATTTGGAGGTGGTGCCAGAGAAGGTTATAAAAGGCTTTGACTTTATCAGAATAATTGTTTTCTTTCATTGGTGAAGGTCTTTGAGACTTCATGGAGGCCATTTATGAATCTAGTTAAACATCCTATGTCTCATCATTCCCACTTAACCCTGTGATAAGATTTTCAAATCATCACTAGCAAATGCCCCTAAAGGGATTTTATTTTGACAACTAGAATTTTCCACAATTATCACTTTCTTTTTATTTTTTTTAACAGTATCCATAGCCTTCTATGAAAGAAACACAAACACTAATTTGGGGAAATATCATGAATAATTTCCACTAGAGGCAAAATAGATGTAGTACAATATTGTCTTTTAGATAGAATAATATTACCTAGAGGAACTCCTTTTTGAAGATTACCCACAAAAATTCTTACCTTTACTAATATTGTGTGCTTAAGGAATATTCTCAAATCAACTAAAAATCACTTCTGAACCAAGAACATGGATCTTTTTCAAAAACAAAAGTAATCCGAAGTCCTTGGGTAATATTAGTTTATCTCAATTACATTTTAAAAAGAGAGAAATTTATAAATCATGGAATTTTGAGCTGAGAGAAACTTTAGACATCAAAGTCCTACTATAAAGAATCTCTGCTGGCTCGGTGCCTATAGCTCAACCTGCTAAGGCGCCAACCACGTACACCTAAGGTGGCGGGTTCGAATCCCCAGCCCGGACCCGCCAAACAACAATGACAGCTGCAACCAAAAAAAAA
>NW_003852408.1:19237805-19255832 GCF_000181295.1 Otolemur garnettii
AAAAAAAAAAAAAAAAAAAATCTCTGCTATTTTTACTGCCCAACTTCCATTTTTATTATTTTGCTAATAATATTCTGGCTTTCTTGGGAACTTCCCTTCTCCTCACTCTCAGTCCGTGTGATTTAGGTGGGACTGAACATGCTTTCAACCCCTTGCTTTGCCATATAACCTAGGACTACTTAATTGGATTATTTTTTCCTGGTGAGATGATTGATTCAGGACATGTGATATATACCGAGGCAAGCAAATTAAATTTCAGGGATGAAATGATTGGGAAAATGAAGCTCTATCTCAACTGGAGTAGATGCAAAGATTTGGGCATTAGTCTCATGCTACTGGTGCTGGTCTTGCCAACCTAAGTTTAAGAGCGTTTACCTGAATAAAGCCAACGTTTGGAAAGTGAGGAAATGGAAAGAAATTCAGTCCACAGGAACTTTTTTGAGTCCCTTAATAGAGTTCTATGGAGTCTACTCACGAAGTCCACTGAAAACAGAAGTAAGTTCTACAATAGTTATTCCTATAAAATTGACATGTGATATCTAATTAAACACCTCAAACTATAAGAACTTCGTGCCTCCTGAGGAAATCAGAGCCATTTTTATCACCAGGGTATTTTAGAAATTTCATTATGTTGAACATAGATTTGCTTCCCTTACTTGGATCGTGTCTCGGCCTTTCCCTGATAAACAAAAAAGTCTAATATCTCTTTTATCAAAACCATACATATCTTTCATAGAGCCCATCCAAAATACGTAATATGCACCCTCTAGGTCTTTTATAGGTAAAGAAGTTACAATTAAGGAGATTATAGACAAACATATCTTTAAATCTTTTGTCATCCAAAAAACAAAACAAAACAAAACAAAAAAACCTGTGGTATTTGTATCCTATAGTTACAACAAGCTTTACCAGTCATCACACTAATAATCCAGTTTTAAAGACATAAAAATAATGTTAATTAGCTGGGGTTAAACAGTGAGTTCAATAGAAGTGTAGGACCCAGCCTGCCCAGTAAGGTTGAGCATGTGTGATTTGAAAGATGAAAATTCTCACCTACTCAATATCTATTTCTTTTAAGTCATATCAATTACAGTCAAGGGTTAAGTGACTATCCCCTAAAACATGTAGTTAAAGCTATATTATTGAATCTAGGGGAAATGTCTAATTTCCCATTAAACCATTAAATGTAATTAATTTATCACTAAGAGCAGGAGGAAGTGGAGTGGAGGACAGGGAAGCTTATAAAGAGAGACAGGGGCAGGCAGAGAGTAGTTTTACACAAGAGATGATGTCCTACAAGGAAGTTTAGGTGGGAAATGATGTGGGCACCTCTGTTCAGAAATCAGGGTACAGGTTATGATTCCACTGCTAAGACCATAGGCCTGACACTTTCTATTGAGGGAGCCACTGTTTATCTCCAAGTGTGTGTGTGTGTGTGTGTGTGTGTGTGTGTGCATGCCCATGTGTGCATGCATGGCTCTAAGTGGATATGCACAATCATTTCTCTTAAAGCTGTACTGGTTAATTTAAAAGAGTGTTATTACTGAATTAATGATATTCTTGATCTAATTGTTACTGATAACCCCTGAATCAATATACACCCATAAAGAAGATTTAAAATTATCTGTTTTCTGCAAAAATAATTGAAGCAATTCTAACTTAAATTTTTTTCGGATGCAATTATGCAATATTAGATATTTTGTTAATAGTAGCATAAAAGCAGTAAATTAAAGATGTCTGTATTTTAATTTTCTATTGCTACTTAACAAATTACCACAAGCACAGTGCTCAAACAATATAAGCCAGGTCAGGAACCTGACATGGCTCTCTGTAGGCTAAAATCAAGCTTTGGTGGGGATGTGCTCCTTTGTAGAGGCTGTGGGGGAGAATCTGAGTTCTTGCCGCTTACACCTCTGGCCTTTGTCTACATTTCTTGGCTCGTGCTGTCCTTCCTGCAAGCCAGCAATCGCAGATCGAGTTCTCTTCCTGACCTTTCTTCTCCTTTTACGGATTCGATAATTGGATTGGACTCACTCAGATAATTCAGAATAATCTCCCGTCTCAGGTCAGTTGATTAGCAACATCAATTATATCTGTAGCCTTAATTCTCTTTTGCCACATAAGTGAACAGAGTCACAGGTTGCAGGGTTTAGCATGTGGACATCTTTGCAAAGCTATTCTTCTGCTTCCCACAGTTTATTATCCAGGGCAGCATTCTTAAAGAACTTCATGTTCTGTAAAATTATACACTAAAAATAATATGTTAGGTAGAAAAAAGATATAACTGAAAACAGGCAATTCAAAACCTATGTAATTCAGTGATCAGAATACAGAAATTAAAAAAAAAACTTTAAATGACATTAAATTTTTTCATAAATACACATCATTTTGAATATAAGAGTTTAAAAATCAAGATAGGGAAATATGTACATTGGGGGAAGGAGGTGTAAGGAATGAGCAAAGTTACTGAGTTATGAAAGTGAAGAAAATGTACAAAAGCCAAGGAAAATCACATAAAAAACACTCCAGTTAGTCTCGGAGCATGTGGCTCACTGAACCACGGAGGATTATGTATGAAACAGCACGCCCAGAATACTTTTCACTAGCACTGCTTTATATATTCAACTATATTGCCTATTTTGTGTTGAGTTACTGTTATTTAACAGGCTGGAAAAGGTAAGTAAAATCAAGGGGATTTCTGTGCTATAAATGTGGAAAATCTCCCCCACTTACTAACTGCATTTGAGCTGTTTCTCTAATTATATTTCGAAAAAGTAAATTGTGTTGCAATACTTAAGTTTAACACAAAGCCAGCTTGGAGTCATATGGAGAGTGAAAGTTATCTAAGAGTCCCAGGATATTGTTAGATTACTGTTATTGACAATAACTCATGACCGTGAGCCCTAGGGCTGAGCATATTTCATAGAAGGGAACAACTAAGCTTCTGGCATGATCTTATGCATGAAAGTCACGGTGGCAAGGATTGGGAATGTACCTCCCCTAAAATGAGTAGAACATAACTTAAGAAATCAAGCCACCTGTCACGAGAGGCCTCATCCGTCAAAGCTAGGCTTCAAGGCCTTTTTAGGTCTTGAAGTCAGAAAAAGCAAAAGCTAAACAACAATGTCATGTTGAAGAAAAAAGGTACTAAGAACGTCAGGGAGAGGCAGATTGCCGACCTGGAGGGGTAGATCAAGAGAGAGCTGCCAGGTGTGGTCCTTGTGCTCCATTACCAGGTGGCTACGGAGCATCTTTTAGCAAGGAGCTATTAGAGTGTGCCCCAATTCCACCTCTATTTTTGGAAAATGGCTCCTGTGGCCTATGTCATAACTCAGCCGTTATAGTCACAGTCCTTTTCATGTACCACGTCCAGTGTTAAGTACTAAGGACATAGTGGGTAACTTCAGAGGTGGTCTCTGCCCTCACACGGTTAGTGGGTGGTACAGATATTAAGCAAATTGTCTATCACCCGTGACCGAAGCCATGAAGGAAAAGGAGCGTTGCTAGAAGAACATACAAGAAGGATACGTAATCTAGTGGGGTGCGGGCGATTGGATATTTGACCTTACATTTAACTGATTATCGTAAAGCATTCGAGCTTACATTTACATAATTGTCACAGGGCCTACGGGAATATGAGTGACTTTTCCGGTGCTCACCGCAATGGCAACGGCCGTGTAATATTTTATATCTGAACTGAAGTTGAAATAACTCCGTTGGCGCTTTGATTTCATTTGTTTTACTAGACCACGGCAGAATACTGATGTCATGTGAAGACCAGTACTGTTTGAAAAGTGGATGGCATCCAGACAATATTCTGGAAACAAACACACGAATACTTTAAAACTTCTATTGAATCATGCCAGTATTTCTTGTGTGTGTGCAATTATTTTGACATGACATATCCACTAGAGGGCAGTGCAGCCCTTTCTTCGAAAGGCGTTAGTTTTGGCAAGCCCAGAGCTTCCAGGTCAGACGCCGGGAGCAGGTGAAAAAGGAATAGCTTTTTCTAGTTTGGAAATGAGAAGACAAAAAAATAGAGACTTTTAAGATAAAAGAAAATGGGACTGTATATCATTTCAAAGGCCATGTTTACAAAAAGATGTACTGTTTTTAATCTTTTTAATCACCCTTAATAGAAAGGCTACATCAAAACGCAAGAATGGCCTAATGAAGGAATCACTCTGAATTGTGTGCCACACTACACATTTAATTTCAAGTCTGAATGGTCTTAAATCTATGTCTCTAAAAATATTTCAAGACTTATTTATAAAGTAAAGACAAGAAACAACTAGAAATCTTCTCTGTAGACAATAATTATAATGCCTGGCTCTTTTTTTGTAGTGGCCTTAATTAGTCTTAATAATTATACATACATCTAAGCAGGAAATTAATTTGGTAAATTCTATACACACTTTTATTTTCCTAAAATGTGCTGCTACATGTATTTGTGTTTTGGCTGGTCTGCTTAACACAGTTTCAAAAGTATTTTATGTCATAAAAAGTGAAAACACACGCTCTCTTCATTTTTCCTCAAGTCTTCCCCCAGCATTTGGCCTATAATTTGTGTTACTCTTCCTTTACCTATGTTATTTTTACATCTTAATTGTACTTGAGTATTTGTGAAAGAAACATGTACACAATTGTTTTATAATTGATTTTAATTTTTTGGTCATGAAAATTTAGAGTATGATTTTAAATAACATGTCTAAAAACACAACTTTAGCTAATTTGAAACAATAGCTTTTTGAGTGTCTATTTTAGGAATACCAATATCGACCCTAATCGATGGGACTGATGCTACCTTCGTTTTCTCCCTTAGATGAAACTCAAGCTTTTCCTTTTTTGTGGTGGGTTAGAACTAACCTTGAAGGAGGCAGGAGTTATTGTAGATTCAATTCTGTAATACTTCCATACGGTAAACGTCCGGTAAAAATACTTTCATAGATCTTTATACACGAATGCTGCTTCAAATAAACTGAAAATAGGAATGACATGTAAGTGTTCAAATGATTACAAGACTAGAAATCAGTACCATATGCTGGTGATGAAACAGAAAGTTTATCGCTGCCCTTCTGCCATGGCTTGGCTGTTTTACTTTTTGCATTGACCTTCTAATTATAGCCAAGAAAGATCCAAACATGTAATTTAAAATTACCTTCAGTTGATTTGATCAATAAAATGCATTTAACTATAGAGCACTGACATACTTTGGGATGTATGGCCTTCTCATGATAAATTTTCTACTTCCCTGAAGGTCTATAGTGAGTAGTGTCGTGAACCAGGGTGATGTCTGCCTCTTGCTACATAGTATTACATGCATATGTACAGTTTTAAAATACTTTCAATTTTTTCAGTCTCCAAAGAGATATCTAGAATTCTCATCTCTTCTCTGAAGTTAAAACATGTTCTAATTAGTAAAAGGATAAAGGATTATGTAGCAAAATGAAGTATGTAAAAGATGAATTTGTCCATCATATTTACAAAGCTAAAAAAAAAAGAGAGAGAATGAAACTGAATTTTCAATTCCTGGCTATCTAGAAAGCTGAAGTGTTTTCAGGAAAACCGTAAAATAAAGTACAAGATAGCTTTTAGTTGTAGAGACTTAACATAAGAACCTAAGAGCAGTTGGCATAAGAAAAATTAGCTGACCTGAGGAAGTGTGGATTGAAATAAAATTATGAGGCTCACTTAGCATAGCCTTTCACATTCAAATATGTCAAAGAAAAGAAAGGAGGACAAATTTTATTTCCATATGATCCCTACAAAGGCTTTGCAAGTTGTTAGCCCTTTCAAGAAAATGCAGTTTATACTGAAGCAATGGTAAATATTTCTTACACATTTTTGTTCTTTAGTTTTTAAGATTATAACCATCTTCCCACTTCCCTACTCCAGGTGTGACTGGAGTAATTTTTACACTGTGAAATCTCAGTTTCACATAAACATTCAGGAGCAGAAATACTGAGTAATATAAGGCTCATCAAAAAGCCAGCCTTGCCGGGAGCAGTGGTTCGTGCCTGGAATCCTAGTGCTCTGGGAGGCCCAGCTGGATGGATTGCCTGAGCTCACAGGTTTAAGACTAGCTGGAGCCAGAGAGAGAGAGACCTCAAATCTAAAAATAGCCAGGCATTGTGGCGGGCTCCTGTAGTCCGAGGTACTTGGGAGACTATGGCAAGAGAATTGTTTGAGCGCAGGAGTTTGAGGTTGCTGTGAGCTGTGATGCTACAGCACTCGACCCCAGGTGACAAAGTGAGACTCTGTCTGAAAAAAACAAAAAAAGGCCAGCTTTGCCTGGAACACTTTCTTCTTCTTAGCAAAGTATCACAAGAATGGAGAAGCAAGAATCTAACGTACTCAATTCTAATATGAAGCCAGTAGAGAAGATAATACATACTCTCATGGGAGGAAAACTCAGATCCAGTCCAGTGGGGGTAGGAGAATGAGAGAGAGAGAGCAGGCAGAGGGGAGCAGGGAGGGCGTTGGGGGTCACTGGGGGTGGGACACAGTTACAAGAGGGACTTTACCTAACAAATGCAATCAGTGTAACCTAATTCTTTGTACCCTGAATGAACCCCAAACAGTGAAAAGCCAGCTTCGCCCACTGTAAGTCTGTCTGAACGGCAGTCACTTGCATTACCTCCGGATGAATGAGGCCTCGTCATTTTGCGTATATTTTACTCAACGTTAACCAACAAGTGAGCTTCAGATGTTTCCCGGTATAATACAGGTGTGTTATTTACGTTTGGAGATTTTACAACAGTGCAGGGCATTGACCTTTGTGTTTAAGCTGTATGTAGACAACATGTCGTGTCTTTTGTAACTAACATCGCTGTAAACTTGGGCCTTGAGAAAGTCCAACACGAGAAAGTTGTAATTATATTGGACTTGCTCCTCAAAAAAAAGAGGAGTATGACATTCTTAAACTGTATTTACGTGAAATTTCTGTGGTAATTTATCTTGCATAATCTCTCAAATTGTAGCCAAAGAAAAGAAACTTTTTTCTTTATTCAGTGTTGGATGGCCTGCCAAAGACTAAATGGTTACTCTGAGTTATGTAACTGAAGAAACGTACGTTCCTCTGGAATATCTTACCCATGCTTGTTAATTAAATCTGACTGCCTTTACTTGATGTGATCAAATCTCGTCCCGATACCTTATCTTGCAGGGCTCCTGGGCTTCACACCGATTTCTGAGCTCTGCTGTTTCACTTTCTTTGAGTTTCCTGATTGTTCACCCAGGGAATTGCCATTTGCTTGCTATTAGGGCATTTCACTCTTTAAGTTTCTATTTGTTCTTTCTTTTCTTAAATGTTCTGTTTTTCTTGATCATTGTCCTAAAGTTATTGTATTTTCCCCTTTAATGTTTAGTAAGCATTTTCTTGTAGATTATTCAAAGTTTTTAATTATAGTTCCACCCATCCTTATTCTTTGTAAAGTTTCCAATCTTTGATTAAGTGCTCGTAAGTACTTAAAACTGCGTAATTAGGCAAACTCTCAGAAATGCATGGTTTTCTTGTAAATACTTTTAGGCACTTTTAAAAATGCACTGTAAGTACCCGTGTTTGGTCTTACCTGTAGAAATGGTAAATTTAGCTAGAGGAGAGTGGCTGCCTAAATGCACGCTCAGAAATGCAGTTCCTACACCCTGTCCTCAGCCCCCGATGTCCCTCATGATCAACATTTATAAATTAACAATGGCGATTTTCACACCATTTCAGGTGTGACTGGAGTAATTTTTACACTGTGAATTTTCAATGAGTTTTTCTCTGGAAAAATTATGCTAGCTTGGAGCCAATAGCGGTAATTTATTTTTTGAACAGAGAAGTGATGATTTCATTTTCCCAAGTCACTCACACTTAAAACGTTAATGTCATCCTTAACTCTCTTTCTTCCTTATTTTCACCTTCAGTCGCTAAATCCTAAAATTCTTCCTTGGAAACTGACCTTGGTCCTCTTCAGTCCGTTTCACTCCCGTCGAAATGGTCAGGTGCTCACATCCAATTCTTAGACAGCATGTTCCTTCCCTCCTGGTTGAACACTCAACACCCTCCACAATCTGGCTCACCCCGACTTTCCAGGCCAAGCTCCATCGCCCCCCTTTTGGATCTGTTTACACCACTTCTCTGGTCCACTTGCCATCATCTTCCCATGTCACATACATTTCCAAAGCTGCATCCTCTCAGCCTCTCTTGCCCACAATCTCGGGCCAACTTCCCTTCTTTTTTCTTGAAGTAGTGGCTCAATAGCTTGACTCACAAGCATCTTGTCACTGGCTACCTTGTTATCATTTATCTTTGTGCACATAAGATCTGTCTCTGCAACTACGTTATAGGAATGGAAGAGATTTATCCCGTTTCTGTATCCCCAGGTTCTAGAAGAGTATCATTGATGTAGTAAATATTCATATGGATTACTTTAACTCTTCCCTACACGGTGCCTCCGTAATGATTACATGTTTGTTATTATGTCATCATGTCTCAGTGCAATGTTATTAAATTTTCATGGCTATCGCTGTTATTATAGCAATATTATTTTCCTCCATGGAACATTGCCATCACCTGGCCCTTTGAGTGTAAGGACAATAATAACACAAATTTAATTAAAAAATGTTATGTACTCCCCAACCAAGTGGATTCCCTTTTCATCAATAAGACAAAAGCTCTATTGAATGTGTTATTGCACTGATAAAGTAATTTTGAAATTAGATTATGATGCAAATGAGTTGGCTGGGGTTTATTTTCCTTCTTAGGAGGAGGATGAGACCAGATTTGTGATGTTGATGAACTTCTACTTGAAGAGGACTATTTCTGACTTATATACATATGCTACAAAAAAGTACAAGCTGACCGTTAATAATCTCAGTGTTGAGTGCAGGTTTTTTTCTGTGTGGTAGAATACTAATGTATTAAATGTCATAGACGAGGTAGGAACAAAAGCTTTGAGATTTACATATTTTATAAATAGTAGCAGCAGTCATTCTTACTGATATTACAAATTCATCTTTCATTTTATATTAGATATTTTAAAGAAAAGGAACAGAAACAAAGAAAGAGTCAATCAAATGGATATAAAGACAAGAGTTCAGGCAGATGTGTCTTTCAAAATTATGTTTGGTTTAGAGAGATGCATTGTGTTTCTTTTATATGTTATATCATTTTTGCTATTTTCCTTCAAGGACAAAAATATATCTTTAAGTTGAATACCGAAGCCATTATAGTTTCCATAGACTCTCTACAATAAGTCCTTTATAGCAAGAATGAAAGAGAGAGTTATCATCCAACCAAAGTAGTTTCACCACAAAGTCGTCCTCATCAATCCACCAGCTCAGAGTATCCAAACAGCTTTCGTCTTTTCTTCTGGCTTATTTATTTTAGTTTACTGAAATTTTGGTAAGTAATTTTAAAAAGAAGGAATTGTAGCTTTTGTATGTTAAAGATTGACAATAATATTTAAATGATCAAGTTTATCAAGTATGTGGCACGAGGCAATAACCTCAATTATTTTTTAAGATCGTCAGATGGTCTTGGAACTTGGCATTCTTCTTGATAGTCATAAATAAGTTGCGTGTTTACAAAGCATAGCGATAGGCTATTAAGAAGAAATGAAACATGAGTTGTCTAGAGCTGGATTTGTGTAGATGAAAATCTCTTATGGCTTCTACATATCAGTTTAGCACATTTGTTTTTGGAAATTATTTATAAATTGCCTTAAATTGGATTAAATTACATAAGAACACACATGTGAGATAAAGACTTCATAAAATACATTGAGTAGGTATAAATTATATGCCATTTTCAGGTCTCAAGTATTTTTAATATCACAATATCATACTTTGAATACATCATAACAATAAGCCTGATATATTTCTAAATTGTTGAAGTAGGCACATAGTTGAACATAAGCATGAATTCTTACTTTATAAAGCATCACATTTTAAAGTGCACTTTATGTGCTAAATTGATATAATGATGAGAAAAATCTTTCAAGTTATATACCACGTGGGTATAGTTATCAGAATAAAATTATGAGAAAAACAGAAAATGCAAAAAGAAAAACACATAAAGATCTCATGCTAATGCCTAAATAATCCTTAGTTTACAAGACTGGCCTGTAGGGAAGTTTATGTTTGATATTCAACTTGGGCGGCACCTATAGCTCAGTGGGTAGGGTGCCAGCCACATACACCCAGGCTGGTGCATTCAAACCCAGCCCGGGCCAGCTAAACAACAATGACAACTGCAACAACAACAACAAAACAGCTGGGCATTGTAGTGAGTGCCTGTGGTCCCAGCTACTCAGGAGGCTGAGGCAAGAGAATTGCATAAGCCCAAGAGTTTGAGGTTGCTATGAACTGTGACGCCACAACACTCTACCTAGGGTGACAAAGTGAGACTCTGTCTCAAAATAAATAAATAAAATGAAGACCAAGTCCTTGTCTTAAGAATCTTTTAAACTTGAGGACAGAACACAATACCCACCTAGTCTATAGCGGATGGGTTGGACTCATCTGAACTCACAACAGCAAGGTTAGCAATCATTGGTGAATCACAAGACACAGAAATGCGTAACCTCTGTCAGGAAAGAGCTGAAAATGCCAGTTTCTTTGGGGGCCATCTCAGCAAATGTGGGATGAATTTAGTGAGTTTCATTAATTACATCTGATGTTCCTGTGCGTATATTAAGAAAAATTGTTTTGACTTTATCTGAAATAGGAATTTGGAAAATACAAGAATCATCTTTTATTTATTTATATATCAACCCAAGAGCCTAGTAGAAAGAGTCACAAATAGTAGTAATTAAATAAATGTCTATTAAACTAGCATTTTGCCACATCCTTTGAATACAGATTAAAAACATTTTCTGGACTATGATTTTCATTTTTTTTTTTTTTATTTCATGTTAATGTGAGGGTACAAACCACCAGGTCACAATATCTGAATTTGTTAGGTAAAGTCCCTCTTGTAGTTGTGTCCACACCCAAAAGGTGTCCCATACATCCCTGTATTGTGCTAATTAAGTGGGTGCACCCCCCAAGCCCCTCATCCCCTCTTCCCCTGATTTTCATATTGTTGACATAGAAGTACATGCAAACATACTACCCTGACGATACATACACATCCTTTTATAGGCATGTGTGTGCGTATGTAAGCATGATAACATGTTTCAGGATTAGCTTCATTCTTCCAATTTGGGGAGTTAATTGTTAGTTTAAACGCAACATGGATTAAAATTCATTATACAGTTTATTTCATACAAATTGCCAATATCATTTTTATTTATTTAAATATAATTTTAGAAATGGAAAGGCTGTGAATTCAAGCAAAACAAGATCCATTTCATGAGGCCACATCAAGTCTCTTCCAATCATCTGTTTTTCTCTATTGAATGTGGAAAGGGACTAGATCTCTCGAAAGCTTTTGATATTTAGCAAGGATATAATAAATACAATAGATTTTTAACTTTATCTTAAGCCATGAAGGCTGGACTTGAACCTGACCTATTCACCTCATTCTTTTATTCATTAGCTAGAGAGAAAGTAGGGAAATTATTTATCAAATATACAAATGGTTTAAAGCTAATAGAGTTAGATTGTACTACTTATTTTAGGGGGAGAAAGGAGAAACATTCAAGAAAATGCTCTTAGAAATCATTTCTCACAAAATTTATATGGGGCACAATGGAGTCAAGTGTGCAGAAAAGGGCTGGTCAAAGGGAAACGCTTTTCTGCTGCCACATCTCCCCTGCCCCTTAACCCCGCTGGCTTCTGAGCCTCAGTGCACTACTGAAGTTACTCTCAGCCTTATTCCTCTGTTCACTCACTGTTGTAGGCATATTAGTTTTCTATGGAGTCCTAACAAATTGCCACAATATTTAATGTCTTAAAATAACACAAATTTATTATCTCACAGTTTTGTGGTTGTAGAGTCTAGGCCCAGCACAGCTCAGCTGAGTCCTCTGCTGAGAGCAGGGAGTTAGTGGAGCTGGGCTCTTCTCTGGGAGAAGATTCTACTTCCATGGTCATTCAGCTTGTTGAAAGAATTCAGTCCCTTGTGGTTGTAGGACGAAAGTCCTGGGGGGTTTGACAGGTGTCTCCTTTTATCTCAAGCCAACAATAGTACAGTACTTGGAATCCTTTGCTTGGAATTTTTGCTGCTCTTTCTGCTACCAGTGGAAGCAAGATCTCTACTTTTCAGGATGATTAGTAAGATGATTAGATTAGGCCCGCTCAAAGAATCCAGGCTAGCATCCCTATTTTATTTTATGAGTAACCTTATTATATCCCCCTAGCCCACTAATCCAGGCTAGCATCCCTATTTTAAGGTCATTTTATGAGTAACCTTATTATAGCCCTTAGATCCCCTAACCAATTCGTGGGCATAGCCCAGGGAGTGAAGGTTGTGGGGACCCTGTTCCTCCTCACTGACACCGCAGCATTTGACACTCAATTATTTGCTCATTGAAGCTCTGCTTCCTTGGATTAAAAAATCACCTTATTTAACTTTATTTCAGCAGTACTCACATAAACTCTATCTTTAACAGATTTTTAAGTGTATGTAATGCAGTATTTTTGACTGTTGTACAGCAGATCCTTTTGAACTAACTCATCTGGCGTTAACAGACTTTACGCCTGTTGATTGACAACTCCTCACTTCTCTCTCCCTATATACTCCTCTCTGCTTTTATGGATTTCACTAGTTTATATACCTTAGATAAGTGAAATCATGTATAAGCTTTAATAAGACTAATACTATGGGAAACTCTGAATGCAGGTTTTGAGAGTGAGTTCAATTATAAAAGTATCAGAATGGTTGAAAATATGATTACTGGGTAATGAAATTGAGCAAATCATATTTGGTGGTAAAAAGAGAGAATGTCATTTGACTTTGCTTTTCCTACTGAATCTCGCCTTACTTTCTTACTATCCTTTACCCTCTCCCCTCCCCGAGTTTGTTCACATTTTAAATCCTGGAGTTTCCATCCTCACTGGGCGTCAGTTTCTTTTTACCTTTCACTTACTAGGAAGATTTTATCTGTGTTCATAATTTCAGCAACACCTGTCCTGATGGTCCCTAAACCTATCTCATTCAATTTCATAAGCATTTATTGAGATCTGTTTTTCTTGCCTGCTGGAGTGAATGTTCCAGAGGGCAAGGATCATAATGATACAGTTCACTGGGCATTCCCAGCATCGGGTCTGTGTGTAGCATGGAATGTATCTTTTATAGTATTTGTTAAATGACTAAATAAGCCAGGAGAGTGAGTGAAGAGATAAATACATAAACATAAAATTGCAACATAACCTGGCAAAGGAGAACAATTAAAGGTGCTGGAAACCCTTAAACCAATCTGGGATTTTTAAGGTCGAATCCTGAAGAGGATGTTTACACTGGGGATTGGATCTTGAACACAAATTTCAGATTAGAATCTTTTTTTCTTTCTGACTCCAAATATACACATATAATCTGGGCACTAACCATAAGTGGAAGTCAAATTCATATTTCTGTGGAACTCTTGCTTTTCCCTATAATCTCTGTCTTAGAGAAAGATATTTCATCAGTCCAGTCCCCCCAGGCTACAACAGGAAGATTCAGTCTTAACTCCACCCCATTCTAACCTTCCAATTGGTTCTGCCAATTCTCTTTAAGTACTTTTGAATCCTTCCCTTGATGATGCTATTACCTTTGACTATGATAATAACCAAACGAGCTCAAGATCTCTCTTCTCATGCCCCTCAAATCCATTCTCAATTCTGCTGCTCCTATAATCCTTTTAAAATTGTAAATATTGCTACAACATCCCTGGCTTATAAAATTTTAAGTTCACTCTCATTCTACATGATCAGGTCCAAACTCCTTCATCTGAGGGCTGGTAGTTCCATCTGCCTTTTCTTACATCCTGGCAGGAAACCTTATAGCCCATCCGTATCAACTCCCTTTCAAGACACCAATATGCCAAATATCGTACACATGGCTGTGGCAGGTGCTTGTTCCTCTGCTTTAAATGCTCAAATGATTTGCCCTGTCTCAGTGATTACCCTATCCTTGTCTGGGAACTCATACTCATGCTTCTAATCCGTTACTAAGCTTTACCTTCTCTGTGAAGCTGTTTTGTTCACCACCCCCCCCCCACCTCCCTTAGCTTATTCTAATTGGATACATCTCTCCTTTGTTTTCCTAGGATACCTTATGCATGGGCTAGACATGCTAATTCCCCATATTTGGGGAATGTTTAGTGTTACTAATCTGTGTCCTTCTGCATTGGCAATGAGCTCCACCAGGGCAGAGGCTGTCCTTTTACTTATCATTATATCCCTGTATTTTTCCCAAAACGTTATTAAATATGTTATTATCTCACTATTTAAGCATTTAAAAAGTACCAGTTTGTTTAGTTCTCAAGAAATTATTATTATTAACAACAAGGGATTATTATTTTCGTCACTTTGCAGAAGAGGAAACTGATGTAAAGAGAGGTTAACTCTGTCAAGGTCAAGGGTGTGCCTGGTAAATGGCAGGGCACAGACTGGCCTGAGGCAGCCTGGCTCTTGCGTCTCTGTTCTTAATCTCTATGTTTGGTGACCTTTTCTGGGAAACTTGACTTGCAAGTTTCCTCAACTATAATGAGAGCACTTTGTAAACAGTGACAAGTTCTTTGTTCCATCTGCCTTCCCCTTCCCCACACACATATCCACATAAGCTGGCTGCACTTGCGGCCAACAACTACAACTCAAAAACCCTTGGTAATTAAACCATGTTCAGAAAGTGGATTTGTGTTTCTTTCCACAGACTCCTAGACCTAACATTTCTAGCAAGTCAAGTTAGCATTTATTTTGTTTTTAGAAATCTCATTCAAAATATTCCTTGAGCTATATCCACTCCCTAACATTTTGGGGTTTTTTACGTTTTGGTTCTTGATTTTTTTTCCTGGTACTCGCTTATTTTATCATCAGTTCTTAAAAATAAATAAAGACAAAGATGTTCGAAACAAGTTTCTTGCCCTTTTATCCACTGTTTTACCGGTGACTCAAGACCTGAGGCTTAAGCCTTGCTATGCTACTCTATACTGTGAAGGGAAAGGTCAGCTTGAGTTACCTGCTCAGACCAATGAAATGTGTCACAGGATGTGTTTTTCCAAGAATAGATAAAGGATCCCAGTGTGTAAATATTCATTATATAGCTTGGAGGAGGGAACTAGTGGAAAATATTTATAGCTTCCACTCACCCCCGTCGGGGTGTGTGAGAATCTTAGTATGAAGGGGACCCTCTGGTAGCCAGAGGCTGTGACTCTGTGTGTGGACTGACTCTGCTTCTAGGTAATGGGAACTGTCAGCTACAGTGCAGCAAGCTGTTACATTTATGGTGTACAGGTTAAAGCCAAAATGATGACATTTAATTTCTCCTTGATATGCCATCATTCCCACCTCTAAAACTATCAGAAATTATGGAAAGATTCAATATCCAAGGTAATAGTCTTAAAGAAAACAGAAAATGGCCAGAGTCTTGTTATTGCTGCTGGTGAATCTATCACCACCCCATGCTCTTTTTAGAAGCATCCCGGGAGTATACCAGTGTTTAAACATGTGGTTGTGCAGTGGCACAGGGAAGTTTTGTTGTTGTTGCTGGTGGTGGTCTGTTTTTTAATAAAAGAAGGAACAAATAAAGAGGAAAAGAGAAAAGGATAAAATATAACAGGTGTATGGCTAACAAAGTAAACAATTGTTGAGTTTTTTAAATCGTATCTTGGTTTTTGTCTGGCAAAGTGGAAACATTTCAGTGATCATTCCCAGAGGATTTTCTCATAAATGTTTTGTTTTAAGCAGATATGGCACAAGCTTCTGGCAGTGTGGACCTTGAGTAATGTGAGAAAACATGCAATGTTGGGTGTATTTTTAAAAAAGGTGCTTCAGACTGAAAAAATATTAAAAAAAGAAAACATTTCATTCATTCATTTCACTTGTTTTTCACATGTTGGCTATAGTTAACTACTAATAACTTGCCCACTAAGTTTAGTGAATACAGCTCTTGCTTTGAATAAAAAATGTGTTGGATTTTAGATTTTTCAAGATGATTTACTTGGTTTGAATGAGGAGCTACAGGACTTTTTGTATGGTGATTAAGTGGGAAAGAACATAGATTCAATTCCCTATTATGGCTGATTTTGGGGGGCTCTACTTCAGACATGTGTTAGTAACAACAGTGGGAGATACATTAGAAATAAAGCTTATTAAATAAAGACTAATACATGTTAATTTATTCATTTTGAGCTTATCTGGATTTTACAGATTCTGTAAACTGATGTAGAGGAAATCTTAAAGCTTCCCAACACCTTATGGGGATCAATAATAAATCAAATGTAATGAACATTTCAGGTTTCTTGCTAAGTAATTAATATGAAATTAAGATAAATTTATTATTAATGACTATCTGTGATAAACTCAAACTAAATAGAGATGATTGATAACAAATTCTATTAGGTATACACTTAGACTTTGTGATCAGTTCTTTCTGTTGCTTGTCTTATGCTAAATTTCAAATAATTGATCTACTGGTCATTTTCACATCTTGATTCACTTTTAACCCTGGGGAATAGTTTGGTTTTTTCGTTTTGTTCATTCCAGACAGTATTTTAGGTGCGTTAGGGAGTGGAGAAGGGTTGGTTAATCGGTTAGTTGTGCGTTTGGCAGCTGTGTTTCATGCATGTGGATATTGAGTGGATTCATTGGTTGGCTTGGGCCACATAATGTGAGTTAAGACAGCTTGAGATTGTGTGTAGGATATTGATTGGGTTGTTTGGTTGATTTGAGGCCATGATATAGGTTGGGGTAGCTTTCCAGCAGAGGTTTGAGAAGTCTGGTAAGATCACTTTTGTAGAATTTGTGAGAACTTTGTTCTAGTATAACTTCACACAAAATGTAAAATGTTCTGTTAATAGTAATGAACTAAAGATACTGCATCTTTAAATAATAATAAACTCCTTTGATTTGTAAAGTAAGGTATAAAAGCATAAAATAAGGTAATTGAAAATGTCTTGTCCAATGTTAAATTTAAAATAGTTGGTCTACGGGTCATTCTCACATCTCTTCACATTAACTTGAATAACATTATTTTTTCTTTACTTGAGTGGTTATGAGGAGACATTAAAGAAATTGTTCTCTTTGGGCATTTTTAGATGGCTTGTAGTTGTGAAATAGCCACAATAAAGGCAGCCTTTATAATTTACGTTATGCAAAGTGTAAGGTCAGACACCCTTTTCTGGGTGTGTGCTTGGTAAATGTGCAAACTTCCTCTCTGTCCTGCCTCTCCAGACGTACTCCAGCTCCTAAGGGGCAAAATGGCCGTAGGCTCTATCTACTGCTGCCACAGTAAGACCTCTATAGCTGATCACCTTCCTACATTGAGCACCTCCTGAAGTTGACCTAATTTTCATGGATCAGACGTCCACCACATGTACGTATTAGCCCAGTAGGCCTAGTTCCTTATGTTGACCGCCTCTGCATATTGACCAGTTCGTTACTGTCTCAATGTTTAGAGGTTCTACTGTATTTAGGAAGACAGCAACACCTGGAATCCCAAGAACGTTCATATGGCTGCTTCTCTTTCAGCTAAGCAACTGAGAAGAGCTGTTATATAAAGTGTTCAGTTATGCAAAGTCATTTTAGTCTTAAGCTGTTTACATACAGAAACACTGCCAACATTATGAATTTAGCTTACTATGTTTTCAACCAAGAAATCAAGCAATGAATGTATTTGCATGTTCTTGAAAGTAAGTAATTTTGATGTACTTGATACCTAAAGGGAAGTTCCCCTGCAAATCTTCTCTTTCAACTGTGGTTTCACATCAGGATAGAGACAGCACTTATTAAACCAGTTCTTACATCTTCTTCTTAGGGGACCAGCCTCTTTCATTTGGAGGATGTCTGGCCATGAGGAAGGGTTGTATTTTTGTTGTTATTGTTTGTTTTTTGTTTGTTTGTTTAATGAGAAAGTGAGTGAACTGATCTTGATGATTGTGGTACTTGTTGCATGTGAGC
>NW_003852408.1:19255872-19258687 GCF_000181295.1 Otolemur garnettii
CAGCATTTCCATGTCATAAATAGTAATCCATTGGCACTGATAGTGGTGCATGATTGTGCAACACTCTCCATGTTAACCCTCTCATGCCTGTCGTATGGGGCAGTTTAATAAAGTGCCTAGCATAGCAGCTGCCCAAGATGAATGATCACTGTGTGGTAGCAATTAATGATAAGTTCCAAGGTCGTTAAATTTGGCAATATGTTTTCATTAAAAATATGATTATTTATTTTAAAATCAAGTATAGAGATTATGTTGATTGATATAGGTGATAGTTTAACAGCCAAAAACAATTGTTTGGGCTTTGAAGACTCTCCAAAGTCTAAAAAACCAGAGTGTCAAGTCCATTCCAATTGGGATATGGACCAGGACAAGCCATATTCTAACCATATTTTCTACCCATATAGACGTGTTTTGAAGGTACAGATACACTGGCTATAGATATGGTGCACAGTGTGTGTATTTCTGGATAACTCACTTCCTAAAGGGTTTGGAAAGCTGAATAAATAATCTCACCTCTGTCTCTTGATGATTGTGTCCTATGTCCATAGATAAGAGTCCTTACATCTTTACAGTTTAATTTGGCAGGAAAAATCAATTCCTTCCTCATCCCTATTTAGGATGGTTGTTTTGGTTTTGTTACCTAGGTACGTATCTGAGGACTAATAATATAAAATGAGGGAAAATAGCCATGAAGTTGAACACAGAAGAACAAGCCTCTGTTGAAAGAACATTGACATTGTTATCTAAAGACTTGGGTTCAAGAGAACCCTTCCTAGCTGCCATTTTTGGAAGTCACTGAAGCACATCTAATTTTGGTTTCTTCATATCTAAAAGGACAGTAATCTATGGGGTGATTGTAGAGTGCCTAATTTATGTTTCAGAAGAGAAGTTTTCTCAGCCCTATAATTTTTGGTGTCAAGATGTGCCCACAGAGACTATCTATCCACCTACGTACCTACCTACTATGGTCTGAATGTTTGTATTCCCCCAAAATTCTTATGTTGAAATCTAATTACCAAAGTGATGGTATGTGTATGAGGAGAGAGGGTCTTTGCAAAGGAATTAAATGGTCACCAGGATTTCATGAATGAAATTAGTACCTGTATAAAAGAGCCCCTAGAAGGCTGCTCTGCCCCTTCCATCATGTGAGGTTACAGTAGAAAGGTTCCACCAATGAATCAGAATGTGGTTTCTCACCAGACACTGAATCTACTGGCACCTTAATCTTGGACTTCTCACAAGCCAGACCTATGAAAAATTAATTTCTGTTCATCAACTACCCAGTTAATGGATATTGTTATAGCAGCCTGAACAGGCTAAGACACTGTCTATCAGTCTGTCAGTCTATCCATCCATCCATTTGTATGTGTGTGTGTATGGCATACACCCAGCAATAGACTTCCCTAACGGTTAATATTGAATGTCAATTTCAGGTGTAAGCAAACTCCTTGATGATATGGTTTTCAGCTACATCAGGGCACTATCTTAAATCTAAGAGCCCTTTGATTAGGATATGCCAGTTTTGGAATATTATTCAATATCCCTTTGCTGATGACAACACCATTCAATCAGCAACCCCTTTACCTTTCCACTTAATAACAAAAAGTACCGCCAAAAAGATACTGTCTAGGAATATCAGTTTATGCCACTAAACTTTTGAGACATCTACCGTAATGCCAGGGCTCACCCCTCTATTATCTATCAGGTTTATTTTTAAATGAATGATGATGTAGCAATTTAAAAGAGTTCTAAAGAATACTGTAGTGTACATACTCATGCGTTTTCATATAATGTACATTAATTCATCCTTAGCTAAGAAACTCTCCTATTATGTTTGGAAATATTTCCTGCACTAACAAAATAACAAGCACACAAACACACACTCTTGTTACTGAAATAGGCAACCTATTGTTTTGTAAACAGAGTGACAATAGGTGCTATGAGGACAAGCTGACTACACACCCACTGGGTTGCTCCATGTGGCTCTGCCACTTGTTCTGACATCATCTCTTCAATCTTGAAAATAAATCTGATATCAACACTGCATCCATTGTAGATCCTCTGTCGTGACTGGAGAGTGCAGGGAAACAAATTATACATCAAGGCCTTTGGCTGTGCTGTTTGGATGAGAACAAAAAAGGAACATCCAGACCCATAATTTTAAGCATAGTCTCTTTTCCCCGAGCTGAGCTCTTTCACAAAAAGACAGCAGAATATGTTCCTGTGTAACAAATGTGTTCCTCATGTTTTGAAAATATTTATTGAGGATTTTTACATCTCGGTTTTTCTTCCAAGAATGTTGAATCACGATCGCTTTACTAGGACAAAGCAAGCTGACAGCCCACATACAACCTGTTATCAAGACACTCTTGAAAATATGTTCTATTTCTAAATAGTCAAGAAACTTGTTTTCTTTTTTTAATTTTTTTTTCTTAACCATAAAGCTCTCTCCAATTGAATTACCCTATTCAATACAGTGTATACTTAATAACAAACACTTTCCCTTCGAGAGAGACGACAAGGGAAGTGCCTGTTTATTTAGCTGATCACTTAGTTCTTTGTTGCCTGGCATAGGGTTCCATTGTGGAGGGAAGACACAGAAGTAGAACCCCATCCCGAATGATTTGTGCAATTTGTGCAGTGTTATTAAAGACTGCCATGGAGCACTTTTCCACTTTATTTTCTTCTTAACTTTTTTTTTTTTTTTTGCTTTGTAGCCTGTTATATTATGCCTGAAGCTTATCTTGCTTCCTAAAACTGAAGGTCAGATGAAAAATAAAGAAGGGCTCGGCACCTGTAGCTCAGCGGCGAGGGC
>NW_003852408.1:19258955-19303090 GCF_000181295.1 Otolemur garnettii
GTGACAGCAAACATTTTAGAAGATTTCTATATTCTGTTTTAGGTGAAAAGTAGTCACTTTTGGTGACTATTGTTTACAGGTGACATGGGCATATGACATAGATTTCTTCAGTTGCAAACTCTACAATGCTGGGAACTTGTCTTACTGTCTCACAGCAGGAGCAGTGTAGAATCAGTACCTAATGCACCTAGACTAGAGCACTTGTTAAAAAACAAACAGACAAAAAAACAGAACAAAAACAACAACAACAAAAAACCCTGAGTCTAGCTTTCAGGAAATAAAATGTTGGCCCAGAGTTTAAGGCACTCTCAGGCAATTGCCTGTTTATGTGTTTAGTTTAACAGTTTTGAAAACTTGTTTTGAGATCGTGTTTTCTTGAAGTGATCCCTAATTTCATGTTTTTCTTATTTTCAGCATCTCCCAGCTGTTGTTGTATGTCACTGGTCCCTCCTTTTATTGATATATTGAAAAGCTTGTGAAGAAAGAAATTCATATGGAGGAATTATTGATTTAATGTTTTCATTTCTCCATGATAATAAAGAAAGAATGTAGAAATGAGTAACACAGAGAGTATCTTAATGGTGGAATTTCCAGCAGTGGACCATTCCAGAGTGGGATATTTATTTTGAAGGGAAAGGGACCTGCTGAGAAGCCTTCCTCCCCTTGCTCTAGTTTCTACCAAGATATATTGTCTGTTCTTAACTAGATACTCTACTGATCATGGCCAAGGTGGCCCCTTGCTTGATTTATGAGCAGGAGAGCTTGGAGGATTACTGTTCTGTTTTCTAGACTGAGTCCCACTGTGCCAATGGCTCCTCATTGGAATTGGCTCAGCTTTTTGGGCTCTGCGCCTTGGTCCACTGAGCTGTGTCCACCTGCTCCTGGACCACTTTCCACTTTGTCAGTTCTTATACTTTATCCTAGGGATGAATACTCGCCCAGCTCCTCCAGACTCCCAGTCAGCAACTTTCATTATAGCCAAACATACTTCTTGTTTAAGCTTGCCTGGGTTTTGACTATCTACTTTTTATTCCTGGAAAAAAAAATCAGTTATTTTAACTGAAAAAATAATTATCTAATCATTAACCATACTTTATGAAATGCTTCCAAAGCCCATTTCTATCATTTCTAAATTGGTCTGATTCTATAGCTGATAAAATAGGCTAAAAAAAATGTGGAAAATGCAGGGAGTACTCTAGTTTGTCTTACTTAACAATGTTGAGCACAAAATGCATTTTGAGAAAATAAGTATAAGCTTTCCTATCTATTAGATTTCAGAATTCCCCTATCTCTTTCCGCCTCCCAGAATAAGTTTTCCACCTCTCATTCCCAAGTCAGAGTCCTCTCCTCTTCTCAAGGCTCTGAGTAGATGGTACTGATTTTCTTTGATCAGATTCCATCTCTACACACTATATTTCTCATCATGGTTTTCCCGCTTGAAAAATATATGTCATTAATCATATAGATGACATAGCCAAGGAATAGTTCAGCGCAAGGTATAATCAGAGCCAGGGAAAAGATTACAGAGCATTTTAACTGTTGCTGTTAATAAACTCTTCTTTGTATATAAAGACTGTAACTTTGAACAGAGGTTAATATTTATTGAGTGTTTTC
This sequence comes from Otolemur garnettii, assembly GCF_000181295.1. Classification (NCBI taxonomy): domain Eukaryota; kingdom Metazoa; phylum Chordata; class Mammalia; order Primates; family Galagidae; genus Otolemur; species Otolemur garnettii. The sequence goes on from NW_003852408.1 coordinate 19,260,570, forward strand.
TATACGACAAGCACTGTTCCAAATTTTTGAATTTACTATTTTATTTAAAAATTATCATCACAGGAGGCAGGTACTATTATTATCCTCTATTTATATATGAGAAAACTGGAGCATAGGTTGTGAAAATAAATTAGCCTGTGTCACACAGCTTATAAGTGCCAGAGCTAGGACCAGAACTCAGGAAATCTGGCCACACAACTGCAGTCCTTGTCACTTTACTATTGAATACCTACTCAGGATGAAGGATTGTAACAGAAAGCTTTTTGTTTATCATATCTAAGCCTCATAAACCCCTGGGGGTAGATAGGTTCAGAGGATTTATTGGGCTTGCCATGAAGGGAAAGTGCTGGGGAAAAACCATGCGAATCCAGGATTGTTTATATCACCCCACCGACCTCCTTCTAAATGTCACCCATGGATTACTGCTGACTATCAGGAGCTGTACTTAATAGAGGGGGCCACAAGAAGCTTCAACATAAGCTTCAACAGATGTTATCAGCTATTGTTCTACATTTTTTATTTTGTGGGATGTTTGTCATAGAAGTGGTGTCCAGTTCAGTGTAGGAAAATTTTCAGGAATATGAAGAATAGTTAATGGGGTCAACGTGAACATACTGGGTAGACAGTTGGTAGGAGTGCTGAAGTTATTAAGGGGTGTTGCAGAGAGGGCCAGTATCTAGTCATCTTCAGGGCCAAATCTCTGGACTAGGTTTGGTTCAGGGTTGCTTTGGAAACAGGAGCGTTTGATTTACTTTTCTAAATAAATTGCTTTTTTTGAGGCTAAATACATGTGAAGCATTTAGTATCGTGAGTCCAAACTTCTGGTGACACTTTTGTCGTGAAAATTATTATCTGGCCACTGGATGCCACTGTTGTTCAACCAGAAATCAAAAAATGGGAATTCCTGTGGCAATATAATATTAGCCAATTAAAGAGCATCACTGCTATCATGGACTGTGGATTTGTGCTACCAAACTCTTTCTCCTGATGAATGCAATTCCTCTAGATGAGTTGCACTTGCTGAGGCCAGGTAAGATGGAGGAAATATGTACAAGGTTAGCAATCAACTTGGGGGTATATTTTACTTTTAATTACCCTGCAATAAAAGTTTTTTTTTTTCCTGCTTAGTGTACTGTAGCTGATGGTATCTATTAGTTATCAGCTAAAGTTGCAGAGTAACACCAAACGAGGTGTCATGGCCTGAAGCTATGAGAAGGGCCTCTTCATCCTAACAAAGGCTCTGGGGTGAATTCAGACGCTCTAAGCACTGCATTGCAGATTGAAAGAGTTACACAGCGTCTCCATTTATTACAGGCACAAATAAAGTAAAAATAGCTGTATTGTGTGCCTTGAAGAAGTACCATAAAAATTGTGTGTGTTTGGAAAGATCAGTCAAGGTTTGGGAGAAAAATGCTGAAGTAATAAATAAATGTGAAGTCAGTTCAGGAACAACCGTAATTGCTTTGTATGACAAGATTTGCATAGGAAACACTTCTGATTAATGTACAGTGAAGGCCACTGGAATGAGAACCAACCTCAGTATCTTTGCAGGATCTGTGCCTTCCAATCTTGGAGGTATGGATTTAGCTGGTACAATTAGTCACTGTTTACTGAAAAGCAGATAGCGTCACAGTTCCTATTCAAATATTTGAAATTATTATTTTTATCTTGCCAGCTATGTTGATTTTATTTATGTGCTTAAAAATAAAAGTGTGAATTTTATATTAGTAGGGAATTGCTATTCTTCATTTCAACCATATAGAGAGAACAGGCAGGTGAGTTTTATCAGGATGACTCTTTCCAAGTCATAAATTTGAATGTATAATACCTCTGCATACATGCATGAAAGGTTTCAATTACCTAAAACATCTATTTTTTTCTTGTTGTTTTAAAATATAATGCCTTTATAGTCTCTCTCTTGACTAGCTTTATCATTAACACTTTGGAACTATTGATATGTGCTGGCCTCACATAGTGCAGTGAAATTCTATACTCAATTCTTTTTAAAAAAAAATTCTCATTTTAAACACTTACTTAACTATACTTACTTTTAATTTCTTCCTTCCTCCTCTAAAAGGTAATATAGTTATTTTATTTCAAAGATATAAACAAGCTTGGGGGTTACATGTGTGAAAAAGTAAAGGGAAGAGGCCCCATAACCTCTGAAATATTTACTTGGGGATTTTTAGAAATGTCAGTGTCATACCAGACTGGAAAATGGTGGTAGGACACTAATTAATTCAAAGAAATAGAAAGTATTTTTTCTATTTTATAGCAAAAATTTCAGTGAAATTAAATATGTATTTTATATATTTTTCTATACATACGCAAACACACATATATATTACATATATATATATTTTCTATGTATACACACACACATGAACTTTATGGCCACCCTGCGTATGTTAGTAGCCAACATATATTCTTTTCACAGCAAATACTAGAAGATAAGGTTTGATTCAATGTAATCATGTGAAGACATAACCAAAATTACTTTTGTAGTTTGTGGTAAATACTATCACTAATTCCTCCTCTCTAAATAACATTCTGTGAGAGTCATGTTACAGATAACAATAATGATCGTATTCAGAAAAATATTCTGAAAAGAGTACTAGAGAGACAGAAAACATCTACAGTTATTGCTGTATTTTCAGTATAATGCATCACATCTCTAGTGTATTGAAGAGTTTCTAAATGGAGTGATAAGTTAATGCAGGAAGACAAGTAGTAATTCCATGACTAAAAGTATTCATTTAGCAAAGTCACATTAAGCTGTATAAAGCAGACCTCTCCTACCCTCCCCTTCTAATAGACAACAATAAATTATCACAACTTCTTTATTTTCTTCCAATATTTGACCAAAGAACCTCTTTCTATCAATGTATACCCAAAGTGACTGTATAGAAGGAATTTGAAGTCAGTTTGTATATATTAGCCAAGATAAATGTTAATACCTTACATTGTAATGATAGCTATTATAATTTTCTTAAAAATATACATAAAATGCAAAGCTTATTATATTTTGTAAAGTGTAGACAAATACTACAAAGAAGGATCTAGTGAAAAATTTCCTTATTTTGTAACTTACACAGGGTAAAAATTTATAAATTTCATTTATGAAGTTAGGCTCATCGTGGAATACCAGAAATGATTAGTATATGACACTATATACTACTAGTACAATAATTTTAAATGGACTGATAAAGTATTGCTTCAAAATTATTTAAGTAAATGGCTCCAATGAAAACTAGGTCCACTGAGCAAAACTATGTGTCTAATTTTATATAGCTTGAGATTTTTTTCCTTACGCACATTATTTTTATAAATGTAAATATTCTTCCCTTATATTCAAAGTATTGCCCACTTTGGACAATACTTTCCATTTGTAATAAAATTGAACTGGATGCTCCTATTTTTGGCACTGAGTTCAGTATCATCAGCTGTTGAAATATCTTTTTTTTTTCCTTTTTGCTGTATTTCTTTGATACACTAACACATTATTAAAATGTTTGTTGTATTAGCAATTTAAATATTCAGGGCTGGATGCAAATCAAACTGTATTCACGGTTGTATTTCTTAAATGATTATCTAAGACATCAAAGCAAAGATATGCCAAGTAGTATTTGTTCTTCTAAAGTTTTATGGACCTTATGGCAAATCAAAAGGGAAAACATTTATCAGTTTATCAGACTAAAAGCCATCCTTCTGAATAAAATACATAAATATCACCACACATTCTTTTATTAGTGCTTTCTCTTTTATCATCAAACATGATAACTTTTAACTTTTGCCATTTTTTTTATACTACTGTGTGATATTTAATAATCCTGGCAGCTTCTCCCTTACACCCTTTCCACGGGTGAACTGCAGTATTAAATGTTTAAGAACATGGATAATTGTCTGAAATGCATAACCTGTGAATGCAGAAAATTTTGATTCACTTGAGGCCAGAACCAAAAGGAGAACCTGCCAAATGTCTTGGGCCTGATGACAGCTTTTTCAGAGGCACGGAGAGGGTTGGGAAGGATAAGGTGCCATGAGAATTAGAGAGCTACAGAGAAGGAGAGGAACCTGGATTGTATCAAGAAGCAATTGATCAGGCAAAGAGGAAACAGACTATTAAAATGTTGAAAGAAGAGGACTCAACAAGTTTAGGGTTCTTTCTGAACTTTTAGATTCCTTTTCTTAAAGCTTTTAAGATTCTTCCATCCCTATATAAACCTGGGATGAAAACAACATGGTTTCGAAATAATTACCTTAGTTGACTATTTGGCAAGAGTTCAAGAAAACTTCGAAGAATTCCTTGTGACCCTGCTCAAATTAACATCCATTTTTGGGGAGCATGGAAAATGGAATTTCAGCTTCTTTTGAGAAATGTATTTATTAACTATGATTATTTTCTTTGCAGAATTAAAAATACAGAAGGAACAAACGAGAGCCAAAGTTGCTACTTAAACAAAATAAAACAAAACTAACACACTTTATCTTGACACAGCTTTCAGGCAGGCCTCAATAAGCAACCTCAATCCTTGGAGCCTCAACAAATGATCAATAAATAACCTACATAAAAATTATGTAGACATTCAAAAAGAGAAACGTCCCTTTCCTTTTTATCTTTTTAATTGGCAACTGCTATTGAAGGTTAACTTTGTCTTCAACTTTATAAAGGAATATATAAAAGCTACACAGAATCTAAAAACCTTGCTTTAAGAAAATGTATAAAAAATACACAACAGGGAAACGATTTACTACAAAAAAATTATTTTTGCTTTTTTTTTTTTTTTTTGAAAAATACTACTCTATCCACAGGGTTGAAATTATTTTCCAGTTTCAATTTTACAAGTCAAAATTGTCTACAGGATCTAGGGTAGACAACAATGAATGAAGATAAAAGCAGGACAGATTTAATTGATTTATTTTCAGTCACTCCTCCTTAGCACTTAAAAAAATTAAGGTTTAATCATGCACAGAAAAGAAAACAACACTTAACTAACCAGAAGTGAAATATTCTTGGAAAGGTCTTCCTTGAATATTAACTTAGCTAAGGTAACAAAAACAATCTTTTAAAGTTAATGTTTATTTATGCATTTTTTTAAAAGATTGAGTCTTTCAAGTTCTTTTAAAATCTGGCCTTGAAACAGAGAATTGTAGAACTCAGAGGGTGAGGAGGGAAAGTGCTATTCAAATTGCGAGAAGTTAAACAACAAACAAATCAATAAAACCCACCAACATGGTCTGTCATCTGCTTGTTCTTGTTCATGCTGAACCTGATTAGAATTTACTATAATTTCTTTTGGCTGAAAGCAGAGTTAAGTCCAAAGCGTTGACCACTTCACAGTAATATAGTAGTAAGCTTATATGTAGGATGGATATTTCTCTGAGGCAGTGCTATGGACTGAATGTTTGTGTGCCCTTAAATTCATATGCTGAAACCCTCATTCTCAATTTATTTAGAGATAGGTTTTTGGGAAACTACATCATGAAAGAAGAGCCTTCAAGCGTGGGATTAATGACTGTAAATTAAAGAGACAGGGGAGAGACGATCTTTCTCTCCGCCATGTGAAGTGCAGCAAGGAGTCCGTCTGCAAACCAGAAGATGGCCCTCACCGTGAAGCAGCGAGTCAACCCAAAACTTTGGACTGACTTCTCAGCCTGCAGAACTGTGAAGTCTGTGTTTGTTGTTTAAATCACCCAATCTATGGTAGCAGCATGACATGACTAAGATCAATGTTTGAAGATATGTCTGAGTTGGGGGCCCAGATGTGTATGGGTTTAATGTAGGTAAAGAAAATAGGAGAGAATTAAGTTTGTGGAAGTTATGACTTGCACTTAGTAGATGAAGGGTAAATCATAGACCCCTAAAGCCTTAGACTGGGGATGCCACAAATCCTTCCATTCCAGATGGGAAGTGGGCACAGGTATATGAAGTGGGCACAGCATAACTTAGATGAAGAGCAGGAGGAGGATGGACAAGCGATAAAATTAGAACGCTTGTATTTATTTTTAAATGTTTAAGAGATGATAATTGATTTATGATAGAGTCTCATTTCCTTTTCTTAATTGATACATGTCCCAAGTTTATATTTATGGTCAATGGCAAAATATTTAAAGCAGAGAGCTCTCCTATGACCTTAGAGAACTATGAGAGACGAGGTAAAGAGTGGAGGGAACTACAAGTTAGGGGTTTAATTCAACACTGAACTCCAAGTTCAGTGTGTTCTTTTCCCCCTAAGTAGCATTTTGTCACTCATTATGTCTTTGAATTTTATGACTAATGGAAGACATGAAGTGGAGAAGGACATAGGGGAAAATGCACAGGGACAAAGCCATCTCTATGTTGGGGTTATGGCTTCAGCCAAACGAAATCAAGAGAACTGGGAAGGGAAACTGAAGAGTATGGGCCATAGCAAGGTATTTTTCTCAAGGGGGATGATGGCCTACATATTTCACTCCAGTTGGGCAAGTTCGTCTCCCATTTCACACTGTTCTGGTTTCAGACAACAAAAATGAAAATTTTGCTAGCTTAAGGAAAAAGGGGGTGTGAAGAATCAAGCTACCAGCAGAGCTTGCGTACTCTCCAGACCCATCTGGGTTTTTGCTTCTTTCAAATTGTGGCTTTATCCTTTCTCACTGCGACTCTGATTGTGCCTAAACAGAAGAAAACCCAGATAGTCCGGCTTTCGAGCTTTAGATCTCGAAAGCTACTAGTGAAAGACAGGATATGAAATCTTTATTTCATACTGTGAAAAAATCCCAGATAAAGGACTTAGCGGAAGTAACCATCTTCCACCCAATTAACAGTGACCAAGGCATTTGGATGGATCCCACTTAGAGCCAGGGAGTTGGGGATTGTTATAACAGGGAAGTAGATACCCATTAAAATATAGAACTGAGGGAAGGACAATTTCTAAAAAGGGAAACTTAGTAGTCTAGGTGTTCATCTATGGTTTGCTAAGAAATGTATTGGGTTATTCAGATTTTCTTTTTAGGTTGCAAGTAATAGCAACACATTTAATGAACTCAATGGAGAGAGATTTATTATTAAGGTATAAGGGAAAGTGAAGAAATAGAGAGATCTGTCTTGGCTTCTAGCAGTCTAGTCAGCATGCACTTTCCACATCAGGTAATAAATATCCCAAACACTGGTATTCATCTCTTATAGTGACTGAGTTGAGAAGGGAAGCAATGAAAGGAGACACAGAGAGGGCTAATTCTTGACTCTAGCTCATGCAGTTACTTTCTCAATCTCTGGCTTGATCACACAGGATTCCAACTTCCAGTCTGTACCTCTAGGTTTTATAATCAAATTATTTGAGCTAGAATCCGATGGAGTAGAACCAGTTACATCAATGTGGGATGCTTGTGTGGGTTAGGACTTCAAGGTCAATTCATTTCATAGACCGCTGGTCAGACACCCATCTTTGACCAGCTACAAGTCATTGTTTCCATGTTAGGACTAGGAAAAGAGGAGTCAAGCAGAATGAAATGAGACTTAGAATGAAATCATGGATGTACTGGGTAATTTAATTGGTGGACCTTCATGTGGGTTGTCCAGTAACCACAAAAATACAGATTGTGTTTTAAGTCAGTGGGCATTAATTGAAAGTCCTCTTTTGCCAAGAATTATTCTAGAAGATATGGGTAAGACCAGGGTATATAGGAGATGCATTCTCATAGATGAGCTATAAAATTGGGAGAGTAAAACTATGACAACATACAAAACTAGAAAAAAATCAAAAATATTCAAATCACTAATCTGCAATTTAAAGCAAAATACACAATTCATTTATTCGCTTCTTACAACATAATTGGCATCGGAAACAAGACTTTTAAAAAATACAGATACTTAAACTTTTCCAAAAGCAAGAACTTTGTGTTTGGCACTTTAAATTGCTATTCTAGGGTCAGAATGGAAGTTTTAGAAATAAATAGCTTTTATGGAGGAGAAATACCTGAGAGTCATCCTAAGAATCTGAAAAGGATTTAGGATGGGAAAATGAGAAGAGATTGAATGAAAGAAAAGAAAATAGAAAGGGTGGGAATGAAAACAGAAAGCAAAGATAATCCCACAGAGCAGTCTGCACTGTTCTGCTGCAATTGGTCCACACTGGTCAAGTTGCCTCTGCTCCTGCCCAGCTTCTCTCTGCTCTGGGCTGATTCTGGTGAAATAGCTCGCTCAGCTGCTTTCGCCTCTTTACTGGGGCTGTTACTGGCTGTGGGTCTACCAGAGGGAAGGCTTCAGGCTTCTACTGTTCTGATCTGTTCTCAGCTCCATGGAAATTCTTAAGAGACAGAGCTCTAGTTAAAAGAGTGGGCGAGGAAGGGGAAGGTCTCAGATGATCATTGAGGAGGCAGAATGGTTTGATTTTTAAGCTCCTCTGATACATTTTATTTATATATTTGCTGCTTCCAGAGAAACCAAAAATGGAAGATAATTCATACATAGAATGCCTGTGCAAATAGCAAACCAGTAACTACTACCCCCAGGAGATTCTGGCCCCTGGCAGGGTACAGTTTCAGAGCTGTAAAAGGCAAGGGATATGTACATTGATGTGACCCAGATCCAAAATATTTTAGATTCAGAAAAGGTCGGAGACTCACATAGCTAGAAATGACCTTGGGGTTGGGGGGTGTGAACTTGCACAGTGAGAAGCAGGAAGGGGCCTAAAGCCTGCTACTGAATAAGCCTGATCATTAAGGTCAGTTATTTAAGGAGTTTCTGACAGGGCCTCCTTAAATTCTTCCAGGCTTCGGACAATTTCTTGCCATTTAAGACCAAATAAGTAGCTTTGTAATAGAGTCTGCTTGAGAATGCACCCCAAATCAAATTGTCCTAGAGTCTATAGAAAAAGGTGAAAAGCTTCATAAAATATTTAAAACATTAAAGTATGTGGCTCTACAATTGTGGATTTTTAATTTGGCTCAACGTTGGTCAGCTGGGAGTGCGATAAAAATGGGAGCGAAGGCAAAATAGGAGAAGGTACTGTACGTACTGTGAAAGTACTTTCTGAGTGTGTAGCAAGTGTGTGTGTGTGTGTGTGTGTGCGCGCACGCGCCTGTGTGTGCTGGGGGAGGCAGCAGGGGAGGTTTGCCGAAACCGAAGTTGACTTTTCTTCTATTTCTAGGGAAAGTGCCGTCTGTGGAGCGGCACTGAGAGACAGTAGAGAAAATGCTTTCTTGTCAAACAAACCAAAAAAATAATCATTTCTCGAAGCATCCCTCAGGTGGTCCGTCCGCTCGGCCCACCAGCTGCCCTGTGCTTCTGCCTGGGCAGGAAGCGGAGTGTTTCAGCTCCTGGCCTCCAGTGAGCCCTTTAAATCCAGCTTCCCCCGCCCCCACCACCCCGCTCCCTTTCCCTGACAGGTGTTTTCCCAACTCCCCAGGCCTAGGATTTTGGGGAGTGGCGGAGCCAATAAGATTTTTCTTTGGGGGAAGGGCGTGGCTAGTTGGGTCAGAGCAGGGGCGGGGTTTGCGCGGCTGAGCAGAGAGGCTGCCTGGTTGCGTGGAGGGTTGTTTTATTCCCATCGCCCCCCCCCACCCCCCGCCTTTTTTTTTTTTTTTTCCGGAGTGTTATTAATTTCTCTGTGGGGCTGCAGCTGGAGACCGCGGAGCGTTGGAAATGACGCTCGGAGCTTTAATTACCGCAGCCGCCGGACAAGTGTGAGGAAAGCTGACAGGGAAAAGAAGGACGGGATCCGGGGAGAAGCGAGCAGCTCCCCCCGCCCCCTTTCCCTCCCGATTTGGACTGGAGGTGCAAGGAAACTGAAGAAGGAGCCGAACATAGCCCGGCTGCGGGGAGAGGCCGGAAACCTACCCCCGCTTTGCAATCAACTTTTTTTTTGGAAACCTTGCCCCCCTCCCCGCCCTGCCTTTTTTATTGTTGACCAACCAGTGAGAGAGAGAGAAAGTGAGAAGGGAGCGAGAGAGCGAAGGATCACACGGGGAAATAGCTTCACAGTCCGGCCGGAGCCCCACGCGCACACGCTCGCGCACCCCCACGCGCGCACGGGCGCTCCCTCTCCGCGCACACTCGCCCCTCCGGCCCCGGCCCTGGACCCGCGGTCGCGGACTCGGACTCGGTGGCCCGCCCCGGGAGTCGGTGCGCCGCGCGCGCCGTGCCGCCCCCCTCGCGCCCTTACGCGCGCCTGGCAGGGGATCTTCTCCGCGTGCCCGAAGGGGGATATGCCATTTGGACATGTAACTGTCAGCACGGGATCTGAGACTTCTAAAAAATGAAGCTGGCAACAGGACTCTGGGTCTGGGTGAGCCTTCTCGTGGCGGCGGGGACCGTCCAGCCCGGCGCTTCTCAGTCAGGTGGGTTCCTTCTCGCGCGCTCGGCTGCCGCCCGCGGCTCCCCGGCCCTCCTCGCCCGTCCTGAGTAGCGTGGAGGGACCCCTCGACCGGAGTCTCTTCCTCGGGCCCCCGTTCGCCGGTCTTTCCATTCTAAACTCACCCAGTGCGTGTGCATGTGTTTATCATGAAAAATCACTCTGAGTCCCTATCCCTTTTCTCTCTACTTAACCCCTGGTTTCCTTTCTCGAACGTTTTCTGGAAGCCTAAGCGGGGTCCCTTCTGGTTGCGCCTGTTCGGGACATGGGAGACTCAACCCCTTAGTTAATGAAAAAAAATTTTTTTCTCCCTATCTGGGCCCTCGAGGGTTCGAGAAGCCTCGGAGAAGCTCACCCGGGGGCTGGAGTCCCGGGCGGTGCCGGCTGGGCCTCTTTTTGAGCCTCAGGGCTGTGGTGGGTGACGCTCCGGAGGGGCGCTTTGCACCTGTGCGTGCTGCCGGCGGCCGCAGCGCCCGAAGTCGCCCGAGCCTTGTGGGGTCAGATGCGACTCGAGCCAAGCCAGGGCAGCTCGGGCGCAGCGGGAGGGCGCGCCTCGGCCGGGGGCCCGGAACTCTGGGCCTTCTCGGCCGGAGTCCCGGAGCCCTCGCCCCAGTGACTTGAGGGGCGCTCGTTCGCCCGCCTGACTTCTTTAAAAAAAAAAAAAAAAATGCTTGGCACACAGGAGCCAGAAGGCCAGCCTTCCTTTCGGTTGCGGTCTTTGGCTCCGGGAGGAGTTCTTCCTGTAGTTCAACTTGCTATTGGCCGGAGTCCCTCCAACTTCTCTGTTTACTGCCCGGCCGGGCTGCTGTGCCTGCTGGCCGCCGGAATTGATTGAACCCTAGGCGGGCGCAGCGGCTGCGCCGGGTGCGTGGCCACTCTTTGCTGGAGAACTTGAGCCCGTATACCTGGACAGGGAAAAGGCTAGTTGACCCGGAGGGGCAGCGCAGTGGGGCTGGCGCTTCGCGGCTTGCAGGGCTAATGACAGCACCTGCAGTGCGAGGGAGCTCAAAGTTTCTGACACTTAAGTTTCCTGGGGATGGAAGCGGGGCAGGGTAGGGCTGAGGATAAGTGATATCAGCTGCAGCCAAGAGGGCCTTTTTGGGGAGCCAGGGAGATTTTCTAGCCTTCCAGGGCTGGTGCCTGGAGCGTGGGAGGAAGCTTGAAGTGATAAAGCCCCCAGGAGTGGCGACAGGGAGAGCTTTAGGCCTCTGGAGGGTGTCCTTCTGACCTCGCCAAGAGAACAGCGTGCTGTAGTTTTCCCGCTCCGCCCCCGTTGCCCCCGCCTACTCCTCCCTGCCTAGTAAATAACAAGTTACAATCATCTAGCCTTTCAAAATGACCTTCGAATTGCACATGTGCCCCGTTTGTGCGGGCCGTTTGCACCCTCCCAATTAGTCCGAAATTCCTCACGCATACCAGGACCCGCGCTGCAGCCACCTCCGGAATCACCAACGCGGACTTGACATGCCAAGCGGCCTCTTGGATACATCTCTTTTTATCTCCCTCCCTATTCCAAGTCCCTTCATATTTCCTCTCAATGGGTTGATTATGCACATTGACCCATTCAAAAGCAGTCGCAACCGACATGCAGGCTTAGCCGGGAGGAATTTCTAGGAGGCGACCTACTGGGGGATGTCTGGTTCAGCCCCTGTCACTGGGGGACCCCGCTCAGAGTCCGCAGCAATTTGGTATTAACTATGCGGCTCTGGGTTGAGCTATGCCGAAAAGCCCTTTTCAGAATTTCTGCAAGGAATGTAATCCAAATTAGTTCTGCAGCTGTCCTCTTCCTCGTCTCAGGCGACACCAGCTCGCGCCCTCGCTCCTCTCTTCTGGTTTCCCTGGGCGAATTGTCAGACCCACAAGTGAGCCCATTTAGAGCGCCAGGATTAGCGTGCCATTGTTGTTCCGTGTGTGACTCTGTACTTGAAATTCTGGGGGCACAAAGGCGAGCCTCACTTGTTCAAAACACAAAGTGATCTAGATGAAAGGGCCGCACAAAGAAAAGCTCTCGGGTGCATCCCTGGTATAATTGCAACGCGCATACTAAGGTGATCCATTGGAAACTGTAAATGCCCCTGGGGACTTCTTTTTACGTCCTCCCCCACCTCCACCCGGCTGCACCTGGCGGGGAAAGTTCAACTGCTTTTAATGTAGTGCTAGTATAAAAAACAAGTTGCTGTCTGGGGTGTGAGCGAGCGTCTGTGTGTTTGTGGCTGTGTATGTGTGTGGCTGTGTATTCCCAAGTAAATACATATTGCGCGTCTCCCCTCTCGCGGTTAGCAGTCAGTAGCAGTTTGGAGGAGTTTGTTTTGGTCCAAATGAGAAATTAAGTGCGGATAAGTAAACTAAGCTGCCAGAGGGCGACAAGATGTTGAGTGAATTGCTTTTAGATGAAACAAATTAAGGAAACGAGGGAAGACAATCTGCTTCTCGCATTATTAGACACGCTTGGAGTTCAGGGGAAAGTGGCATATTTTTGAAATGCTAATTTCTTAAGAAGCAGAAGGAATGCACCTTATTTACTGCTCTATGTGAGCAGAATAAAAATATAGGGTGGGTATTCGGTTGTATAGATCTTTAAGATCTTTCTTAAAATAAATTTAAGGAAAGATGACCTGTTTTTATTATTTTCTTCTTTTGCCTGAAAAAAAGTCATCTGTTGAGAAGATGATTTTTTAAAAGTCTGACGGACCTTGTCTCATTTTCAATGATTCATTTTTATCTAGAAATATTATAGTGAACGTCCCTTTATATGGCAATTACAAAGCCTTTGCCACCCAAATGAATGGTTTCGAAATTTCCATCTTCCCCACATAATGGAAAGTTATCAGTACTACCTTTATATCAAATAAAATGTGTACTAGTATAGAGGTGGCACTCCTACATGCCCTTAATAGATCAGTGAAGAGCCAGTTCAGTTTACATTTCTTACTTGCAAGTAACTTAGTCCTGCTTTTCATTCATTGTATTCTCAAATTTAGGGGAGGGTTGAGAAGACAATGTTAATAAAATATGATTGAGTGGTGAAATATATTTCCAAAAAAGCACCAATCCTTGTTCTTACAAGTGTTTACTGTGAGCATATCCGTGACTGCACTGTTTCCTTTATTCTTGGAATTTTGAAATTCTCATATATATGTAAAGGAAGGCTTTTTAGAAGAAAGTATCATTTTTTTCTTCAGAATACTTCCAAGTAAATTAATACCTATTACTATAACTGAAAATCACTTGAAAATACTGTAACTATGTACTGTTATGATCAATCGGAATGACTGCTGTTAATGTCATTATTCTTTTTTCTGCTCTTAAATGCAACTGCCATTATTTATTTTAATCATGCATACATAGACAGTCAAATGTTGTTGAAACTCAAGGCACTTACCATTCTTTATGTGTATATTTTTTCGTTTAGTCGTTTGAAATATATCTTAATTAGGAAGTTACATTAGAATATTTACCAGGGGCATTCACTTCATGGAAGATTAATGTATTTTTTACTCTAACCTGAACACAGTAAGTTTGCATTGGCTGATTTAGAGTTTGCATTCATTTGATGGGAAATCGTATTTCCTCCTCAAAGTGGATTCAGATATTTAGTATTCATGAGCCTTCCTCCCCTTCATTCTTAAATAGAAGTAATATTTATCATCTGTCTTAGGCATTCACTCTTTCCATTTCTGTAGATTCTTCCTTTACATCTTATTATTTATTGAGTTTACACATGTGAATATGTATTTTCCCTTCCTCCACTAAGTATCTTCTATTTTTGTGTCTTGCCCAGCAACCTGCCACTCAGCCCCTGCAGGAGTCCTCTGAGCCAGTTTCATTCTTTCTTTCTGATAAATCTGATATGGCTGGTTGGCTAGACAATCACAAGCCTTTCCATTGCTCAGATTTATTCCTGAAAGAAAATAAAAAGGCATCGATCCAAGATCACTAGCATATCTCAAAAGCCTTGACTCCAAGGCCAAAGCTTTTCACAGAGAAGTCCCTCTTACCCTTTTCCTGCCCCTCTTTTCCCATTTTGACCAAGGAAGGAAGGTGGACCATTGCCATTTAAAAAAATACTAGTGATGCAAGGAAGTGTGTTATTGCTAAGCATTTTCTGAAGCTTGGTAATGAGAGCCACCTTGAGATTAATGGCTGTGCGTGGTTCACATTTTAAACCATAAGAATTAGGATACATTAAACATTGTAATGCTTTAAAGTACTGTCATTTTTGTATTATATCAAGCAAGTTATTAAGAAAACTGAACATGTATTTCTAAAATAGCTGTGAGTTTTGGCCTTATTTAAGTGTTCTGCTCCTGTTGGATATCCACGTATAATGTGTAAGTTCCTAAAAGATAAAGGAAGCAAATGATCAAAAAGGATTTTTTTGTTACCTGAAAACTTCTTGATGCTTACTGTGTTTAATTTCACCCTTTTGAGAGATACTGCTTTATAGAGATGTTAATATTTACACTGAAATCAGCTTATACAGGTTCAAGCCTACAGCTGTTTTACAAAAATTAATTGTTGAGCATACTCCACTGGAATCTTTTATAGTGATCTGCGCATGCTATGCAGGGCAGAATTCAATCATATTACCAACTCCTCTCTAGGTCATATCATTTCAGAAATCTCCCGTTAAGTTACATTTCACCATATGGAACCAAATTGCATCTTTCAGCTGCTACTCATTTTCTGAGATATTACAAATATTTGGAAGTCAAAGTAAAACCTTACTTTTCATGATTTCTAATACAGCTATTGTGTTTTCCAGCCTATAATGAAAAATAATTCCTTGATTTTCCTTTTTCTTTTAATAAAAAGATTCTAGGGCAATGTTTCCTGAAACTCCGTGTCTTGTCTTTATAATAATTTGAAGGAGATTTTCACTGTCTATGTTATGGAACCTAGACACGTGGTTTCACTCAGGATTTCTGTTTCTTAGGGACACTTCCTCCATCCTCTTCTTAATGCCTCAAGCAACCCACTCCATCTCTTTGTGACTTGGCTTGTCTGCCTAGCGGGTGGAAACGTACAGAGTGTACGCTTTATTTCTCCGCTTTACAGCACTTTTCTGAAAAGTAACTTTAAAGTCTTCTGTGATATTGAAATATATTCCAGTAGCAAGTTAATTGCTTTTGTATATGTAATTTAAAACATGTACACATATGTTAATAAATATAATGTAAACTTTCTAGCAGACCATCTCTGTGGAAAGAACACCTATCTAAAGAAGTAAAGAGGTGCTGACTCTAAGGCATTTGTATTTGAAGGCAATTTCCCCCAAATTTTACTTTTCAGAATTGCTCTATCGTCTCTTTAGATTTCACTGCATATGTTTTTTTCCTGAATCGTTGGTAATTATTAAATGTTTACTAAATAAATATACCTATTTTCCAATGAATTTAATTAACGCTTTAAAGCGCTTTCTCATTTTTGCTTTTGATACTTAAATTAGTGCTCTCTATTATACAAATTTTTCACAAGAGAATAGAGCTGTCTCACTTTTATGATATAGAGTTGAAATATGTCGATGTTTGGGGGCTTAATTCTAAAGAGGTTGTGTAGCATATAGTAATTGTTTTATGGTTATTTTATTTTGAATAAGTGATGGCTTTGCAGGTCTATCATTTTGCACAACTCCAGGGGGCAGCAGCCACAATGACTTTAATAGGCACAGAGCCTGCCTTAGCTGTGGGTAGTGTAACAGCCTCCCTGCTGTTGTGTGATGTTGGAGAATAAAGCACTAAAATAAAAGTTAGGAGATTCCACTTCTGCTGGTCCAATTGTTGGTTATGTGATCTTGGGTAAGAGTCCTTACCTCCTCCAACTTCCTTACCTCCACAGCCATTGCTAGTGCAGCTAAAAGTCATTCCTAAACCATTAACACCTAGAGTGTTTTTTAATGACTTAGTTAAAGAAAGGCTGTTTAGACTTTTTAGAAAAAAAATCAATTGGTTTTCAGTTATTTTTGTATGGGGGGGCTCTTTTTTTTTTTTTCTTTCAGGTAAATTCGTATGTGTAGCCTTCATATGTAGAACAGGTAACAGGGTAAATGGAGAGCTGCTTGGTCCAATGCAGAAGGCAGCGTTGTGGCCCACTGACTTTGATATTCCCACACTTTCCTTCCATTGTTCTGCTCTGATTTCACTGAGGTCTAGGTCTCTTTAGAAACTACTGATCTAGTCCAGGCCTCTCATGTTTTAAGTGAGGAAACTGAGAGCAGAGGGATGTTAGGTGATATATCTGAAAGTTCCCCACACCAGTGCCATCTTATATACCATACATCGAAGTGTGTTAAAAGTCATAGGCACTTAAAGAGTGAACAAATAAAAGATTACCTCTTTAAAAGAGAATCACAAACTTGAAATGAGAAGTAGATTGGATCTACAGGTCTACTTATCATCCTATACCTTTTTTAGGGAAAGACTGTGGGATCATCCTCATCCTTAATTTATATTTGGGAAGTAATCACTGATTGTATTTATACCTTATTGCACAGGAAATAAAGCAACTTTCTTAGGACAGTTCTGTAAGAGGACCTGTTTACCTAATTATGACTATGGGGACATAGAGTTTTGACCCTCACAATTGCATGGGAAGATTCTACATTCATATCTGTATATAATAGCACTTGGAGTATCTTTTATCTGGGACTTTATGAAAATGCCCAATAAATAAAGGATGGTACTTTTCATGTGCTGTAATAAGTAATATGCATGCTTAAATGAAGTGGATTATAAAGGATAAGCAATGGGTTATTCATCACCAATTAATTGGTGGAAAACTTTAACCAGCGAATCCATGGGAATGCTTCAGATAGCTTCAGGCCTACACCTGGACTAAAGGGTCTTTATCATTTCTGCTATCTTTGTTGGGCTCTCATCTTTCATCAAGTTCCTACTAAGACATAGATATATTCTTTGAACAAGTGCATCTGCAGAACTTTAAGTCCTAAGACTTCATAAATTTATTTCTATGGTACATTTGCCTCCCTCTAGTTGGCTTCTGTAAAATGCTGCCTCTGGGCCTTGTGACCTTGCCATGTTGTTAATCTAACGTTAACTATCTTTCATCATGGCCCAGTTCCCTCAAGGGCCTGAGTTTTCTGGGCACGAAGAGCACGCTCATGGACCCTAGTGACTGCAGGGAGGGTTGAAAACTTAAGTTTGACAAAGAGTGTCTAGAACCTCTGCCTGTTAGGAATTGGAGATGAAAGTGGACCCTTGTGAAAGATTAACACAGAAACCATGAGACGTCCTGTGCAATGTCCTTACACCTCTCCTTTGAGGAAGAGCTCAGGATCATTACTATTAATCACACTACTTCCAATATTGTAGAGGTTACCAAAGTATACTACACACCAATAAGAACATGCAAGACTTGGTTTCTGAATCCAGGGACCTAAAGTAAAAGCAATCAAAATTGTAGGAAGATTGACATTTCATTCGTAACATGGTTGAAAGATATTTAAAGAGAAGAAAACGAATAGTGCTGAAGTACTTTTTTATTTTTTGAAAATATCAGGCTTGTAAACAGTTTCACCACTAAGTCTTTACTACTGTGCTGACTTTTGCTTAACGCCTGGTCCCATGCATCTTGTATATAGGTGGATAACCAAATATTAAGCCTTCGGATACAAGTAGGGATTGTAAACCTGCTTTCAAAAAATGCATCTGTTGGTCTTCTGTCCTCTCCTGTGGTTGTCTCTTGGCTGGTCAGGACTGAAATATAATTTGCCAACAGATTCTCCCGGTTCTGTTACTTTATCCAGTATAGCTGTGGTGGGAGCAGTAAGTCGGGCAGTCTTCTGTTTCATGATGCGTCCTTATCACTAGCAAGAGGACGCCTAATAGGGGTCATGGATGGCAGTTACTATTTTGCTATAGATAGACTCTTGTTTTACTAAAACCCTTCTGTGTTATTATTTCTTATTTTTCTCCTATAGGCTTTGAGAATATGAGTTTCTTTTATAGAGACCTATGGAAGCCAAATAAAAATAAAACAGAATAATGTTTCTTTTAGATACATACTTTCATTTCCAGGAGTTCCTTTTCTCTGGTCATTTTGAAGTTTTGTTTTAAAGTAAAGCTGACTACATGGCATATTAAATCTACTCCTCAAGATTTTTATAGACATCCTCTGGTCCTTAAAAACCTCAGAGCTGGGCTATTGCAAGGTTCTCTTTCTGGGTTTCCTTGCTCCTGTCATTGTACCCGAGACCTCCTTCCCGTCACTATCAGGTGACCATTTCCAATATTATACTTTTATTATCTTAGTTGTTATTCTGGAGCCTTCAGTGGGTGCTCACTGTGATGCTCGGAGCCTGCTGAAATAGTCTTCAGTTTCTTTATATTTCCTGTCTTGGACTTTCCTAAGATGTATTATATCTAAAAACCAGGCGGCCCTAGTCAGTGTGCCATGCTTAGGCTGAGCTCACTGTTTTTCCTTTTGACTGCTTTCTCTACAACTCATGGCTTACTGGGTGCCTCTGCCTGACCAAACTTTCAAATCATTTCAGTTTTACTTTCCATTATACCTCTTCATTTCATCTTCCTTCACGGACTACCCTGGCCTATCATCCTTATCAATATCACTTATCTGGCATTTAATCTAAACCAACCTAAGGTTTTAATTTTTTAAGTGAGAGAATTTTTATCCCCTGCAGAGGCTAATGGGGTGCCTCATATATGGTGCGCTCTTTAAAAATATATATTTTTTTAATGAAAGAATGACATAAAAAAAAAAAGAAAAAAAAAAGAAAGAATGACATACATTGGCTGGAGCAATTTTAAGTGCATTCATGGCTGGTTATTATTTGTAATTAAACCATATAGAGCACACAATAAGTTGTTCTAAAAACATAATTATAGAATTCTTAATAATAGATATTAGGCATGTTTACCCTGGCAGTTCCTTTGGTGCGTTCTTGAACGTCCTAGGGTTTTTCTCCCAATGGGGATGTGTCTAAGACTGTCATTTATCCCCATGCTCATTTTTAGATTCTTCCCTTAATAGGGTGCAAAATATTTCTTTTGGTTTTATTTTTGGCAAGTTAAATATATGTGAATACCATTCCTAAACACATAAATATTTCAGGGTGCGCTATTTTTATGGTTTATGGCTATTGTATTTCTATTTCTTATCTCTTATTTAAAATTTTAATCATTTTAAGCAATAAGCTTGTGATAGCTCACCAGTGTATTTCAGGACCATATTAGAAACTGAGGAGCAGATATAAAAAGCTCAAGATGACAACTTTTCCCTTCTTTTAAAGAAGGATAGACGAGGCCAATAAAACACAATAGAGAAAATATGTTTTTAAGCGATTTTGCAAACTCTTGGGAGGAATATTTGCCTCCAGAGAAATGCTAATAAGTATTTCATGAAAAAGGGTTTCAGACAGAATCTGGCATTTTCTATTCCTAGATATACGTGATAATACAACTTTGTTATAGCTAAGATTTCTCAGCATCTTAAAATAGACAACTAGACATATGCTTAGCATTTTAAAGGGATCCTATAAAGGAAGCACTTGCAGTATAACTGGACTGAGCGTGACGGGGATTCTCTTAGCTGCTCTTTTAAATGATTCTCTCTGCATTCTCAAAATTGGTGACATGATTATAGTATTTACAGAGCCAGAGTCTACCAGGGAAAATGCTCTCCTAGACATTTCTTCTCTGGTTACTAGATTCAAAGAAACTGTCAACCTTTCTAGGCCACTAGGGTGCACTAATTGTACCTTAATTTATAATTCCCGAAAAGAGTTAATGCTACTTTCAAAATCACCAGTCTGCAGAGCAATCTATTAATGAGAGATTTGGGAATGGAGACATTAGAAACTCGGTCTAAAAATTTGTTTTTTTTTTTTTAGAACTTTCCTCATCTTTATTACTTTAAGAGAGGAAAGTTTTGAGTTAAGGATTATTGTTCCAGCATTGTAGAGGAAATAGAAATATAACGTAGTATGCCAGGTGAAGTTTGACTGATGCATTCATCTGAGACAGTTACGTGTCTGCCTGATCCTGAGAGCCAGTTGCTCTCTGCCTTCCGCCTCTCGGCCTCCTGCACAGCTTCCTCGCAGCAACAGAAGCTGGTGCTGCCTCCCAAAGGCCTGGGGCCTCCACTCTATCTGCCTGCTGAGCCAGGAAGGGATGCCTAGCCCTCCAGAGCCTTCTCCCTTTTGGTTTCCTTATAGTAGCCACTTGAAGAAACGTGCCTGGCAAACACATGTTAAGGAACCCTCCTTTAGGTCACTGTGTAGTTTCCCTCTTTTATTCTACTGTCTAGATTTCTTTTTTTGTATGGTGTGTGTTGAGGAAACCATCATCCAAGCTTTATCTTCCTGAGAAAACTTCAAATCTGGGATATATGCAAGATTTGGGGACCTGAATTTATGTAGCTTGAAAAACCTGTTTAAAAACAATATAAAAATAGAAATACAAATTAAGTAGAGGGCTTGGGAAGCACCAGGGCAACAGCGGGGTTCTGAAGCTAAAGGCTTTTTTAAAACTTTGTGATAAATCTGCCTGTATTTGAAATTTATGCACAGACCCCGCTTTTATCTGTGAATTTTGGGTGTCATTATACAATTCCTTGGTTTTTTTGTTTTGTCTTTAGTGCACATAGCGTATATTATTAATGTGGAAGAGTGTATTACTTCAAGGAGAAAAATTTTATATGGTGTAAAATTATATTGTAAAGCACTTCAGTAGACATTTGGCTGGAATAATGTACTTATACAGAGATAACTTTCAGAATATTTTCTCTCTAAGTATGAGCATGCATAATCTAGGTGTGTGTATATATATATTTTTTTTCTTGACATCCTATTTTTAAAATGGGTCGTGTAATATTGTCTCTTACACAACTGTAGTTTATAATGATAGGATATAATTTAAAGGAATTGTGCCCATTTTGGTATATAAAAGCTACATTAAGGTCCTATCCCTTGAAATATAGCTCACTGGATGTTTAGTCATTTGTTACTTATCATGGATAAAGGTCTGTCTTTGACTCTGAACCTCAGGCTCGATTAAATGTGACCATTTTAACTATAATAGACATTATTACTAGCAATGAATGAACTGTACATCTAAATTAAAGTCAATAGTTAGAGAGTGCAGATCTTTGGAAATATTTTTAACTAATATGTTAACACATTTAAGAAACAATAAAAGGATCCATATTTCAAGTCACATTTTTATTATGTAAAAATATCAGCTAAACAGTTAATAATATTTCCCAGTTGTTAACTTGAAATTTAGCAGCCCATTGTCCCTGGTGATATATTGAAACCTCTAAAAATGTACTTGGAATTAATGGGAACTGAAGTGATTGGTATTCAGATACAATTCTTTAGTGGCGTTTCTCTTTTCTTTCTTTTAAGTACAGGAGGGAAATTGAAAGTATAAAAAGCTTTAAGATAAATTGAAATAGACAAAACATTTTATGCCATTGTTGGTGAAAGGGGCATTCATTATTTTTTCTGTGATTACTATATTGCTTGTGGCCAGAATTAGCACACCATGAGCCAGAGAAAAAGATAAGACAAACAGAATGGCAGGCAGCTAATTTTGTTTAGCAAATTTAGATCTGATAACGTGCTATTTCACTCCTACAAACTGACTCAGCCACTCTTTGAAAGGTACAGATGAAGTTTGTCTCCCACAGTTTAACAGCTTTCACTCAATATTTATAGGCTATATAAAAATAAATTTCTGTAAGTGCCATATTTCTTACTGGCAGGATGAGCCCTATGAAGGCTGATTTATTAATGAGAAAAAAATAAAAAAAAGGAAAACCAAAACCATTTCAATTGTTCCAGGTCTGCAGAAAATAAAAGACCTGTATGTCAAAATATCCAAAATATCTTTGTTCAAGGATATAATGTGGTGGGCTTTTGATATTCAGAAATTTTTACTGGTTATAAGTGGAATCCCATTATCTTATAATTTTGTGAGTGGAATCTGGTAGGTGGTTAGACTCATACTTTGGAGCGAGTGCTCTGCCATATGTGCCAACAGAATAGAATCCACTGTAACAACCAGGAAGGGGCTTAAAAGAAAACAAAACAAACAAACAAACCAAGCCTCAAGCTTGGGCCTCTGTGAAAAAGTGCTGTCTTCAAACAAAATAAACGTCAGTGACATTTCTTAATGAGGCTAACTTCTGTGAGAAAATGGAAACAAAGCATGGAACCCTTGATGGAAATGTTGATTGTCGAGAAAGCCAGAAATCTGTACAATATTTTCCATATTTGGAAATATCTCAGGACGCATTCCTAACAGTCTTTCCAGCACCATGAATCATAGGATATCCAGAAAGTTGCAATATTATTTCTGTATTTGCTAGAGCTGTGCTATGGCTCGAGACTCCCTTCCCCATAATCAAGCTCAGTGCAGAGAATAATTCTCATATTCATGAATTGTTTATCTCATCATATTTCCAGTGGTTATTTCAAGGTTAATTTTCTTCAGCTAGCTTCTCTCTTGATTAAGGGACGGAGTAATTGTGTATGTGCTGATATAGCACATGAAGACTTTAAACTTGAGGACATCTTTGATTTTATAGCAAGCCAAGATCAAGTGCTTTCTAATGCTTCCTACTTAAATATCTGGAAGAAAAACCAAAAGACAAACTTCAGTTTACTTTTGATTTTTATGGAAAATGTGGAAGCTTTGTTTTGTATTTTTAAAATCCCTAAACTTTTTTGTAGGATACAATGAACAAGGTATATTCCATTACAAGGATTAATATTCAACCAGTATGTTCCTTACAATTTCACTAATTGCTAAAATATTGAAGTACATTCTTATCTTACTAGGTTTCCCAGATTCCATCCCTGAAACTCCTTCCTTTGACTGATCCCAATCAGACAACTAAAGAGTTAATACCTGACACAACAGACCCTCAGATCTCTCCTCTGGCTTATGCTGCAATCTATTCTGATGTGCTTATGCCTTCACAGTCCCTAAATATTTTGAATATTCCCTTACATATGAAAATTTTTCTGTCTGCATTTTAAAATACTAGATACATGAATATGAATAGGGTTAAAGTACCTTTGCCACAATTAAGCATTAGCTAGTCTGAGTAATGCAGATTTCTCAGCTAAGTGCATCACTGCATAAATGCCTATTTTATATGATGACGTTAAAAAAGAAATGACTTGAACGTGACAGACAGAATGTTGCTGGTCAACAGATTGAATTAGCCTAGGAGCAAATCGCTTGAGTCAGGTGGGCCAAAGGATCCAAAGAGAGCAGATGTTATGAATTTTCCTGAGAGTAAGTATAGGTGCTGATTGGTCTTTGGGTCTATCATTTGGGCTGCTAAATACTTGCAACCATTTGAATTTGTGATGGCCACCATCTATGTGGAATAACTCTATTACATACTCCTATTATTAATCAGAGGGAATAGTTATCTGGCAAGGTGTTAGCTATTACAGGTGTGAGTACTACATGTGGGACTGTCCCTTGAGGTCACTACACCTAGTCTTTTAATTTATGGCTCATAAGGAGAACTTAAGAAGTTCTTAAAAGTTCAACTTAAAACTTTTTTTTACAAACTTAAAATATACTGTGATATAAATTGTGAATATCCGCTTATATGATACTTTTGGTACCTTAGATTTGAATGCTTTAAAAAAAAAATTCATACAACAGCATATCGGCATACCATTTCATTTGAAGTGTATGACTAAAGAAATAAGGAGATGCCAGGAATGGAAAAAAGAGGTCTTGGGAAGGGGATATGATAACTGTCTTCAATAGCTGGAGTGCTGTTACATAGAAGAGGGATTAGCACTGTTCTGTGTAGCCTTGGAGAACAGAAACATTAACAGCTGTTTGAAATTGCAGAGTATCAGATTTCAGTTAAACACCATCAAGGAGTTTCTCATAGAGCTTCCCAAAGTTGGACTGGTCTTTCCAGGGGGTAGTGAGTTCCTTCATATGTGGGGTGGGAAGCTCTGATCTCACCTCTTCTGCGACAATAAGGAATGAATGAGGCAGCTGAGGGACAACTGGTCAGCAAGTTGGGGGTGGGGATTGGGCTCAGTGACTTCTGCGTATATCTGTCACAAGGACTCTGTGCCCAAATATCCTTTCCCAGCTCCCAACAAACAGTGGAGATGAAATCCAAACTTCAAGTCTCTGTGGCTACGATTCTTACCCTTTGGATTTTCACTGTCTCACCTGCAATCCATAGATTGGTAGATTTATGAAGGATTTTTAAAAGATTGCCTTTCTCTTTTTTTTTTTGGCCGGGGCTGGATTCGAACCTGCCACCTCCAGCATATGGGGCCTGTGCCCTACCGTTTTGAGTCACAGGCACTACCTGAGATTGCCTTTCTTAAATATCATATATTTTGCTGTTATTTTTCTCAACATTCTTCATACATTTTAGATGTTAAATATTCACTATTCTGATCAAAATCCTACTACCAGTTAATCATTCTTGATTAAAAAAATGGGTGGGCATAATGGTTTCTATTTGTAGTCACAGTGACTTGAGAAGCTAAGGTGGGAGAATTGGTTGAGGCTAGGGGTATGAGAGTTGAGGGTTGAGGCCTGGGCAATGTAGCAAGACCCCATCTCTAAAAAAATTTAGCTGGGCATGGTGGTACACGCCTGTAGTCTCAGATATTTGGGAGGCTGAGATAACAGGATTGCTTGAGCCAGAAGTTCAAGGTTGCATTGAACACTGTCCACTCCACTGCACTCCCACTTCTGAGCCAGAAGTTCAAGATTGCATTGAACACTGTCCACTCCACTGCACTCCCACCTGGGTGACCGAGTAGATCTTATCTCTTAAAAAAATGTGTGTGTGTATGTATACCCACATACGTATATATACACACACATATAATATGTATGTAATATATAATTACAATATATTATAATTATATAATAATTACATATATTATTGTGTATATAATTACAATTATATATGTATTTTATATAATTATGTAATATATAATTTATACATTATATATTATATGTCATATTATATATATATATAAAGATACTGGGGGATAAAGAGAAAAGTAAAAACAAAACATAAGCATATGAGCTTAAAATGTATTATACTTTATTTTGGTCCTGAGTTTGTACTAGCAGGTTTTTATAAGACTGGATCTAACTAAACTGGGGAAGGAAATACACAAGAAGGTGGGGACCTAGTTAGGTGCAGCAGAAGTTCAAAAACAGGGCCTACGCTGTGGATGGATGGTAAAGTGTTGAGACATATGATATAGTAGGAAAAGAAGAGTACTTTCCTAAGGGAACTGGAAGTCAGAAGGAGATAAAAAGATAAAGTCACACATGCATGGCTAATTTAATTACAAATAAAGTAGGCTTTTCTTAGCATTGGAAATATTTTATTTTAGGGCCTTTGATGTTTCAATATCATTTACTACAGCTTTTGAATCTATGTTGTAATACACTCTAAATAAAATGTTTGCCTTTTTTTCTTTGGTGGCCATTCTTTTAACATAGTTTTAAGTTCCCCTGTATGAGGACTGGATTTCGTTACATAATACCTTCTGCCTTAGTCTTTCAATCCAGCATCTCTCTTCCCCATCTGCAGTCTCTATCCAAGGCCTCCCCGTGACAACCTCTGTGACCGTGCCTCCTAACACCTGCACAGTAGGTGGCATAAACACCCTCTCAGAGGTGAGGAAACTGAGACTCAGAATTCCGTAATGGGCCACATCACACAGCCACTTCTCAACAGAGACAATATTGTAACAATCCACTAGGCTGTTGGGTAAACATTACCATTAGATTTTCATTGTTGATTTTCATTGTCTTTAAAGTGGCAACTAGTGAAGATAGCCCACTCAACAAAAAATAAGTCTGTCCCAAGATTCGCCCTGGCCTTGGTCTTCCTCATTACCTTTATGTCTTAGTTCTAGAGCCCTTGTCTGACCTCTGTATTATCTGGAGCTCTTACCCTTTTACAGAGCTCTAATCCTTGCTGTATCTATTGGCTGGCAGGTATCTCCACCAGGATGTGCCACCGTGTAGCGAACTCTAGTTATTCAACATCATCCTCACCTCTTCACAATTCAGTGTGCTTTTATTATTTTAATTGGCATAAGCTTCTATAAACAACACATTAACTCTTCATCAGTAAAAGCCCAGAAGTCACAATATCTAATATTTAGAGTGCTAAGCACTTTTGATGGGATAACCTGATCTTAACAACATGTATACTACTGTCCACGTTTTACAGACAAGGAAACAGAAGCTAATAGGAATTCAATAACTCGCTAACTGAAATACACCTGTGCAGGTGGCTGATTGGCAGGGCCCAAGATCCTAACTATTAATGTCACATGGTCCAAATATCAGTATTTTACATATGAAAGTAAACTAAAACCCCTAAGAAGTATGCTGACGGCATAGATGAATTTAACTATTTTAGACCACCAACAATTATTATATTTTATTGTTCATAATAATTATTAAAAACCAGATATATGTGCAGTACTTGAAGATGTACCAAACTTGGAAACAGGATCAAGTATATTAACAATATGTGCCCTTTTCTATTTTCCCATTAAAGTTTTAGTACATTTATGACACTTCAAATAGAGTTAACTATTCTGGCCATTTTTTTCTAATGTCAAGCAAAGTTTTGCAAAGAATAAAGTAGAGGTAAAAATAAAGGGACTTGAGAATTGAACAGTGTCGGTTTGAATCTTAACCATGTGACTATGGGTAAATCTTTTTATGCTTCAGTTTTCATATATAAAGGGGGAATTTAATACCTGTACAAAGGTCAATGCCATAGTTACAAGTATTAAATGAGGTAATGTACGCAAAACAGTATCAGGCAGGTACTCAGTATTAAATGTGAGCAAACCCTGGTCTTTCTCATAATTTGAACTTGAGCTTAGTGTGTCCTACACACATATTCAGGCAATACTATAATGGTTTACAGAATCCTTATATACATAGACTGCCATGAGCACTGTAGGTAGACGATTTGGGAAAAATTGGGCTCTCTCACAGGGATAGTTTTCTCAAATCATTTTTCCTTCATATTCCGTTTTTATAGTTTTGGTATTAAATAAAAGAGCTTAGAGAGACATTTTTGTTCCAAAGATTTATGTTTACCTGGCAAACTCAAATCCTCTGTCCTTTTCATCCTTATTGTTTTTTAAAGTGCCTTGAAGAGAAAACGGTTTTTAATCAAATTCATGAGATAACTTTTTATGTTTCACTTTATAGGCATTTAAACTTTTCAACATAGGACACAAGTAATATAATGTATGACTGAATATATTTTTGGAAAAATTTCTGCATGCTAGATCAGAATCTTCAAGATCTATACACAAAGATCAAACAGAATTTGTCACAGAGAAGATAGTGAATTGTTGTGATTATCAGATGCTTTCCCTATATCATGGTTTTTATATATTTATTTAGATAATTGAGGAATCGGGTAAAATCTGTATGTGGCGTCATTTTAATAAGTAGAGATTTACCAATAGTGCCCACTTGGTAATTAACAATGGCATACCTCAAAATCTTGTACACAGAGAAAAAGTATTACAAATGGGAATGACAATTTCTGCTCTTCTAAAAAATTATTTTTCCTACTTAGTTATCAATGTAGAAAATTTCAAGAATATTTTAGAATGAGGGTAGGTAAAAATTTTGTACCTAATCTCTGCACTTGTCATTGTCTTACTCAGCTGACAGGTGGTGCTCCAGAACTATATGGAAATGGGGATATGTGATTTTTATCAGTTTCTGGGACAAACTATCAACTACATTCTCATAATAAACCTTTTAAAGTAGCAGTTGAATTACTAAATGTTTTAGATGTCAAGATAATAACTCAGTAAAATAATTGTCCCATGCACATACCTTCTTAAATTTTAAGTGTGTGGTTTAGATGCAGGCATTGACCTTCACTGGGATCAAGATTTCATGTTGTTTCAAGTACACTTTGGCTTATAAGCAATCAAATAAATTCAAACATTAAACTATAATGTGATTCAGTATCACTTATTTTACTCCATTAATTTTATCATTTGTCATTTTTTGATATTTCTTTTTTTTTTTTTTTTGAGATAGAGTTTCATTATGTCGCCCTCAGTAGAGTGCGGTGGCGTCACAGCTCATAGCAACCTCAAACTCTTGGGCTTAAATGATTCTCTTGCCTCAGCCTCCCAAGTAGCGGGGACTACAGGTGCCCGCCACAACACCTGGCTATTTTTTTTTGTTGTTGTTGCAGTTGTCATTGTTGATTTAGCTGGCCCGGGCCAGGTTTGAACCTGCCAACCTTGGAGCATGTGGCTGGTACTGTAACCACTCTGCTGCGGGTGCAGAGCCTGTTTTGACATTTTTTAATCATGAGTAAATCTCATAAATTTAAGAGACAAAAGCATTAACTATGTCAAGACAAAGACACTTAAAAATACATTTATCCAATTAGGATAGTCCTTATTTTTTCCTTTTATTTTATTGTTAGTTGATATGTAATGATTGTACATAATTATGAGATAGTAAGTGACATTTTATACATATAGACAATGTATAAGGATCAAATCAGAATAATTAACATATCTATCACATCAAACCTTTAATCACTTCTTGTATTGTGAACATTCAAAATCCTGTCTTCTAGCTTTAAGTGAATTTGAAGTCAATTTAGTCCTATTTTTGCTATAGCTCTGTAGAACGTGGGACTTATTCCTCCTACCTAGCTGTAATTTTGTATTCATTAACTCTCCTTCCATTCTCCTTCCATTCTCTTACTATGCTAAGCCCCTAATTACCATAAATCTACCCTCTACTTCAATGAGCTCCATAGTATTTTTTAATCTCCTACATACGACTGTATATCTTTCTGTGCCTAACATTTTACTTAACATAGTGTCCTCGGGGTACATCTGTGTTGATTTGAATGATGAGAACTCCTTCTTTTTAATGGCTAAATAGTACTCCATTGTGTACACATACCACATTTTCTTCTTTCATTCATCTATTGATGAGACTTGTTGATTCCATATCATGGCTGTTGTTAATACTGCTGCAATAAATATGTGGTGCAGTTACCTCTTCAGCATACTGATTTCCTTTCCTTTGGATGAATATCTGGTAGGCGGATTGCTCAGTCATGTGATAGTTCTAATTTTGGTTCCCTGATATAATTTAAATGAAGATATTATGAGTCAGCTGGACTCCAGGAATGCATCCCATAAATGATAACAGTTGGCCCCGTGCTAACCCTTCACCAGGTACTGGCTGGTATAGTTTTGGACTAGTCCTATTCTGTGATGATGGTGGTAATGGAAAATGAGTAATTTATATTCTAGGTATGAATTTAAAGGAAGATTATAAGGAGAGTTTATGAGAACAGCAGGGATATTGAACGGCCTACGCTAGACTGCTGGGGATGAAATGAGCCCCACGTAACATTCAGCTAGTCTTTCCTTCCTTTGTTTCACTCCATGCTGGCTTGTGTTTTAGATTCTCTTGTTCTCCACCTTTGAGTGGTTCCATTGGCATTTATGAATCAGGAATCAATTACTCATTCTGCTCTTGCAAAGCCGTCTTAATCTTTCACCACCAGTAAAAAATCTGCTTAAAAACCCATCTAGGAAAGGTCTTTCCATTGGGAAAGACAATCTCTATCAGTTTTGTTACCAATGCTTACTTCTTAATTTAACATACATTATTGTAACTTTAAAGTACTATGGTATTTGTTAGGGCTGTGAGTGTTTATGAACTAATACCCTGCTTCATCCCATACCACCTAATATTGAAAAGTTTTCCTATTTTCTATTGGTACATTTGAAGGGGTTTGCCATGATTCTAATTGTGTCACTCATTCCCTTTGGTAAGATTCAGTATGTATTCTAATTGCTGTGTAGCATTTTGGATTTTTAATTTTTGTTTCCTGTCAGGAAAGGATTCTGTTAAACATTTGAAAGTAGTTTGGGACCTATTCTTCACCACATGAAAAACAGAGACACAGAGTTTCAGTTGTGCAACGTTGCTGTGGTGTGATCTGACATTCAAACCTGAAAGACAAAAGAGAAAGGTCTCTGTACTTCTGCTGACTGAATTTAGTTTTAATTGTCATTAGTTTGAAGAGGACTGATACCCTCAATGGAAAAACATCACATTCAGAGTTTCATTTGTCAGAGGGATTTGCTGCTTAGAACATCCCTAAAATTGCACAAATATTCTTCTAGAATTTGATTTTTGTACCTTTATTTAGCTTTTGCAAGTATACAAAAGTGAATTGTCTGTGGAAATATCTGCTTCAAATCACTGGAGCTAAACGTGTAAAATTATTGATCTCTAAAGTACGAATTTTCCTCAGATTTTAGTGAGGCCAATTTCTAACAGCCATTTTATTTACTTTTTATGCAGTAGCTTTAATATTATCAATACTACCATAGGCATCAATATGTTCTTGAAAAAGAACATGATGATTTGGAATTTTTCCAAAAAAGGAGCTGAAAAGTTGTATATGTTATCTGATTAAATTTTAGCATATTTACCAGTATATAACATAAACCTATAACTCATAGATTAAATCACATTTATTACTTTTTTAATAGTGATAAGACTTTTAAATTATTCCAATGAAATAGAATTTGTTACACTTAAAAAAAAAATCAGAAATGGGGGGGGTGCCTGTGGCTCAAGGAATAGGGCGCCAGCCCCACATGCTGGGGGTGGCAGGTTCAAACCTAGCCCCAGCCAAAAACTGCAACAACCACAAAAAAAAAAAAAAAAAAAAAAAAAAAAAAAAAGAAAGAAAGAAAACCAGAAATGAATGATCTATATTATGTTTCTAAGAAGAAGGCTAGAAGCTTCTCTGGATTTGTTTGCACTTAGAAAAAAAAGAGTTGTGAAAAGCAGTTCAGGTTTTCGAAGTTTTTCATTCCTCCCAATGAGAAAAGCTGAGTAGGAACGTCACTGCATGTGGTTCTGACAACACGGAGTGTAGCAGCAGCAGTAGTCACAGATAACTTTTTTTTTTTTTCCTGGGGAGATGATAGAACAGCTGTCCCCTTTGACTGTGATCCCTGTTTGGAGTAGTCCCAGAACTTGTTAAAGAAATCTTCTCCAGGATTAATGCCTGACACGCAGCTATTCGTGTCCTCAGACCACACATTTACCCTCTATTCCTCCTGGACTCACTCTCTGTGGGCCCGAGAGGCTGTGCTGGCAGATCCCGCCTCAGCGTGGTGTTTATTCCATTTGCTGGTTCTCCCTCCTCGTCTGTATTTCATCTCTGAACAAGTCCATTTAACAACTCAGGCTCTCTATGTTCTAAACTATTTGGAAATTATTAAGCATAAGTAGATTGCCAAAGTTTTTCTTCATTAAAAAAAGGTCAAAATTGTTCCTAGCAGGGCTTTATAATACCATAAATGCTTTTTTTTTTATACAAATATTTTGATTCTTAGTGGTTTCATGCATCGTGGAAAATCTCCCAGCGACTTTGCCCATTATGTTATGCTCTGTAGTTTTTACAAGTATGCAAATGTTGAAGTATATTTAATAACCCTGACGCTATTAAATGTCCATTTTATTGGACAGGATGCCCAAGACTTTTTCCTGGATCTTGGGAAATGCTGTAATTTGTAACTGAGAAATAGCATTAATTCTTAAATTTAATTTCCAATGAGGGCATTATGGGGAAAGAACCAATTGCTCTCACATCTATGAAATACGAGACAATGATTATAATTATGTTTATAAGATTCTTTTTCTGTGCACAGACTTGCACTGTCCCTTTAGAACTGTAAGCTAACGTGTACTTATCCAGAAAATCAGATCCTTGTCAGTTAAGTAGTTGGTGTTTTAGACTGGATTTTGGTCACATTAGGTAGGTCCCTGATATTTTACCAGAAACTGAGAATCAAAGACGTATTTCATAGTTGAGAACAATGATGGCCCCAATTAATAATGCCTTTTGAAATTTTTTTCTAAGTTATGTCTATATCAGAATAACATTTTTTTATAGGTTGAAAATTAACAAAGCTCCACTGTGCGGAACTGTGTTATGTTTTCTTTTATACAACGAATGGTGTTTTAGTTCTTATAACAAGATGCTCATTTTGTCACCTTTAGGCCCCTCCTTGCAAAATGATGCCTCTCAGTTGGCAGATTTCTGTATAAGTAAATAGCATGCCATACATTCCTTTCAAATACCTCAGTCAGTGAGATAATGCTATATAAGTCTTTTTTTTTTCATTTAAAAAATAGCTGTATTCTGTCAGTGACATGTAACATATAGGACTGCAAGGAGCAGCAGAAACCACCTTTGTCTTGTATCCATGCAGGAGTCACTGAGCTTCATTTCTGTGGCTGGAGGGAGAAGAAGAAATAACAGAATAAAAGAAAAGAACCAGCCGGTGTTGGATTGTGGTCACTCCCTTGCTAACATGGGCGACTTCACCCTGACTATTTTTACTGCATTGAATTTACTGCTCAACACATTGCAAATTCTGACCATTACGATTGTCATTGATAATACTGAGGTAGTGGGAATATAGTAAACCATCTTTTTCATTTTTCTGGATTCTATATATTGTTCTGTTAACTTTTTATCAATTAGCCAAATATTGTGCTGAAAATTTTTTTACTGCTTGATGATAGCGTTCAGTCATTACAAATACAGTTTTTGGACAAAGGCAGCAATGTGTGTTTACACACCTTTAATTCAAAATGTGGCAGTATCATTTTTCACAGTGCCCTCTGCCCTCCCCAGCACATGCCAATCACTGTAAACATTGAAATGTTTAATATAAAAAGGAAAGTAATCCAAATGATACAGAACAGAATAAATTTTAAATTGTTTCTCTATGAAAACTTAAACGTATTTGTCAACTGTGATTCATGAACTTTATTTTGGAACTTTTATGAGATGTTGTGCAGAGAACATAGAAAACATTTGCAGTGACTAGTGGCCTGAACTTAAAACCTTTGCTTAGGCTTATCTAAGATTTGTGGAAGTTGAGCAGAAGGCACACTTGGGTGGCAACAATCCTTCAAGCATTCATAATCTCTGGGTAACTTTAAAAACATGTAAATTCCGCACACTCTGATGAGGCTGCAGATTCTCTGTTCTGAATAAAATGAGACATGGGATTATTTGTTAGAAGAGTTCTTAAAATAATCATCTTTTTTCATTATTTAATTTATAGAAAACAAATTGAAGACTCAGAGAAGTTATTTGACTAAGAATAGCTTGCCGGTTAGTGGCAGAGACTAGAAGTATTTCTGCTACTTTGCTCCTTCAGTGAGTCCACACCCGTGGAGGAGGAGTAGATTAAGATAAGGCAGTATCACTGTGTTCACTTTATAGGTTCACTTTTGTTAATTAAAATAATGAATTTCAGAAAATTATGAACTATATACATGAAACTTATGCAGAAATGAGGAAAAGACATTTGTAATCCTCCCACTTAGATACACATAACCAGAGCCTGTACATTGTAGCAGTAACATTTTCATGTTGGCAAATAGCTTCTTGGTGTGAGTCTGACTTTGTGTGTTTGCATGTGTGTCTACATAGTGATTTTTAAAAAATGGCATCATACTTTCTGTTCTGTTTCCTAACAAGGTTTTGCATTTATTTTATACCCTAAATCTATGTTCATTTCAAATTCTTATTTATACCAACATATTCAGTAGTGTATATATATTTTTCCTTAATTTGAAGCAATTTACTCAATTCCCTTCTGTTGGCTTTTGTGTATTAGGGGGTTTTGTTTGTTTTATTCTTAATTGCTCAGGGTCACAAATTTTTTTCAGGGTCACAAATTTTGAAGAATTTATCTTTTGATTGGTTTATTGCCTTGAAGAAATTTTATTCAAACATACCGTGCTACCAGCCACTTAAAAATTTATTTCTTTTACAATATTTTTAGGGCTGGCTTTAGTGGCTCATGCCTGTAATCCTAGCACTCTGGTAGGCCAAGGTGGGATCACCTGAGCTCATCAGTTTGAAACCATCCTGAGACAGAGTGAGATCTCATCTCTAAAAAAAATAGCTGGGTATTGTGGCAGGCGCCTGTTGTCCCAGCTAGTTGGGAGGCTGAGGAAAGAGAATTGCTTGAGCCCAAGAGTTTGTGGTTGCTGTGAGACGTCATGGCACTCTATCGAGAGTGACAAAGTAAGACTCTGTCTCAAAAAAAAATTAATTTTTTAAAATTTAGATTTTCTTAAGTGAGTGTAATATGAATGATTTGAATACTAATTTACTAGTGAAACTCTTTAATTTTTAATCTTCATATAGAGATATATAAAATATAAATGTTATTTCCTGGCAGTATTTTAAGAATTATGTAACTATAATTGTTTTTTTTTTAATTTACATCAAATTCTAAGCCATTTTACATTATTGTTACATATGATAAAATTAATTCTGAGATTCTTTTAAGACATATGTGTTACTATTTCTTTGGTTTAGAATATCTCTTTAAAATTTAACATCCAGAAGGAAATATAAAAGATTTTCTTTTTCCCTTTTCCCCCCAATTTATTTGAGGAGTATTCAGTTAGCTTGTGGACTATAAACCAGTTAGGTGAGGATTAAAGATTTCTAACAACCTTTAATCTTTTTTCATGCCAAATTTAATAATTTATCGAACTGAAAATATATCTAATATTTATCAGCACTGAGTAGTTATGAATTGATAATGAAAATGTTTTTTGCTTCAGTTAATGCTCTCACCTTGAAAGAAATTTGTGTTCAGTATAGAATCAAAGCTCTGAGCCGTATGCACACATAGCCATAAGCATTTCAGCTGTCCTTTTCTTCGTACTCAGATTTTGATAGTTGACAGAAAGAATATTAACTTTTTCTCTTCACTGTCTACTTAGTTTTTGTGCCCTTGTCATATTTAAGAAATTAGCCTATTATTTCATATGTTATTGTATATTTTTCTTCTACGTATTTTCTTATATTTCTGTTGTCTATAAATCAGTCATTAAAGTAATAATGGTGTTTGACCCTCCCATGCCATCTCCTGTTGATGCCATGTGTACTTTGAACATAATTTTTCTTCAATTTTCTATTTCTCAGGAACGTTTGAACTACAAAATGACTATTACTCTGTTTCAGATAGATATTTTATTGGTGGAGTATAAATGAAGTATTATGCCATGTAAACAAATGTTTCACTCAAAATGTTGAAGAGTGACATGATTTTAGGCTTTTCAATCAGGTAGATATAATGTAGAAATTGTGAAGTGCCATATAATTCTATCCATTGGCAATTATGTGGTCTCCTATTAGTTAATGATTTCAGAGCCTCATATTTCATTTTGTTCTACCATATATAGTTTTATTTAAAGTTTAATTGTTCTTCTGTACAATGTTTTTGTTTTTAATTATGACTACATAATGGTTGTATATTGTTGGTGCATGTACTGTCATGTTACAGGCCTACATAGTATATTTTATTCTACTTCTGATTAATAAAAGGGTATATATGATTGGGTTATATTGTTTGCAAGATGGAAAAGCAAGCATTTCATGTACTCAACACTACGTTGAAACTAATAGATCAGCAACTACAGGCCCAGAATAGAGAAAAACATAAATTAAAGAAGGGGGTGGGGGAGGGGGATTCAGTAAGTTCCCACCTAATCAGTACAATGTAGGGTAGGTGGCACCCTTCCTGGGTGAAGGACTCAACTGCAGTTTGGACTTCCTTACAAATTCTCCTATAAAATTTGTAATGTTTTCTAAAATAGTATCATTGGATTATGGAAAACTCTTTAACAAAATCCTGTTTAAAAGAGGATAATAAAATATGAGGTGACAAGGTCAGTAAGATCTTATTCTGCAAAAGTTTTTTTTTTTTCTTTTGTTTTGCATTTTTAGGCCGGGGCTGGGCTTGAACCCGCCACCTCTGGCATATGGGGCTGGCGCCATACTCCTTTGAGCCACAGGTGCCACCCTGCAAAAGTTTTAAAATGTTTGAGTTACAATTTTTTTTCCTTTTTTCTTTAGCCTGTCAAGCTAGTTTATGATGTTCACAGTTTATATATCCATGTAGAGTTATGGATGCTGTAATTTTATTTCTATTGCACAATAGTCATGTTGGAAATTACCCAAATTTATTGTTGAATTAATCCATTAGATAAAAGCAGTTATATAATCATCTTACCTAAAGCTAAATAATTATCTTTTTACATTATATCTAGTATTTAAGTGTTCTGTAAGTAACTGTATCTGTAAGTATATACATTTGACTACAAAGTGAACTGGAATAGTTGTGGGATGTCTTTTCAGGTTTAAAATGTTTTTAATTGATGTTTTTAATATCACATGCCACATGCTGATATTTTGTAACAAAATCTAGGGACATTCCTTTTTTCTTTTTTTTAATGACTTAGTTCTTTATTTTTAATAGCTGTATAATATTTCATAGTTCTTTTTTCATAAAGTTTTTCTTTAGTTCAGATTAATGTGAGGGTACAAATGTTTAGCTACCACAGTTTTCAATTCAGAGATAAAGTTCAAGTTGTAGTTGAGCCCTTCACCCAGGGGCATGCTGAACACCCTCACATTGTGCACCTCCGGTGAGATCCTGCCAGTCGCCCTCCTTTCTCCTCCCTCCCCTCTTCTTTCTCACTCTTCCCCGCTGCTAGACAATATTTGTGTTTTTTCTTTTGTGTAGGTGTGTAGTTGTTTATATATTGGTTTCATATTAGTATGAAAGACATTGGATACTTCCCCTGCCATTCTTGAGATACTTTACTAAGAAGAATATGTTTCAACTCCATCCAGGTAAACGCAAAAGATGTACAGTCTCCATCTTTTCTTATGGCCGAATAGTATTCCGTAGTATACATGTGCCATAGTTTGTCAGTCCATTTATGGGTTGACAGGCTCTGGGTTGCTTCCATGTCTTGGCAATTGTGAACGGAGTTGAAATAAACATTTTGGTGCAAATTTCCTGTAATAAAATGATTTTTGTTCTTCTAGGTATATACCTAGTTATGGGACAGGAGGATCAAAGGGAAGGTTGACTTTTAGTTCTTTGAGAATTCTCCATACTTCTTCCCATATAGGTTGTATTAGTTTGCAGCCCCACCAGTAGTGCAAAAATGTTCCCTTCAATCTAAGGATATTTCATTGTTAACTGGTAAGCATTGAAAGTAGTCTAAAGACTCCAAATGTAAGGAACTGTTTCATGATAATTGGATAAGCACTAATGAAAATTAAACTCATATGTCATAATTTAGGACATAGAAACCACACACACCTAATAGTTTAATGAGTGAGTAGTATTAGAGATAGCAGTTGCTTTTTTTTTTTTTTTTTGCAAATAAGAGTCTTACTTTGCTGCCCTCGGTAGAGTGCTGTGACGTCACAGCTCACAGCAACCTTCAGCTCTTGGGCTTAGGTGATTCTCTTGCCTCAGCCGTCCAAGTAGCTGGGATTACAGGCACCTGCCACAATACCGGCTATTTTTTGTTGCAGTTTGGCTGGGGCCGGGTTTGAACCTGCCACCCTTTGTATATGGGGCCAGTGCCCTACTCACTGAACTCCAGATGCCGCCCAGCAGTTGCTTTCGTTGCTGTTTCCACAGCACATACTATTCCAAGCTCTGTGACAGATGCTTATTCACAAGATTTCTTTTGGATCTGAACACTGAACAACAGTCTGCAGGGGGCAGAATTTAAATTTATGTTTGTCTGACTCCAAAGCTAGGTATAGTTCATCATATTTTGATATTCTTCACTACTGATATGGAACATAATCTTATTTAAAGTAAATTATTTACAGGTAATTTTCATAGTAATAATTCATGATAAAGGATCACAGAATACTATGTAATAATTTTATATAAAATTAAATGTGTTAAAATTATTAATCTCTTGTAATGACATACTAAGGAAATTTGATGGTTGTTTAGTAATCACACTAACAGAATTTGACCCCAGTGCTGTTACTTAAGGCCTTAGTATCATTTGTGTAAGAAGATAATCTTGTAAAAACACATACCAAATGGATGCAAGAGTCACAATAAAGGGAAATTGTACATCATAAAATGGTTTAGTAAACTTCTAATCCCTGATTATACCCATATATTTTCACTCGAAGACTTGTCAAATTTTGAACTGTTTGCTTTAGACTTATCGTGCTAGGGTAATAGAGGTTTGAATTACCTATGCAGCAACATTTCCAAATGGATTGGCAAAGTATTATAAGAAGAACTTCATGCTCCCAGCTTCTGCTGTTAGAGGAATATTCTGGAAAGAGAAACTTACAGAAGAGTGAAATAAAAGTTTAGCATATATCAAAAGATATTATAAGAAATGATGCAAGGCCTAAGGACATTAGGAAATAAAAAAATTATCACATTAATTTTAATTCAAGGCCTTACAGTTTTTTCAGAGGTTCTTGGCAGACTCAAAGTATACAAGTAGATTATTAGAATTGGCAGATGATGATGACAAAGAAATTTTAGAGATGTAATAAAGCAATACTGGAAAGATGTCAAAAATATACTAATTTTTTAAAGCTCAAGAGAGAAATGCTTGAAGGAAGATTGCATAATTGCTATTGTGAATATTAAGAGTCTTTTAGAAACACTACCAAAGAAAATGTTCTAGAATGCTGAAATTAGGATAATTACCCACTATTGCTATTTATATTCTGATCATACATATATTTAGATCCTCTTGCATTCCATATACCATTTGAGATATTACACTTAAGGTGGCCTTGGAATCTTTTTTAGAATTTCAGCTGTCATACTATTACAGTTTTTATTTGTTAAGTATATAAAGAACTTTATACCTTTACATGTGAGTTTTGCTTCTTTTTTTAGAAATTTGGCCAAGAAATCAGAAATTAAAAAGTTGTGTTTAGTGTAATAAAGAGTGAGCCCCAAATTACACCACAGCACATAAGCTCATAAGTAATTTGTGCTTATTAGTTTGTCCTGTGTCAGTCTTCTGGCATTGAAGTTAATCCAGCTTGATTTCTGTTTAATAATAATACATAGGCATATCTTGGAGATGTGCTGCTTCAGTTACACCACCACAACAAAGCAAAAATTGCAGTAGAGCAATCACATTATTTTTTGGATTCCAAGTGCATATAAAACTTATGTTTATTCTACACTCTCTAGCCTGTTAAGTATTCAGTAGTATTATGTCTGAAAAACCACAAAGTGCCTACCTTAACTGAAAAATACTTTGAGTGGTCATGATCACCTAAACTTTCATGGAGTTGTAAGGAGGTAGAAAGTCTTGCTTCAATATTGATGGTTGTAGGGAGATCAGGTTCTTATAGCTGAAGGCTGGGTGACTGTGGACATTTATAAATATAAGACAGCAGTGAAGTTTGCCATATCAGTTAGCTTTTCTCTTCATGATTCATATCTCTGTAGCATCCAGCACAGTTTGGTAGCATCTTTCTCATAGTAGAACTTTTTCAAAATTTGGGTCAGTCCTCCAAACCTGATTTGCTCTTCCAACTAAGTTTATGTAATATTCTAAATGCTTTGTTCAATAATGTTTATAGCATCTCCACCAGGAGTCGATTCCATTCAAAGAAAACACTTTTCTTTGCTCAACCATAGAAACAGCTCCTCATCTATTTGGGTTTTATCGAGAGCTTGCAAAAATTCAGTCACATCTGTGGGCTTCACTTCCAATTTAGTTTTCTGCTCTTTCCACCCTATCTGTAGTTACTTCGTCTGCAGAAGTCCTGAACCCCTCAGTGTTGGAATTAACCTTTTGCTAAATTCCTGTGAATGTTGATATTTTGACTTGCTCCCACAAATCACTTATATTCTTTATTTTCATTTCTCAGGGGAGTATAGAGTTTTATTTTTATAGATACAATAAAATACCTTTATTTTAGGAGGTACAAGTGAAGTTCTGTTACGTGGACATATCGTATAGTGGTGAAGTCTGGGCTTTCGGTGTAGCCCTTACCCAAACAGCGTTCATTGTACCCATTAAGTAATTTGTCATTCCGAGCTCTCACCTTTCGATCCTTCTGAGTCTCCACTGTCTTGTTATTCTCTGTATCCACGTGTGCACATTACTTTAGCTTCCAGTTACAAGTAAGAGCGTGTGGTAGTTGACTTTCTGAGTTCTTTCACTTAAAATAATGGCCTCCAGTTTCATCCATATTTCCAAAAAATATGATTTCATTCTTTTCTATGATTGAATAGTATTTTATATATATATATAACATGTGTATATACAATATATTTGTATACACACACTGTGTATTTTTTATCCAAGCATCCACTGATGAACATGTAAGGTGTCTTTGCTGTTGTGCATAGTGCTGTTATAAACATGTGAGTGCAGGTATGTTTTTGGTAGAATGATTTCTTTTTCTTCAGGTAGATACCCCGTAGTGGGTTTGCTAGATTG
This sequence comes from Otolemur garnettii, assembly GCF_000181295.1. NCBI lineage: Eukaryota > Metazoa > Chordata > Mammalia > Primates > Galagidae > Otolemur > Otolemur garnettii. The sequence goes on from NW_003852408.1 coordinate 19,301,296, forward strand.
AATGGAGTTTCATTTTTTAGTTCTTTGAAGAATACCTACAGTGCCTTCCTTAGAGGTTGTACTAATTTGCATGCTCACCAACAGTGTGTAAGCATTCCCTTTTCCCCGTATCCTTGCCAACAACTATTGTTTTTGTTTAACTTTCTAATAACAGCCATGCTCACTGGTATAAGATGGTGTCTCATTGTGGTTTAATTTCCATTTATCTGATAATAAGTGATGTTGGGCTATTGTGCATATGTGTTTTGGCTATTTGTATGTCTCTTTTGAAAAGTTTCTGTGTTGTTTACCCACTTTTTATGGGGTTATTGGTTCTTGTTTAATTGTTTGAGTTCCTAGTAGCTTCTGGCTATTAGTCCTTTGTCAGAGCAATAGTCTGAAAATATTTTCTCCAATTCTTTAAGTTGTATCTTTACTCTTTAGATTATTTCTTTTCTTCTGCAGACGTTTTTAGTTTAATTAACTTCCATTTCTTTATTTTTATTTTTGTCACATTTGGTTTTGGGTTCTTAGTGATAATTCTTTGCCTAGGTCAGCGTCCAGAAGAGTTTTCCTAGGTTTTCTTCTATAAATTTTATAGTTTTGAGTGTTAACATTTTAAGTCTTTAATCCATCTTCAAGTAATTTTTGCATGTGGGCTGAGAGATATGGGTCTAGTTTTATTCTTCTGCATATGGCTCTCCAATTTTCTAAGCACCATTTTTTGAATAGGATATCCTTTCCCTCATGTATGTTTTTGTCTACTTTGTCAAAAATCAGTTGGTTGTGGGCAAGTGGCTTTTTTTCTGGGTTCTCTGTTCTGTTACATTGATCTATGTGTTTACTTTTAAACCAGTACCATGTCATCTTCTTTACTATAGCCTTACAGTATGATTTTAAGTCAGTTAATGTAGTGATTCCAGCTTCGTTTTTTTTGCTTAGGATTGCTTTGGCTATTTACGTGTTTTTTGGCTCCATATGAATTTTAGGATTGTTGTTTCTAATCAGTGAAAAATGTTGGTGTTTTGACAGGAATTGTATTGAATCTGCAGGTTGCTTTGGACATTATGGTCATTTTAACAGTATTGATTCTTCCAATCCATGAACGTGGGATGTAGAGTCTAGGAATTTCTACCTGTGCAGTCTAGGAATGGTTTCATTGGTGTTTTGTAGTTTTCCTTGTAGAGGTTCTTCACCATGTTAGAGAAGTATATTTGTAGGTATTTTTTTTTGGCACCTATTATAAAGATGATTGAGTTCTTGATTTGTTTTTCAACTTGGACATTATTGGCGTTTAGCAATGCTGCTGATTTGTGTACATTGATTTTTTAACCTGAGACTTTACTGAATTCATTTTATCATATTTAGGAGTCTTTTGGAGGAGTCTGTAGAATTTTCTAAGATCGTATCACCATCAAACAGAGATAATTTAACATCCTATTTTCCAATTGGGATGCCCTTTATTTCTATCTCTTGCCTAATTGTGTGGCTAGGACACCCAACAGTACATTAAACGGGAGTGGTGGCAGGGCCTGGGGGCTTAATTTGTCATTCTAGCACTCTGGGAGGGGGAGACAGGGGAGTGAGTACCTTCAGCTTAGGAGTTTGAGCCCAGCCTGAGCAAGAGCAAGACATAGGCTCTCCAAAACAATATTTAAAATATAAAAAATTAGCTGGGTTTTGTGTATGACACCTATAGTCCCCACTACTAGGGAGGCTGAGGCGGGACGTTTGAGGTTGCTGTGAGCTAGGCTGACTCCACAGTGGGCACTCTAGCCTGGGAAACAGAGTCAGACTCTGTCTCAAAAAAAAAAAA
>NW_003852408.1:19303401-19321714 GCF_000181295.1 Otolemur garnettii
CTCTGTATGAATTGTGATGATTATGTTTTTTATTTTAATTTTGTTTACATGGTGAATTACATTCATTGATTCACATTTGTGGATCCATGCTTGCATCCATGTGGGAAAACCCACTTGACTGTGGTGTATTATCTTTTCCATGTGTGGTTGGATTTGGTTTGCTTCCTTTTTGTTGAGGATTTTCCTCAACATAGGTGCATAGTTATATCTATGTTCATCAGCAGTTCTGACCTGTAGTTTTCTTTTTCTGTTGGATCCTAGCCTGGCTTTGGGATCGTGGTACTACTGGCTTCATAGAATGAGTTAGGAAGGATTCCTTCCTCTTTGATTTTTTTTTGAACAACAGTTTTAGTAGGATTGGTACCAGTTCTTCTTCGTACATCTGGTAAAATTAAGCTGGCACACAACATTTATTGAGTAAGTTTGCTGTCTTACATGAGCATGGTGGTTAGAAATGCCCTGTAAACAATTACAATAGTAACACCAATGAGCAATGATCGCATATCACCATAATAGATAGGATAATAACAAAAAAGTTGGAAATATTGTGAAAATTACCAAAACATGACACGGAAATGCAAAATGAGCACATGCTATTGAAAAATGGCGCCAGGAGACTTGCTCACTACAGTATTGGCACAAACATTCAATCTTTTAAAAATGCTATATCGTTAAGTGCAATGCATCCAAAAGCAGTACAAAGAGTAATGCCTCCATTTTTGGTCTGAGATTTTATTCCTGCCCTTGTTACCTGGTAATATGTAGCCTTGTACTGTGTCATAGATGGTATGAGACTCTTCATTCAGAAACAAAAGACTTTATTACTTTAGCCAAATGCAATCCGGATGAGCATCAACATCCTTGCATTTATTCTTTTTGCTCTGGAGTTTCATAAAATGATGTAAAGTTCCTAGCTGACAGCTGAATGTGTAGTAGGCTATGTTATAGTAGAAAAAATTGACTTTGAGGGACCCACTGCTAGCAAACAAGCTTGGTCTTTGTCCCTGAAGGAAACATTACTTTAATCACTGCAAATACAACTCAGAAATAGCTTAGATAAAGGTGACTTGCTTTCCTAGTACAGTCAGCAAGATGTGTAGGCAGATAAGTCACTCCTTGGAAGACAGTTTCACTTAACCGTACTCATAGATTTTATAACGTTTTTCTACTTGCAAGGAATTCGTACAGATATAACCTAAATATTTTTACTTGATGTTTAATATTCACTTTTTTTCTTAAAGTGTAAGAAATAAACAGCTCTAAATTTGTTAAATAGAATTATTCTGGAATAAATGTTTTAAAGAACTTTTCTAAAAATAAATCAGCATTACTATTATTTTAATTATAATTGGAAAAAAACCCAACCATGTAATGCAACCGACCATAACTTTATTTCAATGTTTTTTAATTCAAATACAACCATACCTGAGTACCATTGGCAGGCACTTTACTTGAATTTAGGTATTAAGTTCATTGGTTCTTACTTTAATCCGCATTCAGATGGTTTGGGAAGAGGGTCATGCTATGAGACAGCCGTGAGGCATTAGCAAATCATGATCCAAGCTTATTTTGCCTAAGAAATCATCTGATACATTTGTTAGAATTTTAACTTCCTAACATCAGCCACAGAAAGAAATTCCATTCCATAGGTTTTGTTCAGACTGTGTATCCATAATTTTTTGTTAGGAAGTCAGGTTCACTTATATTTAATGCATGTTGAAATGGTTTGGTATAGTCCTTTCCTTTTGTTATATTCTATTTGTCTCATATTTCCCTATTTATTTTTTTATTCCTTTTTAAAGATTCATGAAAAAATTACTCTTTTATATCTCTTCTAAAGCTTTTTTCAGTATACCCTTTGTGTATTATTTTTTAGTGATGACTCTAGAGATTAAAATGTATATTTTAACTTATTCCAGTGCAGATTATTTATAAGTATATTTTAAAAATACCTAGGCAATTGAAAAATCATTCTCTATTAGTTATTCCTTTGCATTAAGGAACTCACCCTAACAAGACACAGCCAATAAAAGCACAGCTTCCATGTACCACATTCTGGTCCCTGGGGATTCTGCATTACACTGAAGTTTGATGGGACAGGAATTCAGGGTAGTTGCAGTAGTGATTTCTGCTCAGGGAAGAGAATGAAATTAGCCAATACTTGGAAAAAAAGAGTAAAAAATGTAATAAATGAAGTAGGAAGTATTCTCGATATGTCAAAGGCCAAGCATGATTAATATATATCCTTCTAGGCCAGTTTTGGGACTGGATGATTTCTATGGACACAGGAGTCTACACACATGTAGGTGCCAAACAATTAGTTTTCCATCAAGAGTGAATTTTTTTCCTAGTACTTCCCCTTGTTCTTAAACTTGTTTAATGCATCATCATTCTTTTGTCATCATGCTTGAGAGCCTTCAAGATGTAACTGGCCACAATTGGCAAAAGACAGGACCTTCAAAAATTCAAAACCACCGGTTGTAAACACCGCACAGCAAGCTGCTTTTGTCTGTTCCTGTAAAGGTCACACAGTGCTCAGTGTTTTCTACAACGTGACACAGCATGACAGAACAAAGTAGGTATCTGTGCTGCTCCTCAGCAAGGTTGTATCAACTTCAGATGAGGAAATGCTTCTCAATATGCTGTTGCTTTTTTCCCTTTGGGGGGAAAATAGAAGCTTACACTGATTTTTTTAAAAAGTATTATGTATGTCAAATAAATGATTCATCGATTATCCCTGACACCTAGTTTGAAAGAAAAAATATTAAAATATCACTTCGAAACTGCATTCATATGCTATTTTGCTTTTGAGGCAATAAAAATGCAGCTTACTTGGATTTTTTTTTCCTTCAATTTACTTATATCTGTGTTTGCCAGTAAGAAAAGAGGTCATTATCCCTGGGTGATTTGAAGGGAAAAGTTTAGATGGTTAGGGAAATACATTTTAACTTATTTATTTATTTATTTATTTTGAGTCAGAGCCTCAAGCTGTCGCCCTGGGTAGAGTGCTGTGGCATCACAGCTCATAGCAACCTCCAATTCCTGGGCTCAAGTGATTCTCCTGCCTGCCCCTCCCAAGTAGCTGGGACTACAGTCACCTGCCACAACGCCTGGCTGTTTTTTGGTTGCAGCTGTCATTGTTGTTTGGTGGGCCCGGGCTGGATTCAAACCTGCCAGCTCAGGTGTATGTGACTGGCATCTTAGCCACTTGAACCATAGGCGCCCAGCCTATTTTAACTTTTAATTAAGACATTTTAATTAAAAACCTAGAATCACAGTCAGACTTTGATTTGGTAACTCTGAGATGACATAACTTGTATTGGTTACCATAATCGCAGCTATAGTGTAGTAACTTACTCCAGTAAGAGTTTATTTCCTATTATATGACAATTCAGGGCAGGTGTCTTTGGTTGAATGGCTGCCTAGGATTCTACTATCTTCACGTGGTTCTCAATGTATAGAGTTCTGTAGCCAGATGGGGGAAAGGGAATCAAAAATTGAAGGTGAGAAGTTTCTCTGAGCTAATCTCAGAGGTGATGTACATTATCTTTGACTGTATTCTTTTGGCTAGAGTTTAGTTCATTAACATACCCAACTCCAAGGGGAATATGTTCCACCTGTGTGTTTAGAAGTGGGTTTGGTAAATAGCCAGAGGTCTCTGCTATGAGAAACCTAAGTGGAGCAGGTTCTCAGTTACAGTGGCGAGAGATTGTGATTTGAGGGTATGCAGTCTTAAGGTAAAAGTATAGATCAGCCGTCTGTGAGCCATGTAAGACTGGGAAAATGATTCATCTTTTACTTTCCATAGTAAACTAAATTATAAAACAGGAAAATAATACCTCCCCCAAGAATTAATATAAAGATTAAGTGATGCATAAAAGTGGCTAGCATAATGAAGGGCAAAACTTTAAACACTTGAAATGGTAGTTTTAATTTTTATTGTTAAGTGTTATACTACTTTATTTTATGATGATCCATAATAAATGTGATTTAATTTTTACACTAGCTTAGTTCAAAACCAAAGCAGCTTTAGAAAAGAGGAATAATTTTATGTATTATAAGCCGTAACTGTTCAGAAAATGGTGCATTTAAGCAGCTGTCCAAAGCAAGTGAGGAAATAAATATTTATTCAGCAGGCGTAAATTTGAGGGCAGAGAGGAGCAAACTCACCATACACTTTTTCTTCAGGCAGCAGATGCTAATTTTAAAAGTTTTAATTGAATACATTTACTTTGTGGCTTAATTTGTGGAGGAAAGGAGTTACAAACGTTTCGGGTAGTATAAAGGTAAAATAAAATTATATATGTGTTTATGAATGCATCTGTGTGTGTGAATAGATAGCACATAATATATATAACATGATGTAAAACATGTGAAAATATATATTGCATATTTATTTTTGTATACTATACATACATGCACATGCCTATATACACGTGAGAGAATATATATACCCACATTTATGTGTATGCAGAGAGAGAGAGAATGAGAGATTCCCTGTCATTTCTCTAAAGTCTGCTCCATGGTAATGGATCTCTCTTATAATATTTGTCTATCTTTTTTTTTTTGAGTCATTTTACATATAATTCCACGTATATATTAATAAAGAAGAAAAATATGGTGCACACTTTAATGTTATTCGATTTGTAGTGTAAATAATTCATGAAAATCTACTTATAACTTATTAATTAACAGTAAGAATCTGATTTATATGACACTTGTTTTTGTACACAAAATAACCTAAGAGAGAAAATCCGTATTAAAACTAAGTATAAAAATATAAAATTATGCTTTTAATAACTGAATAAAAGTCAGATTTCTGTTTAAGACCCCGAGACCCCAGGTCCTTGGTCACAGGCAAATTTAGATCATTTATTTATAGTTTTAGATTTAGTAATTTTTTAAATCTTGATTGATACAGTGATTGGTAAGGATTTTCTCTTTGTATTTAAACATAACATCGCACCATCATTAACTCGCTGAAGCACACTACAGTTTATTTCATGTCCTGTGAAGAAAAAAAAATCAAAACTGAGCTCAAAATTTTCACTGTGCTGAGTAGTGAATGATAGGAGTTTGCTTCATAGTTAGAAAATATTTCAACACAGATACAATTTTCAGAGTAAATACCCTTGCTACAGATACCTGCATACTAAATCGAAAATCTTGAAAATATCTTTTCTGTGACTGTCCAAGAAAGAAGTGGTTGGGACTTCTCCATTTTCATGCAGTTCTGTTTTTCTCTGGATTTGTTAGGTAGCTATTGAGCTATTGTTTGACTTACCCAGTGTCATAAGTAATTTCTGCCTAATCAGTTGATGAGTATTTACATGGATCAGGGTTTGACCTTGTCTGGAGCATCATCAGTGCACATTCACATTCACTCACGCAATTCACAAGGCACACTTCACTCAAGAAAATCGATGAATTACATGTCCCCAGACCAGACGTCGGCACACAGTCGACATGGGGTGGGGGGCATTCTTTTCACACGAGGATTAGCTGTGACTGGGAAAGGAAAATGCACCCAAGCTGCTTTTGTCCACTCGGTGTCATTAGACGTGGCTGTGTATCTTTGCCCCCTGTAATTGAAGGCAGTGGTATGAGTGTTATTTGTTACGGATAAATGCGTCTGGAAAGAGTTATGTAGCTCACTAGTCTATCCACACAGAAGCAAAATCAGTTGCCCCCTTGATAATAACCTATCGATGCTCTTTTCAGGGTATTTTGATATTTATGGATTTCCTCCCCCCCCTTTCTCATTCAAACAAAATTGCCCTTTCAGGAAGAAGACAGGATATTTCCTTAGTATGTGTCAGACGTATTCCAAGAATTTTGTGGATCACTGGACAGTTTCTATGATTGGCATTTTTCAAAAACTCTTCTCTTGTTTTACTTCTATTGGGTGTAAATGTGTAGCATTATGTGAAGAATGTGGGAACTCTCAGCTTCATAAATAGAATATTTTCGTGTAATTCGTTTTAGCATCTTGGTTCGATGTTTGTTATTCATTAGAGAGCAAATAGTTTGTAGAGCATGGTTAGACATTCTCAGCATTCTAAACATGTTGGTGTTGTGGGACAAAACTTATCTTCCCTTCTCCCCATCACCCCTAGAGGACATTTCCTTACTGTTCCCTAGAACGAAATGGGTGAGTCAACAAAACGAAGAAAATAATTAATTAAATGCTGGGGCCACTTTTATAATAGCCCTATCATAGTCATTTATATGTTAATATTTTACAATGACTAATTTAATGGACAGATGGTAATTCATATTACAGTATGAATTTAGGGCATTTCCCTGGGCCAAATGATTGTCTACCCAGTTTTCAATTAGAGAAGACTGCCAATTATCTGGAGTGGGTTTTATTTTAATTACCGGGTGATTAGGACAGCTAGGTAACCAGCCTGAAGGAAAGAGCGCTCCACTGTGTGTGTGTGTGTGTCCTTATTATGCAAACCTATAAAATAAATAAAGAAAAGCCATGCGAAGTAACCATTTTAATGAAATGGTAGGTAATTTACCTGAGGCAATCCGTATTCTTTTACTCATTCGATCAATAAAAAGTGAGTTTAAAATGCTGAAATTGCCATTTGTGAGCTAGAAATTATTGTTTCTGTGTGAAAAAAAAATATGTTCAGAAAAAGAGATTATATGTTTGCAATCACTATACAGCATGTTTTGTATTTAACGTGTTTAATATGGTATCATCTCATTATGCTCAGCAAGTGATCTTTACCATGGGAAATATAGTTGAGACTGAAAGATAAGAAAGATAGCATAAATAAATCCCTTTATGCAGAAAGATAGCATGAATAAATCCCTCCTGTTTTCTTCTTGTCTGATATCTTCAGTTTTCCTACTCAAGCTCCCAGTTATCCTCTGAATATTTCCAGTTAAGTGTCTTCCATCATTTCAACTTCAACTTTTTTAACCCAACTGTATTTTCCACCCAGACTAGGTTCTTTCTTAAATTTTGACGTTCTCACCTCTGCCAAAGAAACTACCACTTTAATATTCCTTCAGACATGAATGGTTGTAGTTATTGATTTTGTGCTATTATCTTCCTTTTCTTGTCAGCCAACCTTTGAAAAATTTCTTACACCAATACCTTTCCCTCCATTTGGGCTCTATCATTCCTATCCAGACTCTCATAGGCTCACAGCTAAGCTATTGCAGCAGGCTTCGTGGACTAAATATTCTCATTTCTCTAAATAAGCAATTAAAGAGCAACCACTGGGTCTGTATATGATTTCTGTATGTAAAAAATATTTCATTGACTATTAAGTCAAGTGTAAAATACACAAAATACTCTGCCTCAATTTCAAGGCCTTCAGTAAGTTGGTACTACCTGATAGAATACAATGAAATGTACCTGGGCAATAACAAATTACTGAAATGGACAGATTTAAATTCAGTAGAACCTCTGTAAGTCAACGACCCAAGGGACCGTAACAAACTGGTCAGCATACAGAAATAGTCACCATACGGAATTAGGCCTACTGTACTGATATGCACATGTGGTGTGTGTCTTGTCTACGCAAATTAGGTCAACTTGAGAAGGTCAATGTAAGGAGGTGGTTAACACTGGAGGTTCCATTGTACTTTCCAATTTAATATTATTTCATGCATGACAAGTACATGCACTCCCCAATTAGATCATAGATTCCTCAAAGATGGGAAACACTTCTTCAGAAACTATTACGGCATTTACCACAGTTTTAACATAGCCAAGTAATAACTGATAAGTTGAATAAAGCACTTTTCTCTTATTAATATAATCTGGATAATTAAGGAGGGGGACTTTTTGGTGTGTGGTATTGCTTTTGTCTAGTCCAGTGTTTCTCAGTCCTACTAAAAATTGTAATCACATGGATAGCTTTAAACAAAATACTCTTAACAAGGTTCTGCTCTGATTCTGATTTATTGGTTTCCTGAGACCCACATGAGGAGAATCTCCATAGGGAGGGCCTAACCATGTATTTTTATAAAGGCAATTCTGAGGCTCAGCCAGTGTAGAGACTTACTGCCCCATATTCATCTTCTTTCTTATACCACCATTAATTTAGATACTACCAATTAAGATCTCTCAAACTAAAGAAAAATGCTTTATGCAGTAAATGGAATAGGAAGGCTGTAAAGATTATAGAACACATTCTTAAGGAATTTTCGGATATCCTAATAGATTTCCCAAAGTGTCTAAATATTAATGCATTGTCATAAAAATATTATTTCACCACATTTTGTGTGACTCCAATAATGAAATAATATGATTAATCGTATTTGCTTAGACTAAGGTATTAATCATGATGAAACTCTAGGCTCTCATTGGATTATATGTGTGTGAAAATAATAGAAGTTGAATGCAAATACTTGAACTATTTTTGCAATGGGAAAAGATCCAAATTCTTTGAGATTCATGTAGAGATTGAAAGGGATTTGTTTGTCTTTATTCTACATTGGCTATCATGTATTGTAATAGATTTTAGGATTTAAATAGTTTAATGGGGAATTAATCAGGTTGGGGCACGTTAAGTTGTTCTCTAAGAGTGAAAAAGCAAAAGAAAAAAAAATTGACCCCGTCTTTGTTTAGTAAAGCTTTACCCTTTATGATCCTTGGACATTTTCATTTGAAAGACTGAAGGTTCAAAAAAGGGATATGCACAGAGTTGGGGAGGAGTATTGTGAAGTCTTTATACTCGTAATTCCATTGTGCACATGGTTGTGCACACACACGCACACACATAAACCAGGAAGTCTTGTGTTTCCCCATATGATGGACGTGAAAATAATGATGGACTGGGGGCAATAGATTCGCAGAGACCGGAGAGGGCAGGTCCTATCTAAATAGGAGTTTCATACACAGTTCCAATTACATGTTACAGACTTATTAATTTCTTAAAAGTACATTTGGAAATAATAAACCCAACTTTAAAATTTCCACAACTCATTCAATTTTTATACCCTGAGCAGGAAGAGCAGCATAGTTTCTGGCTGAATTTGGTCACTGGATTCCAATTCCAACCTGCTATAGTGAGTGTTCTTATATATTCTTGGAATTGTATATATGTGAAGATCTTTTTTCCTTTCTTTAGAAGATACTGTAGTAATATTTTTTCTTTTAAAAATGATTGATACTTTAGGGAAGTTGTGAAAGGTAGAGTAATATTTACTTCATGAAATGGAGCTTGGATCTAGGACCTACACGTCCCCAAAGCAGATTGAAGCTGAAGGTCATTGGCCTTCTAGACCATCATCCACATATTTATATCATTCTCAAAGGTATTTGTCCAAAAGTTCATGTGTGTTTTATCTATCGGTAATATTTAGATTGTTTATATCAGTGCACTGAAATATTTACAACTGTTGTATCTTTAGCAGTTTGTGTCTAAGCTAATGAGAGGACAGAAAATTTTTATTTCAAATATACGAATTCTTAGTTTAGAGTAAGTCTCATTCTGATGAAGAAAAACAAAAGGAAACCACTATTTAAAGAAAAAGTAATATTAAAACATGTATCTAAATATAAAATATAAATATAGTTACTTTATAACTAATATAAATATAGTTACTTTAAAAATTTAAAGTCAAGGATTACTTGTGACAGAGAGAGAGCAAGTGAGTGCACACATGCTAACACAGGATAGAAATTAGGACCGGGAAAAAATATTAGTCATTATTTAAACCTTATTATTTTTCATTGAAATAATTTTTGTGAAGTCACCATAAAGATGGATCTTTTTACAAGAACTTCTGAAGACTGGTGACTGCAGGGATGGATGTTCAGCAAGGCATGCATAGCACTTTTTCTATGATGAGTTCAGTACTTAATTGTAAGACCTTGTACAACAGCTCTGATGGCCATTTCAAAAAGAGTTCCAGAATTGCTTTGAATGAAGGTGAACTAGGCACTGGCATTGGTACATAGCTTCTCAAGAGGAGTACCTTGGGAGTGGCTGTAGTGATGTTCAGCAGTGTTGGGTGTAGCATTTTTTTCTAAAATAACGCCATTATTTTTATTTTTTAAATCAGGGTCTGTCATTTTGTATTTAGACCAATTAGCAATAATAAAATTTGCAAGCAGTGGTATGATCCATTCAAAATCCAGAAATGACTTAAAATGGATTGTGTGTGTATGCACGTGAGTTTATATAAAGTGACGTACATGTCAACCAACAACCAAGTATATTTTGTCTTTTCCATTTCTAGATTAATCTTTTAATATTGGTTCTCTGCTTGAAAATATTTTATCTACCCTAAAAGGTTTAAAGTGAAATAAGAAGTCCATAAGTATTTAACATTCTTTGTATTCCAACAATGAACATCAGAATCTCAGGCTTCTAAGATACTTGTATTCATAGAAACATTAACTTTTTAAAATGACATTAATCTATTTCATACCAAGATATAAAGGTCTCTCTAAGATAATCTTTGACAATTTAGTGATTACTACTTTTTTAAGGGTGGTTACTATTTGATCATTGCTACAAGTTGGCAATTATTAGTCAATCAAAATATAAAGATGTCTACAAAAATTGGAAAATTTGGTAATTGTATATGATGTTATATTTAACAATACAAAATGTAGAGAAATAAAACTTCATATAATTCCAAAAATTAGAAATTAAAAGATCTCCAGTTATTTTGAAAGGAGGGATCTGCAAAATAGAAATTGTAGAGACCTGAATAAATTATTAAACACCATCAACAGTAATGTATATTGTGCTGTTATCTTTGCAATCCTTATGCTTAATAGGCAAAAACGGAATCCTAACTTTCAATTTATGTACCTATATGACATTCATCTGTGTAATTTAAAGGACCTTGATTTTGTAGGAAAGATAATATATTCTGGATCTGATCTTTCCTGAAAGCTGTAATTAAGTGCCAAGGCTAATTTTAGGCATCAATGGGGCTCTCACAAATGCTGTCAGGTGAGGTATAGCACGTGCTGTCAGGTAGATTTCTACCATGCCTAAGTATTTATTAGCTGAAAAAAATTAACTATATGCAGCACGAAAACAGATACATTTGTCAATACCATCTAGAGAAGCAGATGGCCTGAGACAGATACTGTGTTCCTTTAATTATTTGCTAGTAGGGTTGATGAATGCCCCCTTAATAGGCTAATAAAAGAGTAGGTTTACAATTTAAGGCAATTTCTTTTTTTCCCTTGAGGAAGACTGGGTACTAAAACTTATCACGTTTAAACTACCCTGGCACAGTAAGTGATTCCAACTCATGGAATTGTTTGCAAACTCGGGGCTCATAGAAAAAGCACATAGGTGAGGGGAAGGGGATTTTCTTAATTGTTATTACATATGAAGGAGTACTGTTCCTTTTCTATTTAGCCACATTTTAATGAGGAAAAAGTAGCCTTGACAAACATGACCACGTTAAATAAACATAGGAATAAATAACTGAAGGAAATAAGATAATCTTTTACCAGGGTTCAAAGCTCCTTCCTCTAAAATAGTTGAGGTTAAGCCTGAAGTGCAGTCTGAAACACATTATCCTCCACAGTCATTTCCATTCTCAGTTTTCACTGGGAGTTTCAGAAATCTGAAACTGGAGTTTTGTAAGGTTTTCTATTAGAGTAGCAGGTTTGGCTTTTTTGGAACCTTTAAGTAAAAACATTTCTATTGTGTCATATCTGCATTAACTGCATTATAAAGTTAATTAAGCCATAGCTGAGCATTTCTTAGGGATTAATGACTAACAGGGAGGAGTAGATGGCTCAAGGTACAGCCAAGGGCCATTAACATCTGCTGGCCATTAATTTCCAGAAAATGCCCAGCACTGAAGTCATTATTGCTGTTAGGAACTGAAAATAGAAAAGAAATACAGGCATATGGATTTTTTTTAGGGGTGATGCAATTTTAATTGATATGTATAAGGCAGTCATGGAGAACTTAATTCTTGTATATTAGCCAATCACATTGCTTGTCTCGACTCTCATGGTTCCATTTGGGTTATAATTAAGCAGTAACAGTTGTAGACCTGGGAATTTCCTGGGGATTAATGAATGGCTGGGTGGAGTTAATTGCCTAAAGTATAGTCTCAGGCCATTAACCTCAGTTGGTCACTAATCTCTAGGAATTTCTTCTAACTGAGGTCATTTTACTTTGTGGAAAGAAGAAACATGTATTCAATTATTTTGATATTAATCCCAGGACATTTTTGTTTTCTTGAAACATACCCAATAAAGGGAAAGGTATGTGGAACCTCTTTGTGTGTCCATTTCGAAGTTACCTCTTTTTGAATATAAACACCCAGTGAGTAGAGAATGTACCTATAGTTTAGAAGTTATTTAATGAGAAGGTCATGTACAAATGATGAAATCAGTACTTGAAAGCATTGGCACTGGTTTCTTGGTTTGTTGGTCAGTGTGTTTGATAGATATATGTTTCTTTTCGATTCTTATCTTGAGTAAAATAAGCTTTTTAAAATCTTGGTTCAACCTGTAAACAGATTGCCTTTGTTATGATCAGTCAGTTCTGCGGGCCTTTATTCCTGTTATGCATATATTCTTAATAAGTTTTTTCCTTGTATCTCTCTTAGAGGTACATTTATTATGTTCTAATAATACTAATTCTTTTGTTTTCATTAATGTTTTTTGAAGAGGACAACTGATTAACAAAAAAACCTAAAATCGCCTCTTAAAACCATGTTACATAATGGAGACAGTACATAAGACAACTAAAAATAATAGAATTACAGAAAAGAATTTTAATTTAATGAGTGTTAACACACAGTTTGCTACTACCATGAGAGAATTGTATTGATTAGATTTTAGTGAATTCTAAGGCTAAAGCTTGCCTGGCTTCAAAGAACATAAATTAAAAAAATGCTAATATTAAATTTTCTATGTGAAATTTGAACGAGGTATCTGAAAAGTAATCCCTAATTATCTTAAATGTGACTGATGTTAAGCCTCTTTTTTTAGTGTAAGTAAAAGAATTGGTACACATGGTATTTGTAAATTAATGAGGACTATGCATACACAATACCAACATAATTTACCACATTATAATAAATGTGTTTGAATGTTCTTGGTATGTTTACTTTTAATAAAAAATACTTGATGATATGTACATTATCCCTAAATAATGTAATACTTTTATACCTGTTTATTTCTTGGCATTAAATGTTAATAATAGGTATCATAAGATCCTTTTGCTAGGGAAAAGCACTAAGAAACACAGGGTATGTTTGTGTGTCTTTGTACACATGGATGTTTATAAAAGCAGCTTCCAATGAAGAATTAGTCATTTTAATCATAAAATGTAGTCTCTTTGCTATTGAGTTTTATAGATAATAACTTTGTTTTATTTCAATTTTTATGAGTATAGTTATACCTGGATTGCAAGAAACAGAATATATTAAATACCATAACTAAGGAGTTCATCATCAGAAATCAAAATTGGCAAAAGTTAACAGACTGCTAAACACTAAAAGATTTTGGTAATTGTTGTTAGAACTAGCTCTTCTGTAGTAACTTTTATAATAAGTGACTACTGTGTGGAATTTTAAAAAGTACTTGTCATCTCTACACTAATAACAGACTTTTTCTAATATTTGCTCTGTGTTACACAGTCTATGACATGTTTTTAGCTTCTTTGTGCTAGAAACATGCATTCAGTTTCAGTAATTGGATGACTCAAACTCAAACAAGTAAACAATCTATTCGATTTTCTATAACTATGGGTGTAGAGGTAAGACTGAAGTGCAGAGTTTTTTTTTCTCCAAACCTAAAACGTTTATCCTATACTTGAGTTTTGCAGTTGGAATATAACAGATCTGATCATGTGGTCATTCTAAAAATATGTTAGTTTAGGATACTTTGTTTTGCTCACAATTTATCATTTTTGCACAGAGACATAACCCACACTGTTTTCAATTATATTTAAATGAACACACACTTACAGAATCAGTCCTAATATTAAATATAGGCAATTAACTTTCTTTCTTTCATGCATAGCAATTAACACTAGAGATATACTACATGTTGTGAAGTTTCAACATTTTTAAAATTGTTAATAGTTTAATGATCACAGCCCAGTTATTGCTATAATAAACTTTGAAAAATTCCAATAAAATTCATCTCTTTTTTTGGTTAATCAAATACTGTATGTTCTATTCTGGTCTATTTCTTTGAACATCCATTATTTTAAAATCTAATATGTGTATGGTCCTTGTTTAGATTTCTACATTTCATTGAGAGTGTAGGTAATCAGGTTTGTGTACACTACTCTTAGCCTCGTACCCAATTTCTTATTTTACCTAAATAAATTCTATTATTTTTTCAGAGTTTCATATTTGTTTTTATAAAATCTATTTTTTGATTGCAAAAGATTTACATTATCTTTGCTTTTTGCTACTAAATCTCCAATATATGTCTGTTTTGCCTCTGCTTATAAGGGCATGCTAAAATTGGTATTTTTATAAAGTAGTTCTACAGGAATCTGTTTGAAAATGCCTTTGTATGCAACATTTGTGTATAACAAAGAATATTTGTTCTTACGACAGGCAGAGTATTCAGGAACACTGTGAAATGGAGACCAGTGTCAGGAAATTCATATAATCCAGATTTCATATGTTCTTTGCAATGCCAATAGTTTTGACTGTTCATATTGCTAGGGTGACAAAATAAATAAAGCATTGCGTCTAAGTTTGTAAATTAGAAGAAATCATAGAAGCAGAGGTATGAGGTTGCCAAAAATGATAGATTCTAAATAGTAGGAATAAAAATAACTTTTGAGACTGTAATTTCCAAAGGAGAAAATTCTAGATGGTGAATCAATGAAAGACAGTAATCTTTGTTGCCATATATTCTTTAGAGAAATTTAAATGCTCCACTGAAATTATTATCTACCAACATAGTCTTATTCCGAGACCAGTGTTTTTCCAAGTTCACCCCCTTTAAAGCAATAAACTCAATCTTTTAACTTCACAAAATGAGTACCTTTCCTTTCATGGTGCCAAAGAGAAAATACAAATTAAGCCCACATGTTCTACTTCTTCTTCTGGAAGAAGAACCTGCTGCCCCCAGGATGGGAGGGATCCTGAGTCATAAAGGTCTTGCATTGTCCCTAACTTTGATTCTGTGAAGTTAAATGTAATGAAACAAAATGAATTTAGAAATCAAAAGGAATCCTTAATATTACTTTTTAAAAAGCTTCATGAATAATAGATTCTCGATTCACAATATTAATTCAAATTCTAGAAACCCACACGTTGTAGGGCTGAAACAATGCAGACATTTGCATCTCTCCTTCCGCTCTCATTCTGTCTGTGTCATTGTAGAGACCACCTCAATTAGATGTTGGAATACCTTGCAACACTGCCCTTTAAAAGCTGATTACGTTACTTTTAAAAGAGAGAAAGATAGCGTAATAGCTGTGAAAAAAAAGAGGACCAGGGGAAAACATGTTTATCCTGATCGTAGGGCAAGAAGAAATCCAGGATTTCTAGTTGTTTTAAAATGTAGGAGAAGGTCATTTCTTTTATGGAAGTCTGAAAATCAGTTACTAAAGAGTGCATAAGTTACTTTGACCATTTCTTGAAATGAAATATGTAAGGGCTATTTGAAGCCCAAAGTTAATTATATGAGAAAAGGTTGTACAAAGAAATGCTGAATACTCTTGTACTTCACTGTATTTCCAAGACCTTTAGGGTATATTTTGTGTTTTACAACACTATTAAATGTGCAAATCAAATTTACTCATAGAAAGTGTCTTTTATATGCTATTTAGATTATATAGAGTATATAGTTTATTCAAAAATTCATTTTGAATTTGCTTCCAAACTGTCATTAAATAGTAAGCACCCTGTCAAGTTAAAAAATAATATTTAGACCACTAGGAGACAGAGATGTTAAAATTTCAGATGTAATTTTTCTGGGTAGAATAGAAGGTAAAAGGACCTAGACATTGGGGCCATGAGTGTATCAAAGTGAACTGTGTAAGAGGCATGAAGAGCAGAGGGAAGGAGAAACAGTGGAGATGACTGTCAAACAGTTTTCTTTCTTTCTTCTTTTCTTTTCTTTTTCTTTCTTTTTTTTTTTTTTTTGCTGTTTTTGGCCAGAGCTGGGTTTGAACCTGCCACCTCTGGCATATGGGGTCAGCACCCTACTCCTTGAGCCACAGGCGCTGCCCAGTCAAACACTTTTCTGATCTGTTGTTTGTTCTGTCTTTGACAGTTCATTGTGTTCAAGGCAGTGTGCTAGGAGCTGGGGTATGACAATGGATACAATGTAGACTTCAATTATTATGACAAAATATGGCATAAAACTAGTACAAATGCACTCGTAAAACAGAGTTAGAATGGAGAGAATAGTTATGTCTCTCGGGATGGGGGACGAGTAAGAGAAGCTGTCACAGAGATGTTTTTGCAAAGGGTTGAACAGTCAAAGTCATCCCACAAAGTTATAAGAGATGAAACTAAAAACAGTACAGTAGGTTTGGGAAACTATAAGTAGTTCAATTTTCTTACCACATAGTATATTGGGAGAAAAAAACACAAGACACGATGAAAGAAGCTTTTGTAAAGTAGGCTGGAAGCCCTTTGTGACCATACAGAGGAGCCTGCCTGACCCTGCAAGTCATGGGGACCCTTGGTTTTAAGTTGCAGAGGAAGTTTACTTTGTAGAGGAGTTTCTTACAGTTCTGTTTATGTTTAACTGAACTTGAGATTGTGAATTTTTAAAAAGTTATGCAGCCAGTAAGAGCAATGCGAGCGATTGCTCAATAGAATAATGTGGTTTTTTTTCTCTTCATCCTGAAAAAGAGAAGTTGTAGCTCTACTGGTGTTTGAAGTTCAGATAGTTGTTCTTATTTAAATGCATAATAAATTAGAATTAATTTTCATCGACTATCATGATCTGGTAAGACAAATATTGTGTTTTCTAACATTGGAAAATCTTCCCTAAGCAGAATAAATTGATGAGCCAAAGAAAGATAAACATCCTCTACCCAGTTCCTATTTTCTAACTTTATAGAGTTGAGGCAGAGTACCTAGTGGATTGTTAATTTTACTTTTATGGGTGAGAGGGTGATAGGCAGGTCCTTTGGGGTGGAGGCTGAGTCCTGGACAGTGCCAGTGTCCTGGTAACAACCCTGCTTCATTGTTAACCTTTAGAGTCTTACTTCAACTGCAGCGTTTTCACCTACGAGATCAAGAAAACAACTGAAAATGGGTTGTCGGGGAAAAGCAAGTCCTATCAGTTTGTTAATGTGACATGTGCCACTAATCTCATCCACCCTCAGGAAAGTATCTTTGATCCTGAGTGTCAGATCCATGTGTAGGATATAAGGGGAAAACTTACTTGTGCCAATTCTATCTTATTTTACACTCAATAATTATTCCTTTACATTTCTTAATGTCCTTTCTTTTATTTTTCTTCAGATTTAGAGAGCTTCACTTGGTCAAGCCATGTGGGAGCGTGCAAGTGACCTTTAACAATTGCCTGGGATACAGTCACTGTTCTTTGGGGAATATCTTGAGAAAATGAGTGGCAAGATCCAGCCACCCAGTCTGAGTGCTGGAGTAGACGGTTGTTTCCTCTGACTGTTGTTGGCCTGCAGGTGGCAAGTCAGATGCTTCTGCCAAACACGTAATTTGGAGTAGGAACACACATGGGAAGATTCAATAGAGGTTTTTCAAGGTATTTGCAATGACTTCTAGGGTTTAGAGACAAGGTGACGTGTGCCACTAATCTCATCTACCACAAGGTAGTTGGTGCCCAGTGACATTATTACACTGGGTGGTTTATACGCAGAGGATTTGTGCAGTGGGAACCAGGCCCTTGCTTTCTTCGATTCTTGTTCAAGTGTCATTCTCCAGATTTACTATTGATTTGATGATTTATCTGAAAACATTCTCAGAAATGTTTGTTTGCTAAAGTTACCAAGAATCAGTTTCTGTCTTTTGTTGTCCATATCCTGTTTGTGCAGTTTCTAGGGTTATTTGAAATTATTCTAGTTCGATTGTAAACTGTTTCTGAGCATGAGTGAAGAAATGGCCAGATCGGATTTGTGATTTAGAAAATTACTTGCACAACAGTGTGATTGATGGAATGAGAAGGGTTAAAGATAGAGGGATGAACGTAACTAAAAGACTGTTGTGATGGTTCAGGTGCGAGAGAATTAAGAACTGAACTCATAAGGCAATGCAGGTTAATAAAGATTTCAAAGCCTATGGGGTTTCTTTCAGAAGCAAGGCAGGAGGGAGCAGGTGATCTTTAGCATATAGGGGAGAGAGAGAGAGAGAGAGAGAGAGAGAGAGAGAGAGAGAGAGAGAGAGAGAGAGA
>NW_003852408.1:19321734-19327569 GCF_000181295.1 Otolemur garnettii
AGAGAGAGAGAGAGAGAGAGAGAGAGAGAGAGAGAGAGATATTCCAGTGAGGAAACTGAGTCTAAGGTGAAAACAGGTAGAAGGGAGAGCAAAGCGGAGGAGCATCCTAGAAGCTAAGAGAGAAGAACTTTTCCTCAAAAATGAGTGATTTAAAGTGTTGAGTAACACAGAGAAGTCAGAAGAATTAAAATGAGGAATTACCCCTGGGGTTTGGTGGTTTGGAGGTTATCAGGTTATCAGTGAACTGAGAGCAGTGCAGATTTAAACAGTGGTGTGGGAGCCCACCCCACCGAGCAATGATTCGGAGGGGAGACTCCCCAGAAGGAGACTGTAGGTGACCTTTCTGATAAGCTTGGCTGAGAGGGTGAGAAGGGAACACACATCACTGAGCATCGTGAAAAGTACAGAGCAGCCTCTTGGAGACTCAAGGCGCAGAAAATTCAAGGGAACTGAGAGAGTAAGTGGAGCAAAGTTATGTCCTGAGACAAATGTAGTTTCCTCAGCAGTAAAATTGCAATACCGTTCGCCACAATACAGGACGTCCATCTGCGAGGTAGAGATGAGGTCGGCTGAGCTCGTTGCAATTTCTGACTCTGCTTTCTCGGCGTCCCTCTTGGATGCTGTCATAGCAAATTGACATTTGTTATTTCTCTGGTTTGTCCTACAAACTCCAGCCTCTTTGATGGCCTGTAATATACGTTATATTCCCAATTCATTTCTAGCTATCGGAATATCGATCCCACAAATAAGTTCTCACCATGATGGTTCAATTTTAATAAATAAATATATACACAGACGCACACACATTTAATCCACACACACACACCTGTGAGAATGTAGTAAATAGTAATTTCTTTTTCTTTTTCTCTCAAGAGTTTCAGTCCTTGACAAACCCCGTTTAAAATATGAATTTTTATTGTCTCATCATGTTACGTTTCCTTCATGGTGAAGAAAAGTTTGCCGAAGTCAATTATATATTCTTAGAAGGATTTTAAAGTATTTTTAATGAGATAAAACATAAAAGTTATTTTTCATGTATTCTAAACTGAAGGGAAATAGGAATGGAAAGATAGATTTGGCATATAGAAATATTACAATATATAATTAGGACATGTTTTATATTACTGAATTACAGCTTTAAACAGAATGTTTAATGCTGTTATAATCCCCTGCCGCCCTCTCCCCAATCAAAGCAAACCAAGTATTTCTGGCACATTACGATCTTTGCCATTATAGGACCGGAAAAATCGTAAGACCTGTCAAGGGACCATCTAATTTAGTAATCGCCTATAGCTCCATGGCGTTTCAAAAAATATGCTTATGAGCAGATTTTTCGTATGTTTGTGTGCAAACATTAATAACAGTAAAAACTTTCAAAGGAAAAAAAATGGGGAAAGCCAAGGTTGGGGAGTTAGAGCTTCTCTCGAATGTTGTTTTAAATTCTAGTGTTTCTGAAAATTATTTTTAATACAACTTTAAAAGCTAATTACAAACTCATTATAATGTAGCTCTTTCCAACTGTAAAACCCAAAACTAAATTAATACAAACAAAATAATAAAAGTAATACAATTTAAAATAACATCATTACTTTAAGCAGTAGTATTATTTTTCTGAAAGCAAATTACTGCCTCCACTGCGATTGTGGCTGGCACTGCTGCAGGCCCAGAATCTCGTGGTTTACCCTGTTTATGTTTCTGTCTGCCCTGAGATGACTCAACTCTTCCAACACATTCTATCCAAAACTCCACGCATGTGTTATAACCTGCACCTTCACCATCATTCAGCTCTCCTTGGGTTTCAATTCATGTGTGTCTTAGATCTCCCAGCTTGCTTTTCTCTTTAAGCCATTACAGGGTGTAAGGTGCTATGTGGTGGCCATAGGGGCTACATATTCAGTCCCTGAAGCGTGGGACAAAACTTAAGTGAGAGTTGTAGTAATGATGTTCTTACTGATCTTCCAGATTACTATGAATGTGAAAACCACAAGAAAATTATTCTTACTACAAAATTCTAGACACTCTCCACTTGTTTCATTAAGTACTGATTTTAATATCTCTTAGGTAATCTACGTAATATTCCTGGTAGACCTAAATATTGTGTCTTAAAAATTCTCCTTTTTATTGTAGACATCTTAGGTTTATGTGTTCATATATAATATATATGAACACATAAACATATAGATATAGCCAGGGCTGGGTTTGAACCCACTGACTCCAGCATATGGGGCCAGCGCCCTACTCCTTTGAGCTACAGGTACTGCCCTGTGTGTTTATATTTCTTTTTAATCTCTCCTCCTTCCAAGTCTGCCAGTCAGTTACTTTCTTCTACATCATGTTTTACTTCTATACTCTTAGTGTTTTCCCCTGCTTTGGTTGCACGTTTTTTGTTTCTGTACATTCTTTACTGTTTTCCAACCATCTCCATGAAGCTTTGGGGGGACTACCAAAATGTCTCCAGTCCAATTTTGAGCTCCGTTCTTGCTTCCGGAGTGGTGTGGTTCCCAGCCTGTTACTGCCTGTCACATAGGCTATGCCCTGACTGTGTTCCCTTCCCCAATTTATATGTTGAAAATCTAAGAACCAAGGGGGATGGCTTTAGGAGGTAGGGCCTTTGGGGAGGTGGTGTGGTCATGATGGGATTTGGGGCCCTTAAGGAAGGAGCCCCAGAGAGCTGTCTTGTGCCTTCCATCATGTAAGGACACAGCGAGAAGCTGTCATTGATGGGAAAGAGGGCCCTCACCACACGCCAAATCTGTCAGCACCTTGGTATTGAACTTCTCCAGCCTCCAGAAAAATTACTTTCATCCAATTTCTATGTTTTCTTTCTGGTTAGTTTGTTTTTATAATTCATTCTGTAGGCATTCATCCTTTTGTTTTGAGATGGAATCTCACTTTATCACCCTCGGTAGAGTGCTGTGGCATCACAGCTCACAGCAACTTCCAGCTCCTGGGCTTAGGCAATTCTCTTGCCCAGCCTCCTCAGTAGCTAGGACTACAGATGCCCACCACAATGCCCGGCTATTTTTTTGTTCCAGTTTGGCCGGGGGCAGCTTCAAACCCGCCACCTTCAGTACATGGGACTGGCGTCCTACTCACTGAGCCACAGGCGCCGCCCAGGCATTCATTCTTTTCTTGTGTGTTAAACACAAAGGATACATTAGGCCAGTGTTAATTTATGCCTTCCAAGAGTTTATATTTCCAGTTGGGGATGCGGGCAAGTAAAACAAATACCGTTAGCCTAGTGTTATGAAGTATAGACCCCAAGGTGGCACAGAGCAGGGAGGGACTACCTTTACCTCTGCAGAGAACTGCGGGTGGAAATGGTGACAGAGGGCTTCCCAGGGAAGATAATGTTGGAGCTAACAGACCTGAAGGAAAAACTATAGAAAACAGGGCATTTGCTGGAACTTCAGCCCTGGAATGTCTCTATTTCTTTCTGGCTCATCTTTATTCTCTCTGGTTTTTCTGTTGATGAATTCATAATTTTAGAACTTCCCTGCTTCTTCCAGGAAAAGTATATTAGAAAAGGACCTTAATGGCTGTGCTTTGGTGAGTTGCCCATCTCTAGGATAGTCACTGTGGCCAGAGGTATGTGACATGATGGTTATTTGGTCCAACCGACTGATGTTCTAAGAGTTGTGGGTGGGAAGAGCCCTGGAAGGAGGAAGGCGCCTCCACACCGTTATAGGTAGAAGTAGAGGCTGGGACAGGTGAAAATGAAGATTTGGAAATAGCAAATGGTTTAGTGTGACCGGAATACCTGGGGTACGTGGGAAGGGTGAGTGGGACGGAGACAAAAGGAAACGGTTAGCAGGTGGAACGAATCTTGCAGAGGCTGTGAAGCAATGCCAAAGCAGTTTTCTTTCCTCTTCTGGGTGAAGGAGACACTGGTGCTTGCTTTTTTGTTTGTTTTCTCAATCAAATAAATGTTATTACTGTGTGCTAAAAACTTCTTTAGCTATGTAATGATTTTGCCTACAAAACCAGAAGAGGTGAGCAGTTGATGTGAAAAATCAAAATAGCAATAAAAAATAAATTTCTTTCATGTATAACTTTAAAACAGTAATACTTTCTGGAAAGTCTTATATATTCAACTTGCAATGAATATAGCATCCTTTCTAGATTCTGTTATACATGTGAGTAGATAATTCATACCAATAGAAGAAAAAAGACTAGGAATATGGATCACGCAAGAAGATGTAACTCTGCAACCCACGAGCAAGTCTTGCTTTGAGTGTCGCACATGCTGAACTTTCATTTTCAGTCTACGCTTGTACCCTACTGAGTTAGTTCTAACAGTTAATTTATTAAAGATTTTAAGTGACAGTCCTGAGGTCACAAATGGGATTTAGAACACTGAGTTTTATTTTTAGCTATTTTTCTCTTTTCTAAATCTAAATTTTAATTTTTTTAATTTCAGGTTATATGAGGGTACAAGTGATTAGGTTACATTGTTAGCATTTGTTAGGTAAATTTCAAGTTGTAGTTGAGCCCTTCATCCTGGGGGGTGCTTTGTATACCCTTACATTGAGCCTATTAGGTGAGAGCTTGCTAATCCCCTCTTTTCCCCTCCCCCCTTGAATTTGATTGTGTTTTTCTCTCGTGTGGGTGTATGGTTGTTTATCTAGTGGTTTCATCTTAGTATTGGATACTTGTATACTTGCTTTTCCATTCTTGTGTTACTTTACTAAGAAGAATGTTCTTCAACTCCATTCAGGATAATCCAAAAAAATGTAAAGTCTCCATCTTTTTTATGGCTGCGTAGTATTCCATGATATACATATACCACAGTTTATTAATTCATTCATGAATTGATGGGCACTTGGGTTGATTTCGTATCTTGGCAATTGTGAAATTAAGCTGTGATGAATTTCTAATGCCAATGTCCTTATGAAAAAATGATGTTATTTATTCTGGGTAGATACCTGGTCATGAGATTGAGGAAACAAATGGAAGGTTTACTTTTAGCTCTTTGCAGATTCTCCTTACTTCTTTCCATAGAGGCTGTATTAATTTGCAATCCCATCCGCTGTATAAAAGTATTCTCTTCTCTGCACACCCACACCAGCATCTGCAGCTTTGAGATTTTGTGATGTGGGCTGTTCTCATTGGCGTTAGGTGATACCTCAGGGTGGTTTTGATTTCCATTTCTCTAACCATTAGGGATGATGAACATTTTTTCAGTGTGTGTTTTCCATTCATCTGCCTTCTCCACTGAAGACTGTTTATGCCTCTTGTCCACTTAGAAATGGGATTGTTTGCTCTTGTTGATTAGTGTGAATTCCCTGTATATTCTAGTTCTCAGCCCTTTGTCAGATTCATAGCTTGCAACTATCTTCTCCCATCTGAAGGCTGTTTGCTTTAGTTGTACCCTTAGCTGTGCAGAAGCTTCTTTAGCTTGATCATGTCCCATTCATTTATTTTTGTTGTTCTCGAAATAGCCAAAGGAGTCGTCTTCATAAAATCTTTTCTCAGGCTGATATTGTCAAGAGTTTTCCCCACATTTTCTTCTAGAATTTTTGTTGTTTTGTGTCTTAAATTTAAACCTTTTACCCAACAAGAGTCACATATATAGAAAAATGCACAGAACATTAGTGTACAGCCTTATACATTTTTGCCAGCTGCACACACCTGTGTAAATAGTACCCACATCAAGAAAGAGGCCAATAATACGTCTCCAGAAGCAACTAAAAAGTGCTTAAGGAAAATGATGACAAGATTAGATTCTGTGCTTTCTTAAAATTACATTGATACCTCGGAATCCGAACTTAATCCATTCCAGAACCCCGTTTGAGCTCCAAATCATTCAAGTTCCAAGACAGTTTTTCCCTTTCA
>NW_003852408.1:19327810-19363401 GCF_000181295.1 Otolemur garnettii
TGAGTTAGAGTTGTAGTCGAGCCGCTCCGTGCATAACCACTCTATGGATCCCAGTCATTTTCTTAAAGCTCTTGAACCACTGCTACTGGCTTCAGACTCCTCCTTTGAGCAGCAGTGTCAGGCATGCCCTTCACTAAATCATCATGGAGGACTTTGGCCTTTTCACAAATTACCCTCTCGGAAATCACCTCACCAGCCAGCTGTTTCTCATTAATCCAAAGTAAGAGGAGTTTTTCCGTCTCTTCCATACTTTTTGATTTAGAGGTCAGCGTGGTAGCCTGGTTCACCACATCAGCCGCATGGATAGTGTTCTTATTTTTCAAAATTGTACAGTTAATTTAGGCATCCCGAGCATAGTAGCAAGATCAACCACACGTGTAGCCCTTTCGTGTTTAGCAAGAAGACGTTTCTTAACTTCAACTGCAGCTCTAACAGCTTTCCTCTTACTCTTAGTTTCCGCACTACAATTTTTAGGACCCAGGATGAATACACTTAGTTGTTATTTTATTTAAAAAAAAAACACACAAAAGCATAAATTTTGCTGCCGAAATCACATGAGATAGTTTCACTACAGCTTCTGACAGTGAACAGAACAACAGAGTGCACGGGTGGCCCAAGCACTGGGGAAATATATGTACAATACACACCAACAACGTGCTGGGCATTCAGATTTCAGGCAAATTTTGCATGAATTTTTCATTTGGATTCCACGTTGTTCAAGTTCTGGGGCATTTGGATTCTGGGGGCAGTACTATAATAACAGACATAGAGACAACGGATAAGGCTTTTCAAAGGGTTCAAGGAAAGAAGATGAGAGTCTACATCGAGATACTATCTGTAAACAGACAGGAGAAACATTTCGTATCTGAACTTTAGATAATTTTCTGTGGAAATACGTAGAGAACGGGCTATTTGGTCTGCATGTATTTTCACAAGGAGCTT
Source organism: Otolemur garnettii (assembly GCF_000181295.1). Classification (NCBI taxonomy): domain Eukaryota; kingdom Metazoa; phylum Chordata; class Mammalia; order Primates; family Galagidae; genus Otolemur; species Otolemur garnettii. Next base: position 19,328,753 of record NW_003852408.1, read on the forward strand.
GATTTAAGTACATGAAAAATTTAAAAAGTGTTTTTAGAACTCCTGAGATTTCTAAAAATCTAATGTCAGAAAAGTCCAACACTAGGAAAAAACACTCCAAAGAATCTTTCTCGAGATGAAAAGAAGCATTCTAATGAGAAATGCAGTGAAGATTACCTGTGATAGATGTGGATTCACCTTTAAAATGCAATCAACAACCCCTGTGAATCCCCAATACACTTAATTATCATTTAAAGCTTTTTTCTTGCAAAAAATATGAGCACTGAGAGCATCATGCCAGTCATCTGTTCCAGATAATTTCATAGGAAGATGGGGATAGAAGCTCAGCAGATGGCATAACCTTTGCTCTGAGAACAGAGTGGGTTAAGTGGTCACTCTGTGGGTGCCTGTCTTCTCATCTTAAGCTCACTGAGAGCAGGACAGTGATTGGTTTCTGGCCATTCAACCCTGCTATGAGTAAGGCAGAATTTTACACTGGTAGCAACACTAGCCTGGGAAGTAGGAGATATCCATTCTAGCTCCTGACCCATGCTGGCGATCTGGTCCTGATCCAATATTTCATTTATCAAAAATTAACAAAGAGATTGAGTTAACTATTCTAACATCTATCTTGCTGAATTTCATCTAAGGTTTATTTTATGTGATACCCAAAATGTACCTAAACCTTTTGGATTTTCAGTTTTTTCACTTGTACAATAATAAAATTTATCGCAGGATGATGGTAAGAATAAATTGGACTGAAAGATTTAAAAATGCTGTAATTCTAAAATGCTATCCAAATAAGTCATGGCTAACTATTTCCTTCCTGCAGGCCCCCATTCTTATCCTTCCACTAGCTGAAGAAGTATTCTGTGTGCTAAGAAAACTCAGGTGTGGGTTGACTTCTGAAGACGTTTAATACATTCAGTCAGAGACTTGGTGAGATTTTTTGTTTGTTTTTGTTTTTGTTTTCTAAACTTAGTGAGTGTTCAGCCAATTGCAAGTAAGACACATCCTACTTAGCAACGTGCTTATGAATTGAAAGTTGGTAGAGTGGTCAGTGTTTAAAGACCTTGAAATTAACCCTGTTTTGAATGTTCAGAGAACTGCACTTAAACTTAAGAATCAATCTCCAGACTGTTTATTGAGACGTAAGATATATGCCATTACCTTAGGTTTGCATTTTGGATTCACAAAGCCCCACTGTTGTTCACCATCACCAGGCCTATCATAGAGAGAAGACTTACAAACCAATGACGTTCTAAATATCCAAATGTGATAAATGATTTGCCAGTGGCTGTTTTAGATATGCAGCATCTCAGTCTGGAAACATTTGGATGAAAAGGTTATTTTTCCAGCTTTCCTTCAGCACTTCACCACTGCAACAGTTTCCAGGTATTGTTTGTGGGTACCTCATCTTTGAGAAAGATTGCTGTGAAGACTTTCATTTATAGCATGCTACTGAAGTAATTTTCCAAACGGGATGGGAAGAAAACAGGTATTTGTTGAACTTCTTCTAGGTGTCAGCTATTACCTCCTTTAATCTTACTGCAGCTTTGCAAACCCTATTGCTATTTTAGAGTTGAAAAGATTGGGACTCAGAAGGGCAAATTTCCCACTGATCACACACTTGATTTTAGAGAAACTGGATTTTGATTTAAGGGTCAGTGACTTAAAGTGTTTCTTTTGTTCTCTTTGGCAGAAAAAGAAAAGTTCTACTAGAACCTCTCTATGCTAAGATTAAAAAGTATCCGTGTTTGGCTTTGTATGTTAGAATCTAATTTGTATGCTATAAAACTTTCATGTAGTGATTGTAATCATCGAACAATGAGCAGTTTGTACCTTTGGAAGATGTTTAACATACTGATACACGATCAGGTGTTTTTAAAAAGTATTTATGTGCATACATGTTCAGGTATGTGCATGTGTAATGTATCTCACCTATCTACAACTTAATATATATATATAATTTATACATGTTATTTTGTAATTTATAGATATAACTTATATAAGAAGTCTGATAATTAAGTTTGTGAACTTGCCATTATGGACTTATGTTGGCAGCACGGTACAAACAACTCAGTAAGTGCTCATTAACCTGGGTATATCAGTGTGCCACAGCCGAGTTTGTGTTCACATGTGAGTGTGGTGGTGTCTTGCTGAGTCACATTCATTGTTGTTTATGCTTTTTTGTGCTGTCATGAGAATGTTGGAACTTGAATTAGAGCAACAAGTAAACATTCATAAATTTCTTGTTAAAATTGGCAAGAGTAGAAGTGAAATCAGGGACATGTTAATCCAGGTTTATGGGCGTAATGCCATGAAGAAACTACCAGTGTACAATGGACTTAATGTTTTTCTGGGTGGAGAGAAGTGTCAGGGCAGCCAGAGTGAGCAGAACTGATTAAAACATTGCAGACATTTGTATAATTATATAATTATGTGTCAGAATCATCAGCTGACTATGACAAGCACATAGCAGACCAAATGACATTGATAGAGAAACAGGGGAATCGTAACTGAAAGTCTTAGCATGAGAAAGGTGTAGCTCTTGCATCATGACAATGCACAAGCTCACATGGCACTGTCTGTGAGGGAATTTTTAGCCAATAAATAAACAACTCTAGTGGGACACCCTCCCTACTCACCTGGTCTGCCCCCCAGTGACTTTTCCTTTAACCAAAGATAAAGGAAATCTTGAAAGGAAGGCACTTTGATGACATTCAGGACATTAAGGGTAATATAAAAACAGCTGTGATGGTCAGTCCAGAGAAAGCATTCCAGAATTGTTTGAAGGGTTGACTGGGAGCTGGTGTTGGTGTGTAGCTCCCCAAGGGTAGGTGACTGTAGTGATATTCAGCAATGAGGTAAGGAGCATTTTGTCTGAGTTTGGAACACAATTATCAGATCTCATACACCATAATATAATAAATATTGAAGGACATCTGGCATGCCTGTGACTTGCATGTGCACGTGTGGGCATTTGTATGTTATATGCACATGCATGTACACGTAATCCAAAAGTAGTCAAGGTTTTAAAAGAGACACTTAAAGTGCCTTCACATCAGCATACTCAATTTTGCACTGAAATACAAAATTTTAAAGCCTAAAAATTGAGGGGGCAATTATGGTTATGTAAATTCAAAAGCTAATTGAGGAAACTTGGTCACCAAAGGAAATTCTTTCCAGAAAATAGCACATGGTTATTAGTTGCTAACTGCATAATCAGAAGATTAGTAGTGTGAAGTCATTTCATTTTAAAAGCTGTCAAATAAATTTAAATATAAAATAAAATATAGCAATAAAACTACCAACAACCTAATTTTAACACACTCAAGACATATGCCATTGCAGCACAGTGTGTCAGCAGTGCCAGCAGCACATATGGCTGTTGTTTACCTCTCTGTGGTGTCTCCCCACTGTTGGCACAAGCAACAGGACAGCGCAATTCAATTCAGAGGTATGCTGTTCACATGCATCCTTCATGACACACATTATAGAGTGAGGTGCTATCTTTAAATGGTTGGGAGAAGAACAGAGTAACTATTTAGTTCTTATTTTAAGACTCATGGGAAATGCTATCTAGTTATCTTTAAAGGTTTCTTATTTTTCTTTGAATGAAATTAAAACTTTCCTCATTAGCTGAAAGAGCATTTTCTATACTATGGTGCCTTCTTATCTTTCCTTTCCTTTGCTGTCTTTCTTGCACTCTAGCCAACCCCCTTTTCTTCTTTTGCTTCCTCAAATGTGCCAAGCTTTCGACATACAATTTCTTCCTAGTAAAATACATTTGATACTGTGTATAGTAATAAGGTCTAATTTCCTAAGGAGCAGGAGTCTTTGTTTTTCATAGATATTCAATGAGCTCTCATATTTCAGTAAATAAATGAAACATGTTTTTTCCTAAATTGTTAGAATAAAACACATTCCAAATGTGTTTTATTTTGACGCTGCCCACTTGCCTAGAGATGGAGCTGAAAAGAAGTTCCTTACGCAGGTAAAGAGGTAAAGAGTTAAACGTGAGAATTTAATAGTGCTTTTATTTAATTGAGAAGACCAAATATTCAGGAATGTCTTTTGAAGTTTTCTTCACTTGTACACATGAGAGCAAAACAAAGAAAGAAGTATTGAAAATGCAGGAATGCAGATTGGAGATTTTTATGGGAACCTATGACCCACTGTTTGGCAGCAGTCATTATAAAGTCTTATTTAAAATGACATTCATTCTCGTCAGAACCTCTGTGTGTCCTGCCTCTTTCTATTCCAATCTTTTACCAGTTCAAGAGCCCAAGGTTTCTACAGAACATATATCCTGGATATATTTTAAATGAATTTTCCATCATCAGGGTACAGTGTGGGTTATGGCTAGAGTGGCTGTGAGTAGACTTCTGATGTAGTTCAGATTCTACTTTACTGTATTGTGAGCTGCAGGCAAATTTCCTTATCGTTAGAAAAGGGACGTTAATAGAACTTTCAACATAAGGGAGATATAATAAAATAATGCATTAATGACTGTTAAGTAGCTAATGCTTTTTTTTTTTTTTAAATAAAAAATTGCTTTCTCAAATTGCTACCTCAGAATTCCCCTTAGGAAGAGAAGGGGCTGTCTTTCCAAGCATAGTGTAATTGGCTTGCTTCATGGATTATGATGATAAGATTTCCTGGTCATTTCCCTTAGTCTGGGTAGCTAAGGTGAGGGACAGATGTAGCCCTGTCAGATTAATAAGAATTTGGGGGCATTGAAAAGGGAATCAGGGAGATTCGCAGGAATCTCATTGGGAGAAAAAAAGAGTCAGCACCAGAGTAGGGAGGTGGAGCTTAAGTAAAGAAGATCAACAAACTGTGGTATATGTACACAACAAACTGTGGTATATGTACACCGTGGAATACTATGCAGCCATAAAGAAAGATGGAGACTTTACATCCTTCATGTTCACATGGATGGAGCTGGAAAATGTTCTTCTTAGCAAAGTATCACAAGAACAGAAGAAAAAGTATCCAATGTACACACCCCTATTATGAAACTAATTTATACCTTTTATATGAAGGCTATAACCTAATAGCCTAAGAATATGGGGAGGGGGGAGGGAGAGGAAAGGGGGGAATGGGTGGAGGGAGGGGGATTGGAGGGATCACTTCTGAGGTTTATCTTACAAGGGTACAAGTGAATCTTTCTAACAGTAGAATGTGAACGTTTTAAAATAATAACTAGGAAAATGACATGAAGGCTATGTTAACTAGTTTGATGGAAGTGTTTCGGATTGTGAGTGAAAACCCCACACTGTACCCCAGAAGTGCATTAATGTACATAGTTACCATTCAATAAAAAAAAAAGTAAAAAAAAAAAGAAGATGCTGAATAGAGGTTTCTTTACAGTAAGAAAGACAGAGATTTTAAGAATAGTTCCAAATTTAAAAAGAAAATCACATCATTCTTGAATGTGCAGCTCTCTGAGGAGTGAAGGGACTTGGATAGAACACAGAAGCCCAGCCGGGCTGAAGGGGAAGCTGAAGGTACAGAAGGCAGCAGAAGTGGGAACCTCAAGCCAGAGCTGAAGGGGAAGAGCCAAGTAACCATTCCTGCTTCCACATTGATCTGTGCAGGTGGTGAGAGTCTGGGTTTCTGACAACATTTGAGATGAAAGTATGTCAGGCAGTTTTGACTCTATTTCTTGAAAACCTGATGACATTGTCCAGTTAGAGGTCCTGGTGATGACGCTATCTCTGAGGGAGACAGTAATCTCTGGAAACCCAAGGTGAAGGCGTGCAGAATGGTCAGGCTCCCCCGGACTGTATTTACAGTTGTTCTGGCACTAAGAACCTAGAATATTCAGGAGAACAAGAACTAGAGGGTGATCGGAATTATTCCTCCCTTTTTCTTCCCTTTTCTCACTTTTATATGTAGCTACTCATAACTTTGGCTTGGGTTGTAAAACTTTGAATGCATGTTTCCAAGTGCTTTTCCACTATTTCCTTTGCAATTGGCTACTTCAAATGACCCAGAGAGAAGCTAATCAGATTAATTCACCTTTCCAACCTACCCCTGTGAAGGGTCATCCTTGACTCTGAATTCTACCTATTAGAAGAGACAATATACAGACCAGTACCAGAAAACAAGGCTGGTATGAGCTGTACAATTTATCTTATATTTTAGAGGTTAATATTTCCTTACTAAATCAATATAGTTAAATTAGAATTTATGAAAATGGGGCTCCTTTACCTGTGTTTTTTTCACTAACTTATCTGGCCCTTAAGAGTATTATGGAATTATGAAATTCGAATGATTTGTCCCGAACTCCAGTTAGTTCACTGGGTCTCTGCATCCTCTTTGGAAGCTCTAGGCTTGTTTGAGGCTTTCTACTAATATTTTTGTAAAGACAAAATAAATGACACAGCCAGTAAGATTATTCCTAGGATGAATGCTAAAAATAAGCAGGTAAACATCTGAACACTTCCCAGTTCTTCCTCCTCGTGCATTGCCAGAGAGATGCCAGAGAGTCATTATCTGCTTCCTGTCCCCCAAACAGAGCCCACATATCGAACAACTGAGTGACAAGCAATCTGGCCTATCCATATGACCATATTGTTTTCATCCCCTAATTAGCCCAGTCCTCACTGTGCTGATGAGGAAACAGATGCATGAAGCCGCAAATTACCTCCATCTCGCCTCTGAACACAGAAAGATACAGCATTTAATTGTCTCATTTGAACTTGGGCGATTCAAAAGCAATAAACTGGAACTATTCAAGAAAGGAACACTGCCTTTAAAAACATGTTTTGTTTTCATTTAAAAGTCACCACAGAATGCAGATCTGAATTATAGGAATTTGGCAACTTAGGTTGAAAATGATTACTTCTTATTAAAAGACGTATGGCCCGTTGGTTCATTCACTGGCGTGTGGATAAATAGAGATAAATGTGGAGTGTCTGTGGTCCCGAGGGTGCGCTGCTTGTTTATCTTGCGTGCCTACTTCTCAAGCAAATTAATTGTCACGGTTTCTCTAGCGTTCCTTATCTGATTATATTGGAGGTGTAATTCTGCACAGCTATCAAAGTGGCAGAAGAATAGAAAGGAAAACAAGAGCCAGAGAGCAGCTAACGAGAGCCAGTCAAACCGCACCTCTGACAGACGCAGACAGTCGTTCAGTTTGGGGTTTGCTTTCCACTTAGGCCTTTTTTGTGCTATGGTTGTCATTTTTATTCACATCTTTGTGATTTCTGGATCTTAACAAAGCTTTGAGCGGCTACTGTTAGCTAAGATTTATTGGAAACTCAGAAGCTGGCAAGCACTATACTCCTTGTTTTATATAAATCATTTAATTTAGTCTTTATAAACACACTATCATGTGGGGAACCATCACTATGCCATTTTCTAGATGGGGAAATTGAGGCTTGGGGAGTTAAAACATGTAAGGGTCAGTGTGACAGAGGCCATTCTAAAAGCATAAACTGAACCAGAAAAAAAAAAAGTTGAGTAGGAGCCTCATAGTTCTAGGCAGACTTTTGAAGCGATACCATCTTTAGGTTTTGCTTTATCAAGATGCCAGAATTATTGTGTGAGCATGTGGCAGTCTTCAGGGGATATACTTAAAATAATGTTTGAAGCCCAGTGGGCTTAAGGTAGGAAAATATTCTTGTGGTTCCCAGTTGCACAGTTATAAAACTTGCTAATTTGTGTTAGTGTATATATGAGGAAAATGGTATTTATTCATTATAATGTTTCGGGTCCTTCTCCGTCATTTTCCTCAAGCACTTAGATACATGATAGGGTCTTCAGGCAAGAGCTCAGCCATAAAAGCTAAGCAAATCCACTCTACTATCCTTCTTAGATTCTTTAGAAATACATAAAATACTTGTAATTTCATGAAATGCAATATAAAGAACCATGAATCAAGATAACCGATGTAAAACATCATATTAAAGACGGTATAATAGAATAAAGATAATGTTTTAACAGCAAGATCTGTACGTTATAGAGTGTTTTGAGGTTCCTATGCCATATGCTTATAAAATACTGCTGCTCAACACTAATATGACACTAATTCTTTTTTAGGCGTCTACTGTCTGTCAGGCATCCTGGTGATAAATGGAGAACAAAGTGCCATAATCCCTCACTCAAAGGTTTTGCTTTAGTGAAGGAGACAGGCTTTTACTAATTTATAAATTCAAACAACAAATTATTAACAAGTTACAAAAATTATAAATTATAAAGTCAACTTAGTGTTAAGAAGAAAAAGCTCAATGGGACAGATTAAAGGTGTGTGTGTGTGTGTGTGTGTGTGTGTGTGTTTGGTGGGACTTGTTTTAATTTATAGGACCAAGTAATTTTTCCAGGCATCACTGAGGAAGTAAAATGTCAGCTGAAATCTGGAGGCTGTAGTAAAGAATAATTGTTATAGATACCCAGTTTGATATGTATTTCTAAAGAGTTCTCGGGCTGCATTGTGGGGAATGGACTAGGGGAAGGCGTCGAGCCTGTTACAGTCTGGGCGTAGATTAAAGTGATTGGGCTGAAGAGGGGTGAGGACACTAGAGAGGAGTGAGTAGATACAAAAGCAGGTTAGGGTGTAGAATTTTACTCATTTAAATCAAATCCAATAGCTTTTTGTTCTGAAAACACACTAATCCATGAGGCTGAAAAATAGAGTTACTTATTATACTGTTTTTTTTTGTATTATTCATTCATACAATAACATTTGATTATGTGGTTTTTGCGTGTCATTATGTTAGTTGTGAAATAATTCCCTTTCTATGAGCTCATAGAATATAAAAAATAATAATAATATACAGGTAATAATATATACTCGCAATTGAAATAATAGAATTATTTAAATTATATTATTATGGGACTGTTTAACCTAGCTTGATTAGTCAGGGAAGTCTTATTGGAGAAAGTGGCACCAGAAATGTGTATTGGAGAATGTTTTGAAATTACAGATGCTATTCTCAGCAGAGGGAAAATGATCACAATGAAAGGGAAGTGAGAAATTCCACGGCATGTTTAGAAGCTATAACAGATTTTATAGAGGAGAAAGGGCAGGGGACACAAGGCAGGATTGACTATGTAATTGGCAGAGCTCAGCGCAAGAAAATTCAGATCTTGTTCTAATCATTTATGACGTGGAGATGGTGACAGCGGAGCAACAGAAAAGCAAGAGGCCCTTCTAAGCAAGAGGCCCCGTATGATTGAACAAGGGACAGATTCATAAAGGTGCTTGAGGAAAGTGGAGACGTGGATGGTGAAGGAGAAACAATATTTTAAAGTCATCTAGTTTGAGGGCTTAGGAGATGTTGATACCACCAACAAAAGGGGCTATTGAGAGGAATGGCTAGATGTAGGGGATGGTGATTAGTTTTAATGTTTAGGCAAGTTTAATTGAAGATGTTTGTAGAGTATTCTGTTGGAAATTTCAACCCAGCAGGTCACTGAATATAAGAACTTGACTGTCTTGGGAGAGAGTAAAGCAGGAGAAACTTTGGAAGATGTTGAGAAATAGATGAGTGGATCAAAAAAACTGTGAAGAAGAGCAGGATAAGGACAGAACCCGCGGGAATCCCAAGACTCTCAGGAAGTTTATCCACAGAAATCGTTAATCCAGAACATGGTTGTCCAAAGCACGTGGGCTCCCTGAGGCTCGTGCCAGACTAATTATTGCCAGGCCATAGGTAGTTTCTCTGGCCTCTGGAAGAAGACGGGTACCATGGCATGGTGGCTGTTCTAGTGATACTAACATTATTGAAGACTTTTCTCTGCCAACACAATATGAAGTTAATACAACATGTGAGACCGTTATAGTCAGTTTCATTTCAATACATGGAAAATTAGTTACATTGAACTTCTTGTTTACGCCTCCCCTATCCATATCCATATCCAACTCCTGAGAGGTCCAAGATCAAAAATAAAAGCTTATTCCACAACGAGAATGAAAGGAAACAGAATCCAGGTTCTGTGTGGGCAACGTCGGCCTTTATTTCCCCCCATGACCCCTGTCTGGGTGAGCTGAGCTGAGAGGGAAGTTAGCGGGTGGGTTAAGGTGGATGGGGATTTTAAAAGGGTCAGAAGGGTAGTGGTTGGCACACTCCCTTTTTCCAGCTTTTTCCTGGTGGGAGGTTCTCTGGGCGGGGCGGTTCCATGTGGGCAGTTCCCGCCATTTCACTCTATCAACTCCTATTCGGTAAGTACCATGTTTGTGACTTCACTGAGCAAAATTCATCTAAGAAATCATTACTTTTCTTGTATTTTTAAGGCATATTTGTTATTATTGGCCTTTCTAGTATTATCTTAAATGTATTCTCTGTTTTGGACAATTAGTGGAAATTGTGCCATTTACAAAATAATTGAAAAAATATTCTTCTTTTACATTTTATGATTTTCAAATTATCTTTTATATTGTGTTTCATTAAGTATTATTTTAAAGAATTTTCTACAGTTGATGAACATTTGTTAGGTGTTATAAAATGCTTTTCAAAACTACCTTTTATTTATTCAGGATTAATGTGAATAGTAAATGCATATTGGTTCCATTTTATGATGTCATGAAAGGTTTGTTTTTTTCACAAAAATTACAGCTTTATGTAGATCTTAACTGATGCTACTTGGTTTACTTAAAACTTTACCATAAATTCTTATTCTTATATACACTAAAAAAAAAATGCTAAATAAATACTAAATGCTAAAAATGCTAAATAATTACTAAAAAAATAGTAATTCCAGTATCACTAAGCTGTAGCTTTATTTAAACACCCCAAGTAATAAGATAGTGTAATTCCAAAATTCTAAAAAAACAAACAACCCTGATAATTGTTTAGACTAACCAGTAAATACTGATCTCACTACTCTGTCCATTGCTGTTGAGTATATTTTCTGGTTAGTAACATTTGAAAGAGAAAAGAGAAAATTGAGTCGCATTATTGTTACACTAAGCTACTTACTTGGCGATGGGAAAAACTATTACATGGGGGGTATTTTTGTTTGTTTTCTGAATTTAATTAGCACATTTTTGTAGAATCGTTGCCCAGATCTCATGATGTAAAACAAATTTTCACTTTGTCAAAATGCATTTAGGGATCTATTATGAACTGCTGCCACGTTTTGGAAAATGGCAAGTGTGGAAACCTGTTTTCATGTGCCAGCTTTGACAGAAAGGATAAACACAACCTTAGTCATCTTGTTTCCCCATTGCAGTGATTACCAATATATTCACTCAGAACAATTCACGTCCCCAGAGCCTGTCAGTGAGATGAAATAATTTTAACTACAGAATGATAATTACCCTATTCAAAATTAATTAGCCATGTTGATGTTTAATAGTAATAATATATATAAAGTCAGAACAAAAATGTGTGTTATCTGAGTTGACAGGCCTTTGTTTTTTCTCTCTACGTGATTCAGTAAGACTATATGTATTTTATTCTGTATTCAGATTTCTTAATATTAAGCCAACTTTTACGTTCTTTCATCGGAAAAGCAGCTTAATGAAGTAAGATTTTACAATAATGTTTTGGAGGATAGGAATCCTTTTTACTTCAATAAGATAAAGGTGCATAAGTATATTGTCTAATATATAAGTTAATATTGTTAAACTTGCTGTCTTACTCTCACTTGTCCTATAACTCAATATTACTCAAAGTGAAGGCCGGAGACGGGTCTTCTAGCACAAAAGTTGTAAGTAAGCATTTAGGAACTTTTATACCGACTTGGCATTGCTATGACATCCAAACCCATGAACATTTTTCTATTAATTTCTTTTCGTTATATATTGTAAAAGTATCATAGAATGGCAGCTTGAAACTAAAACACACAACCTATTCCTTTATCTGTAGGCAGTTTGAGAAGTACTTCTCTTTCCATTTATATACTTTCTAGCTTCCAACATTTGCCCTCATTAAAATTACTTAACGTAGTTGTTTTGTTTTTTTTTTAATGGAGCTCAAGACATTTTAAATTACTTGGTACTTTTTCTGTATATTCTGCCTATTTGTTTATAAGTTTCTACTATAAAGGAAGGAATAATGCAGAAGAAAAGAAAGACTTTAGGGCCAAGTAGATGTAGATTCAAATAAGCTATACCACTTTCTCACTGTGCAGTTCTGGGCAATTTATTTTCAGCTTATCAGCCTCTGTTTTCTTAACTGCAAAAAAGTGATAGTACCATCTACATTGAGGGGATGTAGCGCCAACGTATTTTAGGTTTCAGTGTATTTCAGCTTTGTCTTATGCCTCATCTATTCCCTTCAGTGGGTAAATTAAATTAAAAAAACTTTGATGGATATACCTTTAATAAAGTGCTATACATATTTATTAAACAAAATTAAACAAACCTATGATTGATAAGCTTGGACGTTAGTAATCTATTTTGAATGTATTTGATTAGTATGTGCTGTATCTAACAAATCACTGCTAGTTATGAAGTGGTAGATATTTGACCTACAAATGCATTTTCTGATTTCCATTACAGAAATAGACTTTACTTATATAAAATCATGGAGATTCTCAAGTGCCTATGCCATTGTCTCTAATTTGAGTCAAAGGAGGTGACAGATAACAGGTGTTAAAAACTCTCATTTATTCTTGTTAACTGAATGGATAATTGGGTTAATGTGATCTAGATTGCTTGTGGCTATCATCAAAATGGAAAACTATTATTATTAAATATCCTCTAGTAGCGTTATTAGCATTAACAAATTGCCAGTAAAGGAACCTATGTATGCAAAATAGAACTTTGAATCCCTTTTATGATTTCTCTCCTGGCAAAATTACCAGCAACAACTACTATTACATAGGTGAAGAACAGTAGATTATTTTAGAAGGTGGCTACATGTTTCATTCATATTATAGCGACAGCTTTTAAAAACAATCTGGTTTTGTCCACCTAAACAGCTAGGTAGTTTCTTTGTAAAAATGGACAAGAAAGGACAATAAGGTAGATTACACATAATGTTCTGTATTGCAGAGACCTTGATTCATTGGTTGTATTTACTAGTAATAGCAATAGCAAGAGCATTTCAAAGAAATTCTTAATTATAATAGGTTACTGTATTTCTAGGAGGATTTGGTCATAGGATAGGCAATCTTTATTTAAATTCCATACTTGGAATAAATAGGCAATAGGTTCCCACAATAAGGCAAATATTGTTCCAACCTTGACATAATGATGATGATGGTCCTGTGACTGGCGACAGCACAGAGAAGCTGGTACTCTTCCCCGGGTTGATATGTTACATGAAAATAATCTCTGTTTTCTTTGGAGCAGGACAGGGGCTTAAAGGTAGTTATATCTTGGTCTGGAATGGATAACAACCAGTAATGAGTTAATAGATTTGGCTTCTAGTCACGAGAAAGTTATAAGCTTCCTGAAGATGTATAATAGATCAATCTAAAATAAAATTAAGAAAACAACCAATGGTGAACTTATTGCAGACTGTATGTGCAAACAGATTTCAGAGAATGATGGCAGGATTGGTATGTGCTGCAGCGTCCTGAAGATGTGAGAATTTCAGGTTGGCTTAACCTGGAAGTTAGCAAACAGTATTAATAAGCAGAAATAAAGAAAAATTGGCATTCCATCTAGTAAGAAGAGCACAGGGAATATATTACAAACAGCGTGTGCCAAAAGCCACGAGACTGGTCCACTGTGAACTTGGAAGCCAAGTTGAGAGAAAAACTTGAATGTGTATGATGAGACTAAAATTCTGGAAGGCATGGAGCATCTGAATGAATGTATATCCCTAAAAACACATGTACTGTACAAATCAAGACACTGGTCCCAGATCTGAGGTAGGACTCATCAAGAAGTTTAAAAACATTGATATCATTAATATATATGAATAGCTGCAAGAGATTGGCCTGTGTAGTGACTGAGGAAATGAGAAATCCTAAGAGCTTCTTGGGGTGCTAGGCATAATGTTGGAACCCAGGATGTAATAATATCTTTTTAGAATGTCAACTGACAAATGAAAGTCACATTGCCTTGAAATTGCAATACTCTTAAGAGTAGAGTAATGTAGATGTAGCAGACATATTAGCAGGACAAACATATGCTAGAAAGGAAGCTTACAATTACTATTGGGATATAACTCCATTTAATTTTGTCCAAAGTATTTCAAGTGCCCAAGCCTCCGAAATCATGTTCTGGAAGTAGATATTCAAATGTGGTAATTGCATGATGTTTTCACTTTTGGAGAAAACTTTAAAATATTTTTGACCGTACACATTTAAAGTTTATTTTGTATTGTATCTGTAAATAATGTGATGATATCATTTTTAGTAAACAGAATGCTTATTAGTTGAAAAATACCATCATCGTATAATACGTAGATTTTACAGAGCGCTTCGTTGGTGAGTTAAATGATGATATGAAGGAAAAAAACGTATTTTTTTTTGATGTTTGGTTTCTTTTATTCACCTTTTCTTTCTTTACATTAAAAATTGCAGCACAGTAAACATTTTAGAAAAATAACATTTGATTAATACCAATTGCTGTCAGCAAATCAACACAGACCTATTGATAAAGGGAGAAAATTATTTTTTCCTAAGAAGGAATAATCTGTAATCATTGAACATTTTTAAAATTGATAATATGGCAGGCATTCATGTTACCATGTTCAGGTTGAAATGGAAATCATGTCCAAAGGGTTAGATTGAATTTTGAATTATGTTGTATATTTATCACTCTCTGGCCCACAAGAGAGTGTGCTGGTCCTTCTATCTACTAACCGCGATTGGTTCCAGGACCCCAGCAGCTAACCAAAATCCGCACACACTCAAGCCCCCCAGAACTAGCACATATAATACAAAACAGTGGTCTGCCATATATGCACATTTTACATCGTAGGAATATTATATTTCCATTCTACGTTTGGTTGAAAAGTGAAAAAGTCCCACATATAAATGGGCCTGTGCAATTCAAAGTCATGTTTTTCAAGAGTGAACTGCAATGTAATAATTTAATGCGAGTGAAATAGTAAGCAGGTTAAAGAGCAGCAAGAGAAATCACTATTATTGATGTTGTAATAATGTTTTTAAACTTCTAAAATTGAATGAGAGTTTCCTGAATATTAGTGTAAGACATATTTACCTAAAAGAGAATAAAGTTGTTAAAATCGGTGGCTCTTGTTCTTATATCTAATCCCACTTAAAATTTATGACCATTTATGAACTTATTAGCAATAATATTAATTTTTAATGCCATATGAAATTTCAAATCGAAGAAACAATTTTTGTAGCAAACTAGATTAGAAAAAGAGACTGTGGGAGGAAAAAGGAGGATGATAAAAATGGATGGTATGAATATTTGAGACCTGCAGCCAGGGGATGACTAATGTACGTAGAAGAGGTGAGGAACACAAAAGGAATTTGGGTGGGTAGGTGGTGAAGCTGGAGGAACAAGAAAACTGGCAGTGGAGAAACAGATACTCACGAGGTCACACAGTTATGGTTCAGAGCAATGGACTCCAGACTTAATCATTGGCTTAGAAACTTGGCTCTACTCTTTATATGCTTTAGTATCCTAAGTTGTTTACTATGTTTTTCAGGAGGTTATTTTTAGGGTAAATGGGTATGTGCATGGTTTGTAGGAAAACATTTTGTAAATTATTAATAGGTATAAAAATAAAAGTTATTGTTATCGTTCTAGTCCTGCTTTCTCATTCATTCAGTAAACAGGTGTACTGTGACGGTGCTGCTGGCTGCACCCTTAGTTTTGCCCATTGGCCTTCTCCAGCAAACTTCAAGTAAGATCAAACTTCGGATGTTATCAAGACACAACTTTAGCAATTTGGGTCATGCCATTGGTTTTTTCCTTTCATGAAGTTACATTGTTCTTGTGATGAGAAAGAACTGGAAGGTCAATCAGATTTTAAAACGAGGAAACAAATCCAGAGAGGTTAACATAAATGCTGGATTGCTAACTGAGGTATCTTATTTCCAAGGCTCTGTGTTCATTCCTTAACATTGTAATACTGTCGGCTTCACTTTACATCTATTTTAAGTGTGTGGCTTTTAAAATATCAGAGAGCTAGATGATGGCAGAAGGAGGCAAGAACCTGGTTTGACTGTCATTCTAATATTATTTTTAATAGTCTCTGAATCTCCATTTGCATTATTTTAAATATTACTTTCTCTGTGTTTTTTTTTCTTAATATGTTTCCCTTTCTAAATAGATATCAAACCTTGGTGAACTTTGACTGATTAATTTAAAAAATATTCTTGAGTGCCTGCTATAGGTAAAAATTGTTGCTGCATACAAAAGTCATAATTACCTGACTACTACTTGCTTTATGTGGAAAGAACCACTTAGATCTCTGTAGGTAACAGAAATTATTTTGGGCAAATAGGCTCAAAATTTTATTCTAGGAAACTGACATAGTTGCTTAAAATATATATTGTATTTCTAACTATGTCAGATTGAATTACCAATTGACAGAAATCGGTGCTTTTATATTTAGAACTCCTTTAAAACTATGAGCCTTAAAATGTGAAAATGAGTACAGGAAATTAAATTCTTTCATTGATTTTCAGGGAGCTAGGCTGGTACCTCCATGTTAAAATGTTAAAGTATTAATTTCAAAATAATTGCAATGAAAAAAGCCTCTTGTTACCTGTTTATAAATGTATCAATAAAATACAATGATAATAATAAATACTAAGAAAAAAATCACAAAACAATGATTGCAAACTGATTCTACTGGAATGGAACTTCATAGGCGCATATTCATGTTCTCTTAAAAAAGGAAAAAAGATGTTGGTCTAAGAAATCTATTTACAGTGTGTATAGAAATATACCAATTTTTTTTGAGGGTTATACACATTTTACTTAAAAACAGAACACAGAAGTGATAAAAGTAGAACCAACCACTTGATTTCAAAGTAATAAACATTTTCAATCGCTCCTAGTTAGGATAATGGGATTTCAGAGTGAGAGGTAGAGTCATCATTTTGAAACCCCATGGAGTTACTAATACCCTCTCATGTAAAACTAATCCTTGTCTAATCACTCCAACTAGTTAAGCAGAGAAAGCAGTCTCAGTGTTCCAACTCTACAGGTGTTGATTGTGGATATACAAGTATTGTTTGCAGTGGACCATTGGGTAAGAGCAAGTAGGAAATTGTTCTGCCTTGGGAATCGGGTACGTGTCAAGTACCTTTCCTCTTATTTCTTTATGTTTAATATTTAGACAAGGTGATTAAGTTTAAATTTAAAATTTCTCAATGTCTTTTCCTGTATTTTAAATGAGATGGTAATTCTGTGATATAAAACAGGGGCCAGTTAATCACCTTCTGAACTAAGTCACGCAGCTAATTGAATGAAAGTGGCTGGGGATGCCCACAGAATAATTAGTTTGTTCCTCATAGGTTGTCAGTATTGGGTTATTATGTCATTTTACGACATATGAGAAGATTAATGCAGAATAATATCTCAGATCTTTTGGTTTTTTTTCCTACCTAACAAGTCTATTCATGTGTAAAGTTTAACAATAAAAAATAATTCAGAAATTCTATAGCAGATGAAATAAGTTTATTGTATAAACAGAAAAACATGCCAATAATAAGAGTAGTATATGACCTAGTGAGATATATGCATAACTGTATATCTACATATATATACAATGTATACATATATATGTTCTAATTATTATTTTAAATTGACACATAATTGTACATATTTATGAGGTATAGTGTGATATTTTAATACATGCAAATTACATATAATTTTCAAATCAGAGTAATTAAGAAATCCAGTGTCTCAATCATTTATCATATCTTTGTTAGGAATATTCAAAACCTTCACTTCTAGCTATTTGGAAATTTAAAATCGTTAACTGTAGTCACCTTGTGGTGCTATAGAACACTAGAGCTCACTTTTCCTATCTAGTTTTAATTTCTCATCCATTAACCAAGCTCTCTATATAGACTCCACTCTCTTTCTCCAGGCCAAAGATTCGAGAAGTTGCTACAAAATTTGCACAGGAATTTTGATGCATGCAGATTTCCATGCATCAAGTGGTTGGCTTGAAAAATTTAATCTGTGACATGAGATCTCCCAGAAAGTCTTGTGTGGTGAATCCAGTGAAATTTCAGTAGAAGTTGTGGGAGGGTTCATCAAAATTTCCCAGACTTGTCCAGAGGCGTCAAAGAAGACAACATGTTTAATGCTCACAAGTACAAACTCTTTTTTAAGGTGAGGCTGGGCAAGAGCTTCATCATGAAGGGTGTCAAATGTAAGAGTAGGAAACTGTCCAAAGAAAGTTCTGCTTTGTACTAGCTCAACTGGAGAGAAACTAAAGCCTTTGGTGATTGGTAAATCATCAAAGCCATGTGCATTCAAGAACTTGAAAACCAAAGACCTTCCTGTCCCTTCAAAATCAAACATGTCCATGGATGATTGGTGTCCTGTTTGAGGAGTGGTAAAGGATATTAACTGAGAAATAAAGAAGAAGAAATGGTCTATTTTACTGATAGTAGACAACTATCCTGGCCACCCACTAGTGAATCATCTCATAAATGTGATGCTGAAATTTCTGCCTCCAAACATGACCTCATAAATCCAACCTCTTGACCCAAGGTTTCAAAAAATTTGAAATGTACTATCGAGCCCGGCTTCTGCAGTGGTTCATTATTAAGACACAGATCTGGTTGGGTGTAGTGGCTCACACCTGTAATCCTAGCAGTCTGGGTGGATTGCTTGAGCCTAGGAGTTTAAGACCAGTTTGAGTAAGAACAAGACAGAAAATAGAAAAACTAGCAAAGGTTAGTGGCGCATGCCTGTAGACCCAGCTACTAGGGAGGCTGAGGCAGGAGGATTATTTAAACCCAAGAGTTTGAGATTTCTGTAAGCTATGATGACACCAGAGCACTCTACCTAGGGCAACAGAGTGAGACTCTGTCTCAAACGATAACAACAACAACAAAGACAGAAATCTATGGTTCACTTGTGGAAGCACTTTCATCTGCTACGTCAGATACGCTCTGGATGCTGACCTGTGTGGATCAGTTCTTCTTTGAATAAAGTCAGCCAGAAATGACAGTGAAGTTTTACAGGAAAAATGAATTTGTCACAACCCAAGAGCATGATGTTTTGGCCCCATAAGACAGTTTATCTCCCATGGCAGAATCCAAAGGAGTTGATTATGAAGGTTTTGTTGCAGTGGATGAGATGGAAACATGTAATGACACTGACACACAGCCATTTTCCAAGCAATGTTGACCAATGTACAGAACAACCTAAAAGTTAATGAAGTAGCTGATGAAGAAGAAGCAGCAAGTGAGGATGACACAGAGATTGCAGAGACTCCAAAAGAAGAGGATGTCAGGCATCTGATAATGAAGTTGAACTCATTTTCAGTGAAAAAAATGCCCAGGTATGCTGAGTGGTGTAACCACGGTTGAGAGTACTTTCTTCAATTACATTTTAATAAGAATAAGAAACAGATCAAGATTTACTCTTTTTTTTTCAGAAAAAATGATAAAATGATGAGAAAACAGTAGATGTACTGATTTTGTATGACATTGTATATATGATTTTCCTATGTGAATTTGTGTGATTTATTTTGCTATTCTCTAATAAAAGCTGTGCAAGAAAGTAAAGTATAGTATGTATTAGTGGGCCTAGCTTCTCATGTGGACCATGTCTCTATGTTGACAGGTTTGTTACAGTCTTTTGAGCAGTCAGCTTACAGAGGGTCTACTGCATTTTACTAGCTCTTTCTGGGTGCTCACTCTGTTCCATTGGTATAAGTGTCTGCTTCTATCCAGTATCATGCTGTTTGGGTCATGGTAGCTTTGTAGCATATTTTGTGGTCAGAGAGTATGATGCCTACAGCTTTGTTCTTTTTTCTCAGAGTTGTTTTGGCTATCCAGGATCTTTTGTGGTTCCACTCAAATTTTAGAATTTGTTTCTATTTCTGTGAATAGTAGAATAGGTCATTGGTAACCTGATAGAGATTGTATTGAATCTATAGATTGCTTTATGGTTTAGTTATCCAAGTTTGCCATCCTGATTTCTGTTCATGAATTTAGAGTTGTGTATGTATGCTAACTAAAAGTGAGAAATGTTGTGTACAAGTCTAGTACTATACAGTAAAAAAGAAACTCAAAGAACAAAAACTAATAATGTCTCTGTGTGTGAAAATTAAGATGTTCTTATATGTGACTCCAAAAGCATTCTGATATATGGTCCCAACTTCATTCTGTATAAATGTACCTATCAAACACTTGATTATATACAAAATACTTTTCTACTTTGGTTGTGTAACAAAGTGGATTAGTGAATAAAATACGGTGTTTGTAACAAATGAGTGACTTTCAGAATGAGTGTAATTCATTCATATATTCATAAACATTTAAATACCCCTAGTGTGTCTGTGCTACGCAGTGGGGTTAAGAATGAACAGGATACATCCTCCTCTTTAAAACACTTGTGAAAATTATTCTTTTCTTTTTTCTTGCCCCGGGTACATATTACCTTAACTGAGAAGCTTTGAGTCATATTTGATTTTTTGTATCTTCCTCAAACATGTCTCCAAGATTTATTAATTTTTATTTCTAAACTTTTTTTTCCCTCTATTCAGCTGCTTCTCTTCCTCTTGACTTCCACTGCCTTCAATTTTGTCCTTAGCAGCTCTGTCTGGAACTATTACATTAGTAATAGGACATTATCTGCCAATTGGCCCCTCCACCCTCTCTCCCTTCGGTCTAATGCTATGCCCGAGTGATGTTTTTCAGTTCAGAACTGACTTCCAAGCACAGCCTACAAGGTCCTTCACAGCCTCTCTGCATTCTGCTTTGTAAGGGTCATCTTCCTTTGTATTTACATCTGCCTCAATAATTGCTGCCTTGGTTCCTCAGTTTTCTTTAACACACGATATACTTTCTTATGTGTATCCTTTCTTCTTGAATGTCATGTACCACCACTCCTCAGCAGGTTTATCTTACAGATTCCTACATACATGTCAAAGCCTGCCTAAAAAGAAGCTTCTTGTCATTAGCCTTCTGATTCTCCTCTCCCTAAAAAAATGAATTATTCTCTCATATGCCCTTGTATAGTACTTTTAAAAGATATTATAGTTCTTCGTTGAGATCTTTCTTTCCGGCTCATACTTATTTACTTTCTCAATTTTTCTACTTTATCTGTTTAGCACATGACACTGCGTGTGACACATAGCAGGTGACCAATCATATGTGTTGAATTGATTTGTAAAACGTGCTGAATTAATTTGTAAAAAAAAAAAAATGGCTTTGGGAGGCAAGGCAAGAGAACAATTGCTGACTAGTTCCCATTTGATTATGATGTAAAATAGATGCTAATTAGCTTGTATCATCATCTTTGTATTTCAGAGGCAATAATACTATTAAATCCAATTGATAAAAAAAATAGTACAATACAGTTAGTAGTGATCTATGGAAAATTAAATATTGCCAGTATCCTATTTCTTAATATCATCTTCAAGATCAAAACTTTACTTTGATTCCAGGCTTCAGTACAAATTAGAAAGAATACTGTATTTAGATTTCACATATACGTCCAATTCTAATCTATACTCTTCACTAGGAAGTTATCTCAAGTATCATTTCAAATACTTCTGGCTAAAGAAAAGGGAATTTAAGGAGAAAATTGTCTTAGTTGCTTAAAAATTCTTAGATGAATTTTAATGTATTAAAAATAATAGATTTAGAGGTAATTAAGCCAAATTATGCAAATAGAATGATAGTAGTGATTTAATGGTGTTAATTCTGGAGATGTCATAATACAATCAGAAAGGAAGCAACTAAAATGAAATAAAACTCATCATCACCTTTGAATAAAGCTTAGGGGTTAATACTTTCTGAGAGGATGCTCTGTGTGATATGTCAAGTAATATTTAACAAAACTTGAAACAGTCCAGAAAGGGGAGGCTGGGCATGCCTTGCACACAGTGCAGATGTTTAACGAAAGAAAGATTAAAACACAAGACATTCATGTGGGGAGGAAGGAGACACAGATGGAATGTAGTTGGAGAACTCGAAAATTCTAAAGGATTTTGTTCAGATTATTCCTGTTCTGTGGCTTTAAAAAATTCTAAGGTAGGCTCGGCGCCTATAGCTCAACTGGCTAAGACGCCAGCCACGTACACCTAAGGTGGCTGGTTCGAATCCCCAGCCCGGACCCACCAAACAACAATGACGGCTGCAACCAAAAAATAGCCAGGCGTTGTGGCAGGCGCCTGTGGTCCCAGCTACTTGGGAGGCGGAGGCAGGAGACTCGCTTGAGCCCAGGAGTTGGAGGTTGCTGTGAGCTGTAATGCCACGGCACTCTGCCCAGGGGGACAGCTTGAGGCTCTGTCTCCAAAAAAAAAAAAAAAAAAAAAAAAAATTCTAAGGTAAATTTCCTTTTCCTTGAGCAAAGGAAAAGAAAAAAATACCAAAACAACTAATACACTCGGAAATTATTTATACACATATCTAAAAATATTCTGTGGTGGCTCATTAAAGGTTACTAGGGTATTTTCGAGGTACCCCTATTATTTTACCATTTGAAGTTGGTATAATGAAAGTTATTGACATTTCTGTGAAAAATTCTTTGGAGCACATATAGAGAATAAATACTGTATTGGACAAACTGTGCAGACTTTGGGCAAGATTATAATAAAACTTTAACTTATAGGCAGTAAAACATGAAGTATTTAGCTTGAGGAGACAAAAAAGGCCATTATAATCAGTTTTCTCTACCTAATTTGAAAAGGACATTTTAAAAGTATATTTTGATAATACATTGTAGAACACACTCTCAATGGTTATCTTTTAATTTTCTGGTGGAGATATGTATTATGTCTCTATAATATATATATTTTATGTGTTTTGACTTAAATTGATAAAAACAAATTCCTTAAAAGCCCTGCAAAAATTGTATACCTTAAGTACTAGTGACACTATATATTTTTATTGTTGTTTTAATTATCAGTTGAGTCTACATTTAAAAACTCCTAAAAGAAAATTTGTTTCCTAACCTTCATGAATAATCAACCCAGTATTCTTCTTCTTCTTCTTTTTTTTTTAATTAAGACAAGAACATAACTAATGAAAGAAGCATTGCGGTATTTATAAACAGCGGAATCTGTCTTTTTATACTTAAGAACAATCAGCTGAGAGTGTAATTCTGTAATAATTAATCAGCTCTTACAGATTTCTATTTCCCCTACCTGTCATTTAATTTATACCCTATTTATCCCATTGGTTTTTGTGCCCGCGAAATATTTTACACTTGTTTAACTTTCTGACAACTGTGATACTTTTGTTGTAGTGGTTTTAAAACCTAAATATGTCAGTACAGGTTTTTTTTTTTTAAAGTATATTTCATCATCATTCTTGGCTAGGGCCGTGTTGGAACCTGCCATCTCTGGTATATGGGGCTGGTGCCCTCCTCCATTAAGCCACAGTCTTCGCCCTTGAAGCTGTTTTTTTCTTTTCTTTTTTTTTTTTGCAGTTTTTGGCCAGGGGTGGATTTGAACCCACCACCTCCAGCATATGGGGCCAGTGCCCTACTCCTTTGAGCCACAGGCACTGCCCTGAAGCTGTTTTTTTAAGTTACATTTTTTTCATTGCACAAGTTTATTGTAAAAAATATCAGCTTTAATGTTATAATGCTATAGAGAAAGTATAAACTATAGTTTACTTGGTAAACCGTTATTTCTCTAGGAGTGAAATATTTGCACTCCTTCCCCACCCCAAATTCTCTTTTGTCAATTTTCCTTCAAGTGTGAAAGGAAACCTGAAATTGTAAACCAAAAAAGAAAATGGCTTAGGGGAAGAACTCACTATATTAACACTGTGTGAGGTCAGGGATATATCTATTTATTTTCATGTAGGATGTCCACTACCTAGCATGATATCTTGCATCTAGCAAGTGTTCAATACATACCTGTTAAAAAAATAATGATATACTTTTAATGATGTATTATTTCATGCTTGTTTTATTCTCACAGTATAAAACACAAACTGATATTACCTATTGTTTTGGAACTAAGATATCTAAAATTACCACTTTTTTCCACTTCTATTTTCTACATAATGAATTTTTTTATAAATAGAGTTTGTATCTGAGATTCAGAATTTTCTCTCCTGATTATAATTTAAGTTTTGTCCATAGTCTCTCTTGTTTGCTCCCATCTTTGGTAATGGTAATGGAAATGAGTAGGAACTTAATACATAGTGAAACATTTTTTTTTAAGTGCAGGAGTTTAGAATGCTAAGGTTAAATATTCAGTTCCTCCACCCGTTTTTTACTTGCCACACTTGACATGCTCAACCGCTGTGTGGCTGGTGACTCCCACACGGGAGAGGCAGAAGTAGGGTATCTTCATCATCGCAGAACATTCTGCTGGATGGCTCTGGGCGAGAGGCTGCTGCCTTTGCTGACACTGAGAGAACGGGAGGAGGATGGTACCGATTTATTATGCTGCATTAGAAATGCCTAAGGGTACCCAAGTGAATAAGCAGGTAGGCAGACAAGTCTATAATTTAAGGGAAAATCTAGGTAAAGATTTGGGATGATCAGAACATGAATGAATTAAACTAAGAAGATACATGAGATGACCTAATGAGAAAAACAGAAAGGAACATAAAGGTGATTGAATGGGAAGCCACAAGGTGTTGAAGAATAAGCTGTTGAGGTGATTGGATTATAGGAGAAGTGGGGGGAGAATGAGAAAATAGCATCATTAAACAAAGGTCCCCACATTTTCATGAGTGGAAGAAGGTAGAAAAAGTGAGGTCTGCAGAGTAAAATACAGCAGCCAGGTCTGTTAAGTTGTGGCTCAACTCCCACGGGCAGATGGAACAAGAGTTCCTCATGGCCCACTGATGTGGATTAAACTCACCATTCCAACTGCTTAGTGTTGGAATGTTGACACTTCTGCATTCTGTTTGAGAGTATGTGCCAAAGATTTCTTTCTTCAAGTGAATTCTGAGGGGATGGTCATTTTTCCTGATGTCCTACATTATTTTAAAAGAAGAAAAAAAGCTGTCAGGGAACTGTAGAATCAAAACAGGTCTTTACACACATTGAGTCCAAATATTTCACTTCACTTTTTTGACATAGAAATAGACCCAGAGAATGAAAATAATTCAAACAAGATTATATGCCGTTAGTGTACTCTACACAGCATTTGATTACATTGCTTTTACTTGCTGCTTTTAGTATTAGTGTTAGAGAAAAAATGTTAACACATTGTTAATAAAACTATTGAAAGTGAAAATTTTGAGTAATGAAGAGTTCTCATAATAGACTCATGGAATCATCAAGCTATTTTAGAAACAGATAAAGTGTTATTTATTAAAGAAATTTTATTTTCCTACAGGAGCTCATAAAAAAAAAGTTTTCATCTCCTTATACAGATGCTAAAAATGTCTCTAGTTTATGCATAAATATTCCTCTCTGTATTATATAAAATGTAGGGGGAAAATCCTTCTGATAATAGCTAGCTTCTCAAATTGACATTTTCATGCTAAACATTCATTGAATCTTTCAACCTGCCAGCATGTTTTGGTTTGTGTGAAAGAGAAATCATCTTAAATTAGTGTGTCTTCTCAGTGGAAAAGAAGACAAATTGCTAACTTCCTATTCCTAGTGCCTCACCACGATTACGTTATAGGAGTTAAGGAATATAGGATTGTATCTGTTGACATACACGAGATTTGCAGTTCATGCACTTAGTGAGTTTGGAAAAAAAGGCAGCAACTACTATTTCTAATCTTCTGTCTCTGAGTCAAAGATATCTGACAGGTTGATGAAGTTAGGTTTTAATGTCCTAAACATGAATAAGGTTAATTGGCTTCTACATTCTCATTCCTTGATTTTGTTTTACAGTACTTAAATACATTTCTGTGATAACTAGATAAAAGTACTTTAAATGTTTATGTATTTACTTATTTTTTGAAAACAACATTAATCTTTATTGTCAAAGATGGGCACAGAAAGAATATTTACACTGGCAGGAAGGCCCTTAATAGCAACAGCAATTGTAGGAAACCCTGGTACAGTCATCATATGGAAATCTCAAAAGGCATAGCCAGTTTTCTATACAAAGAGGTGATAAAGTACTTACCACCAATATTGCAAAAACCCCCAAATTAGGCTAATATCAAATTTGGGTTGATAGTAATTTAATAAATGCATTTAAATAAGAACCATATTTTTAAAAAGTACTGAGCCTAACAAGTACAGTGTTAATCGTTAGTTATCTGCTTAGGGAATTCTCCTGCTTGTTCTATCAGTGAGTGTGGTTGGCAGATGGAATCCTGTGCACGTCCTTTCAATTACTGAAAGCAGAAGGAGTCTGTTCTCGTCGAGGTCCTTCACACATTTCTTTTTGTCTCCTGGACCTCAGATGGAAAATTAATATAGCTCATTCTTTTCAAAAATAGTCTAAAGCGGGGGCGTCCAACCTGTAGCCCACAGGCCACTGTCTCATCTTGTGAGGACTTTTTTTGTTTATCTGTGATGTCAGATGTATGGTATCACGAAAAGTGTGTACAGACTTTTTCTTTTCTTTCCTTTTTTTTTTTTTTTTTTGCTAATTAGTTTTCATTAGTGTTTGTGTGTCTGTGGCCTAAGACAATTCTTCTTCCAATGTGCAGCAGAGAAAAAATGAGACTGAAGGGTTAGAGTGTATATAGGGATAGGGTGAGGGAAGATGTAGGAACTAACAGCTAGAGAGATACTTGCTTTCATCATATAATATTTTTACAGTCACATAATCCCCAAACCATCCTGTGGGTAGAGAGCTGTAATCTCTATTTTCCACTGGAAAACAATTAGCTCTGACTCGTCAAATGATGCCCCAAGTTAGAACTAAAAAATGTCACCGTGAGCGTTTGAACACAGATTTGTGTCATTTCAGAGTCTGTTCCAATAAGAAAAAACAAAAAAAACGAATATTGTAGATAACTTTTTCTTTTATAAATTACATAGTTTTGAGAAATGTATTATTATTCTACTGTTTACATTTTCTTGATTAAAAACTGTTAAACCTTGAAGTGTTCAGGTTTTAAAAAAAATTTTAAGCTTTTTATCACTTATTTTAATATTTCCAGTATGTAGATAGGTCCTGCAGTGGAATTAATTTGTCAAATGATTAGAAACTTTGAGTAAGCTTATATTCTAAAATGTAGTTTGAAATGTTGATTCTAAACTTTATTTTCACGCATAGTGGTATGGACCTATACATAGGTTAAAATATGATAAAATTATTTGTAGACATCTAAGTCTGAACGCATTAAAATGATAGCAGATTCTGTTCTCTCCAATTAAATACTAATTTTGTAAGTAACTTCTCATGTATTCTGATGAAGATGTTCTGAATTATTGTTAAATTTCATTGGCTTATATTAGCTAGGAAAGTGGTATTTGTTCTTGTTTTCTAGGTCATATTCATTTATCCATTTGTATGTATATAGTGGTTTGTAAAACATTTTAAATTTTGGAACCAATCAAAATTATAGACATGAGTGGTTTTCCTTTTCCTCCAGAAAGTATCAAAAGACTGGAATAATATTTTCACTTGTTTAAAAATTTTTTTTAACAGAAATTGTGCTTTAGTCTTTTCAGAAAACTCTGACATTGTCACAAGGTTTTAAGTCTCTCTGGAGGTTAGAAAGTGTATTTGTTAATAAAATATGCAAGGTCATTAAGCTTGCAGGGTTTAAAGAACCTTGGTAAGTTGTTCCCTCCCATCATCCTCCCCCTTCATTCCACACATAACTTTGTGCCCTACTCATGACATCTTTCCCCACCCCTGTCCATTTATTTTCTACAACAAAAAGAATGATAGTAACTGCCTCTGATAAATACGTGAAAAAGAGCTGGACACTCACAAGCCCTGCAAAGTAGGAGAGAGGTGCCTCAGACAATCCTCTCTTATTCTACTCTATTGTGTTATATGCTTTCCCTTGAGATGCAACCTTCATTTCAACCCAGTCGCCCCTCACATGTAAATCCAGCGGCTTTGTAGATATGAATAGCTGTACCCTGTAGCAACTGGACAGAAATGAAAGGAATGTATGCTTAAGTCTGAAGTATAGTATTTTACTATAAGACCTGGTTGAAGTTCAGCTGTACTTAAATGTTGGAAAATATTGGAACATTACTTTGCACACCAGAGTTAATAATTTTTGAAGCTGGTGAAGTTTCTTAAATGTGTGTTTTCTAGTTTTGCTTTAACTTCTTTCTATAGCACAGTTGGGGTGTTTAAAAAACCTCTGTTGAGGATAAACAAGGCACGTGTTTCTTTTAACACTGTTGAAATTTA
Source organism: Otolemur garnettii (assembly GCF_000181295.1). NCBI lineage: Eukaryota > Metazoa > Chordata > Mammalia > Primates > Galagidae > Otolemur > Otolemur garnettii. Next base: position 19,357,012 of record NW_003852408.1, read on the forward strand.
TTAACTACTGAAAAGAAAGAGCTGGCCTGTTTTAATACACCGCAGATTACTGATCACTATGTAAATTGATTTTTATTGCATCAAAAATGTGATGACGGGTGTCTTAGCTGAAGAGAAAGATTTTTCATAGGATGAGGCCATGTTTTTATCAATTTGGTCAATTCCATTGGAGGCTATTTTAAATCCCTGTATTCTATTTGATATCAAATGGTCTAAACAAGTGGTTTATGAATTTTTTATGAGGCATGGCTAGAAATCCCTTTTATACTCCTTTGTAAAGGTAGCTCAAATATCAGCTTTTTCTTTGAATTGCTCTCCAACTTCACAATAGAAAATTTGTGGTTTATTTATTTACCAAATCTTTGTCATGGTCCTTGACAATTGCTTTGATTAATACATTTATTTTCATGGTTTTCTTCTCAACTGGGCTCGGATAAAAAGGTTGCTTTCTTCTTTTATCTTTTTTACCTAAAATAGTCTTCATTGTCTAATTTTTACTGAGCACTCCTATTGGGTTGCCTAGAATATAGTAACTACTCAAATTAGTGTTTGTTGATTGACCCTCATAACATGTTAAGATTGATACTTTCATCAAAACAAATGGACCTTCCTTTTCCATAATGTAATACAGACGTAAACTGTGTGTTAGTTGGATACGTACCTTGTATGTATCTCAATTTATGAACATATAGAGAAAAATAGGACAGGAAATTAATATGCGATTTAGCATCAAGGTATGTGATCTGCATCACTTTCTGTTTGTTCATACATTTATAATTCCTTGCTTATATTTTAAATGTGGATATTAAGTGTAAAACTATGCTCAATAGTTTTACAAAAAGTAGCATTTTGCTACTTTGAAGGAAACAGATCTCAGTCTAGAAACATTTCCTTAACATTTGGAAGTATCTTACAATGTCTTCCGGGTATTTGTCAAACAACCACATAAGAAGAACATTACCTACATCTATTGCTCATCCTTAAATATATGGGGCAAGGACCAGACAGCAGCCAAAAGATCCCCTCAGCTGTTTCCCTTAATATATAAAGGATAGATTCATATATTAAGAAATGTTATAGTACATAAATGGTGTGCAACCTGTGCATGGCATCATCTGTAATAACATTGTCTCTTTTTAAAACACAACGTCTCACGGTTAAGTCCATGAACTCATTCTAGCAAACGTGCCACATACCCCATTGCTGAATATCACTACAGTTACCCTTGAAGTACTTTCTCTGGGAAGCCACATACTGATGCCAGTCCCTAGTCCACTCTTGAGAGAAATTTTGGAACTCTTTCTGGAATGACCATAAGAGCTGTCACATACAGAGTTTGCCAAGTAAGTTTGTGAACTTGCCACCGTGAATTTACGTTGGCAGCACTGTACAAACAACTTGCAAAGTTTGACCTTCGTATATCAGCATCTCACAGATGTGTTTGTGTCAACGTGTAGTGGTATCTTGCTGAGTGGCATTCATTATTGTTGTGTGCCGTATGATGACAGCTCTGATGGTCTTCCAGAAGGGTGGGGTAGGAGCTAGTATTGGTACATAGCTTCCCAAGGGGAGTACTTTGTAGTGACTATGGTGATACTCAGCAATGAAGTACACAGCACTTTTTTTAGGAGGTGTTCACAAACTTAATTGCTAGAGCTTGTATGTATTGTAATTTAGGAAAACCTGAAGAAAAATATGACAGGAAATTAAGGTGATATTTTTAAAGCTAGTTTCATTAAGTACATATGCTTTTCTATAAAAGCAGTAATCACAATGGAAATAGATATGATTAAATTAAATTTCCTAACTAGGTATAGTTAGTAACTAACGCTACAGTAAGCTTTTTTCTTAAAGGAAATAATATCATTTATTTCATTTATTTCTATTCCTTCTTTATCCACTTTTAAAATGCCTGGATTTCCATACGTTCTCATTCAGTAGGAGGAGACCTGCTCTGTGGCAGTTAGGGGAAAACAGAAAGCAGAAAGCAGATTGTTAGTTCTGATCTGCTGAAGGATGTGGTCAATTAAATGTCTTTCTCCTATGCCAGGAAATTATTGGTATATTATTTGTCACAAGATTTTTTTCTTGCCTTGCTTCCTCTCCCTTGGCTGATATCTCTGTAATTGAGTCACCATCAACTAAGTTCTCTTTAGGAAATTATTCATATGATTCAGAGAATACATTTAATATGTGCTAATATACCTTCATTGGTCTAGCAGCGGTTCTCAACCTGTGGGTCACGACCCCTTTGGGGGTCAAACAACCCTTTCACAGGGCTTGCCTAAGACTATCCTGCATATCAGGTATTTTACATTATGATTCATAACAGTAGCACAATTACAGTTATGAAGTAGCAACAAAAATAATTTTATGGTTGGGGGTCCCCACAGCATGAGAAACTGTATTAAAGGGTCACAGCATTAGGAAGGTTGAGAACCACTGGAAAGAGTTTAAACATTGTATGAGCTTCTTATTGTTGCAGTGGCAAATTGCTAAAGATTTAGTGGCTTCAAATAACACACATTTATTATCTGAGAATTCTTACAAGTATGAGGTCCAAAATGGGTTCCATTAGACTAAGATCAAGGTGCTAACAGATTTGAATTTTTTTTTGGAGGCAGTAGAAAATAATCTGTTTCTTCTGTTCTTATTTCTGGTGGCCATATATGTTCTTTGATTTGTAGCCTCCAGCCAACAATCTTACTGCTCCAGTCTCTGCTTCTCTCCTCACATCTCCTTCTCAACTCTGACCATCCTGTCTTTTTCTTTTCCATAAAAGGAGACTTGTAAGTGCATTGGGCTACCCAGATAATCCGGGACAGTTTCCCATCTTAAGCACCTTAATTTCATCACATCTGTACAGTCCCTTTCTCTGTGTAGGGTGTTATAGTCACACATTCCAAGGATTAAGACATTGCCATTTGGAGGGGCCACGATTCTGCCTGCCACCGGGACTTTGTTTGATAGAGCCGGACCCTGTGTGTCTTCCTGCTCTGGTACCAGTTAATTATTGTCACTGCTCTCCTTGTTGTATTTAAATGAAACCCTGGGTTAGTCACCAGTTCCTAGGCTCCTAAAACATATCACGATCACTTCTGAGGAGTGTCGTAATTTGTAACCAGTTTTTTAACTAATATGCTCATTTTTAAATCAATTGGTGTATAGGCAAGGTTATAACTTGGTCTGCTAATGATTTTTTGAATAGGAGAAAAAGAGGTGGATGTTGTGATACACTTAGAAAACCACACACATATCTCAAACCTACAATAAGTAGGTGTGTGTATTACATATCAATATCTGTAATTATAAATTAACATGATTTCTGATTGTGGAAGGTGTTCATCTGAGGCTTCATGAAAATACTTTATACCTGCAAAGGTCGTTTTTCATTATGGACATGTATCAGTGGACAGAATTTGATACTTTCTGCCCTTCAGTCAAAAGTTAATGCACTGTGAATAGCCAAAATAGTCCACAAAGAAGCTTAAACACAAATCATTATAATGACAATAAAAGCATTAATAAAAATTGTGAAATATAGGACATATTAAAACCAGATTAGAAAAAAAAATGAGCAATTGTTAGGGTGATACCATTATCTGCTCATAGAGGAAAGCTATATATAATTAAATACAGCCTTAATTCTTTTGACAAAAATGCACCCTTGACTTAATTAGCTTTTTCTTTCAATAAGTGTTACTTGTTATTGTAGAAATAATGGTTTTTAAAAATCACAAATTACCAGAAATAGCTAGCGTTTGATGAATTTTGTACTTCTCCACTTCATCAAAATTTCAAAAGTTAGCTAATATTTATCATTGGCAATAACATAATTCTGCTAATGATCCTTTCGCTGATTAATGTGCGTATAATTTCATGATAAACTGGAAGTACATTTCTACGATACGATAAATTGATGGGTAAATCTCTTTCAAGGTAATACATAGTGGTGATGTTTTGTGTTATTCTGTTCTAAAGAAGAAATAAGCACATAGAAAAGAAATCTGGACGTTTTAATGAGGAAAATAAATGAAAGAAGCCACATTTCTATTAAAAAAAAAAACAACTCAACAAAACACTCACAAAGTCTGCACTTCGACTGAATGGAAAGATGGAGAAATAAATGACCTCATATGTATGCAGTGGGAAGAAAAGTTTGAGGCAATGAAACTAAACATGAAAGAGGAAAAGCCAGTGTAACCTCAGTGACCATACGCTACACGGTCCAAATAGAAAGAAAATCTGGGGCTATCGGAGGATGAAGCTGTAAACTTCAAGCAAAGAGCTTAGCAGCAATTAAGATGAAGACAACATTCCGGGGTCGATAAACAAAGTAGCACTTATTACTGAGGAAAATATGCTAGTATCATGTAGGAGATATTTTGGAAACTGCTTTCAAATCATTGAATCATAAACACAGATTTTTGAGGTTTTAAGCTCATTAATTTGGTTCCCTGGTTTCTCCTAGGATGCGCTATAGAATCTCAATGCCTGGTGTTTATGTACCAACAGAAGCTGCTTTTTTCTGCCTCTCATTATTTCCTTTTTAAGTGAACGTTAATACCTTTTATATGCTACAGAGAAGTGGCAGAAAAAACCACACTCCCGCTATGATACAATGCGCTGAAGATCAACTCCGGGAGGATTATACACATGGCTGGATACAGTGTATTCATGTGTTTTTATGCTTTGTAGATAACAAATGGTGATATTCTGTAACATCGTGTGTGATTAGCAAATGTTGGGTCAAAATGAAATTTTTAACAGTAGTTTAGAAGTAGTTTCATTTTATTAATTCTGTTGATGTTTGGAAGACACTCTATTCGTGATACCCAGTTCACATGGGTATCTCTTCCTATCTTTTCCTTTGCCCATCAACTCTGTTGGGTATCCAGAATAGAAAGGACAAAGACTTAGATTTGACACATACGTTAAAATCGCTGTGACTCATTTTGCCTGCAGTGTACCTAAAAGTTTGTAGGCACACTGAAACATCATGATAATATTATTTTAGAATCATGGTAAAGGAGTCAGTATTTTAATTGTACATTCTCATAATGGAATCTTTTAGAGGTTCAGTTAGATGCACCTCTGAAACCACTGGATTTGCATCTGAAACAGGGAAGCTTAATGTCAAATTCTGCCTGACACTGAACTCTACTCCACAGCAAATGATAGTGAGAATCAATTCAATAACCAGTTTTGGAGAGCTTAATTTATCAGTGAAAGATCTTAGATAAGAACATAAGAATAATTAAGATACAATGTAAGGTTTTCAGCTTAAAAACTTTAAAAGCTAATGTTGAAGAAATAGCTGTTTTTAACAAGCATAAAGTTTGTAATGCATGCACAATTGTTGAATGTATGTATACGCACATGTACGTGGGTCACTGTGAAAGTTTTGAGACAGTATTAGGGTCCGTTATTTCTCAAGAAACACAGTCAGTAGTGTCCTTTCTGATTGGCCGTGCAAGTTTCAACTTGTGTGGCTTAGCCATGCTACTGAGAGGGCTTCACTGGTTTCTGTCCCTGAAGATTTTATGTTTCCTGGTTTTCGTGTATCTCAAAACTGTCGTGATGACCCACATATTGGAAGAGTTAGATTTCAGTGTACTAGGTAAGTGACAGGAGATTAGCTTTCTACGGCTACTGGCACACCGTTGGACTGTGTACTAAAATGTTTGTACATTTCTATAACTCTGAAAGCCCCGTCATTGTGCTTAGTATGTTTATTTCTTCATTAAATATGAGATTAAATGCATAGAGATGAAAGACACGATGCCCAGAGTGGATACTAGCTGCTAATTTTTAAGGCTACTCAAACATAATGCTTATAGAAAAGACATTCCATGCTATGAACAATATAGCCGGTAATAAAAGAGACGGGGTACGTCTTGAAAATAGTTCTGGGAAAATTTAATTATCAAGCCTCATTAGATTAATAAGTCACAGTTCCTTAAAAATAGAAATAATAGCTCTGTATAGAACAAATTGGAGGAATTAGCTGGAAATGTTAGGTGGAATGTGTTTTTTCACCTTTTGAAAAATTTAGTACCAATTAGTATTCGTTTGTATTGACGTTTCTTTCCTGATAGTATAATTGATGATACCATTTCCTTCTGTTAACTCCTAATAATACTTTACAAATACATTAGATAGAAACATAAGGGTTAGGCTATTATTTATCAGTTACATTCAGTCTTTGAACTTCAAATTTACTAACCTGAATTATTTTTGCGCCAGTGGCAAAATCACTAGATTTTAGAAAAACTAGTGAAGCAGGTGGAACCTAAATCTGCTGAATTTTTTATTTTTCTGTAAAATAAAGGGTAAACTAGGTTTTCACATAGCCTGGCTAATGCAGGGCACCCACTTCTGTGTAAGGAC